>NW_026088185.1:15631077-16292189 GCF_022539395.1 Myiozetetes cayanensis | reverse complement strand
CCGGGGTAGTTATCTGGTGAGCGGCGCCTCCTCCCGCTGGTCCGGCGAGGCGACGGCGGCCTTGCTGAGCACGGCGGCCGAGTAGGGCAGGAAGCCGCTCTCGGAGCGCTGCCCCGCCGCCGTGCACGGGAAATCGGCGGTCGCGCCGCCCCGTGAGCCCAGAGCCGAGGCCGCCGCCGCCGCCGCCGCTGTCTGGCTGCTGTGGCAGCTGAGGCAGGAGCAGGGCGCCGAGCTCCCCGGTGGCCCCGACCCCGCCGCCGCCGCTGCCGCCGCCGCCGCCGCCGCTGCTGCTGAGGCGGCCGCGCTGCTGTTGAGGCCGGCGGCGGCCGGCGTCTGGTAGAGGCCGGGGTGTCGGAAACTGCAGAGCAGCTCCGGGCGGGAGTAGGGGTGCGAGAGGGCGCGGAAAGTGTCCAGCGGGCGGATGGAGGTGGCGAAGGGGGCGGCGGCGGCGCCCGAGGCAGCGGCGGCAGCGGCGGCGGCTGTGACCCCGACGTGAGGGTAGTAGTGGAGCGGGACGTGGGAATGGAAGGGGTAGGGCAGGCTGCCCGTGGCCGCCGCGTGGGTCATCATGTAGGTGTAGAAGCTGGGGTCGGCCGGGTGGGGCCAGGACATGGCCAGGCGCTGCCGCTTGTCCTTCATCCGCCGATTCTGGAACCACACCTGCGCGGGGAAATAAGTACAACGCGGCCTCAGCTCCGCTCCACTCCTCGCCCCGCCGCATCGGTTCCCACCGCGGATACCTGCGGGCACCCAGCGACACCCACTGCCAACGCTTGTGGGAGACCCCTCTCCCCCCGGAGCAGTCGCCCGTGACCTTGACCGAGGGGAGCGGTGGGTACGGTTCCCCCTTCTACTCGAGGGGGACCCCTTCGATCTGAATAAACCTTTGCCCCTTCGAATCGTCCCCTCCTCCCCACGCAGCACTGTGTCTTCATGGGAATGACTCCCATGCCCGTGTATAATAGCTGCGTTCATTCTCTGCTCTCTTCACTTTCGGAAATAGGCTAAAGCGATAAAAACTGACTAAGAAAATAAGAAAAAAACAACAACCGCAACAAAAAACACCAAACAACAAAAAATAACAGCAATATCAACTTTTTAAAAAGCAAATTAAAAGTGTCGGGTGAGGAGAAGCAAAAGAGCACGAGTGGTGATCAATAGCTACGGGCCCTGCGAGTCCTTCAGCCTGAGAGCGCAGCCCGCCGCGGCCCGGGGGAGCAGGTCACCGCGGGGCTCCGCGGGAAGGCGGCGGCGCGGCGGGGCGCGGCGTACCTTGATGGTGGTCTCGGGGAGGTTGAGGGCGGCGGCCAGCTCGCAGCGCCGCGGCCGCGACACGTAGTTCTCGCGGTAGAATTCCTTCTCCAGGCGGGCGATCTGCTCGCGGGTGAAGGCGGTGCGGTACCGGCGCACCTGGTCTGCCCCCGCCGCCGAGCTGCCCAGCGCGCCGCCGCTGTGCAGGCTGCCGATGCCCCCGGCGGGGGCGGCCGCGGCGGCGGGGGCGCTGGGAGTCGGGCTGCTCTCCGCGTAGCCTGTGGGGCGAGGGCACCGGGGTGAGAGTGAGCGACAGGGTGGCCCCCCGACCCTCCCGACCAGGCCGGACCGGGCCCGCTGAGCCTGTGCTCAAGGCCAGCTGTCATTCTTACAAATCCCTTCTGCTAGCAGAATCGATAAATTTGGGTTCGGAGGTTGGTTATTGGGTTTTCTGCTTGTTTGTTTGGGTTGGTTTTGGTTGTTTGTTTTTGTTTGTTTGGGGTTTTTTAATAACTTCATAACCGCTTTATTCTCAGTAGATAGAGTGGGCTTGGGGACTGCAAGGCAGACGAGCTCAGGGGAGAGCGGACGAGGGCGCGGGCCTGCGAGCATCCCTGTCTAGGCACTAGCCTGTTCGCCCTCGACTGCCGTTCTTTATTTTCGTTTGAGACATAAGAAATAAAAGCAACCATAAAAGCTTTTTTTTTTTTTTTTTTTTTTTTTTTTCCCCCAGCGTTACGTCGAGCATCCCTTCCTCTCTCTGGCACATTTGACAAAAAAGGCATGCACTGTGGCCCCTAGGAAATCCACCGTTTATCTACCTCCACCTCCCCAATAACCTCCAGCAATAATAACAACCACCGTCCATCACCATGCCCCGCAAAGCACGGGGAAGGAGACGAGGCAGTTTCAAACTCCCTAATACAAGCAGAGGAAAAGTGAACAATGCCAAATTACCCCGACCTGGACACGGACAGCACGTTGCATATACACAGAGAAGGACACACACAGACAAACGCGAGCAGTTTTCTCCCATTCCCCCTTTCTCTCTAATTTAATCTATATATGTATATACGTGCATATATAGCTCAAGAGACACCGAGAGCTCCAAGAGCTCGGGAAATACACGGAGAAAGCTTTGCCTAAATATAGGTGGGTGGATATTTGTGCCCACATATATTCTGGATATATATCTACATATCAATGGATTTGGGCATGCACAGACACACACACACACGAAGGCACCCGCACAAGAGCTGCCCGAGCAGTGTGCCTCGGTTATCGGGGTAGCGCAGTAATTGCAATAATATTTTACAGCCTGGAGCTCTGTCTTCGCACAAGAGAGAGCACCGATGCAGAAGCGAGCAACTTTGGCAGTGGCGGTGGGTTTCCTTTGTTTTTTTAAAGCCGGTTGGCAAAGTGAGGGGCTTAGATGGAGATGATAAAGGAAGAGTTACCTTTGTTACTGTTTTCCTTCAGCTGGGAGGAAGTCAGGCTGGCCAGGGGAGCGGAGCGCAGAGCAGCCCACCTCCACATCACTGTTCATATCTGCCTCTTGAGCAACTTCGGAATAAAGGCTGATTTTCTTCCTGCTTTCCGACGGCGGGATTTCGGAGGAGACCGTGCTTTCGCTGCTCGGATGCTGAAGATTGAATAAAGTGTCTATTTCAAATTTGCCTTTGGCGGAGATGTCCCCTATAGCGCTGTGCAGGGAGGCGGCAGTCAGTCTCGGGCTGAGGCGACCACTGTGCGGAGAATTTTCAAGGGCCTCCAACACCGCATTTCCAGCTGAGTCTGACAAATTCGAGAGCCTTTTGCCAGCTGTAGGGCTGTGCAGCCCTCTCTCCATCAGGATCATCTCTTTTCTTATTCTTTCCATCATCTCAGCTTTATAAAAAATGTCAAAGTTGCAGGGCTGGTCCTGTACTAATGATGAGCTGCAGCAGGGGCTAATTCACATTCAGTCCGGCAAGTGTCTCTAAATATTATTATCTGTTTTTGAGGGAGGTGTAAAAATTGTGGGATGCCAAAGCGAGGGAATGACTGGTCAAAATGACCCATACATCCTTTCTAGCCCGAAATGTCATTCATCAAAAAGTGGTGCTCGTCATTAAGGTACGAATGACGCTGTTCGAATAATCATTTATTGTAACAGGTTTATAAGCAAATAAATACAAGCTCCTGTCAGTGGATAATGAAGGCGGCTTCAGAGCAGACAAATATATCCAGGTGGAAAGAAAGACAAGAAGTGAGGAGTAAAGCTCTTGTCCTTAGCTTGATCAGATCTTGCTTCAATTGCTCTGGGGTTTGGCCTCTGGGGTGGAATTGACAGTCTGATTAATAAAATGAGCTGTGCAACATTTCCCCCTTCATTTAGGTGCATCATTATGCTCTGATTTTTGTTTTGTTGCCTTTTAGGTCCTAATGATGCAGCTTCTTTCTCATTTGTCCTCGGACAGAACTACATGCTAAATATTAGATAATGTTTTTCTTTATTATTATTTCTGAGGCGTATTTTAGATAGCAAAGCAAGGAAACGCTGGAAAAGGACCAGATGACCGAGAACCTCCTGCCGCTGATATCTCTTTACTTTTTCCCTCCCATTTCTAGACCACATTAGTAGTTTTATTTAGGAATTTACACTGACACCCCCCCACACTCTCTCACACGCGCAGACCTTATGCCCAGACTTTATAAGCCCGCACAGATATAATCACGCACAGATTCGAGTGTATCTACAGCAGTTACCTGAAAATTTAAATATTTATTATAATTTAGTATATTACAACTCTTAATTTTTTCTTCGTTGAGTCCTTAAATAAGATTTTTTTTTTTTTTTTACTTTCTGTAATCCTGCTTATCGACGAAGCTAGCCTGGACTTTTTCTTCCCTCTGGGACACTACTGACCGTCGTACGGTATGATAAGGGAGGGAAATAACTGAAGGACACTGAATGCATTCGTGATTTAAAACACTCCGCGGGTGTCCATTTAATCCTCCCGGCAGGTTTCTCTCCAGCCCTCTGCTTCTTTTCTCCCCACCGCTAATAAAACTTACGCATTTGAAAATTAAAAAATAATCACAGAATTAAGTGATGGTGGGAGGTATCGACTACAGGCTTCGAGCTATCAGAAACATCATCTTAGCACTCCAAAGTTACCTGTGGCTCAGTTAGCTCATCCCTCCGCTCTTTGCCGAGTGCCGCGGGGCGAAGCGTCGCCGCGCTGCAGGAGACACGGGCTGCCGCGCTCAGCAGACGTGACAGTGGGAAAGTCTCCCTTCAGCGGTAACTTAGCTAGTAATAATGACGCTGATGGCAACCATTTAAACGAAGATAAATCCTTTGTCGTTAGCATCTCTGGAGTGCGCTTCGATAGCTGCCCAACCTTTATTCTCGCCGTGATTTTTTTTTCACCCACATCATCTAGTCTTTAGACCCTGAATCCGAGTTTCATCGCCCGGAGAAACACCCCAATCAAACGCGGGTTTGATTTTTTTTTTTTTTTCTCCAAGGAGGACTGTTCTTGCTTATCTTGGTTTACACGTCTCCTAAGTTCTTGTACTCTTGCACATGATTCACAGTTCGAAAATGATACTTGTCAGATTTTTTTTAATAACGTGTTTAAAGTCTCTCTAAACATTCTACCAAATATTTAGGAAGCATTCTAGGCGTTGTTTGCAAAATTCAGCCTTCCATTAATGAGGGTTTTATGTCAGCCCTTCGAAATGTGAATTTAGACTGCTGTGAGGTGTCCTGAGTTTCACAGTCCCCAAAACAGACAAAAGTAAACGTCAACTTTTCCTCGCCCGGGGGCGCGGCGGCGGAGCGGCCCGGTGCGGAGGGGAGTGGAGCAGTGCGCGGGCCTCGGGGCCGCAGATGACACCCCGCGGGGTCTCCGGCCGGGCCGGGAGCGGAAGCTTCGCGCTGCCCTCCTGGAGGGACGGGGGGTGTCCCCAGGGTGCACCCGCGGAGCGCGCAGAGCATGTGGCACCGCACCAGCCGACAGGCCCGGCGCCCACGCAGCCCCGCCACGGTCCCGCAACCCCCACTTCCCCAGCCGTGCCTGGCTCCGCAGCAGGCGGCGGCCCGGCCGCCGGTCCCGGCGGGGCGGAGGCGGAGCGGAAACCTGCGGCCGGTTTTATTGCTGTCGTTTGGCGCCCTCGTCTGTTTTCTTACATGCTGTAACGCGGCGAGCATCTTTTCCTCCTGCTCTTTTGGAAACCGCAGCCGAGATACCACATCTCGGAGGCAAATCGTGTGTGCACACCACCAGAGCAGGCACAGCTTTAGACTCAAAAAATGTTACTGCACCACTAGAAAGGAGGGAACGATTTTTATGTTATTTGGAGCGGATGGAAAAGACTATGTGAAAAGCCCCAGTGTAAGAAAAATAAGTTACACTCAAGTGCGGCTATGAATGATCTTTACTAGGGTCATATTTTACACCTTTTAAATAATACTGATACCTTAGGTTATGTACAGAGTACCTTAAAATACAGCTAAATTCATATGCAAAGGATATAAAATGTTATAAGAGATGTTAATAATCTTCCACCAGGTAGAGGAGAGGTTACAAAACTGTTCCCTGCATTGCAGTTACTCAGTTCACCCCAAACCGTCAACCCCCAAATAAACTAATTGCCTATTGTTTATATTGCCAGTAAACTAGAGGCATTTACTGCACTGATATTCATCTGTTGGATTATTGTTTTCGTGTGTGTGTTGTTTTGGGGGTTTTATGGTTTGGGTGGGGTTTTTTGATTGTTGCTTTTGCTTTGTGGTGGGGAGGTTGTTGTTGGTTTTGGTTTTGTGGGGGTTTTTCCCCCCCAAAAAAAGAATAGCACAGTCTAAAAAGATCTTTCGGAATATGTTTATAGTTGTTCAAAACCAACAGCTAAGCCTGAAGAACCTCCGACATTAAAGTGACATTAGTGGGCAAAGGGAGAGGAAGTTACAGAGACTGCCGAGAAACTGCCGAAATATGCGAGCTTTTGTTAGACTCTGTTTACTCGGTTGTTCTTGTAAGTTTAAAGAGCTACTTAGGCCTTTGGCCAGACTTTTACTTTGAAAGTTGTTGCTGGAGGCATCAAAGAATATTTCAGTGTTCATTTATAAAACCTCACCCGGGGAAAAGGGGTCACGTAGCTTAAGTGAAATGAAGTTCGTATTAAATGAGACAAACACCGCGGGCAGCTTTTCACCAAGAGTGTTCTTGGGAAGACGAGTAGGAATATCTGTTTCCTACCCCGCGGCGGAGCAAGCTGCCAGTAGGGCCCCAGGGCGGCGCGTAGCGCCGGGGAGGTGTCCGAGGCAGCGCAAAGTCTCCGGGACGCGGCCCGCGGGGTGGGAGCAGGCGGCGGTGTGCTGGTCGGGGGGTGTGCGGGGTCCGCGGGGAGCCGGTCCCGGCGGGGTCCGGGGGAGCAGGGGCCGCTCCGGGGGACCCGCGCGGCGGGGGTGACAGCGCTGCCGGCAGGCGCGGCAGTGCCACCTGGCGGCGCCTCGGCTGCACTGCCCGTCCTGCCCGCCAGCCCTGCCCGTCCTACCCTGCCCGCAGGTTCTACCTGCCCTGCCTGATTTGACCGGCCTGCCTGCAGCCCTACCCGTTCTTCCCTGCCCATTCTGCCCTACTGTCCTGTCCTGCCCTCTGGCCCTGTCCACAGGTGCTACCTGGCCTTCCTGACTGGCCAACCGGCCCTGCCCGACCTGCTCTCCTGCCCTGCCGGCAGGTTCTGCCACCCTGCCGTGCAAACCCTGCCTACCCTTCCCGCCGACCCTACCCACCCTCCCTGTGCCAGTCGGAGGCCTCCTGGCAAGACAGCTCCGCACCCAGGCAGTGCGTATCCTGCAGGTTGAGCACGCAGTGCGCTCACCCTCAGCCCCGGCTCTCCCCTCCCCTCAGACCGCCATATAAACATAAGGCCAGTCTTGGAACGTCTTCAGTCCAGATTATCTGTAAAATGTCACCCACGAGTAAAGGACACGAGCACAGTATATCCCCGAGTCCCGCTGGCCCTGTACACCATCCCTCTCTGCACTGCCCAGGCGGAGATCCCGCGGGCGCTACACCAGGTTCATGGGTGCGTGGTGTCTTCTGGGGCTGCCTTTGCACGCAGATGGAGTTTAATTCAAACGATAAAGCCCAAGCCGGTCTCAAAGGGACTCGGCCGATGGTTCAGTTTAGGTCGCAGCTGCTGCAGCCAGCCGTGCTGGTCCAAAATCAGGATCCCGAGCTCCCCGCGTTGCTTCAGAGCGGAGGTTGGAGTCGGGGAGCAGCCAGCACCAGCCCGTGACCCGAGAGCTCAACACCCGCAGTGCTCATCCGCCCGTGGCCGCTGCACCGAGACCACGCGGGGAGCCCTGAGGAAACTTTCTCCGACTCGAAATGGATTTTTTAAGGCTGAAGTAACTAAAGACATAAGAAGCTGTAGCACATATCTGGAGGGGGAAATAGTTTAACAATTCTTCCTGCGTTGCTGTTAAATCTTTTCATTACTTTAACTGGCTATTTTTTAAAGTGGTAGGGGAAAATTAAAGCTGTTCTGTTTAGCTATTAAAAATTCTACGCAAGATAAAAGGTAACAACGGAACGCAGTGGGCAGGGGGTAAGGTTTGGGAGAGGTACAAATTGAGTGATCATGTTTGCGTTCTCCGTTTGTCCTGGGAGAGAAGAATTTTTTCCCCCCTACAGCAAACACTAACAGAAGCAAATTTCTATAGACACAATTACCATCGGGAGATCCCGGTGAGGGAAGTGATCAAAATTCGGGTTGTTTTTTTCTATGAGAGACGAATACTAGGCAGATACTAAAAACCTATGCTAAAAGTTTGAGTAGAATCCTAACTGTATTAAATCATTGTAAATGCACTTGAGGAAATGAGATAATTTCAGGAATTTAAAATATATGTATATATATATATATATATATAAACCTCACAACCTTTTCTTCCGGGGAGACCGCAAGCACTGCCTGCAGCGATGCTATATGTGCTTGTATTCTGGAGATTCCTGTGCAATGTGTCAATGGAAAATGCAGGGGGACTCGGCAGGGCACCGGGCACCCGCAGAAGCGCTGCTGGGGGAAGACAAGGACTGCCCCTTAGGCAGAGGCCCGGTCAGCGGGGTAGGTCCCTCTGCCCTGCCCGGCGTGGAGCGAAGTCTCGATGGGGACTGTCCTCCCTGAGCAAAGGAAACACTGGGCTGCTCCGGGCCGGGGCCGCGGCCTTCGCACGGCGCCACACACGGCCCCGGGGCCGGAGGTGCGGGACGCCTCCTGCCACTTGTAAACTGGGTGGATCCCCTCAGAAAACCGACCTTTGCTTATGAGATCATTATTTTTATTCGTGTGCATAATATCATGTATGCACGACATTGCTGTTTTATACAGCCTTCACAAAACGGCTCATTATAAAATTGAAGCTGTTAGTCATAAACCCGCCCAAAATGTTTTCTGGTACACCGAGGGGCTCTCACTGGAGCAGATGTCTCGGCAGGACTGAAGACTTCTGCGGGCGTCGCTGCGGCTGCACCGTGATTTGCTTTGATGTAATCGACCTCAAAAAGCTCTGAAACCCTGAGCCTTAGGTGATCCTTTCTTTCGGCAACCTTATTTGAAATGTCCTGACGTCAGAGAAAATTTCAACGCATTTACTGCAAGAGGCAACACAACGGAACGTGGGAATACAAATGGAAATACGTCTCATTTCTAGGGACTTTTCTTTTTAGCAATGTTTTCACTAGAAAGTTGCATTCAGGGGCATAAAAGGGTGAGAAACTTGTACCTCGACAAAACGTCCTCCTAATTACAGAGGGTTTCATGTCCTGAGAGTAAATACTGGTTCAACTTATAACTGTGCAAAACACGTAATCACGCCTGGCTAACTTCTTAGCTGATTATGAAAGATTAATATCAATTAAGTGGTCAGAGTTAACGAAAATGAACTCGCCTATGCCATCCGGTTAGTGCTGTAATTACTGGCACCCTTTTGTCATTCCAAACCCTGCTTCCAGTTACTGCCGACGATTATTAGACAGATTATAAAGCAGGGCAGAGGGACCGGCTGCTGCTACGGGACCTGCCGCGATCCCGCGGTAGCTCAGCGGTCCGGGGGACCCGCCACCACCTGCCCGGGCTGCTCAGCAAGGACACCCCCAGAGTCCCGAAATCCTGTCGGCACGGAGTTTCACCTCTGAGGAGGCTACCTCTCTTTTCTCATGCGCCTGAGCCTCCGTAGGGACAGTAAACACGGCCCCGGCTACATGGTTTTCATCGACACGAAGTCTCCCTGCCCTTCCTCTCGGAGCTGCCGCCTTTCACAACAACTTCTTGCCCTCCGCGCCCGGGAGAGGGCTAAGTGTCCAATACAAAACCGCGGAGCTACAGGAGCCGGTCACGAGGCGCAGGGGCTGGGGTTGTGATTGAGGTTGTGGTTAGGGCTGGGGCAAGAGTTCGGAGTCGTCTTTGGAGCTTTCTCTATTTCCAGCACTTCGCACTCCTGCAATTTTCGTCCCGACACAGCGGGAGAGTCGAGAGAGACGACAGAAGGATTTACCACAGTCTTGAGAAATCACCACGAGAACAGTCGTCAGCATAAGCGAACGTTGCCTTTTAACTAGGCTACCTTACCACGACATGAACTGACACTGCAAGGGAAAGAAAGCCACATCTAATGAGTGCCAGGTTTACCATCTTGCACCGCGCACACACATGGTGCTTTTTCCTGGCCGGTAGCAATATCGGGATAGGGGTGGGGGAGGCCAAAGGAGGATTCTCCCGTGGACCGAGATCTCAGTGAAATCAGGGGACCCCTTCTCGCTTATAACAAAACACTTCTACTTCATATATCGCCGGGAAGGAGGGAGGTGGGGAGGATGGAATACAAAGACTGTGTCGGGGTTTTCCATATGTTGCCGACGCAATAATGAGCTGGAAAGGTCTCGCTGTGGATCCGGTCAGACCTCTGTCCGCGGCTCTAAAGAGTCCCTGCCCGCGTCTTCAAAAGGTCCAGTGGTACTTGGCTGGCCCTTTTGAAGCCGCGGGCAGGAGGAAGGGGGGGATGAAAGCAACAGGGGCCGGGGTTGCTCCGGAGTGGCATCACTGCCGCCGGCCCAACCCCCCTCCAACACCGGGGCCTTGGCGGGGCGGGAGCTCTCCGGCGGGGCGGGGGTGGGAATAGACGGGGGGCGGGGGGGGCCGCCGTCGGTGTGGACCGGGGGGCTGCGAGGCGAAAGGGGCAGTGCGGGCAGCGGGAGGGTCACATGTTCCGACAGCAGCCTATGAGCAGCCCCCCGGGCTGAGGCAAACTAATCTGGGGCCGGCCGCCCCCACCCCCGTCCCCCCTCCCAACCTGGACTTCGTTTTTATAAACGTACCGCCAGGATCCAACCTGTTGGAGGCAAATAACCATACGCATCATGCCCGGTCGGGGACAGAGCCACCACCGCCGCCGCCCGCGATGTGCAAGGCCATGAGCAAAGCAGCGAGCTGGGAGATGGACGGACTGCGCGGCGACAGCAGCGGTGGCGGCGGCGGCGGCGGTGGCGGCGGAGCCCCCGGGCAGTGCCGTAATTTTCTCTCCTCGCCCGTTTTCGGGGCGGCGCACACGGGCCGAGCGGCCGCCGCCGCCGCTGCCGCAGCCGCCGCCTCGGGGTTTGCCTACGCCGGTGGAGGGGAGCGCTCAGGGGCGGCGGCGAGGCCCGACCCCCCGACCAAGGACTGCCCGAGCTCCGCCACGCCGGCCACCGCCCCCGCGCTGGGCTATGGGTATCACTTTGGCAATGGATACTATAGCTGCAGGATGTCCCACGGGGTTGGGATCCAGCAAAATGCCCTGAAGTCTCCCCCCCATGCCTCCATTGGCGGCTTTCCCGTGGAAAAGTATATGGACGTCTCCAGTTTGACCAGCACGAGTGTCCCCGCCAATGAAGTCTCCTCCAGGGCGAAGGAAGTGTCCTTCTACCAGGGCTATACAACCCCTTACCAGCACGTTCCTGGGTACATAGACATGGTCTCAACGTTTGGCTCTGGGGAACCGAGACACGAAACATACATATCAATGGAGGGCTATCAGTCTTGGACTCTGGCTAATGGCTGGAATAGTCAGGTTTACTGTGCCAAAGATCAGACACAGAGCTCACACTTCTGGAAATCGTCCTTTCCAGGTACGAGAGGGGGAGAAATGGTCTGAGCAGAACTCCCCTGCACCTCCTCCGCCTGCTCGTCCCCTCCCCCGCCCCCCGGGCTGCAGGGGCGGCCTGCCGAGCTGGACACGCTGCACAGACAAGCATAGAGCAGGGTGGGGGCGGCGGATTTTCTCTTTTTCTCACCCCCCTTCCCCCTCCTTACTCCAGAGAAAATCTCACCCTCTGCTTTCCCGCGGGACTGACCCCAGAACCTCCCCTCCACTAGCGCCCGGGCACTGGATGCCCGTCCCGCGGGCTCCGGGGCGGCCTCGGGTTCCTTCTGCTCATTCCCTCTGTGGTCGAGTTTTATTCGCGTTTGCAGTTTTCAGGACGATGGCTCAAAGGGTTGCCTTCTTCTACCTCTCTGTCTGGCGACTGATCCGGCCCCAGACCTCTTAAGAGACTGCAAGTAGTGAGGGCACGGAGGCACAAACCACATGCAAACAAACCCGGGAAACTCTCACCAAAGCGATTTCTCTGTGTGTGCTGCCGGCACCGACCTACTCTCGGCCCCAAAGCCAATGCCCCCGCCGCCCTTCATGCTCAGTTAGCGTTGCATGCCTGAAAAGTGATGACAGTCCATCAAGGTTTCGGTGGTGCCTTACTAACGTGTAAATAATGTGGTAGCGTAAATAATAATAAACTGTAAACAACCCGGCATTATTTATTTGCCCATGAAAACCAGTGCCCAACAAGTATTGGTTAAGTTTTAAACGCCTGTAATAAAATTCTAATTTTTCACATAATGTCTTTTACAATAGGGGACGTTGCACTAAACCAGCCCGATATGTGTGTCTACCGGCGTGGGAGAAAGAAGCGAGTGCCGTATACAAAACTGCAGCTTAAAGAACTCGAGAATGAATATGCCATTAACAAGTTCATTAACAAGGACAAGAGGCGAAGGATATCCGCAGCCACAAACCTGTCTGAGAGACAAGTTACCATTTGGTTTCAGAACAGGAGGGTGAAGGATAAGAAAATAGTCTCCAAACTGAAAGACAATGTATCTTGATACATTAGATGCGGACAGTGATGGATATATAAACTCAATTTACGACCAGCTAAAGACTCTTGGAAAGACTTGAAAATATATTTAATTTTTTTTTTTGGTCCTTCCAGTGGTGGCGAAATTTCGGGAATTGTTTTCCGTGAAAGTCAGCGTTTTTCTCTAAGTGTAAGGGAGTGTTGACAAGCCTTGAATTGAATTATAGTTCAGTTTCTTCTTTTCGAAAATAATAATAATAATAATATAATATTAATTATATTTTCTGTTCTCCCCTCTAGGCCAGTATAAAGGAACTTAAATATGTTGAATGGTTACAGTTATAACTTTCTTTAATGCTTAACTCTTCGGGAGGGTTTCTGTTTTGTTGTTTGTTTTGGTTTTTTGTTTTTGTTTTTTTTTTTTGTCTGAGCAACAGCCAGTGCCAAAAAGTGTCAGTTTTGATTTGGTATCGTAAACTTCAAAACATGTCGAATGAAAAAAAAAAATCGGAAAATGCAAGAAAGCCGGAATACGGACCTGTGGCAGCACTCGCCTTCTGCCAAAACCCGCCAAGTCCACTGGGACCGGAGAGAATTACTTGGAGGGTTAGTGGCTGTAGCAGAATTTTTAATTGCTTTTCGAGAGAGAGAGAATCTCTCCGAGCTGTTGCGGGGCAGAGTCCCAGGCATGTCCCACCGCGCTCCCCGCTTCCGCAGGTTTGGGTTTGAGGTTGGGCTTGGGGTTTCTTTTTGGGGCAGTTTCGTTTTCTGTGAAAGGATTCCACACTGCCCGGTTGAAAAAGGAGCCGTTTGCTCCCGGGAAGGGGTGCTTTGGTCCCGGGCGGGCGCTGTCGGCCGGGGGGCTGCGCGGCTGGGCACTCCGCGGAGACGCAGGTCGGGGCACCTGGGGGGCAGCGCTTTCGGCGTGATGGATTGGCCGGCTCGCCCTGCAAGCAGAGGAGAGGCTGCCCCTACAGAGGTGTGTATGGACCTGCGCAGACCTAGGGTAAAATGTCCGCTCTATCCTGTTTGTCCGGACCAGCGCAAGACTCTTCCCCTTCCTCCCGCCAAAAAAAAAAAAAAAAAAAAAAAAAAAAAAAATATTCCTCGTTGGATAAGTGAAATTCATTGCTAATTTTTAATTTACGAAAAAACCCACGGGTGTTAATGACAGCAGCAATAAATAAGGAAATTCAAAAAATGCCATAATTAATATGGGCCGAAAGGCTAGGATTTTGTCGATTTTGTAATTCTTTTAAATCTAGTGTGCATGTTATGATATACACAGGGTGATCAGACGCGCTAGTCAACTACTAGGAGAGAGAAGTGATATCCTCTCTGTTAATGTGCCTCGTCTAATTATTAAAATGTGTGTTCCAAACTAGTATTATTTATTATAATATACTATTGCTCTAAACACCTTGATTAACATTGTATGTGGTAAGACTTGCGATAAGTCTATTTCTCCATAAACCATATCCTTTTTTTTTATTTGTTTTTAAATCTGCTTTTGTGTTGGAAATACAGTCTGGACTTCCCAACTGTTACCGATGTTGCAAGTATTTTCCTGAACCGCCATTAATAAAACGGTTTCTTTTCGATATATATAAAAAGAGAGAAAGAAATTCTCCTTCTTTTCAGGAAGGGGTTTCACGGGCTCCAGGCTTGCCTGGGATCTTCTCAGAGGCACTTATGGGACGCCGTTCCTGGGAAATGAGAGGTAGATAGGACAAGAGGTGCATTAAAGCATGGAAAGGGGTATCCGAGAGTACCTTCGATGGGAAAGAGTTTTTAGGAAGAAAGAAATGTTGACTGAGAGAAATGTTACCATGGGAGGCATGGGAAAGACTGTCTCTCCCCTCTTCCTCCGAGCCCTGCTCGGCCTGCCCCGTTGCCCCGCGGCAGAGCGCGGCCCACCGCCCCTTTGTTCTCCCCTTCCAAATGGACCGGCACTTGCCGATTCCCCGGCCGTGGGGCGGTCTGGGACGGCCCCCCTCCGTTCGTTCCGCAACCCGCTGGTTCCATCGGGGGATTATCTTCCGCCTCCTCCGCCCTCTTCCTCCCCCTTTCTACTCCAATTTAACGTTCACGGTAATTGAGGCGTTTATTTTCCCCGAACAGATGAAAAAAGTCCATTTCTGAGCACTTCGGATTTTATCGTGAAGTGCGTTTTTGTTTGGACTAAAGGGTAAAAGGACATTTGTGGTACTCATCATTTACCTACCTGGAACAGCCCTCTCTGCTGATGCAGTCTTGTTTTCTCCGAATGTTTTAAATTCTTGTCTTCTCCCCCTGGCACCCCCACTCACCCACACGTACTCCTATTAATTCTACAGAGGTTTTTCCTCCCACCGAGTCCCCCTGAAGATGGAAGGCCGGGCACTGCCAGAGCTGTTTTGTTTCCCGGCCCCGGAGCCATCGCGGGCTGTTCTCTTCCTCCTTCCAGGCTTAACCTTTGGCTTTGCCGGGCTCCGTGCTCTCAGAGGGCGCTTTGCCACGGCCAAAGCCGCCTTCTCAGGGCAGGAGGAAACCCGAACTGTCTAGCAAATCGGTACCAGATGGAGAGGAGTCGACTTTTAATTTCTTAAGAAGATGCAGAATCATTAAGAAGGCAGCAGCTACAGGGAGGAGGACGGTGAGGCCGGGACACATCAGCCCGTTTACCTACCAGCGTAGATTGAAAGGCTGTTCTAAGCCTGGAGTTGGGGCATTAGTGAGCGTTATTCAAAACCTCCGTGGCTACAGCTTGGACTCTTCCAGGACGCCAGCTGTACGCGGCCCCGGGGCTGGGCTGCCGCCGCGCAGCCCCGGCTGTAGCCGGTCACAACCATCCATGTTTAGAGAAAAGGGCATGATGATTCGCTTTAAATGTAGCGCATGTTACTACAGATAATTAATATGTACCTCGACAAAACGAATTGCAAATGCTCAGTGGCGCAGTGATGCATTGCTTAGCTCCTGTAAGGCAGCGCTATTTCCCAGCCATGTCTGAGGCAATCCTGCCATCTCCTGGACAGCTCCCGGCATAGACACGAGAAACCTTCCCCTCGCTTCGGGAGCCGTGCTTCCGAGTGATAAATGAGCGAGGGAGGCTGTTTGGACACACGCAGAGCAACCTTCGTCTGTAAACTGGAAGGATATGCCAGTGAAATTATAGCATGTGGTCAGCTCTGATGTCCAGGCCGATCCGGATGCCTATTTAAAAAAGAGGGAGGAGAAAAAAAAAAAAGAAAAAAAAAAAAAAAGCGGAAAGGAGCGTGTGAAAGCAACCCTCCGGGTCGCTCTACCCCTCAGTGGCGATATTTCCTGTACAGACACAGGCGGGGGGACACCCGCGGCAATAACACACTGCCCCCCCCAAACAGCAGTCGGTTGAGGCTGGAAAAAGCAGCACAAATCCGTCCTAGGCTCTCTCTCCCTCCGCTCCGCTCCGTGGCCAGTCGCCTCGGGAACAAGATGTTTCTGTTGTAAATACTTTTCCCTGCAGATTGAAACATAAACACCACTTTCTGCAGCTGTGACTGTCTCCAGCTACTCTAGGTTTTGATTTCTTTTAATTAATTAACAATTATAGATGAGTTGAATATTAATTGAAAACTCTGTTTTCTCTGATCCCATAAAATTAGTTTGAAGTGTCACCTTTCTTTCCGGTAACTGGAACTCACATCCCTTCCTTGTGTTTAATAGGGACAAAAATATAGTCTTTGAACTGAAAATGTTCCTTCTCTCTCCCTAGAACCAAAAATCAGAGTCAGCTTTTTCGTAAAAGGTGACTATGAAAAAAAAAAATATTCCCCATTCTCTTAGGGAATGAAAAGTCAGAATACAAGTAAGCTAATAAGTGGGAGATTCAATTGGTAGACATAACTCAAACAATAAAAATTAAAAGCAGTGGTCAGCAATATCCTCCAGCGGCGCTTGTGTGGTCCTGTGTGGTCTAGGAGAGGGCAATCATTTAAAGATTTCTTCCAGGGCAATGAAATTACTGCAGAATATACCCCAATTTCCCATTAAACAGAAAGATGAATTTGATTAGGAGAATGTCAAGAAGGGCAACGTCTCTGATCTCGGCTTAGAAATAAAACCAAGATTAAAACTATGATTAACAGGACAATAACACGGAAAATTAACCCTACAAGTTTTTAACCGCGGTAATGAAAGCGGCGAAGTCCAGGTATTAAGGCTTCGCTTGACGCAGGGTTCGCACAGACCAGGGGAGATTCTCTTGGGAAAGAGGCCGAGAACAGAAATACCCGGTCCGGATGACGGATGTGCCTCCAAAGTGTCCCGTGGGTCAGTGGGGCGGCGGTGCAGGGAGCGACCGGGAGCACGGAGCCCGTGGGTACCCCTCCTCGAGCTCTCCAGTTCCTCACGAGTGTCTTTAGGTGCAGCACCTGGGACTTTGCCTTTCCTCCGTGGGAAGTCCACTGTCTCGCGAATTGCATGTTTTGGGAAAGGACACAAGCAATCTCCTCTGAGGATGCTTTCAAATATGATTTTACTTGCTCTGGTGCTACGTGGAAAATAGCGGAATATCCGGGTTCTTGTTTGGTCTATCAGAAATGTAAAGCTACGTATAACTTCCCAAAATAACACAGTAATAATACTGTAAGGGATAATTTTATTCTCAGGGGAGAAAAATTCCTCACACACAACCTGAGAGATGGCAGGGGGGTACCCAGCTGAGGTACCACTGCACTCACACCCTTTCTGCTGCAGAGCCCAGTATTTTCTTTCTTGAAGTATTTCGATTTTATTTAATTAATTCATTCATTCATATCAGAGGGTTGTTTAATAATTCCCTGATGTTGCTGTTGTTTTTCTCTGTTTGTTGATGCTTGTTTGATTGTATTTTAAGGATAAAACAGATTCCGAGTTTTAGAAGCATTGTTCTCCTAGAAACGCTTTGGAATGTAGATGAAAGGTAGAAGGTGTAAAAAGGGCAGGCGTGCGGACCTAAGAGAATACTAGGCATTAGTGTGCTAGAATGACAATGCTGGTAATGTCCAATCGATTAAGATTTTAATTGCTAGTATATGCAATGCATTGAATGTAATTAGGGTCAGAAATACGTACGTGTGCCCTGAACATTCACATCTCATAGCCACCACAGATTATTCCCAGTCCTCGGTGCACACTCTTACCGTGGGTATCGTTCTGGCCCAAAGGATGCTGCCAGCCGGCGGGCACTGCCGGCACGGGGGCTGCACCCTGTCTTCTCGGTAAATGTTTGTTTTCCTCTCATCTGTCCGCTGGCGCCGCAGCTCAGCCAGCCCGCCCTGGCCACTTTTATAGAAGTGGAGACCATGTTTCCCCTCCCCCTTGCAAGCTCGGTATTTTCATATTTCAAGTGTTATCATAAGACTTTAAAAAAGTGGGGGGGGATGAAAAGAAGGGGGGGAGGAAAGCGGGGGAACTCTGTGGCTCGGTCGCTGGAGGCGGTGCTGAAATTACCGGCTTTGAAGAACCTGTCTGCTAAGTTTCGTCCAATCGTTTCAGGCTTTCCGCTTATTCCCTGTTGTAACTAAATACCGCTGTAAGAACAGCTGAAGTCCTTTGTTGGAAATGTGTGATCGCAGTCTCTACAGATCTGGCTACGTTGGTTCTCTCTTGAATTTGCAATCTCCAGATTCCTTTTATTTTCCCAATTTGCGGGCTAATGGCAGTCAATTGGCGGCTCTGCCCACCATTTCCTACCCCCGGAGCTCGATCCCCTGGACTTGCTCAAGTTCGTGCGCAGCCCAGCCGCAGAGCCACGCGTTCGGCGGCGCGGCGCAGCCTTACCTCCCCGGCTCCGTTCCAATCAACATCAGCTCCAACGGCAACAAGGAATGCCTGGAAGACAACAATAAATATTACGCCCACGATGCGAGCTCTAAACAAGAGGAGAGATGCAGGCAGAGGCAATCTTTTGCAAATGACCCAACTGTTACTCACACAACCAACTTAAAGCCCGTAAAGTATGACCACTCGAGCCTGCAGAGAAGTTTGCATGGCTCGGCTGCTCTTTTTGAAGTGAATTCCTGCAATTCAAGCTTAAAGGAGGACATCAAGAATCCCGTCAACTTGAACCTGACAGTTCAGCCCGCAGCAGTCCAGTCATGCCTCAGACCTTCAGTGCAGGATGGTATGCCTTAAATATCTCGCTTTAGTTAGAAGTGACCTAGCTGTATTTGCTTTCTAAGATTTTGTAATTACTTTGTAACCCCCTGTAACCTTTCCGGAGCGATAATCGCTTAATCAGACTCGAAGGTTAGATAGAAATTGTGCTGTTGTATGTACTTTGCCCAATTTTCCGACCTAGTTTAGCCCTGTTATTGCGGGATTTTGTGCATATTCATATATTTGCATATCCAGACTTGATCCACTAAATTATCGACGTGTTTGTTGTAGGTTTGCCTTGGTGCCCTACCCAGGGGAGATCAAGAAAGAAACGGAAACCTTACACAAAACAACAAATTGCTGAATTGGAAAACGAGTTTCTCCTCAATGAGTTTATTAACCGACAGAAGAGGAAAGAACTATCGAACAGACTGAATTTAAGCGATCAGCAAGTTAAAATTTGGTTTCAGAACCGGCGGATGAAAAAGAAAAGAGTAGTAATGCGAGAGCAGGCTCTTTCTATGTACTAGAGCAGAGTCCGCCCGTTCCTGCATGAACCTGTGCCGGAGTGTTCACCCCTAGAGTAGAGCGTACGCGTGACTGAAACGCGGGGAGAGTGTCTTTTTACCATTTAAACCGAGTTCTCGAAATGCGTAGGATCCCTGCGGGAAATTGGCAAAAGGCTGAGTTCTTAGCCAAGATAAAGAAGACGAGCCGGACCAGAATGGAAACATGTATTATCAGCTTTTTACCTTTCTTTCTCCATTTATATAGATTTTCTCCTGCATCTTACCCTCTCTTTCCCCGGAGAACAAGCGGTGCTAATATAAGATCGATTTCTTTTATCTGTATGTAAACACCATTTTGCAGCAAAATAAAGGAATAACGCCTAGTAAAGACGTCAGCTCTGTGAGTCCCGGCTGCTCCCTTCATCTGCTGCCCTGTACACCAACCAGGGCGGGCCTGCGGCGCCGGCTTGTTTTGTGGTTTGGAGTAACCTGCTCGAGCAGCGATGGGGAAAGTGGTTAACAAATCAACCTTTTTCTATAGTCTTTTTTTCCCTCTCCTTTTCCCACTTCCCTTCCCCCCCACACACCCCCGGAGCCGCAGATCCGGCCGCAGACCGGCGGAGAGGGCACGTGACACCCGCGCAAGGCCGCGCGTAACCTGAGCGCCCGCTCCGCTCCGGCCGCTCCCGCAGCTCCGCTCCGGCCGCTCCCGCAGCTCCGCTCCGCTGGGGCGGCCCGTCCCGACGGCACGGGCGGGGGGCCCTGTGTGCCCGCCGGCCGGGCCACAGCCCCCAGGCCGCGGGCAGGGCTGCTCCCCGGGCGCGGCAGAGAAAATCCTCCCTCGGGAAAACCCGCCCCTCTGCCCCTCACCGCGCTTCGGGGCACGGCGGGGTCCCGCGGACGCAGAGGGCCGTGTGGTCGGGCGCCGATGCCTTCCCAGGTGGTCCGGCAGGGCCTTGCCCTTCCAGCGCTCCTGACTTTGGCCTTGTCCAAGCGCTGCCCTAAACAGGCGAAAGGCAGCGGGCGGTGCCGGGGCAGGGCCCCAGACCGGGTCACGGCTGGCGGGAAACTGGGGGCCCCGTCTCACCTCTAGGTTACCGCAGACGCGGGATACTGGAGAGCACGGAGGTTTTGGTGGGACTGATTATTTTGGGGTTCTGTCCCCGTTTCCGCATAGGTTTTTATGAGGGAAAAGGGAGAACAGTTTCGAGTTTTTGCCCAGATATAAACTTCAGAGAATAACCCAACCGGAGGGGTTGGGAGCAGTATCCAAGCCGTTTGATTACTGTTTTGGGACAAGAATGAGATCGATTTTTCCCGCATCTTGATAACAAGCTTTCTCTGCCGAGAGCAACCCGTCTCTGCAGCACCAGAGCAGTCAGACTGGCCAGAGTTGCAGGGCCAGAGGAAATTAGACATTGCCTTGGTCTGTTAGCTCAGAATGTAAATTCTAAAAAAATATGTCTCGGAATTTTGGTTCTTATTAAAAACCCTTTTGGCTGCAATTTCCATCTAAACCTGTTCCTTAACGAAGGGGCAGAGGCCGCCTTGTTTTCTTGGTACATAAAGTAGCCTCAGATATGGTTGTTCGTGGCATATGCAACAAGGCTAAACAACTACAAGGAACGGCACAAAGCTGCTACCTACTTACACGGGGCTATAGCCTTCCTGAAGGCAATAAACTCATTATTTCATAAAGAGGCATATTTGAACTTCGCTCCTACTCACTTCTGTGCAGCAAGTACTGCTCGCAAAAGCATGGTAGACAGATGATTTTGGAGGTAAATCCCGGATTTATAGGCGGACAAAGGTGCAGCCATTTTCCCGAAAGATTTCCAGAAAGCCCCAAAGATAACGCTCGGGTGGTGTGTTGTGAGGAGAGGGAAAACCAACCCAATGCCTGTCTCGCCGCTCTTATTGCATTGCCCAATGCAGAAAAAACCCTACCTCACTCATGGCGGGGTGGCTGCCAGTGGGAAAGCGGGGACGAAGCCTCGCCGGGTGAGAGTTCCCCCTGGGGAAAGGGATGCGCACCTAGCCATCTACAGCCATAGGCACCATTCCCGGGTTCCTCCAAATCTTCGAGACATTCAGCCTCTGTGCTGGGAACTGACGCATTGCGGACAATAAGGGTCTCTTCATCCAGTGGCATTCCCTAATTAAAAAAACTAGGAGCAACCCCAATGATGCAAGCCAGGAGAAAAGCAAAAACCAGATAAAGCCCCTTTCATTATTCTCTCCTGGAATACTACTCAGACGACTACAGTCCATGAGAAATGGACCCCTTACGCCATTCTTTCTTGTCTTAGTTCTCCCTACTGAAACCCGTCCCTTTATTACATGGGTGATGTGAAATCCGAAGGGGAACCTCGGGTGAAGACATATGAAAGGCAATGTATTATTTATTAAACACATCTGATCCACGATGATAGCTTATTGTGAAGCTCCTAGTCTAAATCGCCTACGGAAAGAGAAAAAACAGAGGAGGTAGGATCTAACTTGCTATTTGATGTGAAAGTGTGTGTATTATGTATCTCTGTAAGTGTCTGTGTATATGTAGATGCTTATTTCAGCAGCGCCCGTTGCGTGTAACCGCGTGTGCACACACAGACGTACATAGTTGCGGGCTCATACTATGCATAGGCACATCGGCGGGAGAAAGTGGTGCATGATTTCGCGCGTGCCATACTCCAGGTTTCATCCC
The DNA here is from genome assembly GCF_022539395.1 of Myiozetetes cayanensis. Taxonomy (NCBI): domain Eukaryota; kingdom Metazoa; phylum Chordata; class Aves; order Passeriformes; family Tyrannidae; genus Myiozetetes; species Myiozetetes cayanensis. The sequence continues at coordinate 16,270,458 of NW_026088185.1, read as the reverse complement.
TTCCTCTGAAGCAGGGGGTGAGAACGGTCGTTCGGGCGTGAGGAAGCACACACACGCGTGGCAAAGCTGCAGAAGCAGGGCGCGCCCTGCCTGTGCGGCTCTGCTTGCGCACACCCACCCGAGCTGCCCCTGGGCACATGTGTGCACACGCGTGTGCGACACGCCGGGTGGGCGTGCGGGAGATGCACCCGAAGGAGGTGGATGTACTCAACGCCCTTCGATTGGATTATTTCGGGTGTCCTATCAGGTGTATTTCGTCCTCTGCTCCGGCTTTGCGGGTGTATGCGGGGCGGGATGGAGAAGCGGGCACCCGCTTGCTGCTCCCACACCCGCGTCCCTCCGCAGCATGCAGAAGACCATCCATCCCTTTATTTACTCAAACATAAACATCTTTGCGTTCCCACTGCAGCCTAAACGTGATAAAGCCCTTCCGAGGAGGCTCTCCATTCCCTCTCGTTTGATAAGGCTGCAAGCGCAACTCGGTTTGTTGGGAATGGCTCTGGTTGCCTTTGTGCTTCCTAAAAGAGCATAAATAATTAAAGTTTGGCAGGGAGGAAAAGCTTTCTTGCAGAACTGTAGTGGCAATAAATGAAATGACTCAGAATCTCTTCTCCAGTCGGTTTTTACGAGAGCTGCCAGACAGTGTCTGTTCACGTTCTCCAGATACTAGGGGCGCCATAACAAAGTTAAGGTCAAGTTAGTGTCTTATCTTGGGTGGCACAAAAATACCGCATCTTCTCCAGTCGGACTGGGTATATTTTTCAACCCATCCGTTACGCAAGTCGCCTTAATTTTCACAGAGAGTATTTGGAAATGTCACTTGGACCTGAATACTTGGAGATTCAAGGCAACGATTGCAGATGTTTCAAGACGCCTAACGGTAAAGTATTCGCCTGATTGCGTACATGATGTACATTTATGTTTCGATGCTATTTAATCTGCGTAAGGGAAAAAAAAAAAAAAAAAAAGGAAAGAAAGAAAGAAAGAAAAGAGGGTGGGGGGAGATACTGTAATGTTCGGAGATGGGTTGGGAACCGATCCCAACGTGAAAATGCTCTGGCAGACAGGGACCCTCAGCTCTGCCTTATTCCAGAGGGTCTCTGCTGTGATATTTGTCTCACGTTTCCCAAATTAAATCGCTTTTTAAAGGACTGTTTCTTAAAAGGGTTGTTTTCATACTAACAAATCGTCACCATGTCTTTGAACTTGAATTAGTTGAAACCGGTTGGCTCCTGCGCTAAAATTGATGCTAGGTTTGTTGCATCGAAAGGAAGGTGAAACATTCTGGCAAAGGTGGAATCAGTTGTCTGAACGGTAAAGAAAATGAAGCTCCATAGATTTCCAGAGCCATCTCTTCTGATGAGATAGGCGATCAGAAACCTAGGGGGGCACAATCTAAACGGAGACCTGCCTTGCCTTGCTGCAAGGTCCAGGGTGGTAAGTGACACAGGAGCCATTTTAACTGCGCAGACATCATTTTTAGGAGGTTTTTTGTCTGTTGCAGCATAATCGAGGGGGCTCGAGAGCCGATTAAAGGAAGGAATGGTGGTTTTGTGCTTTGGTTTCTCGTGATAACTTGTGAGAGTCTATCTGATGGGAACAATGTTTGGCTTTTGAGGTGTTTTGCGAGGGAGGCACCAGAGAAAAAAAAAATAGCATACTGTACAAAGAAAAAAAGGAAAGAAAAGCAGGGGTGAAGGAATGAGTTCCATAATATCTGCCTGGCCCTGGTCTTTTTATTTTTAGAAATGGCAAGCTGGGCTGGGGAATGGAAGCCCCTGGGGCAACCCTCTACTGCTCTGGGGAGCCAGGGGATGCAGGAGGGGCCGTGCCGGTGGTGGCGGTGGGGCGGGGGCCAGGGTGCGGGGCACAGCCCGGGCTGCGGGGCTCCCGCCCCCGGAGCCTCTCCGCACTGTGGAGCCGGGGGCGTGCAGGAGGCGCTTGTCGCAGCGTAGCCGGGTCCCCGGGGGCACTGCCACCTCGAGGAGCCGGGGAACACATGGGCCTTCTCTCCGCTTGCCCTCAGCTCTGTGGGGCCGGTTCCCCACCTGCTGAGCTCTCTGCTTGCTGTGGTACCTGGATGCTGATCTTTGTGGAGGTGATGTGGGGCCTGTTGACTTGCCGGTGCCTCCTCCCGGGCATTGTAGGGCTGAACGGAGGCGGACCTGCTCGGCTTGGGAGACTTGTCCAGATTTCGGGTTTATTTGGAGTGCGGCATGTCGTGGGGCTACGCTGGCTCTGCTGTACAGTGGTGGAAAAAAGGCATTCCCATAGAGAGCTGGCAAACGTTTCTGGAATGAGGAATTGCTCGAGCATGGGGTTATTAAGGCGTGTGTTATTTATTCTCTTCTCTTTTCAGCCTTTGCGACCCTGTTTGTGCTCGTTCATATAAAATTATATTTCAAGGAGAAAATGAAAATTGGCAAAAATGAGCCCTCGAAGGCAGGGCGGGAGCGGGGCTGGCGGTTGCTGTGCATGTCTCCTGCTACCAGTCCTGCTTTTCCCTTCCAATGAAAATGAACATTTTGGTGGGAGTTGGAGGCAGGGGAACAGAGGTCACTTTGTGTGCTGCTCTGCTTCCTAAGGAAACCGTGCTTGGTGGACCTCTTTTCCTGCCCTAGCCCTTTGCCTTACAGAAGAGCACGAAAGTGTCTCCCTTTCATAAACCCGGCTGCTGAGAGATGTTCTGTTTGCGTATTTCTCATTTCAGTTTGGCGCCTTGACACAAGTGCGCAGTGTTTGGGCTTATAAGCGAGGGAAAACGAGGTGGTCGAAACTCAGGCTTTGAATTTCGTGACCAGTTTTGATGCCAACCGTGGATTGCAGGAGCCGGGCGGGCAGATCCGGTTGTACTCTCGAGCGTGTGAATGGGACTTGGCTTTCCTGAGTGAACCATCAGCCACCCGCTTATCATCTTCGAGAGCGGCGGCCGGAGAGTATCTCTCCCTCTAAGTAGTAGCGATCCCGTTTCCGAGCCGGGGGTGCCCGTCCGTGAGCCCGCACCCCTCGCTCCCAGGGCCACCTTTCCCTGCGGTGGCAGTGCTCCCCCCTGGCTGCCCGCGGGGGCCGGGTGGCGATGCGGGCGGGGGGCCGCTCACCGTGGGGCTCCGCGCCGGGCTCCGGCGGTGGGCAGGCGCCTGCCCGGGCGGCGCGGCCCCAGGTGATCCGCCGCACCACCTACGTGTATCTCACATCGCCTGGTGAGAGGATGAGAGAAAAAACCGGCTATATTTGTACAAACGGCGCGCTCACCTCCCCGTGCTGGGAGGGCTCTTTGGAGAGATCTTAGGAGCCTTTCCGAGGGGCTGATATAGATATAAGGACATTTCTACATCGCGTCACGTGACATAATTACCACTAGAATCAATCAAGATGAATTGCACGTCAGCACACGGTGGGGATTTTTTCTTAGTTGATCCTGTCCAAACCCTCTTGTGCAATAGATGGATCTTGTTCAATGCATTGAAGCCTCCTGGTTCCTTGCAATCACAAAAAGGAAGACATGACTGAGTTTGACGATTGCAGTCACGGCACATCCAATATGTATCTGCCAGGGTGCGCTTATTACGTTTCACCCTCAGATTTCTCGACGAAACCCTCTTTTTTGTCTCAGTCGTCGTCCTGTCAAATGACTTTTCCTTATTCTTCTAATTTACCTCATGTTCAACCTGTGCGCGAAGTAGCATTCAGGGAATACGGATTAGAGCGCAGCAAATGGCAGTATAGGGGCAGTTATGCTCCTTATTACTCAGCTGAAGAGGTGATGCACAGAGACTTTCTGCAGCCTGCGAACAGGAGGACGGAAATGTTGTTCAAAACGGACCCTGTCTGCGGCCACCACGGACCGTCTCCCACCGCCTCCAACTTCTACAGCTCGGTGGGGAGAAACGGCATCCTGCCGCAAGGTTTCGACCAGTTTTACGAGACAGCCCCCGGACCCCCGTACCAGCAGCACTCCGAGGGCGAGGGGGACGCGGAGAAGGGCGACTTGAAAGCCCAGAACAACACTTGCAGTAAAACACCTTCCAGCCAGGAGAAGAAAGTGACACCAGCAAACAGCGCCGATTCCCCTTCTGGTGAGGCTGTTGCAGAGAAGAGCAACAGTTCAGGTAGGTATCAGTAGTAAATTGGGGGCAAGAGTACAAGGCCAACACTTTGTCAAGCCGCATTTTATGTGCAATTTTATAAGCATCCAAAGGATTTTATATATCCTATAAGATTTCCTTTACCGTTGTAAAGCGTGTTTACGATAGGAAACCAATTTAGGTGGGCTTAAGGTATTCTTGGAAGAGGATATTAATTGTTATTAAATTGTTGATTTGTCAGGGGGAGACGGGGAGATTTCACAGGTAGTGCTCAGAGTTGCCTTCGGTTTAGAGCTTAAGATCTTCGTTTGTTTGGGGCGGGGGGTGTGCGTGAGAGGACTTTGAGAAACTTGGAATTTTTCCAACCCATTTAAATATCTCTCTGTATTGCTTGAAGAGCTCTCTTTTAAGGAGAAGTTGGGAAATATTAGCTTTTTTTTTTTGCTAAGTCACCCGGAGATTATAAGCATCAGGAATATTTTTTGAACTGCTAGAGGGCTGTTATCCAGGCAATGGGATATTATCAGAGTCTCTGATCAATTCGTAGCTGAGCATGTTCGTAGCAGAAGCGTAAATAAGTTTCTTCTTTCTTCAATTTCAGCAATTCCCCAGCGATCAAGGAAAAAGAGGTGTCCCTATACCAAATACCAGATAAGAGAACTAGAACGGGAATTTTTCTTCAACGTTTACATAAACAAAGAGAAAAGACTGCAGTTGTCCAGAATGCTCAACCTCACTGACCGGCAAGTTAAAATCTGGTTCCAGAATCGAAGGATGAAAGAAAAGAAACTGAACAGAGATCGACTCCAATATTTCACTGGGAATCCCTTGTTTTGAAAAAAAAAAAAAAAAAAAAAAAAAAAAAAAAAAAATATTAAAAAAAAAAGAGAGAGAGAGAGAAAGCAAGAAAAGGAAGAAAGAAGAAACACAAAGAGTAGTTTGGTCTCTCTGACCTACCATCTGAATGCAAAAGTTAATTGGTTTACATGACACATCCACCCTGCGGAACTCAAAGTTTCATTTTCATGTGCAACTCCACACACTGAATGGCCACTGGAGATTTCGGGGCTTGGCGGAGCAGATTCCTGATAAAGGGAAACTAGAGTAAATCCTACTGTCCACTCTCAAGTGTTTTTCGCCAAAGGTGCTTTTTTCCCTCTCCCACAGTACCAGCAATGGACCTGCAGTGTGTCTGGTAGTTTTTGCTTACAATTCATTGAGTTCGGGGGGGCTCTGTTGTTGCTTTTGAGCTAGGATAACAATTTCCTCCCTTTAAGTGAATGCGGTTTATTTAAGAGATGGTAAATGTACGCTCATTATATATATAAAATATATATATATATGTTTCTATTGTCATCCAAAAGCATGGGCCGCTGTCTTTTTCATGTGAATAAATTGTTTCTAGTAAAGTTAAGGTTATAGCTTCCGTGCACTGTATGGATTTCCACCTCTGAAAGATCCTAGCCTTTCCCGGGCTAGAGCCAAGTTCAGTTAAATAATAACGGGAGGAAGCCTAGTGGGGTTATTTTAAAAGAATTTTAAGTAAGTAATAGTTTAGATGCCTAACTCTCCCTTTGTAGGTATGCGTACCTTCCCCTCGCTGTGAGACAGAGCCAACATGGCTGTCTGCAGACCATCACGTCTGATGGTACTACAATTACTATAAACAGCGAAAAAGGCTTTTTTTTTTTTTTTTTTTTTTTTTTTTTAACTGATCAGGCTTAAAATAAGCCCAGAATAATCACCGTCGATGATTGTTTACTTGTTAGTGAAGGGCAAGGCAGAAAGAATGAGGGCTGGGAGCGAGTCAGACAAGAGGGAGCTATAAACAATTGGCACTAGAGGGGAAAAAAAAGGGGATAAAAATAAAAAGCGGGGGAAAAAAAACCCCACCAACAAAAAAACCACCCAGCACTTTGGAGGCAGAGGGTGGATCTCTTAAATATGATTGCCGGGTAGGGCGAGCGGAGCGCGGCGCTGGCGAGAGCTCAGCTTAGCCCGGTGCTCGGCCACGGCGGGCCCCGCCGGGGGCCAGCACCCGGTGGAGATCCGCTCCTCTCCTCGCCGCTTTATCTTGGGTGACCTGGCTGGGCTGTTTACAAAACCTTGAACTGTCTAGACAACACCATAAAACCCGAGGTTCTAAACAGCTTAATTGGGTTATATTATACACCTTCTGGTGGGTGAAAAAGAGATTTCCGCAGTGTGCAATAAAGGCGACGAGTGAGAAAAGAATTTGCCTTTTTTGAATAGGACGAAGGGGCTCTCGCTATGCTCGCACGCAGGGAAGGCAAAAGTGCCAAGCAAGTCAGGAAAAGCTCGAGAATTCCAAAAATCGAGAAGGAGAAGAGGAGGGAGGCATGACTAAAAAAAATTTTTTAAACACTTTAGCAAGAAAAACATAAGTGTATGCCTTTGAACTTCCAAAATGTCAAGGTCATCACCTTTAACCTTTCTGAATAATTAGGCGCCTTAAGGTTCCTCTGTTATTTTCAACCACCACCCACTCTCTCTCTGTCTTCCTCTCTCCCTCCCTCCCTCTCTCTCACACACACGCACAGCCACACACACACTTTTTACCGCATAGCTGGCCATATTAGCAAATGCATCATAACGCAAAGAAAATCCCGGCTGGGTCGAGGTGAGCTCTCGGCGGTGTACAGTGAGCGTGCCCGGCTCCTTTCCCCACCAGCTGGAGCACAGGGGGCTCCTCACTTTCCTCTCTTTCTCTTCCACACCCTGGGAATTCGACCCAAACATCTTTCTTTCTTTCTTTCTTTCTTTCTTTCTTTCTTTCTTTTTCTTCTTCTTTTTTTAAAATTATTATTAAAAATTATTTTTAACTCATAAGAAAAAGAAGGGTTTTGTTTAGAAGGAGAAAAAAAGGGTGGCCTCCATGAAATGCCTCGTAATTTAGGGAGAAAGACGATATTTCTATGCAGGTTTTCTGCGGATGTGCGTTTCCCAACAAAGCCCATTAATTAGGAATGCGCAAAGTCACGGGGAATTCCTCCCAGAATTTTACCAGACCTTATAGAAAAATTCTCGCGTGTCTCCCGATCCTTAATCCACAGGGTGAGAACGAGTCGTTTGATTTTTCTCTTCCTTGCAGTGCTTTAATAATCTCTCTCAGCATATTAATATGCCTTCAAAATGCTAAGATACCGCAAAAGTGTACCGCGGAAACCGAAACACCCTAGCATTCATCTTGCAAAAATGCTCTATGATAGCAGTGCTAAGTTGCTATTTAAAAAAAGAAAAGGAGAGACCCAAGACTGAGAGCAAATTTAGCTGAGGAGAAAGACTTGGAAGAGGAGAAAATTCCCGGTGCCTGGCGGGCAACGGCCACAGGAGGGCGCGCCCAGGCGCTGCAATGCCGCAGCCTCTGGTGCTCCAGTCTCCTTTCCCCCTAATAATAATTCCACTGCTAATAAAATATCTAATATATAAGTAACGATAAGATTTCAGGGCCTTCCAAATGAGAAAATAAAGCATCAAAAAGATTTATTAAACAAATAACCCATAACCGTGACGTGTTGGAGAAATATGCCATTTTAAAAGATTTTTTTTTTTTGGTCATAATATTTTATTATACATCTGAGCTTTAAAAAAAAAAAAAAAAAAAAAAAAAAAAAAAAAAAAAAAATCCCATAATTTTAAGAAAGAAAAAAACCAAACCGTGAGATACTCAGAATTCGTTCCCTAGAACGAAAATCTATCTACTCCTTTAAGGAGAACCTTAACGCGGGTGTAACAAAAGTAATGTAAAAACCATGCGTTTCCACAATTTATCTTCGATTCTTACTCGAGGCTTTTCTTAAATAAACCTCTGGATACAGAAAACATAATGTTAAAAACACATTTTATTTAACTGCGATATTAACGTTAGCTCCTGGGAGTGTTTATTTTTTTAAAGACAGACAGAGAGACTAAAGAGAAAAGAAGATATTTTTAATATCCTAACATCACCTTGCCAGGCATTGCTGAATGAAATCCTCCTCTTTAAAAGTACTATGGAGATCTATTAAAATGAAAGTAGAGATTAGAAAATTAAAGTGAAGTTTATGAATTTCCTGGACGTTCTCCAGCGACAGAATATGTTCTATCTTTCTAGTTCTTGTTTTGTTTTAATTTTTCCCTCCACTGTGCACTTTTGGTCAGAATCTGAGGAAAGAAAGGGTTTCACTGCTTTCTGCTTATTTGCAGAATTCATCGAAATCTATTTCACGTGTGCTCAGCCATATTTCGCGTTTTTTAAAGACCCGTCTCTCATGAAAACATTTGTTGGCACTTCGTCTGCTGGGTTGTTGGGGTGTGAGTGGTTTTTTTGTTGGGTTTGTTTGTTTTTTTTTTTTTTTTTTTTTAGAAGTTCATTGTTAACACTTTCCTAGAAATAGCCTTTCCGTCGGTAATAAACCGGCATTGTACAATCTGAAATCCTTGGGATCCCTGACGCCAGAGGTAGCCCTTGAAGGCATAGCCATATCCCGGAGGAAAATCCACTGATCTCTCGGTGGCGATACTCATTTCGAGGGGGAAATGTTTAGCGAAGTTTTTGTGTTTGTTTTTCTTGGCATAAGAGTTGGTGTGGCGAAAGCCCACACCAACCCCAAGCCCATTAGGCTTCACACGAGCTGTTTTAAACCCTCGCAATTACGGTGAGGCCGATCTCAGAGCATGTAAACGAGTGATGGGAGCCAGGGTGTGTGTTAATTTAAAAAAATTTTATACATACACCAGGATATGGAAATGCCGCTTTCTTATTTTTTGAACTATTGTGTAAATGTGACGATTCTGTGCGAGTCTACAGCCTTTTCTACTTTTCCTTTTTATCCCTTTGTCTGTTTAATTCCTTTAGACAGAAAAGGTTATGAGCTATTTCCAAATGTCTTTGGGCTTGTCCTTTACGGAGAAAGAAAAGGGCACTTGCTTATTTTCCGATTAAACTACAAGTGCGGTAGGAATCTGCCGAAAGATAAATGTGCAGCCCAAATACGGAAGATGAGGGCTACATGGGTGACCAATATACACGCAAAAATCTCATCACACCAGATATGCACTTTGATGTTCATAGAAGTATAGAAATATAATAGCGGAAGGGCTGAGGCTTCGGGTGAAGCCGAGAGCACAGTCAATGTTACCTTGCCATCCTTAAGCACAGAAATAACACTTTCGAAGAAAAGACCAGGGTGCTATTTTGTTTATTTCATAAGTTTTCATATTTAGGGAAATGCATAATGTCAGCAGTACGTCGTGTCTGTCCCCCGCCCTCCGTCAAAAAAAATGCAGGGAACCTGAGCCCTCAGCCCAGACACCGACTCTTTCTATGAAAATATGGCACATAGAAATCTGGGCAACGTGACAGTTGCATTATTAAAAGAAGAAAGGGCACAATATCGTAGCCAATTTTTTTTCTTGAATAAAACTATTCTTCAGTTTCCCTGCAATTTAACAGCGTGGCATAAAACATACAGTCTGCGCGTTTAAAGACACCCTAAATAAAATTCTGAAATCGAGTGAATCAAAGGAAATTTACTAAAAGCTTCCTGGGTTCCAGCTTGTTTTTAAAATAAGACATTTCTCACAATACCTTTGTTACTGACGGCATCTGCAAAATATCTAGTTTCTTTCATACCTCTTTCCCATCCCCCTCACATAATGAGACACAAACACAGCAAATTGCAACTATGAGAATGCTCGGCGCAGCCGAGACAAAAAATAATCATATCACCAGTAATAAGGTTTAGGAAGATAAGGCAGTGAAAATTAAGCCCTGCTGCCACGTCTGGTAACCCCCAGTTTTTAGTCCTGACATTTGCTGGAGGAGAAAACTGTAATGTCCACCTATGCTTTATTACAAACAGTAATTTACATCTGCATGGACCCATTGGTTGGGGCATTTTTCCACCCTCGTTTGGAAAAATATGGGGCTCTGAGAGCAAAACCTTTATATTAATGTAGATTATATATCTCATTTATTGCACAATATTGATTTATTTATTAATGTTAATTACTTTATTCCATTTTAATATGATTTAAAACAATAGTGACATTAAATATCCAGAGCCTAAGTCCCCAGTTCCCCAGTGGCTCTAGCGTGTTTATTCAACTTCTATTTACATCAAACTTAAACTTTCTACTGTTCGTTTTCAATAAAAAATTGCAGCTCCTTTTTAAAACCCTCATGATTTACCGTGAGCGAAGGGTCTTATGGAGCCGTTTGCCAATCCTGAACACAATATTTAAATTATTATAATCACAACAGTCATCTGAGTTTCCGTGTAGTGACATGCACGAAATTAATATTTTCAATTACAAAAAATCAAAGAGCTCTCAAGTCTAATCAGGAGTCCAGAATTCAGCTCCTCCAGCAGCAGCAGCAGCAGTGAGGCCAGCGTGGAAAGCAGTTCAGCATTTGCTTATTGTTTTAACTTTACTGTTGGGCGAAACCCGCCGCAAACCTCTGGGCTCATACTTCAGCTGGGATTTTTCTGGGACCCCCTTTTCTTACAGTGTAAATAAAGATTATGAAAGAGCCATTTGATGGGCATAAAATTCCTGATTAGATTTAATAGTCAAGTCTTAAACTGCGTCAAGAAAAATAGTATTTTGTTTCTTTAAACTCTGTGGGTTGTCCAGGCTGTTGTTGAAGAGGAGGAAATTGCTAGAAGGCGAAGGGGGGACGCGGCGCTCGGAGGGAGCGTCGTGGGCTCAGCCGCGGCTTCTTTCCCGGCGCAGGCGAGTCTTAGCCATGGCTCTGATCATGATCTTACATGGCCATCGCGCCGCAGCGCCCGTGGCTCGGCTCAGCCCGCGGCGGCGGCGAAGCGTGCCCGGGTAGGGCAGGGGCTGCGCCAGGCGCAGGGGATGCTGCGGAAAGGGCTTGCGAGCAGCGAATATTACGAAGGTAATATTTAAACTCTCCGGTAACCCAGGAGCTGGAGACTGCAGCTATAAAAGGCACTGGCTCTTAACCTGACAATGATGTTGTATTTGAACAGCTGCGATAAGGTTTTAAAAGGTCTGTCTCATTGCCACCGCGAAATTTTAAATAGGGTTATTGTTACCAGCAGTGTAAAGTGTACGGCAAAGTGCAAAACATCCAAATGCTAGGAAACAGAGGAAAATTCAAATCCACGTTGGTGAAAAACGCATGTTTGTAACTGTGAGAAAGACGCATTTAAATTCTCTTTTAATCCTTTCACGTGCTGACTGCTCTTGGGGACTTGAAAGGGTGTTTTGATGGTAGAAAGGCCCAAAATAAGCAGGCGAATGAATCCGAAACAAAAATTATCAACAAGTTTACTTTGTGTGGGTGAGAGTCTTTGACAGCATTAGTCCCAGATAAGAAATACTCCAATCTGAGAAAGCTAAAAAAAAAAAAAAAAAAAGAGTAATAAAACCAGCTTCTACTACTACCACTATTACTGCGGGTGTAAATACGACTAAGAAGTGGGAGAAAAACCAGTAAAATAGGTTTAAAACCTTGGGACGAAAAACTCTGGACTACCAGGTAGACAGTTACTATTGCCTTCTGCTGGTTGCTTTCTTTTTTTTTGTTTGTTTATTTTACAATACAGATGCATTATCATTCTTAAAAAAAAAAAAAAAAAAAAAAGAGCAAAGAGAAAAAGTTGCTTGAACGAGTTGCATTGAGGATATTGGTTTCTATATGTTTTTTAGTGAGCAGTGCTACAGAAGAAGAAATTATCTTTTTGATGCTTTCGGTTTCCTGGGCAAGTGAAAACCCCACTTTTTTAACTTTTTTTTTTTTTTTTCCCCAGGCGGTCTGGAGAGAGCATTGTAAAATAATTTTAGGAATGTAGCTTCCCTATAAAATTCGAGTTATGACAAAAGTCCACCTTTTAATATTTGACGATTTGTGTTAAAACAAAAATTGACCTTCTCGGTTAGCAGCGAGGAAAAAAAAAAATCAATAGTATAATTTTCAATAATTCATAACGCGAACGCCATTATGCTAAATCTTAACTATTAATCTTATCCTTTACAAAGTCTCGATTGATTTGTTAATAAAATATCTTCCCGTGCGCGGCAACAGAGGGTATAACTCTTGAAAAAGCCTCAGAAGCAAGAAAATTACCGAGTAGCCCGAGAATGCAGATGAGGGGTTTTTATTGATCGCCCCCTGATTCTCCTTAATACGCATTAATAAATCCCGCAACCTTTTGTCCCCCGCACTTGTCACGGGCGGGGTGTGTGTGGGGGGGGTGTCTCTCGGAAGGCGCCGCGGCGGTGTTTGCGCGGCGCGGCGCGGGGGGGGCGCGGCGCGGTGCGGTGTTTGCGCGGAGCGGGCGCGGTGCGGCGGTGCGGCGGTGCGGTGCCGGCGCGGGGGCGCAGGGGGCGCTGTTGACCGCGGCGGGGCGCGGCGGGGCGGCGCGGCGGGGGCGCGTCAGCGGCGGGGCGCGTCAGCGGCGGGGCGGCGGGCGCTGCCATTGGGCCCGCCTGTCATGTGGTCGCGCGGAGGCATCCGCAATTACAACGGGAATGTTTTCCTAGAGATGTCAGCCTACAAAGGACACAATCTCTCTTCCTCAAATTCCGCCCCAAAATGTCCTTTCCCAACAGCTCTCCTGCCGCTAATACTTTTTTAGTAGATTCTCTCATCAGTGCGTGCAGGAGTGACAGTTTCTACTCCAACAGCGCCAGCATGTATATGCCACCTAGCACAGACATTGGGACGTATGGGATGCAAACCTGTGGACTCCTTCCGTCTCTGGCTAAGAGAGAAGTTAATCACCAAAATATGGGTATGAATGTACATCCTTATATACCTCAAGTAGACACTTGGACAGACCCGAACAGATCTTGTCGAATAGAGCAACCTGTTACACAGCAGGTCCCCACTTGTTCCTTCACTACAAATATTAAAGAAGAAAGCAATTGCTGCATGTATTCCGATAAGAGATCCAAACTCATTTCTGCAGACGTCCCTTCCTACCAGAGGCTGGTGTCTGAATCATGCCCCATTGAGAACCCCGAGGTTCCCGTCCCAGGATATTTTAGACTGAGCCAGACCTACGCCACTGGGAAAACCCAAGAGTACAATAATAGCCCTGAAACGAGTTCAACTGTAATGTTACAGTTAAACCCTCGCGGCAGCTCCAAACCGCAGATATCTGCTCAACTTCAGCTGGAAAAGAAAATGAATGAAAACCCGAACAACCAAGACAGCACCGCTAAAGTCTCTCAAGTGGAAAGTCCCGAGCCCAAGTCCACGCTGCAAGAGGAGCGGAGCTGTCTGCCTGAAGGCTCCGTGTCCAGCCCAGAAGTCCAGGAGAAGGAGAGTAAAGGTCTGTATTACCGAGTTTAAGCCGTGCCGTGGTGTAACTCCAACACGCCAGCACCATAAAGCACGCTCGAATATACTAACGAGCATCACAGCCATCACATTTAATGCTAAGGAGTATCGGGCTGCAGGTGCTGTCTCTCTGAAGATTTTGGCAGGCAAAAATGCCACACAAAATGGTCCAAAGATTTTCCGTAGAGATCTGCCTCTCCCGTGCATGCAGACCGCCTCTGTGATGCGGGGAATATAGTCGTGTGCTCCCTAATGCGCTGCAACAGCCAAAAGCAGCCCCATACATCTAAAAAAGCAGGTCTGGAGGTTGTAAAATACGACCACCTCAACTTTTCTCTCGTAGTATTTCGCCTTTTTTTTTTTTTTTTTTTTTTCCGCTGAGCTTTACTACGGTTTGATTGCATTTAAAGTTAATTACGATCCTCTTAAAATAGGTGAGGAATAGGTGCTACAAGGCTGGGTAAAGTTCGAAACAAATGCACAATGAAAGCAGCAGCCCGCTATCTGCCTGGTCCAAAGGTTGAATATTTCAATGTGGTTCTTTAGATAACCTTAGATTGGTCTCCAAAAGTGCACCAGTATTTTGAAATGCTTTTGAAAGCTAAGGGCGGTGGTAATCTGATTTTATTTTCCCTCTAAAAGTGCACTAGACCTTTTCTTTTGAACGGCATGTATCGAAGAATACCAAAACGGGATTTTTTTTCTTATCAAAATGTACTTTGCAACCTCTAGGTCGATTTTTACCCTATGTGTGCATTGAGAATTGCTTTATCTGAATTCTATTTAGTATCCCAGGTCTAGACTGATGTGGGGTAGATTTATTTCTGGTGGGAGAAAAAAAACCCTAAAAAGAAAATGGAAAAAAAATCCGAGACAGAGGGTGGAAATTTCTTGTATATAGTTTTGGTTGGGAAAATGTCTATATCTGTTTATAGGTGTGCTTGTGTGATTCAGCTGATGTGTGTGGGGATGCTGCTTCAAAATAGAGTGAGAGACTATTTTTTAATTTAAATATTTTGGTGGCAAGTGTCGTGGGAGCTCGAGGCGGCCATGGCGAGGCTAGACCCGTTAAGATGTGTTCATGGGGCGGATGGCAGGTTAAATACTGTTGAAATGTTACACGCCGGCCGAAAACTTGAGGGACCCTTACTGGCAGGGGCAGGAGAGCGGGGCCGTGAGAGAGTAGGGTGCCGTGCTTGGGGATGGGCAAGCCCAGCCTGGCAGCAGGTCCCCTCCCTGTGCCCACACCTTACCAGAACCGTGTTTAATGCCCACATCCACCATATCTGCCAGACACTGCAGAGGAGGGGTCATGGCCAAGGGTACACTCTAACAGCCTGAGGTATTTTTGATTTTGTTCTTCTTCTTCTTCTTCTTTGATTTTGATAGAGGAAATCAAGTCTGATACTCCAACAAGCAATTGGCTAACTGCAAAGAGTGGCAGAAAGAAGAGGTGTCCTTATACTAAACACCAAACACTGGAATTAGAGAAAGAGTTCTTATTCAATATGTATCTCACTCGAGAGCGCCGTCTAGAGATCAGTAAGAGCGTAAACCTCACTGACAGGCAGGTCAAGATTTGGTTTCAAAACCGCAGAATGAAGCTCAAGAAGATGAGCAGGGAGAACCGAATCCGGGAACTGACCGCTAATCTGACCTTCTCTTAAACCCTAACCCCGGGGGGGGCACCAGTGAGGAGTGGGCACAGCACCACCACTTGCTAAAAGCAGGAGAGACTCTGGCAAAACCCGGCATTTTCCAGTTTTTTGTTTTGTTTTGTTTTGTTTTCTGATAGAATGTGACTCTTCGTCCTTCTTTTAGCGCTGCAAGTGAATATGTATTACTATGATGAGTATATATAAAACCTAGCACGTGTAATTTATTTTTGTTCTCATCGTAATGCAGGGTAACTATTATTGAATATTATCATTTGGTCTTAACTTATTGGAACTGTCGAACATCCAAGCAATGTGACTTTTTCATGTTTTTACTAACAAAATGGTATTTATGTGGGGCTGTTACACGGGCCATAACATTTTGAGTACATTCAATACTTTCAGAAAAAGAGCGGGGGGAAACTGGGGGCGGGGGGAAAGAGAAGCACATTATAATGTAACTATTCTCGCAAATGAACTTAGAGATTGTCCTTCGTAAAATGGAATATTTCCTTCTTCTCCATTGTAGACATTTCCTTGTGGTGCATATGTGGAATAGTAGTCGTTCAGAAGCAAATTGTCCCTCTTGTGCATGTTCTGTTTGCATGTATAATGCAATAAACTCTGTAAACTACTGCGGTTCCTTTGGTTTTCTACAAATGTTTAACGCAGAGATCCAGGTTGGTGTCCTGATCCTTCTCTATCAACACCTTTTTGGACTGGTGTACCTTCTTTACCATATTCTGGTCTTTGTGTGTGTGTGCCTGGTTTTCTTTCTTTCTTTTCCTCCATTGTTCCCCCTCCTTTTTTTTATTTTTTTTTATTTTTATTTTATTTTTTAGGGTTGGGGTGGAGACTGGGCAGGGAAATGATGTAAACCTAATTAATTTATAAATGTCTGTAAACGATTGATTAATTGATAAAATGTTGTGTGATGTTCGCAGTCTGACAAACTGAATGAAAAAAAAAAGAGAAAGGAAAAAAATGTTGTAAAATATTATGACTTAAACTGGGCATCCTCATCCAATCAACTCGTAAATGGTAAGTGATAAAAAAATCTTTCTGCTACAAGCTGTCAGGAATATGTGTGTCGTTTTATTTGACGTTCGTATGTTGATTTAAAAAATATCAGTCACTATGTGCATACAATGTGTAGACTTTGATTTCATGTCTTCGCTCGCTAAAAAAGAAAAAAAAACCAAACCAAACAAACAAAAACCCAAACAACCCCAAGAAACGCAACAAATGCAAAGCTGGGTATAAGTAAGTGTTAAGGAGCTCAGTTTTTGGTCGGCTCAAGAGCTTTCAGAAGATGGTGAAGGAAAAATATTCCCTCAAAATACTCCCAACATCTGGCAAGGCTGGCTTTTTTGAGCAGAAACGCTCCCCAGCCTGCTTACAAAAGTACACCAGCCTCTTCAGACCTACTTTTGTCACCCTGCACCGTTTCTGTTTGCTCAGAGCTCGTTTTATTTCTCGCAATTCCATTTTAGTAGCACACATCCAGTTAATGACGTTCACGACTCTTAACCCTTTCTATACATAGCTGAAAAATGTTATTAGCAGGGCTCTGCTCTGGAAACTGAGGAAGGGCATGCGTGCGTGAGAACGGGTGAATGCCCGTGTGAGCAGAAATACTAAGCAGAACAGCAAATGGCTTGCAAATGAACATGACTCCAAATTGAAGTGCAAATACTTGGGCATACTATCACCTTCAAACGGTACTGGAAAAATAGTGTGGTTACTGTTTGCGTTGGGAAATAAGCTCGCTCACAATCAACGCCCATTCCTCCCCTAAGCTGTTTCTAAATCAAGAAATTAAAAGCAAGATAGTGCCAATGTTGTCCGACTTGATGACAGATCCTGCTCATAATTCTATTGGTGGCGTTCTGTTTGCTCTCTTGTCTCTGATATTTAATTTAAACCAATACTTCCTCATGTTCACGTTTACTCATAGGACAGAGCTATATATTCCTCAAACCAAGGCATAAGCGTTTTGAATCTGCTAGAGCCACAAGCACTTAGGTATTTTGTGCTTGTTGCCTTTTCAAAAAAAGCAAAACCATACCCCAAAATGCCCTTTATATATTGCATACCTTTAAACGGCCTTTTCTTTTCCTTTAAAGATACGCGCTACATCACCAAAGAAGTTTCGGCAGTGGGAAGTAAATTTCTGACTCCATACCAAGTGTTTAACGTATGTAAAAAAAGGAGGCTCACTAATCTTCCTACTTTACCAATTTATATCTGTGTGAAACGAGGGCAAGTTCTTCGCCATACCACAAACCCTGCTTCTAGGGAACAATGTAAGATAAGTTATAAAATCGCAGAAGAAAATGCTAAAGTCAGATGACAAAAAAAAAAAAAAAAAAAAAAAAAGAAAAGGAAAAGGAAAAGAAAAAAAAAAGAAGAAGAAGAAAAAAAGGAAGAAAACAACCTAGGAGAGTAATAAATCATTAAACAAACAGGAATTTCAGTCCCTTCCTCATAACGGCACACGAGTAGGAAGTGTTTTCCCAGCGCTGCTGTCCGTGCCCCTGGCGGGCTGTGCTGAGGGCTGTGCTGTGGGCTCGCCACTAACTCTCTACGTTTCCTCGAGATCCCGACATAGCCACCATCCCTCGTCCAGGGGAGCAGGCGTGGGCAGAAGACCATGGGTAATCCAGTTTTCTATACTAACCGGGCACCGTTTCTCTCGGGGAAGAAAAACTGGGCCGGGAGGGAAGAGTGGGAAGGGAGGGGGTGGAAAAGAAAGCAAAGTGGACAAAAAAAAAAAAAAAAAAATCTCACGTAGGCATTGAACGTGGCTCCCTCTGAACTAGGGGCGGAGGAGACAGCTCTGCCGACGAGCGGGGGTCAGTGACGGCCCTGCGAGCCGGAGCCTGCCCGCGGCAGCCGCGCTGCCAGTGCGGGGCCAGGCCGCCTCCTCGGGGCTGCCTTTGCCCGCATCCCTCCCGGGTCGCACTGGGCACCGTAAAGGGGGCTATGTTGGAGCTGTGCAGCCCCAAAGGCTCGCAGATACAGGAGCATGTGTTCAGCCACACGTCAGTTGTGCTTTGAGACACAGGCTTTGCTGTTTCCATCCGTCCATTTTATTAGAGACACATTAATCTATAATCAAATACACCTCATAAAATTTTTATTGAAAGGCATAAAATCATTACAGAGGTCTTCCACCTGCTTTAAAACAACACAATGGGCATCTCTTTTTAAAAGTGTATCCTTTCTATGGAAACTTTCTGTCCAGGGGTAGGGGGAGCGAATAATAATACCCGCACATGCTCTGAAATATGGAAGTACCGCAATGTGCTTTTACTGTAACATTTTCCTGTTTTATGAGAAGTCGTTACAGTCCCAGCTTGCGATGGTTTGTTTTTACAGGCAAGAATCCCCCTTTCCCAGCGGGTTCCCTCAGCAGCTTGGAGCGTGATTAGCAAGCCAAGGCTGTTGGATTTATTTAAACACCCTGCCTCTCATTGATTAAGAAATGAATGGCAGAAATCACTCAAAGGAGGTGAAGAAATAGTCCGCACCCGCCACGGCCGTGGGCTGCCAGCGCGGCCACGCCCGCCGCGCCCCGGGCAGGCAGGGCAGACAGGCGGGCAGCGAAGGCGGGCAGGGCGAGTGGGCAACAGGGGCAGGCAGGCAGGCAAGCGGACAGGGCAGGGGAGGGCAGGGCGGGCAGGGCTGGCGGGCAAGCGCGCAGGGCAGGCGGGCGGGTGGCCCCGGCGCGGTGTAGGTGCGCAGGCGGTAAAACGCACTGTGCGGGGCCTCTGTTGATGATGATTTTTTTTTTTAATCACAGCAGCCCCAGTTTAGCGGATTGATTTACTCGCAGTATTGGTAAATATGATCACGTGGGCTCCGCAACCAATGGTTGAGGGTTGCAGTCTGCAAAATACTACGATTGTTCTCCGGGAGGGTATCATATACAGTTAACAGTGTAACCTTTTATATGACTAAGAGGGGAGCCTAAAATGTCGTCTAGTGGCACCATAAGTAACTATTATGTCGATTCTCTCATAGGCCATGAAAGCGAAGAAGTTTACGGGAGTAGATTCGTCCAGGGAGGTCACAGTGCGACCTCCAGGCCATCAGGTGTTGCAGAGAGTTCAGATTTTTCCTCTTGTAGCTTTGCACCAAAATCCACGGTGTTCTCCACCTCCTGGTCCGCGGTTCACCCTCAGCCGTCTGCGGCAATGACCGGGATCTACCACCCCTACATGCACCAGCCCCATTTAGGGGCAGCCGACGCTGGCCGCTACGTGCGCTCCTGGATTGAGCCCTTCCCGGGCTTCCCGGGCGGCGGCGGCGGAGGCAGCAGCAGCAGCGGCGGCTCCGCGTCCAGCTCCGGCTCCTCCAACGGGCGCCACTACGGGATAAAGCCGGAGACGGGAGCAGCCGCCTCCTCGTCTTCCTCCTCCTCTTCCTCCTCCTCCAAAAGGACTGAGTGCTCCTCGTCTCGGGACTCCCAGGGGATCGGTGTGCCCGAGTACACGTGCAGCTCCTTCCTCCAGGAGCCCCGGGAGAAAGCGGCTGCCGGCAGCTCCAAGGACCCCGCCGCTTGCAGCCACAACCCCAGCCCGAGCAGCGATCTGAAGGAGGAGAAACAGCAACAACTTGACCCAAGTAAGTAAAAAAAAAAAGAAAACAGAACAAAACGGGGGGAGAGAGAGGGATAGAGGCAGAGAGAGAGAGGGAGAAAAAGGAGGAAAGAGAGAAGGAGAGAAAGAAAGAAATTGCCCCTTTGATTTATTGCCGAAACCTGTAAGGCTCGAATGTGCAAAACTGATAGTTTTACTAACCTATAAAAACGTCTAGACGCCTACCCCAGCGCAAGCAGCAACAAGCACCCATAAAAGACTCCACATAACCACCTACCATCAAGACATCATTTGTACAGTAAACAGACTGGGGCATTAAGGCTTTTATGATAATTCCTCCAAAGTTGTGAAAACAGTCCATCCTTCGTTAAATTAATTTAACGACCTTTCTCTCCCCCCGCCCCCCATTCTCTATATACCTCCCTTCTTCCAGATAATCCTGCAGCAAACTGGATCCACGCTCGTTCAACCAGGAAAAAGCGTTGTCCCTACACAAAGTATCAAACCCTGGAACTGGAAAAGGAATTTCTCTTTAACATGTACCTCACCCGAGACCGCCGTTACGAAGTAGCTAGGATTTTAAACCTCACAGAGAGACAGGTCAAAATCTGGTTTCAGAACAGAAGAATGAAAATGAAAAAGATGAACAAGGAGAAAGGCAATAAAGGAGACTAATGCTGGGATAGAAATGCAGTTGGGAATTATTGATTTAGTTTTGAGTTTGGGGCTTTTTTGGGGTGAGGGTGGGTTTTTGGTTGCTGGGGGTTGTTTCGGTTTTGGATTTTTTTTTTTTTGATTGGTTTTATTCTTCCCCTGCACCCTCAGCCCCCCATACGTTTCTCCTCCTCCCTCGCCACTCCACTCCAGGGACTTTAAATCAATCTGGTCTTTTTTTTTTTTTTTTTTTTTTTGGATAGAAGTGAAACGTGGTCAATGTCAGGTATTTTGCGAAATTTTGTCTTGTTCGCCAACGTGTTTTGCAGAGTTGCTTAAGCCCCCCCTCTTCCTTCCCACACCGTTTAGATGATGATATTGTGAGTGCACGTTAGCTTTGGGAACTCTATCTGATGTTAAATGTTTGACATGTTTCTTAAAAGTGATGTAGACTAGATAGTTATTTTGCCAAAATAAAGGTAAGGAAATTAATTATAATTACGATAATAAAACATATATCAAATTACAGCCGCTTAAATCAGTGGGGGTTGCTGTGCTGTCCACGATTTACTAAGATGAAATCTTTCCCCAAACCTCTGCTTTCTAGGTCTGAATGCTTCGCAATAGATGCCACAGCGAGGCCACGAGTTATCCCCCTCCACACCCCTTTAGTGCACTATTAGGAAGTTGTCTCACCCTTGGAGCCGCTCACCACAGGCCTCATGCCTCCCAGTCCCCCGGCTAGCTGCCACCCCTGCCCCCGGTGACTGTTGTATTAATTAACCACTCCGTGTCTCGAACTACGGACCTGTTGTAATTGTTGTCAGTTATTACACAATAAAGTCTGCCGTGACCGAACGACAGCGCTGCGGTGAGAGGAGAAATCTGTGCGCCCCTCGCGATGCCCTCTGCGCCGCCGACCGCGCAGCCCCCGCGCAGCCCCCGTGGGCCGGGCGCGACCGGGCCGGGGCCACGGGAAAACCCGGCCTCCGGGAGCCACTAAGGCCAGAGGAAAGTCACTTTTCCTTCTCGTCGCCTAATCGACATATGCTGTTAGAGATCAGTGCCGAGAGGCCGGGTAGGTGCGTCTGCCGCCGTACCGCTCCCAGGCCTCAGGTACCAGCGCTCTTTCAGAGATTGGCGATCCCTTGGGATCATGTAAGAGATACTTCCACATCGGTCCTCAGGAGCCAAGAAAACAAAATGATGCCTATTCGCTTAAACATTACTTTTGTATTTCTTTTATTTTATTTTGTCCCCTCCCGGTGGGTCGCTTCCAGCCTCAGTGCTCTTAAACCGGGAAGCTTGGAAGCTCCGGGGGGACACGGCTGCTGCCAAACGTTCGGCTTTGTTGGCTAGAGCTCATTTAGCAACGCGCCTCATGCCTTCTGCATTTATAAACACACATGACTTTATCAAGATAATTGAGATGAAGTTCATTGTAAAAAAAATGCTTTGTTTAAAGAGCAACCATTAAAATGAAGGACCCGTAAATATTTACGAGCAGTTCGGTTAATTCAAGATTAAGGGGACAGCTGAGAGACCTGGTGTTTAATGTTTTTTACCTCTGTAAGAAAAAGAAGGGAGGAAAAAAAGGCAAGCACTGCCAGGAAAAGGTGTTGCATTGCTTCCCATCCATTGTCGAGAAGATACCTATAATTCTTTTAAAACAGGAAGAACCGTGGTATAATAAAACCATTGAGATGGCTAGACGTCTGGACCTAATGAGTTTACGATATGCTATGGCACTTTTCTTTGAAACCACCTTATTTTGATGTTTGTGTTTGTTAGGGGGGGAAAAAAGGCAAAAAATGCAGACAAACTAGGTTTTAAAACCTTGGACTATAAATTTCAATATGTCAGCGTTGGGCCAAGGCAACAGACTCAAAAAAGACCCGAAGGTCATGGAACTGAGAGATTTTACAAAGTCCACTTATTTGTTGAAATGTATTTTATTGGATATTCTACTGCAATGAATCCTACAATGCCAGCCTCTATATTTTCGAAAATACCCATAGAGGGGGGTGATCTACAACAACACGTAAACAATATTCTTGTACACAACGCTCCATTATGTTGATTCCAGCAGAGTCTCTGTTAATAAATTGCCACCAAACCCATACTATCTTTTCAATATTTTATATCAGGCAGATTGGCAGATTTTACCTTGTGTATTTTTCCCTTTTGTTTACCTGTTTTTAATATGGCGTGCATTTATTTCAAAATAGCAGAAAGAAAACCAAAAGTCTCTCTTGAATGACGGAATGCAGTTCTTCTATGGAAATTACTTTCACTGTCAAACTGAATAATTTAATTCCTACCCGTTGGTTGTGTTAATATATGTTTGCACATATGCACAATCTCCTGCACACGCATTATACCGAATAATTCACAGGCATGTGTGGTGAAGGAGGGGGTGAACAAAGATTCATCTTTACTTTCGTTTACATAAATCAATCCATAAATACATAAAAGCAAGGGAAAACAAAATAACATCTTCAAGACAAAAACGTATAACACTGAAACTACCACACATGGAGAATTCGTGGTGTAATATGTGGGGAAACATGATCGAAAACGCGATAGCAGGCATCTTCAAAGCTCAGGCGTCTTTTCCTGGCTGCCATGTGTAAACGAGGCGCATTCTTTGTATGCAGTTGATTATAACTCTGACAAAGAAAAAAAGAAAGAAAAAAAAAAGAAAGAAAAAAATAAAAGCGGGTCACCGAAATGTGCTAAGAAAATGGCACTGTAAACTCATAGCCACAAAAAAAAAAAAAAAAAAAAAAAAAAAAAAAAGGCAGAAACCCAACCCAAACCAGAAAGCAAAGGAAGAGTCTCTCATCACCTGCCCCACTTTTGGCGCGGCACCGGACGGAGCGGGGCCGCGGGCAGCGCGGGCAGCGCGGGCAGCGCGGGGCGGGGGCGCTGCTGCCGCTACAGCCGCATGCCGCCAGAGGGCGCCCGCGCTCCACCCGAGCGCCGCCGCCGCGCCCCGCGCAGGGTCCGCGCAGCGCCCCCGGCCCGCGGAGCCGCCGCTCCTCGCCGGCACAGTGCTTCCCGCGTAACTAACGCCCCAGCGGGATGAGCAGGAGGGGCGGGAGTCTCTGGTGCGGATGCGGGAAGCAGCCACTACCCCTCCGTGCCCCTCTGCAGGACGAGGCATTGTCAATCTGCTGCCGCTCCCCCTCTCCTGGCCCGGCCTCCTGCCTTCCCCCGTTGGTGTCTGGCAAAGGGCTTTTACTGCTGGCAGTCCGTGTAGCACCAAAAATCCGTGTGTGTGGATCCCTGGGCCTCTCCCACCTCCCCCGCCTTTCTCAGGGCTGCACGGGAGTCCCTAAGTCTTCGTAAGTTCCCAAAGGCTTGCGCCCTGGGCCACGGGGCCCCTGCCCAGGGGAGGGAGTCGCTGCGGGCACAGGCCCATCCGGGCTTTCACACGCGGGGCAGCCGGGCTGGTCAGCTGGACAAAGTGGGTTATTCGTCATGGGGGCGGGAGTGGTGGTGGGAGAGAGGGTGAGATGGGGAAGGAGCCTGCGATGCCTTTTATGTAACCACAAATATTTTTTTGTCAATTCACATCAGACGGTCACACATGGCTCTGGCTGGGCCTGCATTATATTTCACCTACATTTTTCGTCTCTCTCCAAAATAGGGTGGACTCGAGCTCATGAGGATGTCTGTCCGAAAAGCTGGTTCCCACTGCAGGACGAATCGGGAAAGAGAGGACTGGAGACGACACCTCTTGGGGCTCGGGGGACAGCGGGGGTGGTCGGCCTGAGGAGCAGGGGCAGCGCCGAGCCTGCCGGGCAGAGCTTTTCTTCCTTCCTTCCTACTGGAGAACAGGGCTCGCTTATTTCGGACCGAGTCCCCGAGCGGTACTAACTGCTCACCCACACTTTTCTTTTTTTCCCCTCGGTAATGACGTCCACCAAGGGTGAAATGATGGAAAGTATATTCATAGGCATGATTTCCATTAAGTATCAATTAACCTGAAGCCTCAGCCATGCGTGCACAGAGTCAAGGGTAAATGTGCATCTCATTCCCCAGGATCTGCTCAGCTGCAAGGATATGATCCAGAGGGCCCTCTGGCAACGGGACTCGCCCGCTGCCGCCCCTCGGCCCCCCAGATGCCTGTACCGAACCCCCCAAGGCCCTTCGCCTGCCATCAGCTCCCTCGGAGGGGCTCTGCCCTTGCTGGCCGGTGAGGCAGGCCGCGCTCCGGGTGTCGCCCCCGGCAGCGCGCCCGCGGTTATCGCGCGGGATCTGCGCGGCCGCCTCTCCCCTGCGCGGTGGGGGTTTCAGCAGCTCCTGGCGAACGCGCACCGGCGGGGGGAGCGGTGGTGCCGCGGCCGGGGTGGATCCGGGCAGGGCTGGGCCGGGCTTTTTTCTTGCCCGAGGAGCGGCACATGTAAACTGAAGCCAAAAGTCCCCCCTGAGCTCACGAGCGTGTGCGTATGTGTGTGTGTGTGTGTGTGTGTGTGTGTGCTTGCGCGGGCTGCTGTGTGCCTAATAGGAAATAGTAAAAGCAGTGAGGCAGGTCATTTTGGGAGCGATTATAATCCAGTCCTGGTCACCACATACACGGAGAGCAGGAGAGGGGAGCGCACGGGCCAGCGACGGCGGCGGCGGCATGAGCGCGGCGTAGAGGCACCGGCGGCGGCGGCGGTGGCGTGAGGGGCGCCCCGTGCCCGCGCCCCCGCTCGTCGCTGCCCCCTCCCCGATGAGCTCCTACTTTGTCAACCCGCTGTACTCCAAGTACAAGGCGGCGGCGGCGGCGGCGGGGGAGCCCATCAATTCCCCGTACTACGACTGTCACTTCGCACCCGAGGTGAGCGGCCGACACGCCGCTGCTGCCGCAGCCGCCGCTGCCGCCGCTCTGCTCTACGGGAACGGCGCGGCCGCCTCCGGCTTCCCGCACCCCGCGCCCGGCGGGGCGGGGGGCGGCGGCGGCGCGGCCGCGGACTTTTACCACCCGGCCGGGGGGAGCCCCACGGCCGCCTACCAGCCGCCTCCTCCTCCCCCAGCCGCGCCTCCGCCTCCTGCCCCCTGCAGCGGGGTTACCTGTCACGGAGAGCCCGCTAAATTTTACGGATACGATAACTTACAGAGACAGCAGATTTTTACGACACAGCAAGAGGCCGAGCTGGTACAATATCCTGACTGTAAATCGTCCAGTGCTAATATTGGCGAGGAACCAGACCACTTAAATCAGAGCTCGTCTCCTGCTCAAATGTTTCCCTGGATGAGACCACAAGGTTGGACGCAGTCAAAAATTTGCTTCCATCTCACGTCTGAGTTTGAAACTTTCTTTTCCTCCTCCCGCTTCTTTCTCGCTGACTCTCGCTCCCTGCCTGTCTCCCTCACTCCTTACCTCTCTCCCCGCGATTCCTCTTACTGCGGTGGCTTGCGATAGTAAAGCGATACAGTAAGCAAACAGCAACCTCTGCAGAAGGCAGCTACCAACTCAAGAGTAGCCTTTAAGACTGCACCTCTCGAACCCCGAGGCGCAGTTGACACGCTCGCTCGTCTCCCGTCGGAGAAGGGTGAACGGGAAGGGTGTAGGGTCTGGAAGCGGTGTGGGGGAGACGGAATAAAAGACCATAAAGTGAACCCGCAACCCCCTGTGCAGAGGGACAGCTGAGGCAGTTCGTGCATTTGCTATAGATGTTTTTCTCTCACTTATGTAAAGCTCTAGACTCCTTCGTGCCCTGTTTTCTCTCCCTTCGGTTCTGTGGGGCTTCTCTCGAGGAATTCCAGAGGGACTGGAGCCCTCGCTCCCTACCTACGCCTTGTTTTCAACGGCCACACCAACGTCCAAACCCCTATGTTTTTGTTTTAAACAGCAGCGCCGGGTAGGAGGAGAGGAAGGCAAACGTACAGCCGATTCCAGACTCTAGAGCTGGAAAAGGAGTTCCTATTTAACCCCTATCTGACCAGGAAGAGGAGGATCGAGGTGTCCCATGCACTAGGACTCACCGAGAGGCAGGTAAAGATCTGGTTTCAGAACAGGAGGATGAAATGGAAAAAAGAGAACAACAAGGACAAATTCCCCGCTTCCAGACAGGAGGGAAAGGAAGGGGAGGCCAAAAAGGAAGCACATGATCTGGAAGAAGACAGAGCTGAAGGCCAGACAAATTAATTTTTGCCCTTTAAAGTCTTTGTGAAAGGTAATCAAAAATAACCAGGACCACAGCCTGACATCTCGGCTCTACTATCCCTGTACGTGATCTTGCCATAGGACGAGTGACCTCATGTCCCTCCACTTGACATTTCCCTTCTTTGGATGCTTCACTTGTTTGGGTGTTTATTTTGTTTATAAGCGTATCCAGAACAACTTCTAGATTTAATACTTCATCTACTTATTTTTGCAAATTTGATATAGAGTTTGTAGCAATAAATTTCTAATTATATATAAATATATATATATTTGCAATCTTGAAAGATGGTGATTGCGGGAAACGACATAAACTTCCTAATAATAAATACCAATAAGCAAGACATTTAAGAATGCCTTATTAATCAAGACAAGTGCACTTGTACTATTTTAATTCTTGTTCTTTTGTTGAATAAATTATATAAATTTAATAAAATTGAAGAAAATATCTTAGAAATATATTTAACCTTCTGCTGTGATATTTGATTAAAATAAACCAAATTTATTCAATTATAAAATGTATCGGAATCCTGATATCCTCTTTGTAATCCACTCCTAAAGTAACCTTTAGAGTCTCCACGGGTCTGGACTAACTCTCCCCTGCACCTTTCCCCCGTCCGGTCCTGGGATTCTGGGTGTTTCTGTGGGGTCTGGAATGGCACATTGCACACAAACCCTGCTTTTCGCTCGGGTACTGCGGGGTCGTGGTCGAAGCAGCGTCCAGCGAGGATTGCAGACCCACCTGCGAGCTGAGTCCACGCTGCGGGTCGGCCCAGGAGTCCCCTACGTGTGCGCCGGGACCCTGCTTTGCCTTTTCCTGCTCCCCACCGCGGGCTGCGGAGCGGCGGGGCAGGGGACGTTTGCCGACAAACACAGACATTTTCCCCGCGAAGGCGTTTGCTGCCGGCCCGGTTGGAGGGAGACGGGCCCGGCGAGCACGCTGGCCCCATGCCGGCCACAGCTCTGCTCCCCACCGGTGGGGGCTTCCAGCCCCGCCACGCAAACCACGGACAAAACGGGCCTAGCGTCCCCCGTAGATGGCGGACGAGCAGAGAAATGCAAAGCTTTTAAGGCCTTTCGTGGGGGTTCCTAGGGGGCTTTAATTGCTAGGTGTCCTAAACCTTGTGTAGACAGAGAGAAGGACCTTTCCCCCCTAAATCATACAGCTCGGGCGCGTTTCCCAGCGGAGGAAGAAGCCGAGGACAGAGCCTGCTGAACAGTTCCCTCAGCCATGGGTGGAGAGGTCCTCTCCGATGAGTAAAATGGTTTAATTTCTCTCCCCCTCTGTCCTCCCTCCTTTTGCTCCTGCTTCGCGGCAGGCTCTCGCAGAGCGCGGTATCAAACAGGACGGCCGAGAGCAGCCCTTTTTAGGAGCAGCAGGCAGAGGTAGAAATCGAATGGAAGCGACAGACACAGCGACAAACACGACATATTTTTATTATCTGCACAGAAACGAGCATGCTCCCGACAAGGCCGGGGCCGAGCCGAGGCTTCGCTCAGAAGATCATAGCCAGGGTTCCGAGGAGGTGCCGGCCGCCGCCGACTCCACCCGGCCCTGGGCCTTTCTCCTGCACCCACCGCTTTGCTCCCGGGATTTGTAGGGCGGGTTTGGTTCATTTCGTTTCCCTTCCTCTTCCCCCCTCCCCGCCAACGAGGCAGGCACGTTTCCACTCCTGCTAAGCGCCAGCTCTAGAGGGAGGCACGAGCAAGAGAAGCTATTGTTCTCGGTTTTATTTTAATCGCCTAGTTGGCTAAAGGTTGTAAAGCAGGGGAAACTGCAACAAAGCAGTGAAGTAAACATTTTGCTGCATGGATTTGCATAAATACACCGATACCCCTAGTGTCCAGGGAGGATTGGTCTGTTGGCTGTACCTTTAAAGAATACCAGTCGCCAGACGCACAAAACCCCATCGCTTTTCAAAATAATACTCGTGCCGGCAGCACGGGTACGTTTGGTCTCCGGGCAGGGCAAAGTCTCTTCACTCTGCTGCATTTGCGGCAGAGGCTGGGCGCAGCATGGTACCGACGGGCCCTGCCGTGGGGAAAGCCGTGATAGTGCCGACCGCTGCAAACATGGGCTGCCCTAGAGGAGAAGGCACGTCCTTCATACCCCAGGGGAGCACTTCTTAGGCTAGTATTTGTCCGGGAGAGAGCTACTGAGGTAGTTGTTTTTAATTACCAGACAAAGAGAATAAAATTAAAATACTCCTTAAGAAGTTTCCGTTAGCGTCGCTCTCCCAGGGCCGACTGGGAACGCAGCCACGCAGGCGAAAACTGACTTCCCTATGCGCACATAATTGGTCAAGGCCTAGTGGTAGCTGGAATCGTCCCTGTCTTACTCACCAGGAAAAACAAAACATCGCTGTAGTTAAGGTATTTCCCCCCGTAGCCTGACATATGAATCTCTCCCTCGGTCTTACTAGGGGACTTGCTGAGAAAATAGAAAACTGCACCAGAAACGGACTAAGGTTCCCATAAAATCGGAGCCATCGAGCTCCGGAGCAAACATCGGGATTTTGGCAAGAAAAAGCCGTAGCTGTGTGGGTCGCGGCGGGAGCGGTGGCGAGAGGTCGTCCGAAACGGCCATCGAGCGGATATACCGCCACTTCGGTTTCCGCGGATTTTCTCCATTTCCTAGTGGAGCAGCTCAGCGCAGACGCGAGTGCTGCAGAGACATCACGAAAGCTGTCAGTGCTTCCGCCGAGGGACACTCAGAATGGATGTGATATTCACAGGTGTGCAACTGCCTGAAGCAGCGTGTTTAAAAGATCCAACATTGATCCTACATCTTTAGGCGTGTTTACTTTTGTTAGCAGTTACAATCAGCAGGGAGGTCACGGATGGAGGGCTCTGGCTATTCCTTGAAACAAAACTTGAGCAAGAAACATCCACAGTATTCCGTCTCCGAGCCGAGCAATCCCTGTGGACAGAAGCCCATTTGTAATTTTTTAGAATGCTTTCTAGGAATCAGATTTTCCCTGATGGTGCCCCGGAAAGGTTTTATCGGGGGTGGAGGCACCCTGGGCGCGGTGACAGAGCCTGGCGCAACCTGCCGGGAACCGCACACTGCAGGGTGGGGAAGAAGCTGGGACTATTTTTATGTCGGCGACGGCTTCCGCTTCAGTAGTGGGCGCTAAAACAGATGTGGTTTCTTTTAGTGCCCGGCGGAGCGGGTGGGGGGAGGGAGAGGTATTGAGGGGGGAGTGGGGGGAGTGGGGATGCGCGTTAAGACTCCTTTCGTTGGGGCAAGAAACGGCTCCTTCGGCACAGCGCTCTGCCCCTCTTTATGCGGCTCTGCCACCTCTTGCCCCGCTCTCCGCTGCTCCCGCGTGTCTCCGGCGTCCCGACCGTGCTTGCAGAGCTCCACCACCGCTCCCGGGGCGAGCGGGCCCAGGGCAGGCGGGACCGAAGACTCAGTAGAAGCGCAGCGCGAAAAAAACATGGCGCTGGGAAGCAGTATGTGCAAAATCCGCAAGGAATTGCAGTAAATTCCTTTTTGTTTGAAGAAAATTTACAACTTGGTAATAGACCTTTTTATGACCTATTTGGGCTCGTCATTGGCTGCGGCTGGTCATGTGCAGGCAGCGAGCGCTTTCATGGCCTTTTCCTGATTTCCCTGGCGAATTTCCCCCTGCATTCTGCCTTCAGAGAGCCTCAGCCCCTCTTTTTCTAACCTTTGTCTAGGCTGAGGTGTATGGCAGTCGCCCTCATGTTTGTGTCCCGCGCCCCCAAACCTGCGGCCGGTCCCGCCGCCTCCGCACTGACACTTCCCCGGCCCCGCGCAGCCTCTTCTCCCGCGCCCACGGAGGGATGCGCGGAAACCCGCGCCCGCAGCCGCGTAGCATCCAGCCCCTCGCTCCTCTCCCACCGCTTGATGCCCCTGCTGCCGCTATCTCCTCCGGCACACGGATTGCTACGACGGTGTAAAATGGATTACAGCAACCCTCTCGGGCTCCTCCGCAGGCGGGCAATGCCGCGAACTGGTAAGCACTCAGCTCCCCTCGGGGTGGTCGCCGCTCCTCCGCACCCGCGCCCCGTCCCGGTACGCGGCACGGCATCGGCTCCCCTGTCCTCCTGTCACCCTTGGTCACCTGTCCCTTCGTGGTCCCTTGTTCTTTCTACTAGTACTGCTATTACTAGTACTATTTTTGCTGCTATTACTGCTGTTGTTATTGCTATTGTAATTATCGGTGGTGTTATTGTTACAATCGCAGTTTGGTGTTATTGTTACAATCGCAGTTGTGGCCATGCCGCAGAGTGCGAGCTGCTGTTGCGCGCGGTCTGGCACGGAAAATGCGCCGCGGGCCGCGATGGCGGGGCTCTCCTCGGCATTCCGCGGCGAGGTGCAGAAGGCTGGGGGGGCAGTTCGCGTAAGCAGTGCCTCGCCTGCCGGTGGGGTTTCTTCCAATAAAAGGCCTTCTCTTTTTTGTATACTTTCCCTCCGCCAGCCTGAAGCGCGCCGTGGTTTGTTTTCCCCATGGTGGAAAGGCGGTCGCATAACTTTAAAGCTTAACAGGTGTTTTCGCAGGAGAATCGGGGTCAGTGCTCCCGAGGGGGCGGAGGGCGCGGGGAGGCCCCGTCGAGCCGGTGGCTGTGCCCGGGGCCAGTCCCGGGAGCCCCCGCCCGCCCCGCCGGGACTTTTTCGCACATCCTTCTCCCCCAGTACCGCAGAGCCAGGGCTGAGGCTCCGACCTGCTCCGTGGGTGGTGTACGGGCCGGGCTCGGCAGGCGGGAGCTCAAACCCGCAGTACGGCTACTTACCCACGTGGCAATCATCGGGGGCTAAATGGGACGAGGAAAAAAAAAAAACCAACAAACAACAAAAAAACCCCCACCACCAAACAAAACCAAAAAACCAACAAAGCTTCGCCGGATTTATTTTTAAATATGCCGAGGAGATAGAACAGTCGCATAAACTATACCTGCATTACCTATGTGTATATATCCATATTCACATTATCTGTATACATTTATATACGTATCTACACCTCTACTTCTCTCTGCAGAACACATATTCTTTGGAAGTACATTATTTGGAACGTATATATATATATATATAACTCATCTTTATTTTTCAAAATGTTACTGCACAATAGAAAACACACTGCCTGTTATTTGGCGTTCACATCGATGGTCGGTGGTAGCAATGCACCGTGCCATCGGTCTGCAGGAATTTACCGAATAGCTATATAACCCAAAACCAGCCAATTAATTAACGGCAAACCAAAAAGCCTGATTAAACAATACACAGTGAGGGTGGAAAGGTGGGAGTCATGCCCCGGGTACATATTTTGAAGGTGCAGAAGAAATTCTTCTGTAATCTGTCCCCGAGTACCTCCCCAGCCTGCTAAGCCCGAGTCCCACTACAGTAAGCAATAAGATCGCTGTCCCCCACGCTTTCGTTGTTAGCACTAGCCGACTGCCCCGCGTTGCTGCAGGACTTAGCGATTATTTGGGATGAATCGTTTTCAACTTAGCAACAGTCTTCAAGAGTAACTTGGAAAGTATGCGCTGCGTTAGGTTTCACTCTCAGAATCCCTTCTAGGTGACGCAGTAATTATATCTGCTTGGCTATAAATCTCTCCAAAAACTTCGGAAGATCTCGTCCTTGAGCTGTTTTGAAATTATTCGTTGCCTGGGGAAAAAGAAGAAAACAAAAGCAGGATGTTCAAACGAATTCTAATGTGCATGTGTGTGTCTGCGGGATCATCTGCTGACACATAAGGATACACATATGCATTTATTATTTCACTGGGTTTTGTGGGAGTTCGGCTTTCCCCCCTTCTAAATTACTTCCTTCCTTGCCTCCTTTTGCTCTTATTAGTTCTCTTACTAGGTTTATTTCTTTATTTATTATTTAAACATTGAAGTACACACGTCTGTTTATGCTCTTAAACATACCTATGTAATTTTAAGTATTCATAGCAAACTCTGTATGTACATGTTTATATATACGGCATATATGAGGAATATCTTTTTTATATATTTATACACCTAGATAACTTTGTATGAGTATAGATACGTCAGTGTGCTGAAATTTTTGAAATACAGAGTTTACAGTAACATTTCTCGCACTTGCTTCATTTCCCGACGGGTTGGACAGAATTTATGACTCATCTCATTTTTTTGTTGAAAGGAAACAGACGATCCCTAGCCTACCCTTTACTGACGCACAGGCAGTATAAAAACACCACCACGAAGTAGCCGGCAGGAAGTGGTAGCCTGTGCTCCCTGGCAGAGCCCGGGTATCGCTGGCACCGATTGCCACTTGGGAAATCAGGTTGGGTTCCCACTTAGCTGCTGCAGGTTGCCTGGAGTTCCCTGTTCCCTGAGTCTGCCAGGGCTTTGGTGCAAGGAGGGGGGGTGATGTGAACTGCGAACCCGGGAAACCCGATAAGAGTAGGTAAAGAAATAAAATTTGGTTTGGGGGTCTTAAGAACTGCAAATCCCTCCGTTTCATTATCTCGTTCCCCACAAAAATATAACTCCCAAGGGGTGTTTTATGAGAGCTTGGGACAGAAAAAAAAATCCGAACAAAGACGGTATTTCGCTCCTCGATTGGCAGGCAGCTGTTAAAGGTATTTACTGCTCTACTGCAGTGCGGCAGTCAGTGCTGCTGTGGAGCGGGAGAGGAGAAAACAGGAAGCGAAAGGAAAAGATGAGGCACAATAAACATTGCAGCAGGTCGCGGAGGCCAGGCGGGGCGCTGAGGAAGGGTCTCTGCCAGAGACAAGAGGCAATAAAAGTGTATTCAGTGGCAGCAGGCTCTGCCCCAGTCCAGCACTCGCCTCCCATCACCCGTGGGGGAAGGGGAGGCGGCGGGGTGGGGGGGAAGCAGCCCGCAATGCCTGCCCAGTTCCCCACTTCAGGAATCACCCGAGCTGGAGCCTGCGAGGAGGCGGAGGTGGCCTCTGCTCGCTTGTGGGCGCCCGCCCCGACGGGCCGGGCCAGGGTCACCTGCCCGCAGCTCCCGCGCTCGGGGCTGCCGGGTCGGCCCGCGGAGCGGCCGCCGGGGGCGCGACAGGCCCCGGCCGCCGCCACCAGCCGTTATGCTTCCACGGCCTCTTCCAGGAGAAGGCGCTATAGGACAAGCCTGGTCGCTTTCCCCTCCGGGGCCAGGGGCCCACCGCCCCGCCGCCAGCTTCGAGACCCCTTCCCTGCCTCCGGCCTGCCCAAGGAAGAGGCCCACCGGCGGGCGGGGGGCATGAGTAGGGCTCCACCGACCTTCTCGGGAGACTCCAGCTGCGCTCCAGTTCTCCTACTCCCTCCAGTGCCACGGTCTCCCGTCCGACCCCGGTCCACAGGCCCTTACGCGCCCCGGTGCGCACCATCCAGCACTCCCTGCCTGAACCACAGTGCCGCGGGGCTCCCCTCGTGTGCCCCGCCGCCCTCTCGGTCACCAGCCCGCTCTTTGATGTCGGGCACCCACCTCTTCCCACCCTGTCCCTTTGATGTGGGTGCCAGGGCCCCGTGGCGGCCCGCACCCTCCTTCCCGCCGGCTGCCTTCCCGCGGGCGGAGCCCCCGGCCCCCGCACATCCTCCCTGCCTCCTGCAAGCCGGGGCCCGGCAGAGTTCCCTGCCTCAGCTTCACCTGTTTCCTCCAGGCTTCACCTTCCTGAGCCGTGCCCGGACATGACCCTGGCGGCACCCATTCCCCCGGGCCGTGCCTGCCCCGGCGAGACGCTCCCACGGCCCCCGGCCTCCCCTCCCTTCCTCGCACTCCTCACTCTCTTCCCCCGCGGACCCGAGGTGCCGCCGCCGCTGCCCCCGTTTGATGTCGAGGCGCGGCTCGACGCCGCCCTGCCTGCTCCGGGCCTCTTCTACCACCGGATCTGCCTGCGGGCGTGGGGTGCTGGGGGCAAGGACCTTTGCATGCCTACATCCTGCTTGGCGAGGGCATGGGCAACGAGGTGACTGTGGAAAGGTCGGGGTTACGATAAAAGCAGAGGGGCATAATGCGTTGGATGTTATCGAGACTCTTGGTAGATCTTCAAAGTCAGAGATGGAGCCTGTAATTTTCTGGCAATGTGGTCCTCGGGATAGGATGCCAGTCGTCGTGTCTGTCAAGTAGCATCAAGAGCGATGGTGACTTGCACATGTGATTCAATTTCCCCAACCTTTTTATCACAACAATTACCAGAGGGAAACCAATTGTTACTGTGTTACTTTATTACGCAGCTTATCTGTCTCCAGATAGTCAGCCCCCAATATGAAAACTTGCATAAAAGCCTAGAGAATGAACTGGCCAGAGCTTCAAAGCCAGCTTTCACATCTGCATTTCAGAATAGGAAATGGGAAAATCGTTCTAATTCCCTCTTCAAAAATCTCATGGCTAGAATTACTCAGTTACTGTTGCATTCATCTTGTCCCTAGATGACAGGGAGCTGTATCTAAGTCATCAATTCCTCACTGTCCCACAGCCTCACCTTTCCCAGCTCCAGTTGCCCGGACACATGTGCCTGAAGCACATGCCTGGTTTGGGTCACCCCCTTTGCCAGGGGCTGACACTTTGGCCACCCACTCTGTTGCCATGCCTCCTGCCTCACCATGGCTCTTCTCCTCCTGCACATACAGGATAGTATCTTGTCACCAAACCGTGGGCTTCTCCTGCCCACGAGATGGGCCAAGAGAGCCAAAGCCAGTGCAGACACGTAGGGATGGGACAATCCCTATACTACCACAGGGGCTGAAGTCCACTTGTGGCCCCCACTGCCTGGGACAGGACCTTCACTGTACCAAGTACCAGGCCCAGTACAAGGGCAAATACACTTGACTCTCCATGGTAGTCTTTGTCATCCCAGACTATTTTCTCCTCATTTTATTGCACTTTCTTATTGCACCCTACTTCTCACATCCCAGTATGTAGCCTTTCTTGCACCTTCCCAGAGAACAGGCCCTTTGGCTCCCTGCAGCTGCCTGCTGCTGAAGCCCTTCTTCCAGAGGCCAGTGAAGATGAAGTGTTCGGGGAGGAGGGTAGCTAGGGGCTGCCAGAAGCCTGATTCAGGACCCACTGTGCCCAGGCCCAGGTATCTGAGCAAGGCTTGGGGAGCCCCAGGGAATTTTTCCCCTGCCTGCCCTGGGCTGGGAGCACGAGTTGTGCTCCAGCACAAAGCAATGCTGAAGTCAGCCCCATGCCAGGCAGTCCATCCCTCTCCTGGGGGAGTCTGGCTAGATCCCCTCGGTATGATAAAGTTTCTCAGACTGAGCACTGCAGCTGAAATGTCACTGCCCCTGCCAGCTGTCCTGGGTAGGGGAGGTGGAAAGAGCCATTTCCCAGCTCAAGCCATTAAAAAGGCATGAAAATGATGCCATATGATTAAGGCCTTGACAAGAGCAAGAAAAATAGTGGAATGCAAAGTCACTCTGGGTCATAAAGAGGGAGCAGGGAAGGACCTCGGTATGCCTCTTGTCCTCTGTAGGAAAACTAATTGATCAGTTGTGATTTCGGCCATCTAATGTGTACAGCAAGATCTGAGCTGCCCCTTTTGGGCTACTTCAGACTTCTCCAGCCAGAAGCAGCCAAGTAAGAGCAGACTCTGGTGTTAAGCAGGCACCACCCAGCTGGTGCCACTACCCAGCAAGGAGCTGAAGTTGGCTCGTTTTTCAGAGCTGAGCCCCCGGGCGGAGGCGCACTCGCACCCGAGGGCCGGGGGAGTGGCTGGTCCCCTCTGCACGCTGCCGGTCCCCGACGGGGCTGATGCGGCTCCCCGCCCTCTGGTGAAGGTATAAATCCTTCCTTGGACGCACCAGGAACTGCTGGCCTCTCCGACGTCCTCATCTTAGCCATGATAGATTGAGAGCTGCTGCGCGCGTTTCTTCATGCTATGAGACTGCCAGGGACATTTGACTTCCTGTGCTCGGGCTCCTTGAAATTCTCATTTGCTAACTCACACCCTGCTCCTTTCACACCGAGGCTGTTTTATTGTTTTATAACCGTCCTCAAACTTCCAGTCCTCAAAGATCTTATTGTGGCAGGCTTCACACTTTCTCCCTTTCCGAAGCCCTATGCCCTCACTATTTGCAGCAGTTTGGTCACTTACAAAGATCCATCGGGTGCCCGGCGAACCCGCAGCCCCTGGCACAGCTCTGCCGAAACACGAGATGAAC
Organism: Myiozetetes cayanensis; assembly: GCF_022539395.1. Taxonomy (NCBI): domain Eukaryota; kingdom Metazoa; phylum Chordata; class Aves; order Passeriformes; family Tyrannidae; genus Myiozetetes; species Myiozetetes cayanensis. Next base: position 16,233,880 of record NW_026088185.1, on the reverse strand, counting down.
GACTCAAACTCGTTTTTCAGGGGAGCCTGATCAAAATGCCATAAACATCCAGGGAAGAGAGAGGAGGTTCCATCTTTCAGTTGGTTGGGTGTTTCTTTTGTTTGTTTTGTTTTTTCCTCACCCTGGGCTTTTCTGTCCCCTAAGAAGTATAAAGAAGTGTTTGAACGGGTGTACACAGTGAAACGCCCTCGACTCCTTTCTCAAGAACACTTCGGCAATGCTAACTCCTCTTCGCAGCTTTCCCTACAACACGCTCTTCAATAAGGCCGGCATAACGCTGTGCAGCTGAGCTTCCACCCATCCCCGCTATTCCGACCGAGTCCCATTTTATAGGACAGATTCAGCGAACCTTTATTTAGCGAATAAAAGTTTAAAGCTGAAGGTTATTTATGGTTCCACAGAGATAGGTCCTGAGTGGCTATTTAGAAGCACGTGATTCCAATAAACTTTGTTTTATGGCTTGAGAGTTGACAAGCCAAAATATAATTCCCACCATAAATTAGTTTAAGAGCATACAAGTGCAGATGCTTTCGTTCCTGGAAGCAGTAATCGGGAAAGTGTTAGCAGGGAACCGTCGGCAGGAATGCGACCGTGCAGGCACCTCTGCTACCGGGTCCCCCAGGCCGCGGGGGGAGCGCACAGTAAGTCCGCTATCGGCCTCCCCGCCGCCGCCGCCTCCGCCGCGCTCGGGCTCTCTGTGCCCCGAGGAACTTCGTGGGAATGGGGTACCAGCCCGGCAACGCGGAACAGCTCTGTTGGGGAAATGGGCAGGTAGAGCTCAGGTGGCTAGGGGTGCACCGGGATGAGCAGGCTGGTCCCCATCTGACATTTCTGAGTTCGATGGGATTTCTTATTTGCAGCTAGCCATTTTTTTAAATTAAAATTAAAAAAAAAAAAGAAAAAAGAAAAAAGAATGTTTAGTGCCTATTAGTCCACTCTCCTCCCAGGCTCTGTATGTTATCCAGAGTGGGCAGAACTAAAAAAAAACCAAACAAAAAAAATCAACTAAAAACGGTCTTGGGAAGCTCTATTTAGTGAACTATTGATACCTAGGCAATTGCCCTGTGTCTAAAACAATAACTCTCCAAGATATTGTAGGAAGGCAATAGAGGAGGTGAAAAATAGCTTAGAGAATTCCCCATTAGTATTTACTTTTCAATATACTACGCTTTTCAGGAGCATTAGAGTAAGCACGTGTTTTGTTTTCCTTATTGTGATCTTTGAATATATTTATTAAAATACTTGAAGGAAAGTTGAAGTTAAATCTATCCCTCTATAGTGCAAACAAAGATGTATGTCTCGTGATTACTGATAAGTTAATTAGGTGATCTTAAAAGGGATCTATCTTAGAGTAATCGGATGTTTGTTCTAATAAAACTATAGTTCTTTCTGTGCTCTACATGGATATGATGTTGCGTGGCATATTGTGACATTTTGTGGGTGATGGTTTAGCAAAGGTGATCTGAATATTTAATTTCTAAGTGACTGGATTGCCACAGACCAAAAAAAAAAAAAAAAAAAAAAGGGCCTTTGTTATTCTTCTTTTCCATCAGTGAAAGAGGGAGGTCTGACTCTTCACGTCTTTATAAATTATCCGGTATAAAATTTAGACTATGAATATTAAAAGTGAAAGATCACACCCCAGGCAAAGGGAAAGCGTGTGTTCATAAAAAACTGCCTGAATGCAACGTGGTCCTCATTTGGAAGGGGCTTCCATCCCACCACTCCGCTGCTCACAGGATTTACCACCAACTCCTCTCTGCCTTCATCTATCAAACGTGGTTTGTAACCATTCTCCAGAAATATCACCCGTATGTGGAATACAACAGTAACAAAGGTTTTTATTGCAACAGGTTCGGCAGCATGGAAGGACATCCACGGTAAGTAACCTCTTATTTCTTGTAGAGTCTGAGTTGCTTGAAAATCCTGTTTCTTCCATTCAGACTGGAAAATTTAAAAATTATGATCCCTGATGAATACTGCCACCCAACAAAAATAAATTAATTAAAAAAAAAAAAAAAGAAAAGAAAAGAAAAAAGAAAACGACCATGTCAGCATGTGAAGGCTCTTGTGGAGTTGGTTTGTGGTACCATGTCATAACTCTGGCTAGGATCAAAAGCAGAGGTGCAGTCTCCTGGGGGTTTATTACAGGGCTGTACAGGTGTCCTCCTGCTCTTAAGCACTCCATGGCAATTAGCAGCTTTTCCATTTCAACTCGGTGGGACTGTACAGCGCCTCCCCGTGCAGAACCCGGACGGATCACGCTGTGTCCCAGCGCCTCATAACCTTGGCTGCTCCCACCCTTTTCTCCAGATGGGATCCCAAGCAGAGCTGTGCCTGCTTTCTGATGTTACCCTCTTTTGATACAGCCTGGTGACTGGGTGAAAGAGGTGGCGGGAGCTGGGAGCAGTCAGTGCTGGCCAGCCGGGACAGCCCAGCTGCATCCAAGTCCTGCGGGCGATAGAGCTGACCCGCTGCTGTTAGGTCTCTCCGGGCAGGGAAGGCTCTAACGTGGATTTAAATGCTGTAAAGGCATGGGAAAGGGTATCAGAGCTTAGGAGGGCAATCTTTTATTGTAGGGGTTTTCACACCCCAGATGGTCCTGCTTGAGCTGCTTTGGGGGGACCGAGAGGAGGGCAGTAGATAAGTGAGCATCAGGAAATGCTGTTGAACCTTTCCGGCTCTAGTGAGGAGCTACGAGCATCAATCCTGGTGCTCCAGACTGAGACTGGCTCGTCCCTCAAAGAGGGAAAGAAAGCTTTCTCCAAATATCGCAATATTTAGAGATTAGGTTCTACATTGCCTTCTCCGCTTCTGCCAGTCCCGCTCTGACTGGGGGCATGTAGAAGGAGAGGAACTGTGTTTGTTTGCATTTCCCCGTTTTCTCTCCCTGCTTCCTGATAAATAATCTATCTCGCTGCCTGTGCCTAGCTTCTCCTTGTCTTTTTGCCTTACGTGGCTATGTTGGTTTTCAAGCCCTATAGATACAAACTAAAGAATCGCCTTCAGCATTGCAGTTTTAATTATGTTCCATAGGTAACTTTCCTCCCCTCGTAACTCAGCCCTGCAATACGTAGACGTCCTTGGCATTTTATTCCGAGGCCGGCCTTAGACGTATGGATTACTTGTTTTCTGCTAACGTACATTTAGCATACTGATTACGAACCAGAATACAAAAAGCCTGATAGATCAAAAGTATTTTGTATGGGCAGAAGAACAGGAGGTGAATATATAACGCTTTTGTTCATCAATAACTCTTTGGCTTTGACCTGTCTGAGCAAGTCGTGCAATAAGGTGAAACGCAGGTCACAGCGTCTAACAAATATGAAAATGTGTAGTATTAAGCAGAGCGGGGAGCTGCTGCTTCCCCAGACCCTTCGCTTCTCCCTGGGCAGCCCTCGGTGGGCTTGTCCGCTCCTGGGGGCTGCCCCAAACGCGAGCTCGCACTGGGGGGCGGGGGATGCTACCCTGCCAGTTCAGCCTGGTGGTTAATAACCCCCGCGGAGGCGGGGGGTATCCCCCTCCCCTCAGAGAAAGGAGGGGAAAGCGGGGCGAGACGCTTAAAATAGTTGTGTGGAGATTTAAATAAGCCGTGGGGGTGGTTGAGGACATAAAATCGTTTTGAGTTGCACTTGCTGTGGAAAAGGCACCACCGCAGTGGTAAGAAACCAGATGTTTAAAAATAGGATCTCCCAGATCAGGCAATTGGGAGTTGGAGCCAGGCAAACAAACCGGTACACACTGCTCGGATAAGCACAACACCCCCAAATCTGCCCTCCGCAGTGGTTGGATGTATCACACCCGCACCATTATTTGTCCTTATGGTGCCTGTTTTAAATAGTGGAAGGAGAAGAGGTTGACCGCAGGACAGCAGTGAGGAGCTGGGTCAGACACAATTCATGAACTTTTGTACTCCTGTGTGCCGCTGTCGACAAAGTAAAAATAATGAAACTTTGTGATATGTTTGTAAATGATTTCGGCTGACCTCTCGCCCTGCCCTTCACCATAAACGCTACGGCGGGGAAAACCTGGGAGGGTGTGAGGCTGCGGTTCGCGGGCAGCTCGTGGGGATAATAGCTAGACCAGCATAATGGGATGAAGGTAAATTTGGAAACTCTCTGCTTCCCAAGAGCAACTCACTCCAGCCTTTAATCTCATCTTTTTCACCAACTGCTGTTTCTGTTGTCGGCTGTTTTACTTCTGTTTCGTTTTTGCCATTTTTTTTTCTCTTTTTTATTTGGGGCGTGGGGGAATTTCTGATTATGGAGTATCTCTTCGGATTCGTGTTAGTCTAAACAGTTAAAGACTCCTTTCTAAATTACTTTAACCATTATTATTCCAAATAGCACAATTTGACCGATCGGGTCCATTTTCGGTAGAGAGTACGTAAACGGCAGAGAATTTAAAGAGAGCGGTATGGTCTTCCTGAGGATTTGGTAGTCGAAATTCGTCGTTATGATTTGGTGGAGACTCATATAGCTCTATTGCAGCAATTATAACAAGCGCGAATCTTTTCCGAAATCCCACCTTCCTGCAAATCCGTATTTCAGAACTGAGTCCCAGCAGAATAGTTTGCATTCCTCAGAAGACAGTAAGAGACTAAGAGAATTGCAAAGACCTGCTATATTATAGATGAAAACAGAATGTTATTACGTTGTCTATATATACCCTGTAGAACCGAATTTGTGTGATATTCATATAGTCACAGATTCGATTCTAGGGGAATATATGGTCGATGCAAAAACTTCACCTTTCTGCAAATGGTTAGAAGTTTAAATACTGGTGGAATCAAGAGGCATGTGCGTGCTGAACATTCAAAAATTATAAAAGTTTTGCTGCCTCGCTCCTAATTGCTGGGTTTTAGGACGTTTTTTTAAAACTTCAATTGTTTTTCAGTCCTAACTTTCACTGAAAATCTGTGAATTTAAACAGTTAATCTCACCAGAAGTTACAAATTTTCGGGGAAGGGGGGAAGGGGAGAAGAAAGAAATTATCTACCAATCAGTGAATGACTCTTTTAAAAGATACTCATAAATTAGTTAGATATGTCAGAGTTAGCAAAATTTCCCTGTCAAGGGTCCAGATCGCACCAAAATATTTACGACAGCAGCAAAAGCAGCCTTCGTCTCACTGGAATGTATTTATTTGTGCTCCAGGAATGGTATTGATGAATGAAGACCGAATTTATCAAATTAAACCCGTGATACTTTTAACCTAATTAAATGACGTCTCCAGTTCAGCTGATTGAAATTTAGTAGTTAAAAGTGAACTGTTTCTTGCCATCTGTATGATTTTACATACACACATGTATAGATTTATATCTATACGTTGGCGTTTGCGTCTGTGCGCGCATACGTATGCACACGTATATATTGAGGCTTGAAAGTGAATGAGAAGTTACTGATTGCCTAATTTTATTCAGCAGAACTAAATTCTGGTAACTTTTGGATGACCTCTGCGAGACAAAGACAGGACAGATCTATTGTACATCATATTACCCTCTTCTTTGATGGCTTTTCTTTTCCTCTGCTGCTTACCGGTTTCCTCCCTTTTAACCCCGCTTCAGCTCATCGCTCCGTATATTCCTTTCGATTTTTTTTTTTTTTTAAATTTTATTTAAGGCGAGGTACCAAGCCCCGGTGGTGATGCTGGCTGGTAAATCAGGCGGCGGGACTGCATCCCCCGGGGCTGGGGGAAGCCGGCTCAGACAAAAGGCTGTGGGCAGGGCAGCGGCCTCCTCCCCGGGGCACCCCTACACCTCTGCTACCTGGTTTGGGGGTGCGGCCCGCCGGAGAGGGGGGCCACTCAGTTAGAGGGATGTTATTGAGTGGAATCGGGGGAAATGCGGGGAAATGCGGCGGTGGGCGCCCGGCTCCCCATTGGCCGGGCCGGTCACATGCCCGCCTAACTTTATTCAGTTGACAGCAAGTAGGAGGGCTCTATGGCAGGGGAAAAAAAGACAACACGAGAAAAATTAGTATTTTCTACCTTCAGAAATTAATGGCCATGAGTTCGTATATGGTGAACTCTAAGTATGTGGATCCCAAATTTCCTCCTTGCGAGGAATATTTGCAGAATAGCTACCTAGGCGAGCAGGGGGCCGAGTACTACAGTGCCTCGCAGGGCTCTGATTTCCAGCACCAGGGACTCTACCCACGGTCAAACTACAGCGAGCAGCCCTTTAGCTGTAGCAATGCCCAAGGCTCTGCCGGGCAGCCGCGGGGTCACGGACAGGAGCAATCCGGCCCGGCGAGCCACTTCCCCGGCCCAGCAGAGCATTGTCCACCGCCTCCAATGTCCAACTCGCGAGCCTGCAGCCAGCAGCCGGCCCTCAAACCCCCAAACGGCTCCGCAGTTAAGCAGCCAGCAGTAGTTTATCCCTGGATGAAGAAAGTCCATGTAAACTCGGGTAAGGATCCTCTTCTTACTTTGCTCTTCTACCCTGCTTCCGATCGTCCTCAGCGGCGCTTGCCCGAGTCCCTGCCAGGCTCGTGGACGAGCTTTTTAAGCCGAGGTGGCCAATTACACTCGCCATAAATTTTTATTGCTGAGGAAATAGGCTGTTGGCCACGCGGGGCTTTGCCGTGCAGGATAAAACTCCATTTTAGGAGCCTGCTAGAGGCTCCCAGACTACCTAGCTGCGTGTGCCCGTAGTGCCTGCCTCAAGCGTGGGGGAGAGCAGCCCGTCCATTGTAAGCAACTGGGACGAATCCAACCCGGCCACATGCTCGCAGCTCATAAGGTTTTCTTTTGTAAAGTCGAACCGGCAAATCAAGATTAGCTTTGTAAAGTTGTCCGTATTTTTTTCCCAGTGAATCCAAATTACAACGGAGGGGAACCTAAACGCTCCCGCACAGCTTACACCAGACAGCAAGTCCTAGAACTGGAAAAAGAATTTCATTTTAACAGGTACCTGACCAGGCGCCGCCGTATCGAGATAGCCCACACTTTGTGTCTCTCTGAGCGCCAGATCAAGATCTGGTTTCAGAACAGAAGAATGAAGTGGAAAAAAGATCACAAACTGCCCAACACGAAGGGCAGGTCTTCTTCATCTGGTTCAAACCCCCATTTACAAACTGGTTCCAAGGACCATCAGACTGACTTGACAACTTTGTAGAAGAGGTGAAATTTTCCATTTCATCCTTCGCTTCTGACCAGTACTGTACATAACTGACACTGCCCAAGCAGAACCTGCATGTAGCAGCTAAGGACACGAGAAACTGTCATCTTTCTTTAAGGTACTGTTGTACAAAGGAGACAAAATGACGCTACTTTGGACTTTATTTTATTTGCCTCTTCTAGCACAACCTAAAAAAGGAAAACAAAAAAAGGGGAAAGAAAGAGAAAGGGAAGAGAAAAAACCAAACCATCACGCAGGCAGTGGGAATTTGGGAAAATATTAAATGAGACCTTCTGTCCTTAAAAAGTAATAAATCATTGAAAAAGAAACTGTCCTGTGTTTCAGTTTTGAATTCAAAAGTGAAGATTGGATGCTTTATTCTGGGATTTATACTTTTAATTGTCTTTTTATCCCATGTAATTTGGGCACGGATGCATTTTGGGCAAGTTGAGGACAGGAAATCCATAGTATAGTCTTTTATTTGAACATAAAGACTAGTAAATGTGAACTTTTTTTGCGCTGCTTTACCTTTCTTGGTGTGATGAAAATACTTGCTTATTTCCATAGCGTCTCAGAAGGTGTGCATAGGAATTAAGTGAAAACGGGTTATTTTATGTTCTGATAGTGTTAGGGTATTTATTTATTCTTTACATAGAAGAGTGAAAACAAAAAGAAAAATAGTCAAACCAAAAACGGGGAAGAGGAGCTGAAATACAGTGTTTCTCCTTCCCAGTCTCATGATCACATATGTAATGTTTACTTGTCTTGAACGTACACAACTTTCTTGTTCCCCCTTTTTAGTTTTTATTATTTCCCTCCTTTGTGAATGGGAAAAGCGTCCCTGCTCCTTACCGTGTGCCATCCAGAGCTTACAGGCTTGAAATCTGTTTCCAAAGTCTGCTACTCAGCGCTATGCTTTAAACCATCAATACCTCATTTAAAAATGAAAAAAAAAAAAAAAAAAAAAAAAAAAAAAAAAAAAAGAGGGGAGACCACAAAAAACACCCCCCCCAAAACCCAAACAACCAAATCCCACCAAACTCGAAACAGACAATAAAACCACCACAAAAAAAAAAAAAAAAGTGAAAAGTTAATGTGATTTCTGATATAACCTGAGCCATTCAAAACTGAAAACTGAATACATTATTTCAATCAGATTTCAATTTTCTTCTCTGCTAAAGAGAGATAGGCTATGTTGGCTGCTGCCTTGTTTTGGTTTAGGTTTATTTTGGTCTGTTGGATTTTTGTGGTTTGGGTTTGTTTAGATTTTTGGTGTTGTTGTGTTTTTTTTGGTTTAAGAACAGTGATTGTTTTTAAGCAAACCATGACACATGACTGCAACGGTTGGAAAGCTTAGCAAGTTGCTTTCATGGAAAGAGGAAAGGCTTGCATGGGAATAGAGCTCGTCTAATACTCACTGATTTGTTCCTGACTGCTGGTTGCCAAAGTTTTAGTGCGCTGTAACTACGAAAGCCAACCAAACCAGCTCCCTCAGCCACTTACACCTCCGCTCAGGCGATTTTAAAGCTCAGACCTTATCACCTATACCCTCAGGGCAGCCGGGGAGAGGAACCATATCGTCGAAATTGTAACGAGGTGATACCTTTATTAAAGAGAAAAGGGGCAAAGAAGGAAACTCATAGCAAACACTGAAGGGAGGTGGAAAAGCAGGGGCTGAGTTAACGTGCCCTTCTCCAGGCTGGGTACTTACTATCGAGAACTCAAGGCTTTTGGGCTCGCTCGGGAAAACAGTGGCCAAAATGGGATTAAATGAATCCGAAAACAAAAGGCAAACTTTTCAACAGGGGTGTATTCTGCAGCGCTAACTGTGGCCAGCAGTTAATTTCTGCCTTTTTCTCATCCCTAGAAGTCCGCAAAGTGTCTTTAAGACTTGGTCTTTTGTTTTAGAGCCTGGAGAAAACTCTTTGTTCTTCCTTAGGGTTAGCCCAGTTCTCAGACTTGCACATGGCAATACTTGAATGTCTCCACGTCGTGATATTAAAGATGGATATTCCGGCATTATTCGCATCATTGTTTCTATGACAAAAAGCACCGAGTTCATACATAGTAAAGACGTCTTTTTTTCTGACGCCTTCACGTTGAGAAGCTGAAAAGGTATTTTACTGAAGTTCGGCTAAATTGCAGGAACAGGTTCACCCAGAGGACAAATTTTCTATTCGATTAGTTGTATTTCAGCCGGGAAGAGTGACCTCTAAACCCTTAACCTTTTGGACCCAAACTACCCTTCTCTTTCTCTGGTATGGAGAGCAGCTAGCAGCAGCGCTTGAGGAGGGAATTCCTGAGACAAGTTTTCAAGTTTTGTTACATCAGGTTCCTGCGGTAGTGGCCTTTCCTCTCCAGAGCTGTTCAAAGCCATCCTTTCACTCTTCATACGAATCTAGGAAAATTAAGGGGGGCGGGGGGGGTGGGAGGAAGGTGACGGGGGAGAAATAAAACCTCTCTAGCTGCTCTTCTTGAAAATTCCCCAGCCGGACTCCCGCTGTTTACTTTAAGTCTATGATAAGTTAGCTGGGAGCAGGGCAAATGTGTTGTGTGTGTGAGAGAGAGACACCTACTTTGGCATCTGTGGCACAGTTCTGGAAAATAATGGTCTTGGATAAGCAAATCCTTGCTTTGTGCTGCTTCTAATCGACCGAGATGGCGAGATGGCTCCCGAAGTTAAAGGACCAACTTCTGCTCCCAGATTACCTTCCCCCGCCCACTGAAGTCAAACAGGGATGTAGCTGCGAGCAGAATTTGTCTCATTGTCTTTTGAAATGTTAATAACTCCGGGACGAGTGTTGGGTTCAGCAGGCACAGCTCTTACAACCCTGTTTGCAAGCACTCTTTGAGTGAGGCCGGGGCACTATAGGTTTACATAGGTGTAATCGCGCTGTAAAATCGGAGAATACTTGAAGTGGAGGCAGAAAGTACCAAAAAGAAGTAGTTTTCAGCTGCCAATGCTCTGATGGGTCAGGAATGTCTGTAATAGTGACCAGGAGCACCCACTAGTTCTTATCTCCTGTGCAAAACGAACCTGAGGTTTATTTTTTAGTGGTTTTAACCCTTCCCCAGAGATATTTTGTGTATGAAGTGAAGCTGGTTATTTTTGTTTATCATGGGTGAACGTTGTGCATTGGAGCCTTTGTTAAACGGTCGCATTGTTCAGCAAATACTCTCATCTCTGTTAAAGTGTGATGCTTTTTATAGACTTTGCTGACGTTTTGCTGCCATTGATTAAAGCGTTATTTATACTAACTGTCGCCTGTAGTTTTGATGTAAGACCTCCATATAATTTTGAAATAATAAAAGGTGTAGCGAAATAGATTCTGGTTTGTACCTTGAACAAACAGTGCTTACAAGGTGGATCTCTCTTCTGTGAAAATGCTGGTCCCTCCCATCATTACAGTGTTAAAAGATGAGTGACTCTGCATAGCATCCTTCCAAATGTCCCTTTGAACAGGTTTGCTGTTTGCCCCAGCCATAATGGTGTGACTCTAGGCCAAGCTGGAGTCTATATTTACTTTTAGGCTGCAGTTAAAAGTGCCTGTCATCCATTTGCTGCTGCTTTGCATTTAACAAGCCCTCCTAGAATGACTCCCGGATTTCTGTCTGTGTGGTAGGAGGCAAGGAGCCACACCTGAAGTCACCTCGATCCCCACGCAGATGTGTGCCTTTTAGGTGAGTCCTGGAAGGAACCAATTCAAGAAAGAAACGGATATTTGAAATTGCAATGTAGAGAGTAGCTTTTCCTGAGCAGTAATCCTTATTTTGACAGTGGATACAAAGGAAACATCACGAGAAAACACAAACTTGGAGATGTTAAACTTTCCCGTGCAACTAAGGCAAACATTTTTTTCTCCCCTGTGTAAGCACCTCAGACAATAACACATACATCTAGCCAGGAGAAGTCGATTGCACTATTTTTGTCATAAGTACTTGTCACTGAGGGCTTGTCCTCTCCTGGAGAGTGGTCAAGGCACGAGTCCAAAAACACAGTCTCTGGCTCAGCCCAGGCAAGGAGCAGGGTGCACAGCAGAAGACATGTGTCTCTACTGCCCGAGTGTGTGGAGGGAAGGGTGAGGGTGCCTTTCTAAGCACACAGTCGCTAAGTTTAAATATTGAGGCATATTTTGTGATTACACTTTCTCTCTCTCTCGTTTAATAGCTCCTCCTGTTACTCCCGATACATCAATACAGTTCTGTATATTATATCACCACTAGTCGTTAAGGTAAGAATGAAGAGGAAAGGCAGAGTCAATAGCAAACCCCACTCACTGTACAGTACGGTAAATAGGGACCTCTCGGTGCAGAGCCACACCGCTTCCAACGGCCATGTTTGTTAGCCCTTTCCCCTGATTCCTTTTCCTTTTTTTTTTTTTTTTTTTTCCTCCTTCCCCCCAAGCCTAGAGACCAAAATAATCTTGCTAGGAACAGTCATAACAGGCAGAATTTCAAAGTGCAAGGAAGATGATAAGAATAGATTTCTACAAGTCCTGACCACGTGATTTGCGAAATAATTAATTCAGCACGTCCCTTAAGAAACACGGAGTCGTCATTAATCTGCCAAGCAAAGGACTCTATCAGACTTGAAAACTGAAGAGATCCCAAGAATATAATATACAAAGGGTGCAGTTCCTCTCCCTGCACACCTAGCTCTTTGGTAGCTGCTGAAAAAGAGACGCCCGGTACGTAAATATTTTTTACTTTTATTTCTCCTTATTTAAGCCTTAATGAACTCAGCTGTCAAACACTTGACAAATAGGGCACGCTGCTTCCTGATTTCCAGCTCGGCAGCGGCCGGGAACCGGACCGGGCGCAAGCGGTGACCTTTGCTTCCCAGGGAGCGGGGGAAAGAGGACGAGCGCGGAGCGCCGCGGAGCACCGCGGAGCAGGGAGGCTGACCGCCCGCCCGCCTCCTGGGGTGGTGGCGCTGGCCGCGGCTGCCTGCGCGGGGAGGCGCGGAGCAGCGCGGAGGAAACAATGCATCTGTCAGGGCAGCCGCTGCCCGGTCCCAGCGGCGGCGAAAGGCCCTCAGCTCCTTCGCAAGCAGGGTCGTAAATTTTGCCGTGCGTCTTTGACAGCGGGGCCGGAGCCAGCGCCGAGTGCGCCTTCCCCCCGCCGCCCGCACAAAGGCCGGCTCTGGCCCCGCTGCCCCGGCCGCCCTGCCCGCTCCTGCCCTGCCCGCCGTCCTTGTTCGCCCGAGACTCGGCGCCAGGCGCGGGGCTGCGGGGGACCTCGGGCGAATCCAGCCCCCGAACCGGGCATGCCGGCTTTGGAGTCCCGGATCAATAGCCTGGAGTAGGGGAAAATAGGATTTGTGTTTTTATACAAAGCCACTCCTTGTCAACTCCATAGAATATGGACAACGAGCCTGAGATTTCTCTGTGAAATCCCAATCAACTGGAAATACCTTCTGCAAACAGGATATACTTTATTATCCCTTGCTGGAGTAATTCCTAAAAAAACCTAGATTGTAGCTTTTTATTGCTTCCGTTTCGGTGGCAGGACAGAGACAAAGTTTCCTATGTTATGAATTATACATTCAAACAATAACACATTAATTCAATTATTCAAAGATGACAAATGTTTATGTGCTTTGCTAGTGACTAAGGAACAGATTTGCTACTTCACGAGAACTCCTACATTTTTATCAATGAAGTTTTATATTATCCTATTGGGCCGGGAAAGAAACCAAACTCCACCAAGACAAGCAGTAAAATGGACCTGAACATAAATCGCAGCCCTTTCATAAGAGCGTTTATTCTCGCATATAGCCCGGGCTATTTTATCAGTTTGACAATTGCCGGAGTTGTTGTTATAAATCATCATAAGTAATTCCTGAAAGGGTACGAGGCTGCTGGGGGGCGGGCGGAGACTGTAAATCTTTCTGTTTTATTGCTCTATGAACATATGCTCCGATTGAAGAAGTCTTAGATCCTTTACTGGAGACAAATTCGCGCAAAGCTGGAGTCCCACCATCCAAAGGATTAACATTTCCTTAATACTTTTTCAGTCCCCTTTACGATGTCTCAATTCTGGTGGTGGCGAAGGTGCTTCTTTCTTTCAGCCGTCCCCTCCATTTTCACGTTAAATTTCGTCCTTTTTTTTTTTTTTTTTAATCCCTATACTCTCAAAAGACACCCTAGGGCTGTGAGGCTTTTTTTCCATGGGGTTCCGAAACGTCCTCCAAAAAGGCATTTTCTTCTGAATACTCTTCATGCTCTTTGCTCGTGTCCAGCTTCTCTCTCGCACTTTTGTGTAGGAAGCGAAAGACCTCTCCGTCATCCAAAATGTCTAAACAGCGGCCAGAATTATGTTCGGCTTTGTGTGTATGTACACAAGTATGCAGAACACGCTGTGCGTGTAGGGGTTGCTGTATGTACACACAGACACGCGAGCGTGGGGGGCTCGGCAAAACTACCCAGACACCGAAATATATGGCTGACGGAAAAGGATATAAAGAACCATTACCTCTTACTTGAGGCGAGATTTAAGTGCATCATTTCGAAGAAATATAGGATTATAAATCCGAAGCCGTACACAATAATTTACATTGAACTTATGTTTCCATCACTGGACTCCAATCTTTTTATAACTGGTTTGCAAAGTCAGGAAAAGCAATGTAATTTAGATAAATGTTACAATGCACTTATGGTTAGTATTGTAAGGTAATACGTTACTGTCACATCCCCATGCTTCGGATGGTAATGAAATCATAGCAGATGTTAGATTAGGTGTGGTGTATTTATAGCTACAGATATGTTAGAAAAATCAAACTGAGGAGCTAATGTATGTCTGTGTGTGTATATATATATGTATATATATATATATGTATGTATATATATATATATTGCCGAACTGGAATTGTTAGGGAGCATTGTGGGCACACATGACGGATATACACCGGGTTTGCTCTATGTCTCTTCATACACACAGAGAAGGGAGGCAGGATCAGGGCAGACACACACACGTACAAATGTCATAAGGGTTTTTTTCCCAGCGCTTGTTTAGCTTCCAGACGGGTAGTCCCCGCTGCCCCACATCTTCCCGGTACGGAGAAAGCAAAAATTCGCGCACACCAGTGGGCCCCAGCGCCTGTCCGCCAGAGCAGCGCTGCTGCGGAGCTGCCCTCGGCACAGGCCCTCGGCCGCAGCCGGTCCCAAATACCTCCTCTGTCTCCGCTGGGAATTTCTGCGCCCTGGGATCATCCCGCGGAATTCACCTTTTCCCGGTCTCCGCCGGCCCCGCGGGGCGCGTAAGTGCGGGCGGCGCGGCCGCGGTGCGGGAGGAGCGCGGGCTGGGCAGCGCGGCCGGGCGGGCCGGGGCGCGGGGGGCCGCCCGCCCCGCGGGGCCCGGCGCAGCAGCCCCGCTGCGCGGGGGCGCGGGGAGCGCGCCAGCCTCGGCCCCGGCGCTCTGCTCTGCGATCACGTGGGCCAATATGCCTGTATTTTAAGGCAGTGCCTATATTTCTGATTATAAAGGGATTTCTCCTGCTCGCCCCCAAAATTCATCAATGGCCGCACGATTTAAAACCAAAACAAACCAGGAGCCGGCCAATTGCTGTCGTTGGTTCCAGGAGGCTGATAGCTAAAGGGTTGTGTGTTGATTTTTTTTTTTTTTTTTTTAAAGCCCAACAAATTCCGATTTCCACTCGCTCTCTTTTATTGGTAGTTCAGCCTGAGCCTGTTTTCGTTCTATCGGGAATTCTGGTGTATGGAAATGTCTGTAAAACCGCAAGATCAGGTTTAGGAGAGTATTGTCTGCAGACAAAGGGTGAAGGATATATTCTAAGAACTGCAAGCGCAGATCCTGAAAAGTGAGGAATCCAGGTTTATGATAAATTGATACACAGGTAAGCAACTGCATGACAAAATGGGACGTTTAACCGCAGGGGCTGTGTTATCACCTTTACTCAGAGATGATCTGGAATTTGTTTGCAATCTCTGCCCATAGTGGCTGCAAATATATGGAGTGGTTTCCACCTCCTTGAACGTTTTAAGCTGTATCTTCTTTGTATTATGGTCTTTAAATAAAAAGTGAAGTCCTTTCCAAAGGCTAGGGGATTAAGTTTAATCCTATCCTTTTTTCCCAATTTTGGGTGGTTTCAGGAAGGGAATTACAAATAAGCAAAGAAACGAAGGAGAGACAACTTTGCTAGATGCTCCCATTGCTAAAGTAAGATTGAGCATCACGTTAATGCGTTGCCGTGGATAGCCGGGCAGGGGGTAGCCGTGTTGATTTGTAAAGGGCGATTTAAAATAGGCTCATTGGTAATGTAGCTCTTATACAGGGTCTCTTAAATATTCGTGCCAAGTGTCTTCCCGAACCTTTCCCCTCTCCGTGCATTCGTTTTCCTTAGTGGTTGTTGTTTTCCTCCCCCAGTTGTTTTAGTGCTGCTATTACCGGTATGCTCATGCCTTCGAGTTACACACGCCGTTTGAAGCACGGCTTGATATTTATCTACTGAGAAGTTTCTTGTCCTGCGTTTGTGTGGTTTGATCAATAAGGTTGTGGGAAGATGCCTGGGGGGGACCGGTGCCTCTCTGGGCGAACTGGGGGTCTGGAAGCGACCACACAGCCTCCCCGCATACACTTACGTCTCAGCTCCCTCTTGGGCTGTTGCAACTAGCCCGGCTCTCCCAGGAACGCCTGTTTCCACTGACTGGTGGCCTGCGTGGAGCCCGGGTGAACTCTCGGTTGTCTGTTGTAGAGTCCCTGCGTAAAGCCCGGCGTTGTGCTGTCGAGCAGGAGCCTGTGTAAGGCTGTAACAGACCCTGCCCGCCCCGAGTCACCCGGGCGAGTCCTCGGCGGGGGTCGGAGTGCCCCGCGGGAAACAGAGTGGGAGGCGAAGGGAAAGAGAGAAAGTTAAGGTGTTTATTTTTTTATTTTTATATTTTGTTGCGTGTTGCTCAGCTCGATCAGAAGTTAAAAGCAGTGAACATTTTTCTTAGCTGTATGCCTCCAAGCTGCTGGCCTGCCAAGTTAGTCAGCTGAATCCAATTACTGCAAGCAGCATTTCATTTGGCTCGATGGAAGCACTCACTTATAACTTCACCTAAAATTTCAATAATACCTATATTGGTCCCACGCCTTAATAATTCTAAAGATTTCCCTGGGTTTAGCTCTAGGAATGTCCTCTCCGAGTGCTGGGAGCCGAGCGCAACTCCAGCATGCCCGGACTCCTCTCTTCACAGCACAAACTTTGGGGGCTCTTCCTGTGGCCGTGGAAATCTTGGTATTTGGCCAAGCTCCGTCTAAACAAAGCATGTCTAGAGCAAGAAACCTATTGCTTGTGAGGCTGAGAAGCTGCTACGAAAAGGGATGAGAAGTCGATAATTAATTAGGCACAAAATGAAAACTTACCGTGTTAATCAACAGCAGCAAACAATAACTCGGTTTGCAACATTATGATCTCTCCGCTCAGGGGCTAAGGTGCAACCCAACTTAGGCTGCCTTCATACACCCTGTAAAGTGCTATTTCTAATGAATTATCTTGAAAAAAAATAAGGCACTTAAAGTTGACGTACGCCCACGTGAATATATTATATAAGACGTTACCGGGACAGGCCCGGGCCAGGAACCTGAGAGAGCATCATGTGTAATCATGAAGCTCCACTTCCCTCACTCCTGTTTGCCAGCATAAATTAAGGTGATTTGGAAGGGGAATGTAGCATCCTACTGAGTTTGGTTAGGGAGAGAGAAGACTTGGTGGAAAGTTGTAAGGTCTGTTGTGTTGTGAGCTATCGGAGGCGCTTCCGTTGGTTGTTCATTAAGTGGTGAGTTATTGCTGTACGAGCCAAAGGTCATTTCAAAGGCTTATGGTGGCTAGATATCGTCTTTATAATGACCTGGGCTTCTTTGTGGGGGATTTTCTGGCACTCTTAAGTTCTTAAAGTCCTGAATCGACACATTGCACAGCCAAACGCAAAATACTAATTTCGAGAAGTAAATGTTTGCAGTGCATTTTCAGTGCTGGGGCTTCTTCGCTTATCTTTCTGTCTGTCTTAGTTGGGGTCTGGGGGGAGAAATGGAGAGAAACCCGCGCTAGCTTCGTTTCCGCCGAGAGCTCCGCGGGTCGTGGATGCGGGTACGGTGGTTGTGACCACCGAAGGTGCCCGCAGCTCCCCTGCAAAGGCGTTCCCGGACCCTGGTGCGCTGCCTCTCCGCGTCTCGGCCCGCACTGGGTGCTCGGGGAGGCAGGTGCGGCTTCGCGGCCGGGGTGCGGGGCCCGTCGGAGCGGCTGCTGCAGGCCGCACTGCCCGGGTCCGACCCGCAACCGGAGTATTTTGCTCGTTTGTTTGCTCCCCGCCTCTCTCAAAGCGCTATTAATAAATGAAGAGAAACATCTGCCCTTTGTCTGGTAAAAGATCTGACGCGGACAGAGAGACACGGTGAGGGGCTGAGGACGAGATGTGCATTTATTAACAAAGTCCTAAGGAAGAAAGTCCAAAACAAAGCAGTTTCCGCTGAGAGTTATCACTTCTGTTGCAGGTCCGTGCCCACGGATTATCCAAAGGAACCTGAAGATCCTACTAACACAGTTAAAGTCAAAAATCAAGAAAAAACATAAGTGTGGTGAGTTCTCTAAATTTCCTTTTCCATCCATCTCTCGCTTCCCCTATCGCGACAGGCCTGTCGCAGGGAGCACAGCCTAGCCCGGCGGCTCCTGGTCGAGTCCTGGCCGGCGGCACCCGGGGCGCGCCACCGCCCCCCACGTCAGATAAAGAACAACCCGTAGAAAGCGGCCCCTGCTCCGCGGGAGCCGAGCCCGGCTGGGGAGCAGCCAAGCCCTGGACCCAGCCGCGGGAAGCGGGTGGCTCCCTGGGGGAACTCCTTAGCTGGTCTAAGAGGCCCCACGGCGGCCACTGCTCGGTATCTCGCGGGGCCCTTTCGCGCTCCCCAGAGCTCTCAGCTCCCTCAAAGACGAGACATCCCCAGGCTGAGGCTCAAGCGCAGCCCCAGCAGTGGGTGCCCAGCCCGCGGCCAGGTCCGGCGGCGGCTCCAGCGCTTTCCTTATATACAGGGCTGCCCCGGGCCGGCGACCGGGAAACGTGCCGAGAGGGGGATTCTTTTGCTGGGCTCCCTCCTACGCGCCGGCTGCTTTGCACTTCTGAAAGTGCCGGGGCTTGGGAAGTGTTTTCCTTTTCATTCCTGGCCGGAGCGTTTACTGCCACGGCGCTAGTAGTCATAAATTTTGTTACAAACCACAATGACAGGTGCATTGATATGCACCCTGAGAGCTCCGGCTGCTTTAATAACCGCTTCGCTGGCCGCTCTCACCGCCTCTTATTTATTCGGTATCATATTAGATATTGATCCGAAGCAGAATTAAGTGTAGTGGAAGTTTTAGTAGAGAACTGCTTAATACAAAAGTGTCGGGAGGAAAGCGCCTGGCAGCGCCGGGCCGGTGTCAGTGTGGGCCAGCCGCGTTCTGCGCACACGCGCGGGTGGACGCGTGGGCTCCCGGCTGCTCCCCGGTCAGAGATGTGAGAGGGTCGGTGTCCCCCAAAAGCGCTGGAACCAGCGGCAGGACAAAAAGTCTCATTATCACGTGCAACGCCTAACAGTTCAGATGAGGTTAAACCTTTCTGGAGAGGAGGAAGGGAAATCTGAAACACAGACATGGATACTTTGCGGTTTCCTACCCTCGGTGCCTCCAAGCCCACCTCCCACAGCTCGGCCTCACCATTTGGATGTCACTTTTTTTTTTTTTTTTTTTTTTTTTTCCCCTAGAGGCTGTTTCTGGCCAAACCACCAAGTGTTGAGCCCCCGCTTTGGTGTTACCTATAAAAACATCACCCCGGGCCTTGCACTCGTAGAAAAATCAAACCCTGGAAAGGTCTCACTCTTTCTCTCCCTCTCTCTCTTTTTAAGATCTAAAGATGAGCCACCAAACAGTTGAGCATTGTCCATGTGATTTATGGCCCATAGCCTCCTTTTTAGGTTCAAGCAGAGTTCACAAGCAGTTGGTATTTCAGAAAAGAAATAAGGCTTTTAACAGCTTAACAGCAATATTCTTTCTTAAGATTCTGCGTATTCTTTTGGGAACTATATTTCACAAGGCACATAAAAGCCTACGTTTAAGGCAGTGTTGTGCTAACAAAAGTCTTCAGTCCAGACTGCTCTCGAAAATGTAGATGATAGAAGTGGGAAACGAGTGACAGAGATATTTAGACAAAAATACTTTCAAGACTCGTCCAGATTATCACAGCACATTAAAACTCATCTGTATGGCCACCGTCTACTCCCATAGACTTTTTAAACTGAAAATTTCCAGGAGAGAAATACAGTTCTTTCCCCGTTTCCATCTGCTTCAAAGATCACCCCAAGCTTTTGTTCAGGGAAGAAAAGGACTCCGACTGTTTGTGACACGGGGTAAACCTGCAATAGGGGCCGCAGATCGCAGCTCGCTGAGGTTATAGAGATGTGTTTCTCGGTGAATTTTAGAGAACATATCAGTGGTACTTGGCGGGACCAATTGCTGGGGAAGAAAGAGGAGTACTGTGATAGCATTGTTTAAGTATAGGCTGGATAATTATAATTATCGGACAGTGTTCAAAAATTTCTAGCTACTCTTCTCTGGTACTTTAATAGGCTTAAATCCTGCAGAAATACAACAAGTCTTAAGATACACTTACATTGCCAGGTGAAGTCTGTGTTAATTTACAAAATTATCAAAAATGTCGGAGAAAAGCCCTATCCAACAAGAAAAATAGGAAGAGGCAATATTAAAAAGCCGCAACAAAATGCGGAACAGTTTCCATCTTGTACAAAAAGCAGAGAAGTTTTGGGAGCAGCAAGGAGGAAGGTAACAGCAGTGTCCCAATATATCTGCCCTAGGGGGACCTTGCGTTTTCGGTGTGAGCAGCCTGATGTGGGAGCTAGGGGGGCGCGTGGGGGAGGGCCATAAGTTTGCAGGCTGGAAAAAGAAAAGAACCCTCTAAAAATTATCTCAGATGTCTCAGGTTCTTTCTACTGGGTACAAATAAAAGGGACGAGAAACGCTGGGTGAGGAAATTTAATTAATCACAGAATTAAAATAGGGGAGCTGACCTGCGACTTCCTTTATAGTGCAAAGTGAAGAGAGTGAATGGCGCCGGTTATACTTTAACTCTGGAGGAATCCAGGGGAAGAAGAAGGGCGGGTTTACAAAGGGGACGGGATTTTTCTGCCTCTACCCGGCCGCAGCCCGGGCTCCATCCATCATGTCAGCCATGCACGGCCGTGCGCACGCGTGTGGGGCGGGGGGTGTGGGTACTCCCGACCGAAATGGGCCGGTGGGTCTCTGGGGACACCACCCAGCACAGTTGCTCACTGCGAGCCCTTGCCTAGAACCGCGGGGAACGATCTAGCCAAACTCGAGAGGGAACGGTCCAAAGACAAAACAAAGCAATGAAACATGCCCCAAAATGCCTCAAAAGGTGGCCTGTAGAAGTCCTGCCAATGTGTCCCCGTTCCCCCCTGCACTATCGCTCTTGGGTGACTCTTTCATTGCTGTGCCCCGGTTCTTCCCTAGTGTATTCTGCTCTCTGTCTGGGGTGCCCCAGTTTGCATGGACTCCTGCCTGGTGACCCTGCTCCTTCCCTGCTCCTAATCTGGTGTCTCTTGCTCTTTTCTTGACGTCCTCTGCTCCTTCCTTGATGTCTCTCAGTCCTCCCATGGTGGGGAGGCTGAGGCTGAAGGTGCTGGAGTGACGGGCTCCTTTTTGAACCTTTTTTGTGTCCCTGCTGTTTCCCTCCCCAGGTGGCTGCGAGTGGCCTGGGCCGACGACGTGAGGCGCAGGGCGGCGGTCAATGTTATTTGAGCGGGGGCCGCGGGCCTCGGCGATCGCAGAGCAGAGGATGCAGAAAGCCGCCTACTATGACAACGCGGGGCTCTTCGGGGGCTACACCTACAGCAAGGCCGACGCCTACCCCTACAGCGCGGCCCACCAGCCCTACGGCCAGGCCGGCTTGGACGGCGAGTACCCCGGCTCCGCCTGCTCCGTCCAGGGCTCGGCGCCCGGCCGCGCCCCGGCCCACAAGGGCAGCGAGCTGAGCGGGAGCTGCATGCGGCCGGGCGGGGGCGGCCCCGGGGGCAGTCAGCCCCCGGGGATGGGGGAGCAGCAGCCCCGGCCCTGCCGCCTTCCTCCTCGCCCCCACCCCCTCCCAGCGTGCCCCCTCCGAAAAAAGCCAAAGGGGGCCCGAACTCCTCGGGCTCGGCCACCGCCACTCTCAGCAAGCAGATATTCCCCTGGATGAAGGAGTCCCGGCAGAACTCCAAGCAGAAAACCACCTGCGCCCCCCCAGGTAGCCCAACATCCCCTCCCCGGTCCGCTGTTTGGCCGGGAGGGCGGGGCTGAGCCCCTCGGCCTGAGCCCCCTGGTCCCGCGCCTTGTCCCCTACTCCTCCAGCTGCCATGGCCTCCATACCCCGCTCGGGGGTCCCGGCCCTTCCGGGCGCTGTAGGTGGGGCAGGTTGGGGGCTCCCGCCTCGCTCCCCCACCAGCCCAGCGGCCGCAGGCGCAGCCCCGACGGCTCTTGGCAGCGCCTGGACGGGTGGCCGCTGGGGGTCTCTGAGGGGAGCTACCCGCGGGAGGGTGTGTATGTCGGGCAAAGAGGGGTGGGAGGCCACCCCCGGATTCCCTGTGCCCACTCCTTGGGCGCCGGCAGAGCGAGAGGGGACGGCGGGGCTCCGAGGGATCCCGGGAGGAAGGAGAGGGGGGGGGTTCTGGGGAGACCAACGTCTCTTTGTGCCTCTTCCCCGTAGGAGAGAGCTGCGAGGACAAGAGCCCCCCCGGGCCGGCCTCCAAGAGGGTGCGCACAGCCTACACCAGCGCGCAGCTGGTGGAGCTGGAGAAGGAGTTTCACTTCAACCGCTACCTGTGCCGACCGCGCCGTGTGGAGATGGCCAACCTGCTCAACCTGACCGAGCGGCAGATCAAGATCTGGTTTCAGAACCGCCGGATGAAGTACAAAAAGGACCAAAAAGCCAAAGGCATCATGCACTCCCCCGTCGGACAGTCCCCGGACCGCAGCCCCCCCCTGAGCGGCCCAAACCACGTCGGCTACTCCAGCCAGCTTTCCGGCGTCAACAGCCTCAGCTACGACGCGCCCTCGCCCACCTCCTTCGCCAAGTCCCAGCAGAGTATGTACGGGCTGGCCGCCTACACGGCGCCGCTGAGCAGCTGCCTGCCGCAGCAGAAGCGCTACGCGGGCGCGGAGTACGACCCCCACCCCATGCAGAGCGGCGGCGGCGGCGGCTTCGCCAACCCCAGCCTGCAGGGCAGTCCCGTCTACGTAGGGGGCAACTTCGTAGACTCGATGCCAGCCTCAGGCCCCATGTTCAACCTGGGGCACCTGCAGCACCCCTCCTCCGCCAGCGTGGACTACAGCTGCGCCGCCCAGATCCCCGGCGGCCACCACCACGGACCTTGCGACCCCCACCCTACCTACACGGACCTCTCCTCTCACCACACCTCTCAGGGACGGATGCAGGAGGCGCCCAAGCTCACGCATCTGTAGCGGGGCGGCGGCCGGCGGGGCCCGCTCCCCTCTCCATTACCTCACTTTTCTGACGGGACAGTGTTACTGTGCTCTCGAGTGCCAACAGTATTAGTGGATTTGTCTCCCCTAGCAGCTCCCTTCTTTCTTCCGCACCCCTGAGTAGGTCCGTGAGCAGGAGCCTTTCTCTTAGAGCTGTTTTAAGCATGACAGTGCAATATACTGCCAACCGAGGGACTGATAAGCTGGTAATGATGTACTTGAAGGTAAGTCTTAGAGATGCCGTAGTGTTAGCAGCGCGTCATGCTGAGGTGTTTTAGACCAGTCGTGAGCCGTGGGAACTCACCCGCGTGGAAGCTTATTTCAGAGAAATTAATTTATGAATTCCTCCGTAATGTAAGGATCACATTGGACTAAATGATATGTATTTATTATTTTAAGCGAGACATTTTTTGTATCATTGATTATTTATCCTCGTCTTAATGTATTTATGTGGCTATTTGTAGAGTTTCTTCACCAGTACTTCGGGAGAGCGATTCAGGTCCGTGGTGACTTACATTTCACCTATTTAGTATAATCGGTCTGAGCTAGTTGAGAGAGTAGTCTTGAACAGTTGTAACAGTGGCTGGTGTTTGTAGTTTATGTAAGGATTAATTAAGACAGCAAGTCGTAAATCATTAATAGAGTAAAACAAACTGTGGCATCACACAAAGAGCCGTTACACTTAAAAAAATATTGAGAGTATTTTTAAAGTATTTATTTCTAATAGGCTGGCCCCACTCGAGCGCCTCGGTGGCTTGGCTGGCAGCTGGCTCGGCCGGGTGAAGCCACCTTTAGTTGGAAGCTCAGCCGCTTTGATGAGGCAATCTACAAAGCGGAGCTATTGGCCATCTTGTTTCAGATCAAATCCTGCATACAAAAACCTCGGTGAGGTTAACATTTATTTATTGGCTGGGTATCTATCGCACATATTATTATTTCGGTGGGCTTTTTTTTTTTTTTTAATTACACTCTGGCTATCTGAAATAGAAATTAGAAGCTTAGAGCGCAAAAAAATTAGAAACCGTCTGATAGTGCTAATTTCATTAGGGTCTCCATAGCAATCCGTGCAGCAGCTGCCGCCTCCTTTGTTATTTTTATACTGTTGTCTTTATACTAACCATAAATCAATTTTTAGACATCTTTGGAAGCCCAAGCTTTTCCTCGTTGTTTTTTTTTTTTTTTTTTCATAAAAATAAACTTTGAAAGAAAATTGACAATCAGATACACACAGCCGAAGGGAGACGCCGAGACGGGGTGCGGGCAGAGGCCGGGTGCTGCCGCCGCGCTCCCCCGGCGCCCAACGAGGACGGTCCTGCCCCGCCTGACCGCGGCAGAGGGGCACCGCCGCCTCCCTCTGACACGAACAGGACAGTTAACAAGGGGAAGGAAAAAAAAAAAGATAAAAAACTAGGAGAAAAAAAAAAAAAGGAACGATGCTCCGAACCCTTGTGTTTCCTTCTCTATAGTTACATGGCTGTATTGAACCCCTCGCTGGATTTACAGAATTATTTCTTTTGTAAACACTGTTATTAAAGTCTCTTCCTGACAGTACATGTCGCTCTGAGAAAAGCATTCTTATCTCTTTCTGAAAGTGTTAAGGATTAATCCAAACTTCTGTATTCCCCACCAAAGTGTCTGATGCGTCACTTTCTAGTTTGACAAACACTGCAGCTCCTACTCCATCCTCTAATGACAGGACCTGGCATTCCTATTGTGCGAAATATTTTACCACCTCCAATCCTGGTCAATACAGACAAGTTTTCTTTATTTTTTCTTCTTTGCTTTCTCATCCCTTCTTTCTTCTTCACCATCTGGTATTTCTGTTCGGCTGAGCAGTAACAATTCAAAATATTACTTAGGGTTTTAGTTTCCTCTCTGGGCGATTTTAACAATGCTGTGCTAAACTGAAAAGTGTATCTTTTGTTAAATTTCACTTTTAACCAAACAAATTCGGATATATGTGTCATAGATCTGTAAACAAAACAGAAGAGAATAAACTACCTTTTTTTTTGGACATATTTTAACCATTTTAAGCCCTAGAACTGTTTTCTATGGAAGTTTTCACACAAATTGTTCTTAGAAACTCCATCCAGGACTAAACAAAACATACAAACAACATAAAAAGTGATGCTAAAAACTACTCATGATTTATACTTATATAATATTCCATAAATATATATATATGTTTGTCTCTTCAAAACTTTCTGTAACCAATGCACCCACAACTGAAATTGTCCATGTAGGTTTTTTTGTGTGTTCCTGAAAACACAATATATTTTGCATCACCTGCTTCTGTCTGCAAAACATCAAGGCACCACCATTTCTGCAGGGTAACTCAGTGCTCTTTTCCCTTTTGCTTCATGCTCTGTAGGCTGTTCTTCAGTGTCTGCTCTGACTTACACTGTTAGTCCTTCATTAAATCTGCTAAGAAAGAAAAGGCTGTTTACAGATAGCCCTTCCCCAGATCTGAGGAAGAAGGGGATTTCAGAGGAACCCTGACCACAAACACAGTGTTACTCCGGCACACTGCCCTGAATTATTTTAATATTGAGCAGAAAGACGGGGTCTGCAGACTTGGTTTCCAGTGGGGGAGGAGGAGGAGGAGCATGCGCGAGGGGGAATCTTCTTGTAAATAAATTCACTTTCTTCTCCATGACACTGGCAGAGGCGTCTTGTTTGTAATGTGATAGAAGTCTGTGATGATAACCTAATTATTAGAAGTAATGTTACTTCAGCGAGATCACTGGCATTTTTACAATGTTTGTACAAGCATCAGCAATCCAGAGGAGAAATACACTTTGGCACAAGCCAGACTTTTTCTTGGCCCATCATTTAAAACCCATAAATTATAAACAACACCCTTTCACACTCAATAGGAACTTAGCTCCTTTGCAACAGCATCTGATGTGATGAACTCCAGTCACCTATTTAAAACAGCTACTCAGCCAAGGCCAGGCCTGGGTCTGATCTTACCCTTACCTTTCTTCACAAATAGGAGCCATAGCACCCCTTCCTCTCCTTACCTGCTCCCTCCATCTGCTCCAGACCCATAAAAGGGTTACTGAGTCAGGGCCTCTAAATGCTGGCAGTGCTGCTGCAGTGTTTGGGATAAGGAGCTGCTGACAGCACTGGTTGAGAGATGTCAGGAGCGCACCAAGCTTCGCCAAGGCCGTGTAGGTTCTCCTGTTCAGATTAGTAGGTTGGTTTGGCCTTTAAAGTAACCCACTGTAATGGGTTTAATGGGTTTGCAGCAGTTTCCCTGCTGCAAAAAGCAGATGAGGCTTTGTGTTAGCTCCCTGGAGCCAGTGTGGGGCTGAACTGCCCCTCTGCACTCTGCTTCTTTTGAGGGAGCCTCATCCATGTCCCACTGCCTCTGGCCTGGTGAGCAGCACCAGGGCAGGGGAACCTAGACAGGCACAGCCAGGGGCTCCCAGGAATGCCACAGTCTTGTAGGTGTCACTTGTGTGGGGCTGGGAAAACAAAGCCAAATGCCTCCTGCTCCATTAGCAAGTGCTTCACAGGCAAACAATGCAGGCTTCCAGCTCTGGTCTCTGGGAAGGCCAGGGAGGGACTCCAGGGCATCCTACACGGCTGCCACTATGAGACCACACCTGGGTCACCTGGGGCTGCAAGCAACCTTGTCCAAAGATGAAGAAGAGGCAGCTGGCTGTACACCCAGGAGGCAAGGACAGGCAGGGGAGAGGCTGGCTAAGAAAGAGGGAGCCTACCAGCAACCAGTAGAAGTCCCCTGAATTTCTTGGGGACCAGCTGAGTCACTGGAGCTGCATGGTAAGAATTCTGAAGGCAGGATCCACCACTGAGTACTCTGCATCCCTTCAACGCCATTGGAAGACCAATGAAACAGCCTGCTGGTTGGTCCAGGCATGAAAGGGTCTAGTTGACTACGGAAAAACCAGGGCAAAGGGTATGGGGCTGCTGGTCTACCACTTGGAAGTTGCCTTGATCACAGCTGTCGGCTGAGGAGGGAGGGAAGGAGCTGCAGGTTGTAATGCCCTCCTTCTATGTGTCAGCCTACCATGCGTGCACAGTGGCTGCACACAAATGGCAGCCTGGTGAAGGCACAGTGTGCTGCACACTGGACAGGCCCAGACATCCAGCACTGCCATCGCAGACCTGCCTGGGAACAAAAGCTGGAGCCAGACAGGCAGCACAAAGGGGCTGGTGCTGCTGGGGCAATTAGGGCTGTGGTGGTTGGCTGGGCACCACATGATGACCTCTGCTTTTAAAAAGTGCATGATGGGCTTGATCAGAGCTCCATTCACTGTAGTCACTTTCCAAGGATTGAGTGGCAAGTTAATCCCTGAATGGGCAACATCTCTCTGTTCTCCTGTGAGAAGCAGTAGTGGTCCTTGCTGGGAGTGGGGCTGGCAGGGGAGCGAGGGGGCTGGCTCTATTAAAGGCCATCAATCACACAAAGAGCACTTTTTACTTGACATTGGTTCCTCCTGCTTCTGCTTGGGCCTGAGCCAGCTGGGACCTGAGCAGAAACCCCATCCAGCAGACGCACAACCCAGCCCCAAGGCCCAAGAGTCATGGAATAACATGGCAGGGCAGGACTGAGACCCTTCATCAGGGGCCTTCAGTGGTTTGTCTGTGTTAACAGGTCCATGCTTAAATCCACAGTGTTTACTTACCTCTCTTCAGGATGCCCACCCGCTGTCTCTGCACCATGGATGTACATCCATCCCCATGTACCACTGAGAATCAGCTTTCCTCCTGCTGGCAGTGTTGTGCCAGCAGAGAGGCAAGGCTATGCTTGAACTTGACCTTCCAGGTCTGGGGGCTGGGGAGGGATATGTTCGATCTCCTGTTTGTTAGTTATTGTGACAAGTGCAGAGGGTGGAGTCTTGCTCCAGAGAGGAAAGGCAACACGTCCCAATCTCAAAGGGGTGTCTGTGGCTTAGGGCTGCCCTTGCCTTCAACACATGCTGCTCAGGCAGCTTCCCTAAGGCATCGCTGATAAGTGTCTGTAATCACCTAGGGCTTTTTGGTCAGGCTTTTTCCTATATCATGTCTTGGTTTCACAGTGGCTATCTCAGGCTTTGCAGTTGCCCACCTTTCCAGAAACATGGTGACACAAGAACTCATTTGGACTATTGTTCTCACAGAGGATTTTGCCCCAGCAGCTTCCCTAATGCCATCACTCCACTGCTCACACAGCCATTCTCAAACTGCCTTTGACAGCATCATGTTCTTCACACTCTTCTTCTTAACCCACTTTTCTTCTTCCTCCTTCTGACTTCCAGGGAGTCCTTCCTTTCTCCCATTTAACTCCTTGTAAAAAAAAACAACTGCAGTTGTTCTACTCTGTATCACTGGAACTTAGCTATTTAAGTCTGAATACTGTGAAGTTCAGGAGTGTAGAAAAAGCCCTCCCTCAAAAGCCAGGACATCAAGAAAAGATGCTTTGCCTGTATTTAGCCACTGATTTCTGCTTTCGTCACACTTGAACAGTCCTGCAAAAACAAACAGGTAATGAACAAGAAACTTGGTAGCAGAATCCAGCTGCGTAAATGGAAAGATCATAT
Source organism: Myiozetetes cayanensis (assembly GCF_022539395.1). Taxonomy (NCBI): domain Eukaryota; kingdom Metazoa; phylum Chordata; class Aves; order Passeriformes; family Tyrannidae; genus Myiozetetes; species Myiozetetes cayanensis. Next base: position 16,205,685 of record NW_026088185.1, on the reverse strand, counting down.
GTTGGTGTGAACAGAGACAGCTCTTCTAGCATTTAAAACAGTCTTAGGTGTAATAAAACCAGTTGTGTTCTGCAAACAGAAGACTCAAACAAAGCAGCAGCCCTACTCTGGAGGCACTTCTCTTTCCTTCCATGGGGGCAGGAGTTTTTGCAGCAGAGGAGACTGAAGAGCACAGATACTCTCCTGCATGGACAGCTTTTCTCTGCTGAAGAGAAAGCCCGGTGTTCCCAGGCTCCTGATTTTTCAGAAGATGACATTTTCCAAACTGCTCCGATTGCCATGGGTGTGCTAAGCAAGTTTGCATCATCCAGAATTCAGCCCCTCAGAATGTATGTTTCCCAACAAGGTGTACTTGATTTAAACTGTTTTTCTAATTCATAGCTCTGAAAATGGAAGTTTAGGTGATACTCCATTACTAGTGCAGAAGGGCAGCACAGCTTGTAAGAGTGAACAAGCTTGTGCCAGGAGAACACCTAGCTTCAGGGTTTGGGGCTTTCAGTGACTGCTGTGCCTGTAAACTTGAAGTCCAACCTTAAAGCAGTAATCTGTATAGCCAGCCTTTGCTCTGCAATAGTTGTTTTATAGTAGGTGGGCAATATGAGCTGGGGAGAACATGGGGCTGATAGAAGACCACGTTGCTGGTCAGAGCCCATATGCAGGGAAATGCTCCTGTAGGCTTGCAGGCTTGCGTATGCCTGTCCCAGAGATGTGTCCTCTCAGGGCTCCTGCAGGAAAAAAACCAAACAGATCTGCTCTGAATCATCAACCGGGTGTAATGGTGGGGCAACTGGGGCTGAGCTGCAGAGCACAAGTCTCTATTGAAGGAGTTGAGGCTGAGTCAATGAAATGGTCAGATTATGTCTGCCTGTGGTGTCCCTTCCCTGTCATCAGCCCAGCCCTCTGAAATCTGCAGAAGACCCAATGGAATTTTTCCTTCTCTGGGGATTTTGGCTGCCTCTGGGTTGTTGGCACCATGGCACGATGTTTGGTCCTCACAAAATTTATGGCCTTTCCTGACCACAGCAAATAGCACTTTGGCTGAGAACTTGTAGCTGTTGAGTGGAAGGCACTGGATGATGGATGAAAGCATTTAAATTTCTTGCGTTTATTTAGAAATAAAACATTTTTTCAAATAAAGTACAACCCTTGCACTTCCCAGCTGAGACCACATCCACTTCTTAAGAATTAGAAGGTTGCATGTCTAATTTGAAGCAGAATGATATAGCCCTTCTTCATGTTGCTTGTCTGTCCAGTTCCAAGTCATCAAAGGCCAAGCGTGCTCTGCCCAGCATGTCCTTTTCTGTTCTGAACTGCACTGACACATGGTTATCAGTTGAGGTGTTGGATGAAACCCATCATTATCCAAATCAAACATAAGTGTGGCTACGACTGGATGATCAAGTGTCACTTGGAGACATTTAGGGAAAGACAATTATTTTCAGAGTTCAGGTTTCACTTCCTCCACCTTGTTCCTGTTTCCAGCAACTCTGTAGGGATAAAAACCAAGAGAGAGAGTTGGAGCGCTTGGCTGGGCAGCGCAACTCGATGCACTCTCTGCCAACTGCAAACACTCAGTAAACAATGCCGAGCTGCCACGGGAAAAATGAAAGTCCATTAATGAGGTGAGCCCGGGGATTCACTTTCGGGAGGCTGCAGAGCACTTATCTGATGGAGCTAGACCACTAAGTGCCATGAGGTGCAACAACAACCCTCCCAACCGCCTTAGCCTCAGGGTCTGCACAGCCTGGGTGTGCCTGCACACGCCGCCGCTCCCCGGGGCCTCGTGGGCTCCCGTGGGAGTCTCCAGGAGCCTGGCCGGCAGAAGGACAAGACGCAGACATACCCGCGGAGGGAAGGCCAGGTTGCGAGAAAGCGCCGGCTCACCCACCTCTAAACTCCCGGCAAACGTTCCAAGTGCGCGGCGACTCCGCCGACTCCAGAGGAAGCTGCTTGTCCCGGGGGGATCCCGGGAGTGCTCGGGGGGACTGCCCACCTGAGCCTCGCGCCGGCCGTGGGCAGCCGGGCGTGGGCAAGGGAGCCGGCGGCCCCCGGGACCCCTGGTACGGGCTCCCGCCGCCGGGCTCCCATTGGCCGCGGGGCGGGACGTGCCGCCCCGTTCCCGGCCCTATATTAGGGCAATATTGCCCCGGAGGGCAGGTGTGGGGAGCGGTGTTGCCCCGCGGGCCATGGACCTGGGGTATTTTGCCCTCACCTTTCCGCCGGGGCTGTGCCGCGGGGCCCCATACCCGCAGCGAGGGGACGACGCCTTCCTGGCGCTGGGCACTACAACCACCGCCGCGCCCCCCCCGCAGGCGGCGGGGTACGCGGCCGCCCCCGCGGCGGCGCCGGGCCCCGGCAGCCGGTCGTCCCGCGAAGCTGGACCGCCGGGATACGCCACGTCCATCCTTTCCGAGAGCGGCCGCTCCCCGCCGCCGGACCCCGCCCGCCCCTGCCCCTGCCTCGGCGGGGGGCTGCGGGGCATCTCGCCCTGCCCCTGGGCCGACCCCGCGCCCGACTCCCCGGCCCCCGCGGCGGCCCCGGCGGCGCCCCGCGCCTTCGAGTGGATGCGAGCGAAGCGGAGCCCGCCCAAGAGAAGTGAGTGGGGTGGCGGCGAGCGGGCGGGGGCTGCTCCCATTCCGGCTCCCCTCTGCCCCTCTCCTGCCTCGGCCCTGACCCCCACCCCGCTCCCTCCCCCTGCCTGTGCCCCCGCTGAAGCGCGGTGTTTTTCGGCGTTGCAGGCGGCGCGGCGCCGTGCGGGGGGGAACCTCCCGCCTGCCCCGCACGCACCAGCTTCAGCACCCGGCAGCTCACGGAGCTGGAGAAGGAGTTTCACTTCAGCCGGTACCTGTCGCGGGCCCGCCGCCTCGAGGTGGCCCGCTCGCTGCGCCTCCGCGACGCCCAGGTGAAGGTCTGGTTCCAGAACCGCCGCATGAAGCAGAAGAAGCGGGAGCGGGAGGCGCGGGCCGGTCCCGCAGCTGCCCCGGGTGGCCCCGCCTGAGGCGCCGCCGCCCCCCACGGAGGGGCCCCCGGGGGCGTCGGGGCTGGGCTGGAACCTGCGGCTGGCGCGGCACACGGGGGGTCCCTTCATGCGGGACCGAGGCGGTGCAACCCTGCTGCTTTTTTTCTGTTGCAACTTTATGTATAGTTTTATTTATGAGGATTCAGGGAAAGGTGTCTCGGGCCGGGCCGGAGCAGCGGGCGGGCGCCTTGGGGAGATAAAGTAGAAGGTTCGCTCCCCCGGGCAGGGCAGCGAGCGGCTCCGCCAGCTCCACTGGGTGCACGAGGAACTGTCCCATGCTCCCGACCCCTTCTTCATTTTGCATTTAAAAAGAGAGATCCGTAGGCTCAAACAGAGTTGCTGCAGGAGAAGGGAAAAAAACCCTAGAAGTAGGGGGGAGCAGTAAATTTCCTCTCACGGGAGGGGAAAGGGATGGACACGGCTACCAGTATGAGTCCAAGATCCCCTTTTGAAAAAAGTGTCCTTGTCTTCTGCCCTGCCCTTCGCAAAGTTGCTGCAAAAAAGAGTTTATGCTTGTATTTATTCCTCATTCATTCCTATTCTTTTCCCTGATGTGCCTGATTTAGTTAAAAATCTGTTTAATAACTGTCAGGGAAAATTTTAAAAGAAAAAAAGTCTTTGGAAGAGCACCTCATGCCATTCGAACTACAAAGGTGCTGTGATTTTCTTTGCAGAGGCTCTGGGAGTCCTGGGACCGGCCAGCAGCCACTCTGCTGACTCCCAGCACCTCTCACGTGCTCAGGCAAGGACAAGACAGTGTAAAGCCTCTTACAGTGTCTAGAGCCAGACTCTCAGTTCATCCAGCTTTCTCAGGCTTTATTGTATTTTATGGTTAACAAAATGCACCGTGTTAAATCAGTTTGGAACAAATCTTACCACATTCAAAATCTCAAGACCTGTTAAAGCACAGGAGGATGCTTGGGTTTGACCATAGACTTCTGCCAACAAAAGACCAAGAGGATTCCTAGGTCTTTTACTTGGATACTTGTTCAAAAAAGATTGGCAATGACTGATTACCTCATACAAGTGCAAAATTCACCAGTGATCCTTACTTCCCCTGAGTTCATCTTTCACAGAACTAAAATAACAGTATCGAAGTGGACGAAAGAGCCACATTTAGACTTTTTTCCCATCTATGACTGAGAATGCATAACAACAATATGGAGAGTAATGACATCTGGATTTATGTGGGTGTGATTTTATTTATTTGTGGACAAGTCTTTTGTTTTGGACAAGTCTCTCTTTCCTCAGGACTTCTGCTGGGTGTTGGAATTTGGAGTGAAGAACAAATTATAGATGCACTGGGTCCCCGTCTGGAAGCCAGCACCAGACACCAACAGCTGTCTGTCTTTGCTGGATGCTTGCTGGGTAGAAGGAACACAGAGAGAAGATAAAGATGGATGTCTCAAGTCAGAAAGTCTGCAATATGGGGAATACTTACTCTCTGTAATACTTTCTATTCCCTCAGGCACCCTTCTGCTTAGAGGCTTTCTTATGAAGAATTCTCTTTTGCCAAGGGACTGGAGAGCCACTGCCGATGGCAGCTTCATCAGAGGTTGGTGGGAGCCCTGGGAACCTGCTCCCAGAAGCTGGGCAGACAAACTGTGATGATGTTGTGGTGGCAGGTCCACAGCTGAGCGGGGTCAGGTAGGCAAGGAGATGGGTGCCCCCTGCCCCCCCCCAGTGAGTATCTGAGAAAAGGGACTTCCCAAGACAAAAGTGTTAGGTTACACATCATATCCTGACTGTACCGGGAAAGGGCAGTAATGCTAGAGGCTTACAGTTTTGCATGCACACAGGAACATTTTCTTTCTGTACATAGTGTTTTGGTTCATGTCCCTTGGGCTGATTCACTTCATGGGGTAGCCCTGAAAAATTCTCAGACCTGAAGTAATTGTGTTAAACTAGTTGCAACCAAAACACGTGGTCTACAGTTCTTCTTTAATGACACCAAACAAGCATTTAAACTGCAGGCCGATCATTCATTAAAAACCAGGAAATAAAATTTCTGCAACCTTTTTATTTTTAGGGTTTTTTAGATGATGGTATTTAAAGCAGAATGAAGTCTGGTAAAATTCATGAAAATTCAAGTAAATCAAATTTGTCTTGCAAGCTGAATATTAAAGGCAAATAAAGTAGTAACCAACCCTTTTTAGCTGTTTTTAAGGTACGTTTTTACCAACTCTTCTGTTGCTGCTCTGAGTTTTTTTATACTACAAATAAGCATAGACATGTATCCAGAATGACCCATCTTCCTCAGAGCATACGTTTCATATGCAAACTTCAGAAAACAGCTGTATTTTCAGTTGCCTCCAAATTTGTCACGGCTGTGGGGTTGTTGGTTTGTCTTCCTTTGATTTTCCTAATGATTTTGACACTTGTGCTAGGCACTTTAGGCCAGAGGAATGGTTCCTACACTGCTGGCATGCCCCTGCACTACCAACATGGAAAGAAGGATTCTCATTGATTTCAGTGGTGCTAGATCAGGCCATTAGAGCACATTAAGTCTTTCATAATGAGTGTTTTCATGACATGTATTTTCCTGAATAAATAAATACATGTGCCGGCCTTGTAGCAATGCACAGTTCTGTATCCATCAAAATGACGTAGACTGAATATATAGAGATTTACTTGCAAATTAAGATGAAACCTTGCAACTCTTTTATGGCAGTCTGAATCAATTTGCTGGTATGAACACAACAATATTCTGTCCTAAGAACTGGTACTTAGTATTAAGTGTAATTTCTGCTCACATGACATGGCCAGTTTGATAGGACCTTTCTTCTTCACAAACAGTTTTAGCTGTATGAGGATTAGATATTGCTCCTTTGCACCATTCTGTCAGCAAGAAACCCAGAGGAAGGAGCTAATGCAAGTCACGTGCCAATTCTTCAATAATTAAATAAAAATGCCTGTGATGTATATGGATGCACAAACGAGACAAATAAATGATAGATAAGGTCTAAGATTCACTAATTTAACATTAATCCCAAGAGTTGTGTTTCACATATGCTCAATTTGATGCCTAGCAGTTGGGAACAGGTTTTAGATTAAGCAGATAGAGGTAAGAGCACAAGCTGCAGTTTTTACTGCAATCAGAACAAAATATTCCAGACTTGCCTCAGTAGATACCCACCACCATATAATTTATCAGAAATTATGTAAATACTATTTCCTGGCCCTATTTTCCCTCAAACATGATCAGAAGCCACAGAAAGACCATTCTCTTTCAGTCATATATTAATTTTTGCATACTGACTATTGCTCAAAGGGCCACAAGCTACAAAGTGATATGAACAAAGTAATTTTTTATGTGTTCCCATTTTACCTGGAACAGAACAAAAATACTGATTTAGAAGGTTTCCAAGAGGAAAAGAAGTTGTAAAATTACTGTTCCTAAGTGGTATATGTGAATATACAGATTTCATATATTTCGGATAAGTACATAATAACAGAATATCACACCTTTTTGAAAACCAAGCTTAGGCAAGAAACCAGGCTCACTTGGCTATCTGGCTTCCCCAGCAGAACTGAATTAGTATGTTACCACTCACAAACACAGCACAGGGAATGCTTTGCTGAGGGTCAAAGCAATGACTCTGGTTTATGATATGAGCTGCATATACAGGTTTATTTTGACCATGAAAGAACACAGCAGTAAGCCAGAAAACAAAAATATGCAAACCAACCCCCACATTTTAATCTCCTTTTAAAAGTGTGCCATTTCCTTTATTTATTGGTAAAACCTGGAAACTGTGGTTTACACAGAAAATGGTACAAACTACTAGTAGAGGAGAACAGACGACCACTTCTTTTAAGGAGAGTCTTTGCAGTCAAAATCACAAAATGCAAATACCTCCTTGTAGTTCCAAGAACTTGTCTCTAATAACTAATAAATCATACTTATGATTTGTCCTGCACTGCTCTGTTAGCCCAAATTCCAAGGAGATCCCGAGAACACTTGCAAATCCCTGATGACCAAGGGAAAATAGGTATGGAGAGAAACCCCAAGGGAGACATGGCTGTTACCAATGTATCACTAAGAGGTGTCTGAAGTTTATGGGAAACACATTCTGTTCTATTTGCGATAATGGCTCTATGCAGCTGTATGTTTGTGCGATTCACTCAATCTCAACCATCAGTTTTTATTACTTTTTCTAATGTCAGTGAAGTAAGGAGTCTTTGGCCAGGGAAAGGCACCCTGTTAAAAGAAAGAAAGGTGAACCAAGCGACAAATGATTCTGCTCCCTGTCAAAACAACATCTGTTATTCACACCTCTACTCAACCACATCTCTAAAATGCCCTCCAAATAATTCTGGGCAATATATAGGAAAAAGATGCTTCCCAGAGCCAGTGTCTTACTGTATTTTAGCTTTATACGGAATTTTTTGTTGCTCTTGAGCACCAGCCAAGTGAACAAAATAAACCTCAGCTGTGCAACATGTGACTCTTCCTTGGCTTAAACTTATGCCTGCATAGAGTGTTAAAATCTCAGAGATACAGTCCTGAGACCTATTTGTAAACTGGGAAAGGCTTCCTTTATATTGAAAAAATTTAGATCAGCGACCCACAAGAGCTTTTTATAAACAATTTTGGTATTCTTGTGTTTTTGTTTCCTCAAAAGGCAACAGCCTCTGATGACTAGCAGATTGAAAGCCAGCATTTTAAGTAAACAAATACAGGAACAAACATAGTCATTTTCTTTTCTACTAGCGTGCCAGACTTCCCACCACCTGGAAAACAGATTTTACTATGCGTCATCAGAAATCAGAGTGTTCCAAATAATAACTCACAAGAAATTTTAGTTTATTATGAAAAATACTGCATTTTTAACCAGGATGGCATATCATGCCTTATGAAAATGTTTAACTCAAGCAATCTGGCCCATGGTCCCGACCTTAGAGAGAGACCCTTACACTGACCAGCATGGGTGACACCTAACCTGGGTGCTTGTGCCCTTATGCAGAGAACAAAGACCTTTGCAATGCATGAATCCATGCTGCTGTGGGTGTGCACAGAATTACACCCATGTGTGAAGTCAGTGGATCAGGAGATCTGTTTCTGTGGGGCAAAAGTAACCGTTCCTTCTACCCATACAGCCTTTGAAAAGCAGTTGTATCCCAGTAATATGATTTTGGTGACATTAGTACAGCAGAAGAATCTGAGAGCTAAGGCTTCCCAACTATTACTCTTCATCTTAACAGCTGTGCTACAATAAATCTACATTCCTAATGCCTGTTTTTATGTTCCTTTAACAAGTAAGCTAGATTAAACACAATAAAATTTAGAGTGGTATTTGAAAACAGATAAAAATATCACTAAATTTTTTAATGACTACTCAGATCAGATTTTGCCCAGTTACTGTTCAGATAATGGAAACAGTTTCTAATCCTGGCAATCTCTAGTGTTAGATCCATATCTTAAGCATAGATATTAGTATAATTATTTCAATATGCACACATTTATGGATTTATAAATTACATAATTTATGTGGGGCAACATTTCCTTCAACATCCAAGTGTATCAAATCCAGTGATATTTATCAAACAGCATTAAAAGCCTATCAATAAAATAGTTTATCTTTCTCTTTGGAAATTCTGCTGAGTAAAAGTGGAGTAGGTACATGACCCCAATGGGTTATCAAACCCATTTTCTCATGCTGGAAGAGACTGGACCCCAAAACACAGTTCATGCAGTGGGGTGATCTCTTATAATAGGTCCAAGATTTTGTAAAATTTTATAATTGTAACCAGCGCTGTGACTTTCATTTTAATGTGACCAGGCAAAAAGTTCAAAAAAATGGGGCATGGCTACTGAACACTCCTAATGTCACATCTCACTTAAAAAATGGACCACCTAGTGGTTCTGGTTGATTTTCAAATGTAGTATCAAATCAAACAGATTTCGTAATCTGATTTGGGACTTCACACTGTTGCAGGAAGAGCCATGTAAGAAAATGACTATCACAACTCCGGTGTAATAATAAATGTGAAAGGAAAAAAATAAAAATAAAAACAAAGGAAAAAAGCATTACAACCTGTCTGCAGGTTGTCAGTGTCATCTGTGATGCTGTTGTGTCTCTCACCTGTGATCTAAGGCCTGCAACAGAGCTCACCCCCCCTCAGAGGCTGGACTAGGCTGAAATTCAGCTAGCCTGTGCTCTCTGCAGACTCAAAACCAATATGGCTCATATGGCTCAACGTATGTCTCAACCAGGCATTCCTTTTACATGTCCCAGTGTTCAAAAAACTTCAAAGTGCATCTTATTTGCAAAATGTTCTAGAATCATCTCTGCATTACTTTTTATTTCTGTCTCTTTGGTCTCTAAACAGACCAAAGGAAACAGTCAGTGCTTTTCTCACATCCTTCTACTGGTGCCAGGAACAGGATCAATCTGATGGGCCACATCTCCTCACAGGTCTCAGGAGGTACCAGCTCATACCTACAACCAAAAAGACCATATGTTTTTAATGTATATATATTCAAGTTAGTCAGCATTTTTTTTTCCTTACCGCAGTTATACCCTGGGGAGAAACTATGTCAAATATGAACTTCTACAGCTGTAATGAAGATCTGGCAAAGCTTTTTTTTGTTCCTTTTAAGGAATAAGAACGTTATTTTAGATGGAATATATTCAACTTCTGAAGTTTCTGCTATGTTGTATCTAATGAAGTGGTTCTCAGCCTCCCTTAAAAATATAGAATGGCGCTCCTGTATGGCCAGGCTACATGTCTAAACTGAAAGTGTTGACAAAAAAAAAAAAAAAAAGCTAGAGAAATGCTTCTAACTTATGAGACACGTGGGGGAAATGATTCAGAAAATAAGAAGGCACTTCCATGTAAGCTCTTTAAGAAAAGGTTTCCCATCTAGAGGTAAAAATTTTATACCTAGAGGTAAAAGTTTTGTGAAAGCTCTGCAGCATTTAGCTGTAAAAATGAAACAGTCAGTGTAAACAATGAGTTGCTTCTCCAAGGTAGAAGTAATCATGAGTTTTGCTGAAGTGAGATGAATAGCAGGAAGAGCCAAGATCTAAGCTCCATCCTGGTTCAGCAGAGACAGCATTCACACAAGATCAACCAGGTTCATGTCTCTGCTCCTGCATGTTGGTCTCCTCCTTAAAGCACTTCCCAGGGGTATGTAGGTTGAATGGGATAGTTTGCATCTGATGAATTCTCTACCAGACTTTTTTCTCAGGTGTTTTAAGAGGTCTACACATATGACCGATGAGGGGTTTTTGTAGGTGGGTCTTGTTTTCTCTTCCTTTCTTAGATCTCATAAAGGGTTTTGGTTTTATCCCAGTGTGGAATAGCAACACATTTTTAATCTCAAAAATCTTTTGGGACAAGGCAGCCATTTCCTACCCAGCTCTACAATTAATCACAGCCCATCCTTCTTACAGTGTGTTACAGACAAATAATTCATTACAGCTGCCTCTTCCCTCCATGCAGGGTAGGCAGTTGTGATCATCATTTCTATGGGAAGAAGGAGAAAGTTAATTCTTTCTATACCAGCCTCCAGAAAAGGAATTAGACCCTCTCACAAGGAGCTCTGATGAATTAATAAACCTCCTCAGTATTTACCACACTTGTCCAGAAACTGAGTTCAATTGCAGCTCCTTAATTTTCCAGATAACATCTTTAGAGTTTGAGAAGACTTGCCTAACCAGTGCCTACAGTCAAACTGTGAACAATTATTCTTATTTTCATTAACAAGATGGATCTGGATTTTGCTGCAGTACGAGCTACACAAATATTAGGATGAACCCTTACAGCCACCACTACTGCAAGTTGGAGTCATGATTGCTGCTTTTATGTTCATGCCATTTTGACAATGAAGCCCTGATCCATGCTTTAAAAAAAGATTCGTTGGTGTCTGGTAAACTAGGGATTAAAAAGATATAGACAACTATGGAGACAGCCTGTTAACACAGGTTGGATCCAAGGGAATCAAAGGTAGAGTTTGGCAGGAAGGGTAGAGGAAGGCAGTGCAGACCTGTGAAGTAGCACAGGCAGGGAAGCCAGGGCAAAGTCCCATTGACTGTTGTCTTCCTTCTGGAATCTCCTGCTTTCAGGCCCCTCTGATCTCAGATTTTGTTTAAAAGCCAAATTCTGATCCCATAAAGCATAAGCTATATGAAACCTATTGCTCTAAACCCACCACCTGCATGGAAAAACATGCCCCATGTGCAGCTGACACACTGTCAGGGTCCTGGGGCATTGATGGGCCTGACCAGCCCCACCTAGGACCCCCCACCCCACATCGTCCTACCCTGCCCACCAACCCAACAGATCTATTTAAAGCTCAGCCCAGGGTAATTGTCCTCTTTGCCTACCCATAGTTCTCCCTTGTTTGGGCTTTAACCTATGAGCTGATGTCCCTATCCCATGGAGGTACCTGATGCCCTGGGCTGAAAGCAGTGGGATGGGCTGTAAAGGCTCTGCCTTGCCCTGCACTGCCAAACTGCGGAGCTCCCCTGTGAGAGCTTTCAGGTAAAGCTGGGAAGATTAAGGTCTGACTTCAAGATCACAGCTATTTTAGAGCATGGGAAAGCTTCCTCAGCAGCTGCTGTGAATGACAGGGATATGCAGGAGCCTGGGGGCTTTAACATCTTCAGTGAGTAAAATAGTGAAGTTAGGGTTTCTACACAGCTGCAAGGATGACAGATGTGCTAAAATAGGCCTGGTGCCCCTGAAAATCTGACCCTGCTGAATAAAAGAGGGCAGGAAAGGAGGTGAGAACGGGAGGAGAAAAAGATTCGTCTAATTGCTTTCATACAGTTTGTGATTGCCTGTTTGCTTTCAGAAATGCTATTCTTGTACCTCTTAAAACTCTATGAAAACTCTTTCTATCCTCATGTGGATTGTTGGAAATGCATCAGCATTGTTTTATTTGTCAGTTAAGTGTGCGGTATCTTCTGTAAGTGCAAAGTGGTGAATGGTAATACTCTATTGCATCTTCATAGATGTATGTTCCTAGAAATCATACCTTATCCTGTTTACACAACAATTACACCTTTGATCCTATCTTGAAAATAAGAGAATACTGTCAGCAGCATGCAATTAACTTTATCAGTGTGAAAATCTAATGTAAGACACCTGAACTGTCACAAAAATAACTTGATTTCTTACTCCGTCATGGTCAATCAAACAAACTACAAATCAAACTACAACAAAATGTATATGCCAGCTTCCCAGGGAAGTAAACAGGAGCTGCAGAAGTGAGCTCGGCCTCAATTTTAAGTTCAGATTCTCATATAAAATGGTATTTCCTTAGTAAACTCACAGGACTGTGCATGTAACTGAAAAACTTGTAACTTGTCTCATGTTTGAGTAAATTTGGCACCATTCCTCATACTGAAGAACAGTGTATTGTATGGGCTGATGGGCAAACACTTGCCTTAAAAGTATACCAAGTGCCCTGCGAGATCCATTTGATCATACTAGTCCAGATTCATCTGCTTCTGTTGTCTGTGTACTTTGCCAGACTGTTTAGTGTACAGAGAACCTCTGGCACAAAGTCATGCTAAAAACACCCTCCTGCTGCTGCCTGGCACTGGCTGTGTTGGCAGGGAAGGACTCACTCAAGTCTTCCTTCATTGTAGACATTCCCAGCAGCCATAACTGCTCTTTAAAGACACTGACAGGCAGCATAATGCAGAGCAGCCCACAGGATGCCCTAAGTTACATCAGAGGCAGAGCCTGGCTGCGGGCCAGCGAGGAGAAAGCATTTCAGTGATGGTTTTTTACCCGTCTCTCACTACTGCTTGGCCTATTCTCAAATTCCAGCCGTACCACACAAGCAGTCTTCTGAGGTTTCACCCATCAGCAAGATTTCTGTGCAGTTCTGTTTGAGACAACCATTGCTAATCAAATCTAGGACTGTCAGTACTCCTCCTGTGTCTTGGAAAGGCCTGGCTTGTTAGACACCTGCTCCATGGAAATGGAGAGCAGTGGTTTGGGCAAAGGTCCCCACTAGCGTGCTAAGAAAGTGATCTGATGAGGTCTGTCGAGCAGCATGTGGCCCCGGTCGGTTGTCTTGGGCTGAAGAAAGGTTATACTGCAACACAGATCAACTCTGCAGTGTCCTCTACCACCTCACCAGTGCTCTGAGGAGGAGTGTTTGCTGTCAGTACATAATACCATTGTATCCACCTTAAACTGGACTTAGCCCATAATGTGCTTCATGAACTTGAGAACTGTGTGCAACACCTAGATCTGTGCTCTCAAATTTGGAGAAATTTGTTTAAATGCCCCCATTTTCTGGGGATTTTTTCAATCTTACGTATTGACATACCTATGGCTACCTAGACTGTAATTTGAATGGCTAACAATAGTGTTAAAAAGCAAACAGCTTGAAAAATGCATGAGACCATGAGATGTATTGCCATCCCATAATTCCTCTTGTAAAATATTCCTAAAAATTATACCAGCAAAGGAATCATACTGCAGGTATAGATATGTGCTATTGATAGCCATACATTTAAAAAATATTAAAATGGAATAAAAGATGTTAAAAGCTGTGACGCCTAAAAGATACTACAAGGACACAGGTTAGCTCTGTTTGAGCTGGGGCAAACTGAATCCTGAATTTTTTTATTACATGTAAGTGCTACAATTTATCATACTTGGTGGAGGGATATACAGACTACAGAGTGAGTGGGATGCATGGAACTTTTCATCACACAACTACACATTTTTCAAACTATTCAAACTCTTCATGAACCACTTTGCAACATATTACCATCAATTAACTGACCAATATATAGCCCTTAAATGGAACACATATAAACAGTCTTTTTGCTTCAGAATTGCTTCTGGTCTCAGGCATACATGGCACAGTCTCACTTTGGTGGAGTTAGCAGTTCTTCTTCTCTCTTGCTCAAGTTCCAAAGTCGCTTGCTGAATTCCATGGTTGTCTCTGGGGCTTCTCACTGGACACCTTCTTCTACAAAAAGCTGTTTAACTAATACTAAGGGAACTAATAAGAAGTATTTTTTTTTCCTAGGCAGAATATTAATCTTATTAAAATTCCATTCTATTTAAAATCACATTCTTCCTAGTCCTGTTTAACCAATGGACAGTTTAACCCTAGCATTTAATACCTTACATGGTAAAGGCAGCCCACGTGGAGAGATGGGCTATGAGAAAACTCTACTCCATCTTTTGGGCATGTCTGTGAAAGTACCCCTTATTAAGGGCTGACTTTCTGAAATGCAAAGCCCAAGGGACAGCATAATTCTGCCTTTTAGTTTCCCTAGAAATCCTACCTGAAACTGCATCATTCCCTCCGCACTGAAATTAGAGGGAATAGCACCTTAGGGTCTCCTTAAGATCTTTGAAAGCTGGGGATCTTTCCATGGCATGGAGCAAGAATTACCAGAAAGAAGTTTGCTAATGATGAGGCCAGCTGAACAAATGATTTCCATGCAGGTCCTGCAGGAAGCCAGGGTCACAACAGTGATGCATTTCCTCAAAAAGCTAGGGGAGGACAGAGGCATATGGAATAAAGGTAAAGGTGATGATGGAGCTGGTTTCATTGCTACTAGCTATCATCATTGGAGATCTCCCTGGAGGATTTCCTACAGAGTACCCTGCTAGAACAGTCCTTTCAATGGTAGCAAGGAGGACTGGGAACACAAAACCAAAAAACACTGCCCCAATCTTCTATCCCAGATGCCTGAGCATCTGTGTCTTGCCACTGTTGGAGGCATGGCCTGAGCACCACTTAGTTTTTGTCACGTTTTGGCTAATTGTTCGGATTTGTCAGTAGATTTCTGTTGATATGTATTCATTGATACTTGCTAGATTACTTCCTGATTTTTGCTCCCTGACTTAACACAACCCACCTCCATTTCTGGAGATGAGTTCTTTGTATTAAACTGAGCTCTACAGAGAAACCTTTTTTTTTAATTGGGTGCTAATATATGCATTTGGCCTAGCTTTTATCTAGTTCAAGCTCAGCCTTTTGCACCATGTCTTATGTTTTTAGCCTCCTAAATACTGCTGTTGATGAAAGGACTCATATAGCACACACCAGCTTAGTTCAGACTCTTGTCATCTCTTAATAGAAAGCCACTCAACTTCTCAGGACTGCTCAGAGTTTCTGTAATTTTGACGCTAGTCAACTTATATCTGTAATTAGAAATGGAGCTTTCATCAGCATTCTAAAAGAATTAGTTTTCTTTCACATCTGTGTTTCCAATCCGCAGTCCATTGTTACAGTGTATTTACTGGCTCTTCTGCTATTGTTACTGCTTTAATAGCCCACTTCCACTATTATGTGAAGAACATAATTAGTAATGATGCTCAGTGATTCAATAGTGTCACCAAAGGACTTTCACATACTTTGTAGACATTAATACATTTATGTAGCCCATATCTTCTAGTACTTGAAATATTTAAGATTTTACTTTACAAGACCGACATGTTGTGCCACCTGTCCTTCACAGTAGAGAAAGTCTTATTTGATAAAATGAGATATTCTTAATTCTTACTAAAGTGTGGCTAAAGAAATGAGGATCAAGAGGCATTGTACAATGGAACAAGTATTTCACATGTCCTTTATCTTCCCTGCCGTCAACATATTGGGTATGTAATTTTATAGAATTTTCCAAAACTTCAGGTACTTCTAATATTATAGAACTGAGACTAAAAAATTAATGGTTGTTTAAAGGCAAGGTGTACATTTCAAAATGCAGAGTTTGTCTTCGGGAATTAAGATTCCCAACCCGGGATGACGAAAAGGCAGCTGTACCCTTCAGTGATAACCTATTGTCCCCAGGACACCTCAGGGCTCAGAGTTGCGTTCCCGATACCCTCGCGACTCAGTGTCCAAGTGGAGGGCGCTGCGCCGAGCGGGCAGTGCCCCGCGGGGACGGCCCCGGCTGTGAGTTCCGGAGGGTTTGCTCCCAAGCTGGAATCACTGAGGAGCGCAGCCATCGGCGCCGGGTTCCAGGCAATGCCGCGGGCCGTGCTCTGCCCCAGCGCACCCGGCGGGCCCCGCCCCGGCCCCGGATGCAGTCGCGGCCCCCCCGGCGGCGCGGCGCCCAGTTCCTGTGCGTGTGCTCGGTCCGCCCGCCCTCCCTGCGCGACATGTCGCTGGTGGCCGAGGCCTTCGTGACTCAGCTGGCCGGTGAGGGGCGGCGGCGGGCGGGACGCCGGGGCCGCGCTGGGCCCCGCTCCGGGCCGGGCGCCCCGCTCCGGGCCGCGCTCCGGCGGCGGCGGCGCCGAGTCCCGCGGCCTCCGTGCCAGGGTGACCCCGCGGGACGGGGCCGGGGCGCCGCGGGCAGCGGGTGGGGGAGGCTGAGGGCGGGCCGGGGGTGCCGTGCAGAGCCCGGCGCCTGGGAACGGGCACAGGTCACCCCGCACAGCTCCGCACCGGACAGGGCTCCCCAGCACCGGCTGTGCCGGGGAGCAGCGTCAGTTTCATTTAATCACTTCCATGTCTGAAAAACTACTTAATTTGCTTAAGTGGTGCGAGAAAACCACGTCGTGCTTATAGTTCCTCTCAGCTGGAGTTGAGTCCCTCCGTGTGGGAGAGCTCGGTGCGGAGTCAGCCCCTCCCCGAGCGCCGCGTGTGTCCCCCCGTGGAGCTGAGAAGTGTGACGGGACCCTTGGTACCTGTTGGTGCTCCTGTGGTCCACTAAAGCTGTGCTGGGCGAACTGGACGTGACCCGCGAGATAAAACACAAGTGTGTATCACTGGGGGAGTTATTTAGCAAAAAATGGTATTAATAGGCTCTGGAAGAAAAAACCCAAAACATGAACCTTGGATAATTCCTGGCTACAAAGTTCAAAATACAGTTAGTATGTTGCATGCTGGAAATAAGCTCGTTGGTCATGTTTCTCCTCACTTGGTATTCTCTGTTACTGATTTTTAGCTGCAGCACAAGCTCACAAACAATAAATACTGCAAGGGAACAGCATTTTGGTTGATACTGACCAGTTGAGGATTTAGGTGGGATTTTATCCCAGAGGCTGGGTCTTCTGCCATTTGGTAGAGGCCCAAACATAAGAGTCTGAGTTGGATTCTCCACTGTGAATGTACTCTGACATGTAGGTCATGTCAAGGTGATAGATTTTTAATCTAGGCCTACAAAGCTTGAAGGTTGTGCTGGCCTCTTGAGTTGACAGCTGTTAATTCATAAATGTTAGCACAAGCCATGTTTATATTTTGAGGGGCAGAGCCCTTGAATCATCAGGATATGGAGGGTATGGTCATGGTCAGCATTGCTTTATGCCATTTACTTGCCTTTAATAATCTCTTTAGTAGATTTTATTTATTTTGTCATTAAGGATATTTTGTTTAAAAGCCAAATGTGAATATGAATAGATCTTGATTCTCCTGCCTTCCTCTGCTCTGGGACCTTCATGAATATTTTTTCTAATACTTATTTTTCTTCTGGAATTACAAACTCAAGACTATACTGTATGTAGGCATCTCATTGCCTTATTGGAACTGCTGGTATGTCAGAACAACTCCTTCTAAACAAGCAAATTGTTGTAGAATACAACAATGAGAAATCTGAATTAAGTGTAGGACAGGGAAAATGTATGTTTGAAGAATGGGAAACAAGAAGACAAAGTTTCACAACAATTGTCTCTTTACTTCTGTACTGAAGTGTTCTTCCATTCCTGGAGAGATTCTTACCTCCCATTTGGGGTAGTGACATGCTGCTTATAGGAGTCTCAGACTGCTGTGTTAACAATTTACTATTAAGGTGGTGCTTTGAGGGTATCAGAGCTACTCAAGTACTTCTGGACCCTCCTACAATATAGTAACCTTAAAGCTGTAGCACTTCATCTTTTACCTGTCAGTCACAGGTTAAGTAATACTCATTTCCTGTTATAGGTAAAGTAATATGTAAGCATAAAAATACATAAAAAACCCATAAAAATACCGGCAGTACTTCTCCATTTTTTGCAGAATAGAAATGGTTGGTGCTTGTTTTATTAATCTTGCACTTCTGCAGGATATGCAGCTACTTACTGTAACTCAAGGTACTCTACAAATTGTTGTTGCAGACCTGTCCAGTGAAACATTCTTTAAAGCCAAATTATGGCATTGTCTTTGCTTTTCCAAAAGTGAGTCAGTTTCAAAAGCAGTTGCCTGCCTTAAAAATAAAAAATACCTTTGCCAGTGGGTTGCCACCTTTTCAGCTTGTCCATATTAAGTACCAGGTCGGAAACTAAATAATGGTAAAATCACTCAGTTTGTTCATAGGGAACATTTTTCAGTTGAACAAAAAGTTATCCAATACCCACCGCAGTTCTAGATTTCTTGAAACATTACACAGACAAAGGGAATGTTTAATTCTGTTACTAAGAAGATATAAATATCCCCCAAATCTAGGAATATTTGTGGGGAAGAAAAATGTTGTATCTGCAAGGAAAAAATGCCACTTAACAATGACACATGTTTTAATAGTGTCTTACCCCATATCTGCGGTTGTGAATACTGCCTTTCTGTTATGGATGGAAAAGTAAGAATGATTGAGAATTTTTTTCATGTTCATAAAAATGAAATTTTACTGGCTTATCATTGAGGGTCCTGTTCATGAAGATGTCGCTTGTCATAGCAGTTGCAATGAGCTGCTGCTGCTCTTAACATGTAGCAACTGTAGTGCATGGGTCCTTGCATGCAAGTGTTTGAGACAATCAACCCAGCGCAGTTTGTTTTCTAGAAATGTTTTAAAAGATGAGGGGAGAGTTTTAGTAGGGAAGGGGATCATAACTTTCTTTTACACATTGACTTTTTGTGTATGTATTTGAATTTTTTTTTTAAAGTACTACCCATCTTCACTTCAGCTGCGCCTTGTACATTCACTTCTGATACGCCTATTCACAGCCTCGGCACAAACTGAAACATAGAAAACACCATCTTGAAAACTTTTTAGTGTGAGGGTGATTTAACATTGTAGCAGGTTGCTCAGAGCAGTTATGGGGTCTCCGTCCTTGGAGATTGCTCAGTACCGAAGTGCAGATGGGCAACTTGCTGCAGCTTACCCTGGACCTCCCAGAAGTGCCCTCTGGCCTCAGTAGTTCTGTGACCATCCCTTGCTCAGCCGACTTGCACTGCTGCAGTAATTCAGCACCCTCTCTGTGCAACATGGATTCACCTGAACATGCTGAGCATAGCCTGCTGCTCTAAGACATCAGTGATTAAATACAAAGCGATGAGTGAATCACGTGGAGTGTAATGCTTGCATTAGTGTGGCATTCAGCCATTTGCTTATTCAGAAATATAGAGGTTGATACTGTATCTCAACTGTAGAAAATATTAATTGAATAATATGGTGGAGAATTTATTTAGAGCAGCTCAGTGTCAGCCACATATTAACAGGATAGGAAATAAGCATTGAAGAATTAGAGTGCCAGCTTTCAAGTGGTCCATAACATTAATCTTTCCAGCTTTAGTAGTTTTGAGAAGCTGACTGCTCAGATAATTTCTAAAAGATTGGTGAATATATGTTTAATTGATCACTAAATTACTCCGTATGCTTTACCCTTTCTTTTTTTCCTCAAAACCACTGGTTTTAGATCAGTGATCAAAAGAGAGAAAATAATATCCTTGTTTGTCCTTTGATCTCTGGAAAATTACTTCTGTTTATTGCCATTACGTCCAAGGGTCCTAGGCTAGTTTTAATACTAAGGGAAATGAATCCAGTTTGAAAAACAGATGCCCTTCTGCCTTTAGATATTTTACATTCATAGTGAGTCTACCTCCAATGTGACATGCCAGAGCACAAATAAATCTTTGACGTGCATGTTTTATGTATTGAGACAAGCTGCAGTTTGGCTGAGAACAAATATATAGGGAATGAATCCTGACCACCTAAATAGTTGCCACACATAAAGACATAAAATTTAAACTGAATATGCATTTTGTACCTAAAACTGTGCATAGGTAAATGCACATTTCCTGCATGTCTAAGATTAAAAAAATAGTTACTCTTGCTTAATAATAGGTTGTTGGCAGCACAGGTTGTTTAAGCCTGCTGCAGAGGTGCTTGTAGTGAAAAATTTGAATTTATTTGAAAATACCAAATTTGTTAGGCTGTGTGATTTTATCTTATAGTGTTTTTTACATGTATGCTTCTCTTTTGGTAATCAAGCTAAAAGGAATCCTTTAACTCTTGTTCAGTTTCAATGAGGAAGTCTCTTACACTGCCTCTGCCAACTTGTTCTCAGACATGTTTCACGACTTGATTTGGACTAATCCTTTGAGTGGATTGCCTATCCAATCTTTTTTTTTAGGTCAGGAAAAACATTACTTTAGCAATTATTATAGTACAGTACATATTTCATTTTGAGATATTGTAATTTCCTGTTTTTAAGCAGCAGTATAATTACAGTTTATAATAGAGTATGCTTCTGTAGATGTTTCTGGTTCCATTAAGACCAAGCAATCTTTTTCTAATCGCCATTTTATTGTTACATGTTTTCTGCTAAAGTAATGTCTTCTTTTCTCATGCCAGAAATGAGATTGGTCTTGAAATAACAGTAACAAAATTAGTAAAATAAAAGTATCACCTCTATGATATTGTCCAGTTTGAATTAGTGAGCTTTCATCGGCTGATGAAACCAGGGCAGGAGGTTTGGATGAGAGTGCTGTTCAGGAGCTCAGCTCAAAGAGGTCGTAGAGTAATGACTTTGGAAAGGAATCAAATTTTTCTGCTTTTTCTCTTTTTTTCTCTTTGGTCCTTGGATGCTCTGTTCTCTGATTGTCCTCAGGCACTAGCCTGGTCTGTTCCTGTAGGTTTGGACCATGTGAGTCACTTTTTTTTTTTCAAAACAAGAATGAATGAAAGAGCTTGGTTGCTGTCCTTTGCTCTAGTTGAACAGGCCTCACATGTTGCTACATTACTGGGCATTTTCAACTGTCTCTCTTAAATGTGAGAAGCTGCAGCTGCATGCAAGCCATGGGGAGGACAAAGAGAAAGTACACACCAGGTTCTTAATTTTTTATTATTATTACCTTTAAATCCTGTCTTTAGTTATTAGGAAAATCACACAGATATCACGTGAACATGGATGTTTTAATACAAACCAGAAGAAGTTATATATATGTAGTAATAAAATGTGTGAAATAATGCTGCAAAGAATGCAGGAAAAGTCTCTTTGGGAGGGGGAAAGCCCAGCCAAAAAAATTGAAATGTACATACTGAATTGGAAAGTAAAAATACTGAGAGATGGGAATTTTTAACAGTTCTACCTTCTAAGTGGGATGCAATGACATTGAAACCTATTCAGTGCTTGCATTCCTAGCAAGAACTTTCAAAGTTCGACTGCATGTGTATTTCTTTCTGCATTTGAATGCCGTGTTGGGTAAACTTTGGATGCATTGGAGTATTCTCACTAAAAGCCTTGGAAAAGGAATGAGGAAGACTCTGAGGATATGATTAAGAGAACAGAATAAATGTTTTCAGGTTTTGAAGGAGGGAGTCTGAAGTGTTTCCTAGAGATGAGGGGTGCTGTGGCAAATACCATTGTTTGGTTTGGGCCAACTTAAAGACTGCAAACCCTAAAGGAGCTTCTTCCCCCTTGTTCCTGGCAGTGCTTGGCTGGCTGACTGCATCAGTGCTACTTGTTTGCATTTCTACCCTGCAGAGCTCTCCTGCCTAGAGATCTCAGCTCTTCTTACAGCTTTGCAAGACTGGTGCTGCTTTGCTTAGGGCTGTGGGCAAGATAGAAGAGAGTGAGTGAAGGGGAGCCTCAATATAAGGCCAGAGGGGCCAGGGCTGGGTGAGCAGGAACTGTGTGCGTGGGAAGCAGCTTTTGGAGCAGGTGTGGGATATTGGGGTCCTGTCTGGTGGGACAGATGTGTTGGATCTTTATTGTAGATCAGGGCAGGGGTGCTGTGGAGGAGAAAGCAGGGAGCTCCTTACATCATTTTGCAGAAGTGGTGGTCAGACTCCTTGCAGACGTCCTTGAGGAAGGAGGAGTTCAGACTACCACAGAGAAGAGGGAATCTCAGTCTATGAGAGTTGACAAAGGACTGATTTAAAATATACAAATATAGATATCAAGGCTAAGAAATGTCCCAATCCAGTAGGCACTTAAGACATTAATGAGTTACCTCCACTGTCCTGTTCTTCACAGCTCCTGTGTGTGAAGTTTAACTTCTTGGGTCAGGGCCAAAGAGCGTCAAGGGACTGGAGTAGCACAAAGCAAAGGGATTGATTTAGAGATCTATAAAAAGCTAATATTAAGAATTACAGAACTTTGAGATGCAGCATTTACGCTGAATATCAGAAATAAGTAAAATAGCCCTAGCTTGTCAGGACTTTATTTATAAATCTTTTGAGATCATTTAGCTGGAATGCTTCCTGATTTTCCTGAAGATGTTCCAGATGTTGATTTAGGAACAACCTTTATTTATGGATTTGATTTTGCAAAGATTTTTTGGCTTCCTGTCCTGACAGGATCTCCCTCCTGTGGCCTGCCCTAGTGGCATGAGTGCTGAGCACCCTAGAGGATTGAACCATGGATTGAACACTTGGAAGTCAACTCAAAGACAGTAACAGAATTGGACTAATGCTTAAATACATGCAATTAATAGCCTTCCTGGAGGGTGAAGAAGCAGATTGTGTCATGCTAAATGGCTGCTGCAGTAATGTCACATGCTGACTCTCACAGTGGTGCAGCTACAGGAAACTCAAATTTGAGAATTGCAGCTGAGATTGAGTCTTCACATTGGCTGTCTGTTCAGTCAATAATTACTGAATAGTCATGGTTTATCTGAATTGTAATACCTCTGTGAAGGAGGCCAGGGACAGATTTAAGCAAACGATGTAATAATTTGATACATGATTTAATGTATAGTGTTTAACCAGTGTGAAAGTTGGTTTTCATTTGTCAAGGCACTGTGAAACATATTTTGGTCCTGTGTCAGCAGAGCCAGGGAGTTGCTGATGCTTTAATTTTTTCTTGGCCCTTGTTAGTTTGCAAGATCAGGCCAATACATGACATTGTCAGTGTGGGTGGGTTGAACTGGTGGGTCTTGAGGATGCTAATTCACAACTTTCTTGTACTTCCTTTATTGATCACTGCTAATGTATGAGAGGTGTACTTTTAACTGCTTTGGTTCCAAAGTGACTTCAGCTTCATTGTATTAGTCAAAATGTACCCCTCCATTTATTTCTTGAAATAAAGATATGGAAACACACCAGTTCCTGGCATTTTTATTTTTAAACAATGTTTTGCTAGTTTAAATTATGAGTGATCTATATTAGAAGAGAATGATCAACTACTTCTTTTTTGATGCATTTTAACATCAAGTGACTAATAATCCTCCTTCCTTCTGCAGTCTGGGGTACAGCTTTCCATGTGTTTTTCTTTGAGTTACTATAGAGCAGCAGGTCCCCCTCAAATCAGCAGTCTTAGGAAAGCAAAAAGGGTAACTGTTTTCCTGCTGATTGGTAAGATGTTTGCTTCATAATGTTTGAAGACTTGTAAGTAACGTTGTTGGATGTGGATGTTGCCCAGATGTAAGACGAAATTTCTTTTTAATGTTTACTCTTGTGAGAAAACAGTGTTGAGAATCCTCATTATATTTTAATCAAATTTGTACCTAGGGAGAGGCTGAAGGAATCTATGTGAAAATAATGTGTAAGTTAATCTCTCCAACTGTAATACTGCAGTACAAAGATTCAAATTAATGCCAACTATTTTTGCTTGCTTTTTTAAATGGAGGTTATCTTGGCTCTTGGCTATTTTAGCAGGCCTTTAATGCTGTGTGAACCAAACTGGTAAATACAGATATTTTAGCTTTCCTCCTTTTTTATGTAAGTTTAATATCAAAATGTTTAAGAAGAGTATAACAAAAAGGAAATTGGTCCATGCAAATGTGGTGAGTTTAGAGAAGTAGTCATTATTTTATAGGATCCATAAAAACTTCATAACATTTCATGAAATTGCTCTGTCTGAGAAGGTCAAATGTTCTCAGGCCAGCCCTAGCCTCACCTACACAACAGCACACAGTGAACTGCATGGAAGAGATTGTTAGTCTACTGAGTTACAGAGCAGAAAGAAGATATCAAAGGATAAATTGGTGGCATACTGAGAATTTGGTAAATTTTAGTTTATAGGATATTTGGGACAAAAATTGTCTTGATTTACTTCTCGCTGTATAGTTTCAGTAGTTGATAAATAATCAATAAGATAGTAACATTTGGTATTAATTCTTTAGCCTTGATTTTTATTAGGCATAGGCTACTTTTATAACAGAAAATTATTTCTATCTGCATTGCCTTCCAAAAATGTTCTCATCCCACCAGATTTCTATGGTATTGCTAAGAGCTGAAAACAGCCTAATTTCAAGTCTAGTGTTTTCCTACAAAAACTTCTTAACTTGTTGATGACTTAATTTCTCATTCAGGAGGCAACATCTTTGATGCCTGGATCCAGAGGTCTCTGGATTCTGTCTGTGGCTGATATTCAAAAATGCCCCAGTCTGACAACAAGCTAAATGAATGGCAGACTGGCAGGGCAGATGACACCTCATACCCTACTGCTGAAACTGGCTGTTCGTACTAGACCGCTGAAACAGCTATATTGGTGTTTAGCATATTCCACAATTTAAAATGCAAAGTGTTTTGTGTCTTCCCATTTTCACAGTCAGAGTCGTATTTTTTTTAAGTAACAGGATTAAAGGCATAACTGTAAACCATTTATTTCATTACATCTCTTTCATCATTGTGAAGCTACTTGCGGAAGGTGGATGAAAATGTCTGTTTCCCCATTCATCCAGGCAACGCTGACACAGGATGAATAGGTTCCCAGTAATTCAGAGTGTAGGAGTTGAAACCGAGTTTTATACACTCATAAATAGACCCTGAACAGCTCAGGCAAGGAATTGGTGGGACTGAGGCACTGTGGAGCGTCTTGGGAATGTGGTGCATCCTCTTGCTTGGGGAAATGTTGTTGCAGCCTCTCATTCTTTGAATTAAAATTCACCACTGTGCATGTATAGTACGCCCTATTTTGAGAGCTTAAGTTGGAGCTGAGATGTGTGTAGGCCTCAGGTGAGCTGCTGCACCCCTACTCATAGTGGGGTCCAGTGCTCTAAAGTATCTTTTCTTACAGCATATGTGCATTCTTTTCTCCTACTGTCCCAAAAGTATTTGGGTGGATAAAGTCTTACAGTTGAAATGTCAGTCTGAAACATCTGGAAACGTTGAAATCAAATTGCTATTTGAATATCTGTCTCTGGCCTTAATGTTGGTCAAGTAAAACATTTCACCACAAAATCTGAAAAATGCAACTAATGCAATACACTTTTAGTGTCAAAGAATTTGATGTGACTGTCATAACTCATTCTGTATTTTGGAAGTTTATTTTGTAAGAGCAGAAATTATGTATTTTCTGTAATTCTCTGACATGACAGGTGAAGAGTTAGGAGTCTGTTTTAATAGTTACAAACCTGAGTAATTAAAACTCCACTGGGAACATGCAATACACCAGTTCACAGAATTTTCTTTTAAAAGTCTAATTTGAAGGTGAACCCTGTTATCACCTTGAAATCTGATTTTCTATGCTAAACTGTTAATAATTAAAACACTTTGACTAACAAACACATTGAGCTTAGTGAAATTTTCATGCATTTTTAGTCATCCTCAAAACCAAAGAAGATTTGGTGTAGGTGGTCTGCTTGCTGTTTGACTTTTCCAGTTGTTGGGGTGCTGTATCTGCTGAATTCTCAGCACCTAGGATAACAAGGCTTATGCAGAGTCCATCTCCTTTTAATTTTTACTTGCCTGTAACTTTTGAACTTGAGCTCTTTTCAGCCAAAGTTAACAGGGGCGCTGATCCCAGAGATGGTTGTTTCCTATAACTTCTGTTACTGTTTTTATCAACAAACAGTGTGGTAGAGGAGGAGTAGGGAAAGACAATAAATAGTATGAGGTTTGCTTGTCCTGAACAGCAGACAATCCACATGAAAGACTAAATATTTGAATTTGTTAACCATGGGAAAAGTTTCAGTAGGGTGGGAAAACAATTTTTACTAAAGACTGCAAGCTTGAGAGACAGACCCATTGAAAACCACACAATAGTAATTCCTCTGATTATGGAGGCAGAAGGAAGAACCAAATAGTTCCTTATTCTTAAGAAATGTAGAGAAGCTATTCCTGTAGGGCATGCTTCCAGGCAGTTATTTCATCCTGTGAGCAACTAATGATAAAAATGACTGTTGCGTAGGATCTAACACATAAATGTGGTTCTGTGTTGAAAGCTTCTGAGGCTGAATTGACATCACATTTGTTAATTTTCTCTTTATATACCAAGTGCCACAGTAGCTGTGGTTAGCAGGAAAATGAACATCTACAGACCAGAAGATTATAGTTGCCGAAGGATAAACTGGATTTGACTTCATTAGTGCACAAATGATAAGTTTGTGAGGAGTTATTATAGCATTAATCAACTTGATGGATTGGAAATATGACAGAACTGAAGCAGCGTGTAATATTAGTGCCTATTATTCTACAAATTATGTCTTCACCTACATTCATAAGGCAAGAGTCATTGCCGTCCATTAAAGATGTTACACACTTTCTCCTCTTGTGGAGGCATGTGACAACCCTTCAGCGATTCCTCCTCTCTTCCCCAGCAAGGCTCTGGTCTCCCTTAGCTGCATGTTTTCACCTTACAACTAATTGAAGGTGGCATGGGAGCTGATACTTGAAATTTAGCCTGTACCTTATGAGCCTGGACCTCTCATGTTGCAGTGTGTATTTAAACTTCTTTCTCCATCAGAAAAAAAATTGTTTCATGCTCTTAAACATCTTGGAAGAAGGAGAATGAGTAGAAATTGGAAGGCATCAAAGTGAATGGGTATTTAATTATTTGATTTCCAGAGAATTGGACAGACTTTGTGTTTGTATCCCTAGTATCACTGAAGATGATGCAATTCTGAATGCATACTGCAGAATTTTTTTTCCTAGGATATGAGTAAATCTTAATGTGAAACTGATTGTTTTAAAATCCAGTCTGTATAGTGACAGTGAAATCAGCTATCTTTGATCTGTTCTGCATAGAATGAACTGAAGGCTTTGGTTCAAGGTATGTGTCTACCTCATCCAGACCTGGTCAGAATTGTGACCTCCTTGTGGAGACTGTCAAGTACCAAGTGCAGGGGGGTATTATTCATTCATTTTCTTAGAACTGCTGAAGTTTGGAGTTTAAGGTATGCTGATAACAAAGGCTGAGATTTTCATATGGCTGTTTGTCCTCATTTCATTTACTTGTCAAAAGCTGTGTTAATACACAACTAACTGTGAATGAGTTTGAACTAGTCTTGTCCTTTCCTTTCCTCAAGCTGGGCATGTGCTTCTGTGTACTAAGGCCATGGAATAATGATTTGGTATCATCACTAATGAAATTAGGGTCAACAGATACAGTTCGTGGAAATGTGTCAGTGATCAGTAGCTTGTAGAAGTAAGATTCAAGCCGATAAAGGCAAACAAGATACAAATAATATTCTACTTGTGTTTTAGTTCATAGCATGGATATGGCATGCCTTATCAGCAGTTTAGTTTTGGATTCTGTGTGTCAAAAAGCTGTTGTGTCTGTGTATATAGCTCTTTCTATATTTCCATGGCTGCATATGGTTTAGTGCCAAAATCAGACTGAAATTATTGTCAGAATTTCTTGAAATATATGTAGCTCTTTTGTTGGAAAATGAAGAGTCTGCTTGATTTTCATGGTCCTGAAATATTTCAGACATGTGCTTATGTAAAAAATGGGCCAGTTCTGTTGGGCTGGAATCCAAGAATTAGTTAAAAGTCTGAAATTTCAGTCAGAAGAGAATCAGGCAAAAAATTTCAGTAGGAATGGGCCATGCAGTTGAAACTCTCTGTACCATTTTGGACATGTAAAAAGGATGTTTTCACTGTTTGGCTGGAGCATTTACAAGATTAATGTGCCTTCATGACTTAGTGACTTCTGTAAGTATCTCAGAGTCCAGCACTGATAAGTTTGCTAAAATATAGTAATAACATTCTTAATTTCCTCATTCCATTTGCTCCTGCAAGACTTCAGTGGACTCGAAATGTATGTTAGATAAATTATTTTAAACGGTTAAGGTTGTAGTACTGCAGACACTATCTTAGTCTCTTTTTATTTAAAGATGTAAATGTACTTCCACCTCAAGAATTTTTACTCCAGGGCAAAACTGTAATGGAGGGGTGTAAAACCAATAGCTGCTACAATAAAACATAAAACATTTTTTCATGACACTTAAATGTGATTAGTTGCTTTCTCATGCCCATACAAGTATAGCTCTGATAGGCTCTGTGCCTTAATGTTAGAGGCAGTGACCTTCACAAAACTGTGTACAGTGTTTTAAGCTTTATATTCTGTGTAACTTACATAGAAGTTAATACTTCATGAATATCCAAAAGGAATGATAGAAAATTTTTTCTTTGAGTTCTAAAGGCAGAAATGCAAAGAATTACCTTACTGAAACCAGTGACTTGCTTAAACCACACATAGCTATTTATAGACATTATTGCTTAAAAAAATAATTTACATGATTAGAGCATAAATTTTGCTTACAAATAGCTATTTTAGGTGGAATACAAGGTTTGAACTGATATTTAAAAATAGATTTTTAATCAGACATTAACAAGGAATGTAATGGAGACAAAACAATGATGAACTGTTACCTTAATGCTACTATTAACAGTAAATTGGTACTGATTGTTATTTTTTGCCTTCCCATAAACTCAAGTGGTGTATGATTGATTACATGCAATGGTTCTCAACTGGAAGATGTGATTGTGTTTTATTTCCTTGCCTCATTTTTTTTAACAACTGCTTAACTGTTTTGAACAACTGATGATGCAGTTTTTTGAATGAATATTGACATTCCCATTTTAGGGTTGATCTATACATAACTTAAAGCAATAGGTAGCCCCGGTCGCCCTGTTGGGTACATTTCTGAGATGCCCAAGGAGCTGGCTTTGTGGGTATTATATAGGACCAGTGAGGACACAACTTTTAAAAGGCAGAAAGCTTTTCCATTTCTCCAAAACTTTCTTCACACCTGGTTTGGAGGTTTGTGCCTCTCTCCTCTGTGTCTTGTTCTGTTCTCTCCAGAATTCTTTGTTTAGTATCTTAATAAATAGTTGCTCTTGGGAGTGGCCAGAATTAGGATGGGAATGTGCACAAGGATGTCCTTAACAGTGGAGGGAAAATAGCTGCTTTAGCTGCTTGAGAATGACAAGGCCGTTCTGTAATGTAGCTTGAACTTTAGGTCTTGTAATATTACATTTTGTGACTTTCTGCTCTGTGATGTCCCTCTTTAAACAGGAGAGACGTATGGGAGAAGACAGTGACAGTGGTACATTTTTAGGGCAGGTTTAAATCTTGCATCAGCATCTTTGCAGTTTAAGTTCCTGCTCTAGGTAACATTCGTCTTCAGTTAGCATTTGCAAGCACATTGTTGTTTGTCTTGAGTAATTAATTTCTCCTCTTTCCACAGCCGCAGAGCCTTGGCCTGAAAATGCTGCATTGTATCAGCAACTGAAGGGTGGGTACACTGGTTTTGGCAATTAATAATTACTTTATTTTTAGAGAACACATTAAATATGCACTAAGATAATTAACTGCAAGGAAGCACAGAAACTGTTAAAAGAGTCCTTTGTGTTGTTTGTCTGGTCAGAGGTTTTAGCTATGCTTGCATCTGCCAATATAAACCAGCTATTCATGGCCTATAAGGTCCTTGGTTTATTATTGACTCATTATATTGGCTGCTGTAGGCAGTGTAAAATGATGTGGTTGCAGGCACAGTTGGCAGATTTACTGCACCAATAGCTGAGGCAGCAGATTTTTGAAGTCTTGTGGTAAAGTGGGCTCTCTGTAAAAAGGAACTGTTAAAATGTATAGGCTAGGATGGTTCAGGCTCCCTTTAGCAGCTCTTCATATATCATCAGATCACATTATGGCCCCCATTTGGGGCTCAGCAGCCTGCTACAGTTGTCAGAAGACTGCAAAGTAATGAAGACTAATAGGTAGCAGCCCTAGTCTTCTAAGCATGGAATTTTTATTGCAGTGAACTTGTCATCTTTCTTTTGTGTGACAGACCTAGACACAGTGTGCAATATTAACTGCAAGCTGCTTTTATAGGTTTCTGAGTACTTTTACTTTTTAGCCAGAGGAGGTATGAAGATGCGGTTTTATTTAACTTTGATTAGAAGAGTAATTGGCATAAAAGTCAAGCGTTTGGATTTTTAGTTGTGAGTGTTTTTTATTGTATTTTGGTAGTAATATATGATAAGTGCAATTGCATTTGCAGGAGAAAAAATCCTTTTTTTTTTTTCTTTTTTTAATATTCATATCACAGATTTTCTCGTCTAGCTGCATAATAATTATATATGTGCTCCTTGTTTTACATGTAAGAAATGCAACCCAGAGTGGTTTACAGTTACAGGTCAGTAGCTAAATGTGCACTGTTTTTTGTAATTGTGTGTTCGTTTTTTTTCTTTCAACAGATGAACAAATTTTACTTTCTGATAATGCATCTTCCCTTGCTGTTCAGGTAAAATGTCATATTTTCTAAACCAAAGATGTTAATTGCATTTTATTTTTTTAATTATTATCTAGCTAAAGTAGCTGTATTTAGCTAAATGGTTAATTTAAGAATTATTTCTGCCAAAATCAATGACTTATTTCCTGCATCTGATTTACTTTATGCTGTCATAGGACTTGAGGACTTTGAAAGTCCTGTGTAGAGTGCTGTTACTTTTGCTCCTATTTATATTGATCTGTGTTTGTACAGTATCTGCTTGTCTACTTACTGTGGGAACTGTGCATGTTTCATACCTTTTGTCACTTGTTATGCACATTTATCTTGTAACATCTTGCATGATGTTTGCCGTTTATTTAATTCTCAAAGCTAATACTGCCTCAAACTCAAGGCGTATTTGCTTCATGCTGTGACCATCACATCTCTCTATGTATCTGATAGGTTCTTTCAATTTCATCATGTATACAGACTTGAGATCCAATGTGGTTTTTAGAAAAAGTCCATATAATTGACAAACTTGCACCTCTAATTGACTTAATAGCACCTCTGTGGCTGTGAAATCTGTGTAATCTCCATTAACTTGTTAGGTTCAGTAACCCCAAATCTCAAGGGGACGTTTTCCCCGTTAGTAGAGAAGGCCTGGCTGTCAGAAGTGGTGGAGAGCAGGATGTCTGTAAGGTTCTTGTTCTTCAAAGCAACTTTGCTGCAGCTTTGCTTAGCAGGGAGTTCCACTGTTCTAATGCTTCTTGCTTTTTGTGTGTGGTCCAGCTCAGAGAAGCTCCAGCAAGCAGTCTTTGAGGGCTACCTGAAAAAATCACCTTTCATTTAGCCAAAGTGAGACATTTGGAGGCTGTAACTGACATAAAAGATTAGGATTGTTTGATCATGGTAACTACTTCCAGGATCTCTTAACTTTTTTCCTTCCAGTCTGGGAATCTAGGAAGTACCTCTAAGAGTAAATTCTATCACAGCAAGAACATCTCTTCATCCTTTCCTGGAAAGAGGAGTTATCTTTGATACACCTAATAAATGGGGCAGTGTTTATTTGTTTGGGCAGTATGTTTTTATATTGTGCCTCATGGTAATGCAAGTAAGTTTTTTTTGTTGTCTGCGTGATCTCAGTGTTCCTTTTTGCTCCAGCAACTATATTTTTTGTGGTTCTCATGAATTTTCTTACCATCTAACAATGCATGTATGTGTGGCTTGTATTTAAAACACAAAAAAATACCCAACACACCAACAAAAAATTTCCTTTTCTAATGCATCATTTTGTTATACTATTTCCAGTCCATTGTTATCCTACACATGTCACTTAGATGATAAATTAACTATAATATATTAAAAAAGCTTGTTTTTCTTCAATATTCTTTAGCTGGACAGCTGATAGTAGCCATGACTATAAATATGACTCTGGTAGATATCTGATCTTAAACTTTATAGAACAATTTTGTGTTGGGGAATCGTATAAATTTTTAAGAATTTGTGTAACGTGGTTGTGACTGTGAAAGAATAACTGTCCCTGGTGTCTTTCATCTGTTTTGAAATGATACTAGGATATGCAGTTATGTATTGTAGCCTAATGATCAGAAAGGTTTAAATATATCAGTGTGTTTTGCATAAGGAAATTGATGACTTCCTGTCTTTCAGAATTTTATTTTGATGAGAGCCTGTTATCTTTTTACTAGATACCTTTTTGCTACAGTTTTGGTGTTTTTTGGGGAGGAGGGCAGTGGGAGTTAGGATGTGTGTCTTTTTCTGAGGAAAAATTTGAAATGAGGGATAGGAGGAGAAATAGGAGTTGGTACCCGAGACTTTTTTCCCCACTATTACCATTCCTTTTCCCCCTGTTACTAATTTGGGGCACATGAATATCACCAGAGCAGATACAAAAGATAAAAAGCTTGTTTGTGGCTTGTTGAACTTCCACGTGGTGAAAAAGTGTCAGAAGTTTGAGTCTGTCTGGTCAAAAGAGCATGTGGAGTCAGCTGGCATCAGATCTTTGAGAAACATGGTTCACAGTGAGACTCTGAATGTGCTGCAACCAGTTTTTCAGATATTTCTTAAAATCTCCTTGTAACACCTCTTCATAGCGCTGCTCTGGGATAGGTCTCAGAGGGACATACATGCAGATATCTATGTATAAAATAACGAAAAACAACCCAATACCATAGTAAGTAACCAGTCAGAGTAAAACTTGACCATTTGGAAGTTGCCAACCCTGCAATACAGATGGCACTTCATGTATCTATTGTCAACGGAGCAGATCAAGCAGACAAGCAGAGCAAGCTACTCTCAGTGTATGTGTAATTAATGAGTAGTGAGGGTTGCGGGTTGAACACAGGAAGTTGATTGAGTCTTGCTGTTTTAATGATGATTGGACTTATGGCTTCTCATTGTGCAGTAAAATCTGGACTCCTAATGTCAGATAAGAGAGGGGAGAACAGTCTTCTGGGAATTGCTAAGTAACTGTGGTGGTGCCTTCAATAGTAAAAAAAAAAACAAACACAAAAATCCCTGTCATCTTATGGAACTTCTATGTTGATTCTGGTAGGGTTGTTTATTTTATTTTTTGTTTATTTGCTTTGTAATTCCTGTTCTTCCCTTTGCTGATTTTGGAAACAGACTAATTTAGTAATTTCTTTGTCTTTTACTGGGTTCAGATTCTTTATATTTGCTGAGAATGCAAAATAATTTCCAGTGAACTAGTGCATTATCTCTGGTACATCTTGGTGTTTGCACTCCTTGTTTGTTAACTTGAAGTAGTGTATTATACAGTCCTGTTAAAAGTGAAGTCCACTTGTTCTTAGAGTACAAAATCTTGCTACTGAATGAAATTTTATTTTCACTGCAAATGAATTAAAATCAAGGGAAAATACTAATCAGTAATGATTATTCAGCTATTGGAAAGAGGATATTTGTACACAGAATGTAGGCTCTGTTGTTGTGAGACATTCAGCACTCTACTCATCAAAGTTAATGAAAACACATACACCTCCTGGGTAACATGACTCATGGTTAAAACCATTCTCTGTGTATTTATTTTACACCTTCCATTATACAGCATTCCTACTTACCAGGCTTCTCACAGTAAAAAAAGCCACCAGAACTACTGCGTGAATACACAACTATATTTCAATAACAAAACAACTGCACAACTTCAAGGAGGGAAAAATGGAGGTTTAAATGTATTAAAACTGAATTACCATATTTCAGTCTGAAGCAGAGGGCCTGTCCAGGCTCCTTCTCCTTGTTGATGCCTGGTGCAGGTAAAGCCACTTTGTTTAGTGCCTGAGTGGAAGTCGTTTGGCTGAGTAGGAGGGAGAGGGTTAATACAGCTGCACTGTGCCAGGCCTTGCCTCAAATGGCAGCTCAGAGCATCTCTTTGAACTGTTCCAACTTGCCGGGAGGAGGAATGTGGATGTGGAGACTGCCTCTTTTATTACAGGTTCTTCTGAAATCCTTATGCAGGTAGTCTCATAGACTTGCTCAAAAGGCTGTCTAAAATGTTCAGGATTGTGAAAATTCTCACAGATGTCCTGAGGTTATAGAGCCTGCAGCTCATTACATTAAGATATGTATTAATTGCTTGTGCAATTGATGCCCTTGTAAGTGGTCTTAATATATTCGAGGGAAGTGCTTTTAGAATTGTCTGTTCTTAGTCCTGAATGACAGAAGGATGTTTGGGCAATTTAAAATTGTGTTACACAGACCAATTGCTTATTTACTTCAACAAGTAATCAAATAAATGTGTAAATCACACATGATTAATTGTGCTTGACAGATTTGTGATTTTTTTTTTCTCTGTGTGTGTGTATGAATTGTGGTTTGGTTTTTCTCTAGACAAAACATTTGCAGAAATTTGTACTTGTTGCTGAGGCTTAAACAAAGGCTTGGTACTGAAATGAAAATCTACCAATCCTTTTTTTTTAAAGAGAATAAAAGCTGGAATTCTTCATGGTGAGAAATGCAGTATCAACATAATCAATCTAGCAGCATTGTGTTGTTACTGAAAACATGCTGAAAACCCAAGCTATACAGGTACTGTTTGTGAGTGAAACATCTTTCATGTAGTTCTAAGATGAAATTACCTTTGAATGAATAGAATCTTCATTTATCTTCAAAACCTCTGTGCTACCAGGGAATCCACTCTTTCCACATTCTGCAACAAGAATTACATTATGCCATTAGAACAGTGCCATGCTGCAGTGTAAAATAGATTGTTTTGGAGAATGAACGTGGCTTTGCTATAAATTACGTTCACAGGTACAGAGGAATTTGTTATTTTGTTTAAAATAGTCACAAATATAATTAAGCTCTTAATTTATGTTAAACTACACATGTGGCCATTACCATAACTGGATTAGGAATTTAATCTGTCACTCAAGGAATGATACTGAACAGTTTTCATTTATAACCTTAGACACACTATTTCAGTTACAGGGTCTGCAGCTGTTTGATATGAAAACTGAATTATTCTGTAGATTTGTTCATGGTTTTTAATTTTGAAATGTGTTCCTGCAATAAAGTAGAGAATAACTCTTTAGTTGTCATCACATACTGTTCTTTGTATGCTCATGAAATAACGTAAAAATGAAAACATAAAATGCCTTTCACTCTTTCTTCATAACATTATTGTGTGAGTGCCTTTAGAAGTGCTGCTGAATAAGAGATGGCTTGGAATGGCTTGTTCTTTATTAAAAAGTAATCATAAATATATCTTCTTCAAATGAAGCCTGGACTGTGCCGTCTGAAAATAGTGTTCCTCATGTGGGGGCATAAGTTGTGAACTATTTAAGTCTTGGCATAAGTGATTTCATTCTTGCCTCTGATCTCAGAAACTGCAATCTGGATATGATTTACATCAAGTTGTAACTCATTTTTAATGAGTATATGTGTTTGCTCATATGTGTTTTCTTGGAGGGAACTGTAGGGGAAGAGGAGAGCGCTGTGATGGAGCTCTGCCAGGGTGATTCACTACCTGATGTGTGTTCAGTGTCCAGCTGATGGTGTCCAAACAGCCCTTCCTTAGCTGGGCAGGGCAAAGAGGAAGGGAGAGCAAGAGTAAAAATCACAGCTGAAACAATTAACTGTAGGAATAAATACAAAACTCCTCCCTCCCTTCTCTTACTCCTTGCCACCGTTTTTCGTGCACAGTCACTTTCCATCCTTGTCATCATCGGAAGGCACAATGGCATCCATTTCTTGCATTGTTTCAAGAGCAGCAGCAGCAGCGGAGATGAGAATGTCGGTTGTGTGAGAAGAGGAGGAAGGGGAGGGTGGGGTGAGTTGTCCCATGTCTGGCTGTGGTTTCTGGGCTCTAGGCTTTTGGACTGTGCCAAATCAGCACAAAGGTGATTGCTCAGATTATTTTTTTTAGATAAGTGAAATCTAACATACTACTTACATTTTGAATTTTAAATTGTGTGGGCTATAAGAAGAAACAAGCCTTACGTTGATTGTGTCCTTTAAGCAATGCTATTGTAAATGTACTCCTTAATTCTGACAGAAGGTGTCACCTGCCATGATTGAAATGAATGATAGGCAGAAGATTGTTGATTAATTTTGTAACAAGTGTCACCTCAAAGCTTCCTATCAGCCCTTTTACACATGGCTACTGATCCTTTACTCTCGCAGCAAAAATAGGAACTTGCTTGTTTCACGTGCCTTTGAAAACAGAGTGGCTCATTCTGCTCTCTATGAGTAGAAGACAGTGCAGTACAAACCACCAAGCTCTGTGGATCAAGGTGCAGTAAGGCAGGAAAGGCACTTGAGAGGCTTATACATATTTTTCTTCAGTTTGTTGTCCCACAACTCTTTTTTCCCTAGTCTAAAACAGTATAGGGCGGGGAAGGGCAGGTATAATTTGTCTGGTGGCACCTTTTTTCCTTCCTCTTCTCCCTTTCTCATGGATGTGCAGCAACCCTCCACCTCTCTGTCTACAGCAAGGTCTCCCATTAAAAACAAGGTGCACAGGGGCAGTAGCAACTCTGTAGACTTGATGGCTTCAGTCTGGAAGAAGAGAGGTGGCATTGCCAAAAATACATTTCTCCCTTCCCATTCCAGGTGCCAGGAGATGGTGATGCTACAGGTAGAGAGGCTGGAAGAGTGAGGGAGAGGAGACTGCTAGCCTGCAGGAAAGAGAGGCAGAGGCATGTGTGGGAGAGAAGCTGACAGACCATATTAAGCCAAATCTTTATTTTGTAATGCCTTTATCTGTTTCTTGCATTAACTTCATCCAAAGAAAGGACACGCTTTGTTCTGAACATAACTTCAAGTGTTTGTGGCAGAGATACTAACCATAAGCTACTAAACTGGACAGTGTTCCGGGCATCTGCTTCAGCCATTGGCCAGTGTCGTTACTGAACAAGAAATCTGGCCCCAGTTTTTAAAATTATCAAAACACAGATAATATGGATAAAGAAGGCAGTCTTGCTGATGCCAAGGAAATAAACTCTGTTCTTCCCAATCTGAAGATTTAATCGTTCTTGTTTTATGCTGCATTAAATAGTATGGACCGTGAAATTATTCATTCCTTTTAAAAGCCTGAGCATTTTAGTTTCATGTCTTCAGCTGTAGTGAATTTTGTATATTTATACTTGAAGGAAGTTTCCTTTATTTGTGTAAAGTCTGTTGGGCAAGCATCTCTGGATCTTCTCTAACATGGGCCAGGGTAAATAAGAGTGCTAACCCCTGCTTCTTCATGAATTGATCCAATTAGTTCACTGTTCAGATAGGTGTTAAGCATAAAAACCCCATGTTTATTCATTCTGGGAGGAATCCAGGTCTCTTTCCCTGCTTAGAGTTTGTTTGGAATAGCTTAAAGTATTTATGAACTTTATCAGTGAATGTCTTCAGAATTACTTTGGACTAGAAAACTTTAGATGAAGTAATGTGTACTTTTTCAGAAGAATTGCAGCTGCTGTAGTATTATTGTGTGAGAATCCTGGGTGCTGGAGGAGATGCAGGTTGTGGCCTATAATAGTCACCCTTTTTGTTCTTTTGTAGTTCCTTTTTTTTCCCATGGAGAAAAGAGCAGGAAATTTAATGCTGGTTTTTTGAATTTCAGGCATCTTTGCAAGGTATGACAGGCTG
Organism: Myiozetetes cayanensis; assembly: GCF_022539395.1. NCBI lineage: Eukaryota > Metazoa > Chordata > Aves > Passeriformes > Tyrannidae > Myiozetetes > Myiozetetes cayanensis. The sequence continues at coordinate 16,168,048 of NW_026088185.1, read as the reverse complement.
TGGTCAGTTATGTATCTTGTTTCTAGTTTTGCTGTTACTGTTTTGTTTACCATTTTTAGGTGAATTTTCATAAGGATGTGATTAACTAGCTTGTGTATCACTTGAAATTTAGTTGGCTCCTTTCAGTCCTTTTTTAAGTTCTTCACCCAAATTTATGATGTTAACAATAATCTCTGAGGTACTAGAATAAGCCTGGGCCCTTGATCTTTCAGATTACTCAGCTTTTGATGCCGTGTCTTTGAAGGGGTGTTGATATCTGCGTAAATCTCAGCAGAACTGCACTGGGGTGATTTTAGCCTTCAATCTTTTGTCCTTCCCTCCAAAAGGACTCAGAGGAGCTGAGCACACTCCCATTTGCTGATGGTTTCTCTCACAAGAAAAGCAGGGGTTTGCTTGCCTTCTCAAATTATGTGTGTGAGGTACCCAAAGGGAAATGAATAATCAGTGTTCCATGGCATCTTTTATCAGAGTAGGAAGCCATGGCGGTCTGATACCATCTGCACACCAAATGTACTGGTTCTTGGCATTCTACATGAGTGGTCAAAAAGGGAACAAATCCTCCCTTGATCACTGGGCTGAAGCATTAAATGAAACAAAGACTCAAAAAAATTGCTGCCTTGTCCTTTGTTGTCTCTGTAGGCTTTCTTTGATCTGTGCCAATTTCAAATATTTTGGTAGTAGTTCATGCCACTTACTGTTTAACATCAGTTATTGCCTAAAATCTAGTTTATCTAGTTGAATACATCAGAAGAAAAGTTAGAGGTTTTCTGCCAGTGGTTATTTATAAGAATGCATTGGTCATGATCCTTGTCCATGTTCTTTTTTCTGAAAGAAACTCATTTCCATAAATATGGAATGCATTCACTGTGTTTGAAAAGTCAAAAACACCTGTGTTTTTAATGCAAATAATTTCCAAAGCCTGTCAGTTACATCAGTGAAAGAATGTGAGTACTCTCATAGCAATGCAAATTGCAAGGCTTATTTCTTAGCTGAGTCCTCATAGTTTGGGTTTGTACTGTCTCCTTTTATCGGTTCATGAGTGTTTTATGAGTGTTTTAGTCAACTTGAAGGGTATCAGTGTACCATTAGCTTAAGATGAATCAAGAAGTAGATATTGGCCTACTTCTCTAGATAATGATTAGTTAAGCAGCATAGATCCAATAAGGATTAAACTTGTCTTATACTGTGGATCTTTCATTTTCCTGCAGAACAGTATGTAAGGAGCACTTAAAATTGAACAGGTTATGCTTTGGATACAAGTTACAACTCAACATATTGGGCTTTTAATTCCCTGGACTTTTCTATTTTTAAAGCTGTTATAGTAGGTTGTGGTTTTTTAATTGTTTTTTTTTTTTTTTTTTTTTTTTAAAGGTTTATTGTATTATATATTTAGGTTATATTATTAATATTATATATTATATACTGAGGTTTATTTCACCACTCATCTTAAAAGTTGATCCTACATGTAGACAAAGACTGAAGTGGATAGATCTTGGCACAGGGATGCTGAAGGGGGTTGCTGGAACAGGCCTTGTAAGGCTGCTGAACGGGCAGCTCCAGAAGCCAGTGGTCAGTGTTCAGAACCTTTCAGGGGGACTGCTGGGGTGAATGCAGAACCATGGGCTTGCACCATTTTAATATTAAATCATTCTTCAGTTTCTCTGTCTCAGTCCTGGTCTCCCATTTATGAAGCATTCATCAGAACTGAAGATGACTATTCTGAGGAAGTTTTCTCAGGTTTTTGGTTTGGTGTTTACAGTCTTACATTTTTTTTCTTTTTTTCTTTTTTTCTTTTTTTAAACTTTACTGAGGGTAGACTGACTCATTTTTAAGTTTACTAGAACCTGTGCTTTATTATGCAAAGTAGCAAACATTTTTATGTAAATATTTATTTCCACATTATAGCTCAAATTTAGTTCAATCTCCTCTCTCCTCTTTTCTTTACAAAGTACAAAAAGGCACGTGGATCCAGTGTGTTTGCATTTCTGAGATGCCAAAATATCAGTGTCCCTTTTGCACTAGGCCAGAGACTGAGGTGGAATTTCCCTGCCAGATGTAAATAAGGGTTGATATTCCTTGCTCTGTGGGTGTTTATTGAAGAGAAGGAGAGGAAAAAAGGTCAGATTTGATGGAAACTTGTTAGACTCCTTTACATTGAAGAGATTTTATAGTTTAGCTTCTGCGCTGAGGATTATTTCTCAGAGTTAAAAAACTTTTTGGTTGGAACCTTGTACTATATAAGAGCCTATGTACAATGCAATGTACAGTTGTCCATAATTTGCTGAATCAACTTATGTAACCTAAGTGTTCTGTGCCAGCATGTCTCATTTTTGATATGCTGATACAAAAAAGTAAAAATAGTTTTCAGAATCATCTTGTTTTGCTTAAATTTGTCTCTGCACTTATAAGCTTTTCAGCTTCACATGTTGCCCTAGTTCTAGTGCAGTCCAGACTTTTTTCCTTCTGAACTTGCAGTCTGAATAGTACACGGCAGTTAAAAAATTCCTGTCTGCAGAATTGCAGAGTTAATTTAGTGCCTTAGTGTGAAAGAAATTAATTTGATAAGCCTAGAGTAGATGAAGCCTCACATTTTTTGAAATTAAATTCAACAGCTAAGAATTAAGTAGTATGGCAGAAGTTCACTCTTCCCACCCAAAGATGAAATTCTTTGGGGCTGTTGTTTGGTGCCATCCGTTCCACTGCAGCACAGTACTGTTGTTAGCTGCTGGTAGAGCTTTCAGAAGAATGAAGTCTGTGTACTAGTTGAGTTAGTGTTTGTTTTTCGTGTCCATCAGTGGCATAGGAGCATGTGTGTATCTAAACCAAAGTCTGCATTCTTATCTCTTAACTATTTCTGAAGAAATAGTTAAATAGCATATGAAGCCCCACTTTGGGCAGAAGACATGAGGCAAAGGAAGAGATCTAGGACTCCATCAGACCAGGGCCTTTAATTACTTAAATTACTGAAGAATTAGTCCTTTGGGTATCCTTACTGTTTGCATGTAGCTTGGAGTGCCAAGATAGCAAGATCCTCAATTTTTGATGGCCTCCGATGGGTGCACAGACTTGGTCAGTGAAGTGGTGTCAGATGTGGCCAATGCCTTGTATTTTCTTTGGTGATGGCTGCATTCTTAAACAGGTTCTATTTGGAATGAAACACTCTGGAGACCAGTTTATTGCTAAAAAGTGCAGGACCTGAAGTATTTGGCTTATGCTGACCATGACTGCTACCCTCTCTCTATATATCTGTCTATCTCTCTGTCTGTGTGTGTACATATAGTATTTGGCTCCCAAGCAGGACATTAAGTAAGGCTGAGGAAATCAAAAGATATAGAAATCCTCCCAGTTCTGAGGCAGGCTCTTACCAGCTGTAATCAATGTCTTGTGTAACAGATTGTGACCATAGCTTTTGTGTTTGAATTGAGATTTGGATTTGAGTTAGGTCATGTAAACCTGTGAGAGCCAAATATCATAATGGACTGTGCAGTTCTTCGATTTGATTGGAAAAGGACCAAACCTTTTGGCTGTTTTTCCCTGGATCGGGTTAGGGTTTTGGGAATAAAGCCCTTGAAGAACACAGGAGAGAGAAGAGGTGCTGTTTGGGTTATTTTTCTTTGCTTAATGGATATGACAGGAGCCACAAAGCTGGGAACGGGGCTGATGCCAGTGTTAGTTCATCCCTTTTGGTCTCATTTAGTGCAGAGATGAGCAATCTCAAGATTCAAGTCTAGGTTACTTGCATGTCTTGTGTTTAGAGTCTGAGCAGCTAAAACTGTGAGAATGCAGTTTACTGCCAGATCCTGCAATCTGAAGAGGAGGGAGGAGGCTCATGTAAAAAGTGCTGTGTTACAGCAGCATTTTTCTTTGTGGTGGGAGCCTTCTTGCTGTAGGCCTTTTTTACCTCAAGTCATGGTGGATAAATAGGTATAATTTTGGAATCCGGAATTGTGACCTGCCTAATTGTGGAGACAAAATGAATGATAGGAGTTACTGAGTTGTGAGAGTCTCTAGAGATTAAGATTCCTTATTTGCCATGTTCTGTCCAAATGGCAAATACTTTCCTTGATATTTTGGTATTTCAACAGAAATACACTATGGATTTTGTGGTGATGGCAGGTGCTGACAGAAACTGTTATCCTACTGAGAATGCTTTGAATCTGAAAGTACAGATGGAAATGGTAAATTGATCCTTATGCTCTCCATGAATCCCATAAATTATATTTAAAAAAAATTCTTCATCCCAAAGCAGACTTGTGTGCTGACAGTATCACAGAGCAAAATTTCTGGCAGCTATTGTGATTATGATGTGGGAAGGTGCCATATATGTTTGCCATGTTAAACAACATGAACTTGATTAACCAGCTTTAGTCAGAAGTAAATACTATGATTTTCAGGAGGTGCAAAATGTCACTTCATTTTGTACAGTCACAGCACTAATTGTGTCTGTCAGATACTGACTGCTTCTTTGCTCATCTTGAAAAAACAGTAAAAATAGATGAAACTGCATTAGAAGAATTCCAGTCAATGATTGAATGATAAATTGTTGTCTAAGTTAAAAAAATCTTATTGTTCTTTACTTGCCCTTCTTTCTTCCTAAAAGCAGTATGTAAGGAGCTATACTTTAAAGTGCGCGCTAGGAACTAGCTAAAAAAGTCAGAGGTATTGAAAACACAACATTTGTTTGTAACTGGTGTATTAATGCTTTTTAAATGCATCTCTTTGTTTCCAGGCCTTCTTGCAAATGTGCAATCTGCCAATCCGGGTGGTTTGCAGGGCGAATGCCGAATACATGTCCCCATCTGGTAAGTGTGGCCTTCATTTAGATTACTATGTTATACCTCCATTTTGATACCATGGCAACTATGCCTTGTCTTGCTGATAACAGTCGGTCAGTGCTACTGTGTGTGGATTGCCTTTCCCCCTCCTCCAGTGCAGTTTCTCCTCAGCAACAATCAAAGCAGTGAAATGCAAAGTGACGTTGGCACAATGTGTAACTGTGCCTGTGACTGCAGAACCTGTACAAAGTGTTCTGACAGTTCAGTGCCTGGTGGAGGAAACCTTCTCTCAAATGTCCTGAAGTAGAAAGACATACGTGTCTAAAAGGGGCTTTGTTCTGCATGCAAGGAATATTTCAGGGAATACCATTATATTTGCCTATTGCTGGAGTGAGACAACACCAGAGAAAGGTTCTTTATTGTTACCCTGTCTGGGAGATGATTGCCAGGATGTTGATACAGGAGACCAAAGGGTGCATTGCCACTGTTACGAGTGATTTTAAATCTTCCTCAGATCCACGAGACTGTCTGGAAAAAATGCAAACCCACAACCAAAAAATTAAGTATTAGAAGGGTACAGAGCCTACCTTTTGCTGGAGAGGGCTGATTGCCTAAAAATGTCCAGAGGCCAGCTTCAGAAGGTTGCCTAAAGATCAGAGAGAATTACAGAATGCCGAAGTTTGTCAATCCTCACACTCTGTTCCAGATTTTTGTTGTGTGAAGAGGTACACACTTACTGATTCTCTGTCTCTGATGACTGCCATGTGGAAGCACCTGTCAGTATATGTCTGCCACCTCTGTGCGTTCTAATGCTGCTACTGATATTTTTGGTTAAAGCAGTGAAATTAGGCTATTTAAAAAGAAAAAAACACAACAAAAACCCACTTGCTTGGCAGGAGTGAAAAACCTCCAAAATATGCAGGTATATAAATTATTTGTTAATAAATGAAGAGAGCTTTGAAAGCTGAATCCATGCACACAGGAGCATCTTGCATGTGCAGGACTAGGACTGGTGACAGTTTCATACTCTCACTTCTCTACCTCTTGAACTTTATGTCTACACTTGCTGGCATCTGATGTAATTTGGATCCAAACACTTCCTTCTTCTACTGAAAACAAGGAGCACAAGGGGGAAAATGATACTGCTTCAATTTTAAATGTAGGTAGAATTACATTACTTTCTACCCTTACTCCTAGAATCCTTACTGTTTTTATTTACTTGCCTCGTTTCCTTTCTTTATATTGGTTTAGTGATAATTCAGAGAAGGTTTTTATTTGTTCCCTTCTCCCTCCCCACCACCCTCTGTCTTGCAGCAGCAAAAATCTGCATCTCATTGTTTTGGGGGGAAGGTTATTTATCTTACAGTCATTTTAATGACAAAACCCATCCTGAGGGAGTCAAAAGTATGATACCAAAGGATTGTCTTGATATGTGAAGTACAGTCTGAGTGGAACTACTGAAGTCTGCAGCGCAGAGGTCTGTGTTTCCTTCTGCACATGGAGTGTGTAGATGCAGATGAAGCCTTTGTTGGTGTGATGCACTTCATTTATTACCCTTAGGCTTATCAAGCCAGTGAAGAGTGAAGCTTGTGATAAAAACCATGACTGAATCTGATGTTAGCTGAGCTGGGCTGGACAGTAGGTTGTGTTTCAGTGAAAAGAGTGAATGTATCGCCAATAGCATATTCACAGCCAAGCAGATACTGGATCCTGCATTTTGGGCTGTCTGTTGAGAGTGGAGTTTGCCCATGATGAGAGAGGCAGGAAGGTAAAAAGGGTGCTGTACCCTCTGCACTGGGCAGGCTCATTTACTACCTTTGGGCTGGAGGACATTTACAAAGCAGCCAGCATTTGTCTCCATTTTATGGATTATTTCAATCATGTAAATAATCCTAAAAGGTTTAGTCTTAAATATAAGATTAATATCTGTCAATTGCATTGAAGATTTACAGGAAAAGCAGCCTGGCTATAGTGGATTGGAGCAGGAGCTCTCAGCTTCACACGTTGAGAGCTGGGAAAAGGGGCATAGGGCAACATCTGTCATGCTTCGTGGCTTGCTTGAGCGCAGGGCTTCCTCTTGTATCTGCCTGCCTTAGAGCTTTGGCTTAGTTCTCTGTGTAAGAAAAGTTACCAAGCAGAGAAGGTGATAAGCTGGACCCTCAGGGCTCAGCTTCATAGACTGAATGTTCAGCCTTGCTAGTATTAAGCTTTAACCCCATTTTGCTTCCATGATTTTGGAGAAGCTCCTTCCATCTCTTTTCCCTGCAAGACTGTGAAGCTGAGAGTCTCATAGCAAGAACGTCTTCCTGATCCCAGGACCATGGGGGCTTGCAAATGCCAGCTCACAACAGAGTAAAAACAGGGGCAGCCAACAGGAGCAGGCTGGCCCAGTTGTTGGAAATCTGAAGGACTGGAGGAGAGGGAAGAGTCAAAACCTTGCCTTGCTGAGTATGCGTTTACCCTTCCCTCTGCTTGCTTTCTTGGGCACAGTTCCACATCTGCATCATCCTTCAGCAGACCTTTCCCCACCAGTGACTTAGAAGGGACGGTGGGAATACCTTGTGTATGCCTTTTACTCAAGGGCTCTGTCTGCTTTCCTGGGTTTTCCTTCAGAGGAACTTTGAATTAAGTCTTTCCAGCGGAGCAAAATCTATTACTAAAATACAAGTTGATAGATCTCACTCAATAACTTTGAAATACATAATTGCAAGTATCACATGTAGAAGAGTTTCAGGAGAAGGAAGATCCAGAGGACGGTGTCTGTTATTACAAACATTCTATGTATGTTAGCTTTACCTGTGCTAATTTGAAAAAAAAATAACCTAGACACTGATGTTCAGGTATACCTGCAGTATTTAATTGTTTTGAAAATTGTAAATGGTGTTTTACAGGTTAAAATAGCTCTTACTACAATACATTTCTCCTTTTGCAGGCAAAGTACCCTTTATTCATGTGGGAAATCAAGTAGTGTCTGAACTTGGACCCATAGTCCAGTTTGTAAAAGCAAAGGTAATAGCACTTTTTTTTCACAAATTAGTGAATACCATATTAATCCTGATTAGCACTGTATTGATTTAGTATGCTCTTCTGGAATGTTACTGAATTTGTTAAAACAGTATAGGTATTTACTACTGTCTTAAAACAAAGGTATCCTGAAATAGGTGTTGGTGAGGTGAAAATGTTTTTCTTTGTCATTTACTCAAGTCCTGGAAGTAAATTCTATGCAGGATAGCTGCATACCAGTACCAGTTTCTGAGACTGTTTTTCTGCATGCCTCATCTCTGGGTCTCAGAGCTCTTAAACCCAGAAGTGACTGGTCTAAATCCTGAAGTGTCAAATACTGTTCAAATTTGCCTTCGTTTCCCCATCTTCCCCACCCATCCCCTCTATTTTAAAAATTACTGTGTTTTCACTGAGTGGTTGATGAAGTTGCACTACAGACATAAATTTGTGTTTACTTCTTGTCGCAGAGATACACTAACCAGGAAACTGTGTGCTCAGTGTGTTCATCTATGACTGATAATAGTCCAAAATTCTTGTAGATTAGCTTAGATCTTTTATAGATTATATTAGTTAAATTCTGATGATTTATTTTTAATTCTAAAGGATACTGTATGTAAAAATTTCAAATGTAATTTGTTAATGAACTACATGAGAGTTATCTATGTCTATGTAATCTATGTACCTATGTCTGTACCTATGTCTATGTAAGAGATCAGGGTCTGAGCCAAAGCTCATTGACTTTAAAGGTCCTTAGGTCATATGTTGTTGAATATTCCAATATCCTTTCTTACATGTGCGTCTTTTCTCTTTTCCCTGTTAGGGCCATTCTCTCAGTGATGGGTTGGATGAAGTCCAAAAAGCTGAGATGAAAGCCTACATGGAATTGGTCAATAATATGCTCTTGACAGCAGAGGTAAAACAAGCCCTAGTAACTCCACACACTTACATAAGCAACTATGGGCAAGAAAGCTTTAGGATTTTTCCCTGTGGTGGAAATACTGCTGTTCTTAGATTAGGTCGTCAACTTTTGAGGTGAAAGGAGACAGGAATAAATTCTCTGTACACTGTGGATTGCTTGCTGAAGTGTTCCTGTAGACATAAGTCACATGTATGACTCCCCTCACCTAACTGGGGTGTGTCACCACAGCTGTAGGAGTAACTGACTGGAAAATGCCAGGGGTTTCTGGGATCCTACTCCAACCCACAGCTGGGCAGGCACTCCACTATCACCTCCCATGGCATGCATGCTCACATGTGTAGTGGGAGGCTCAGATCCTCTGCAGTTCGTGTCCCTGGCAAGTTAAGGTGACAGAGTCCCAGTGTGGGAGCAGTGTTGGAAACGCTGTCAGGATACAGGTGGCTGAGGAGCTGAGGGCTGGTGACCTGCGCGCTCAGTTGTGAGCAGCGTGGGCAGTGGGAGCAAACCTTTGGTCTCAGCTTAGTGCTGGTGCAGTAAGGACTGGCAACTGGGCCTTTGCCTTCCAGTTTTAATTTCTTTTATGCATTCAGAGGTCTAACAGAAGAAATGAAATGGAAATTTAATCTAATATAGAAAAGAAAATTCTACTACTGAAGAATGATTGTCTCTGTATTCTCCTTTATTAGGAAGTTTTAGTAAGTGTTCTTTCTCTTCCTAGCTCTATCTCCAGTGGTGTGATGATGTTACAGTAGAGGAGGTGAGTGGTTCCGCAGCATTTATCTTAATTAAAATTTAATGAGAAAACACTTTTGCTCACAACTGCAAGTCCCTACTCATAAATGAAACATGGAGGTTTATACCATTAATGGTACAGTCTTTTCACTTTAATTTCGCTTGCATATACATTTTAGGGAAGCTGTGTCATTACTGGAAGTAGCTGACTGCAGAATAGATACGGGGTTTGTATATGTTTCTGAAATAATAGCTTTAAATAGTTATGCTGCATAGTACAGATTCTGTGCAAATAATTATGGCACAGACACAACTCCTTTTCTGTTTTACAGCTCCCTGTCTGCCAGAACTGTGTAAATATTAGCTGTTTTGTCAAGAGGTATCTGTATTTTCTTTTATTGTGTAACACAGTGCGTTTCTGTTTTTAAACAAAGATTACTCACCCAAGGTATGGCTCCCCTTACCCGTGGCCTCTTAACCGCATTCTGTCCTATCAGAAGCAGTGGGAGGTGAAGCGAAAGATGAAAGCCATCGGATGGGCTGGAAAGACACTTGAACAGGTCAGCGTGGAAGGGGAAGCTTATTTCTTTACCCTGCCCTTTTTTTTTTTTTTTTTTTTTTTTTAAAGGCTTTGGAAAGTAGCACGTTCCTGAAACAGATGTATTAAAATGTATATTCTGGACTTAAAATATTATCTGGAGTCAGGTATTTGCCTTCAGTAGCAATAAATCTTAAATTATGTGCAACCCAGTAGAGTGGGAGGAAGGATGTTTTACCACAGTGTACATCTCTGTTGGTGTTAGTTTAGGCTGTAGTCCTGAAAATCAGTTGTAAGTCCTGTCTGCCACTTCCTGTATGATGTTAAGAGGCATGCTTTGCAGGATTGCAGCAAGTTTTGAGGTACAAGTTAGTACCTTTCATTAAGCTTAGTTATAAATGTTATGGGAAGCACTTAATCAGAATTGCCTTACATCAAATGTTAGATTAAGTAACATTTAGCTACCTGCCTACTGTGTCCTTTTGACTGATTTTAACAGCTTTTGATATTCCAACATGGTACATTCATTGTTCCCACTGTCAGTGCAAATAGAGGAAGGAGGTTATTTTTTGCAGTGGTGAGATTTTCTGACAATATGGATCTTTCTTTCTTGTGTGTTTTGATAGGTGCTTGAAGATGTAGATCAGTGCTGTCAGGCTCTCTCCCAGAGATTAGGAACACAACCATATTTCTTCAATAAGCAGTAAGTTACTCTTTATTGGAATACTGCATCCAGGAATGTGAGATACAGATATATACCCACCTACATACATACATAGATACGTATATATATAAAACTCCTGTTTTATTTTAATGCTGTGTGATTAATTGCAAAAATAAAAATGTGTGACTGGAATCTAAACAGGAAATTTCATAAATTAGTATTTTAAAAAGAAAGTTTCTGTAAGTTTGTTATTTTTTTTTCCTGCTTACTCCTGCTTGTCTTCTCTACATGATTCTACCACAACTTATGTAGGCTACAAATGTACACCTTTATACAGTTAGTTTCCTATTAAAAATGATACATTTAAAGCTTTACTTTTATTTCTTGGGTAACATTCTCTACTAGAGGAGTGAATGTGTGTTGTGCTGTCCTGATCTTGTCTTGCTCAACACCAGAGGCACTTCTGAATGAGCTGAATTAGCATGAGCATGCCTGTGAGTTCTAAGAACTGGGGGAGAAGCTGGCTGGTCCACGAAGGACCAGATGCAAAGTGAAAACCAAGATTCACATTGGCAGGAGAGAAAAAAGAGGTGACCATGGGATGTCATCTGCTCTCATCAGTTTCTTTCAATATTTTACATTTTTTTCTCTGCAAGAATTCAATAATTTTTAAATGTTATGGACTTAACATCACATTAGCTCCCTCTTTTCTCATGTGCATCGATCAGTCTAGAAATGCACAGGTCTGGATTTCACTTGACTACATTTGGACAGGGAGATGTCTTCAAATGGCCGCATATGGTCTTGGATACTTTTCTGCATTTGTCTTTTCCCCTGGATCTTTTCCAAGTTGAGACTAGGTAGATAGTGTTAATTCAGAGGATAAAGAAATAAGCTTAAATTGCATCTTCTCATATGATTATTAAACGTAGTATCTCCTAAGCTTTCCTTCTGTATTTCTAAAGAATTGTAACTTGGGGATTTTGTGTTTGTTGTTAACCAGCCTTTCTTGGTACAGTTTCAACCTTTAAGCTTTTTAGCTGTCTGAAATATTACCAAAAAATGTGTGGTTTTAGTCCAATATTTTTCAGTCTGTGGCTTCTGGGACTCTGTGGGAGGTAAATAAGAAAAGCAACCTGTTGCTGACAGGTTTAAGTTTGTTATACAAGAATCTGCATCTCCACTGGAGAGTGCTTAGTGATGCACAAATAAAAAGGCAAAAAATTTATCAGTTAGGAAAGCCTCATGCTGCTTGCCTTTAACACTAGTAAAGAGGGACTCTGAAGTTAATAATATGTTGGGGAAAAAACCTATTTGCACGTGGGCTACTTATATACAAAGGTCCAAGGTAAAAATTGAGAAGTCTTGCACCTAAAATAAGGCAGGACTGAAAACATTCCCAAAATATCTGTTTTCTTCTGTGTAGACCACTTTCACAAGAGATGTTTCCAATTGCTGCCACTGTGGCAGCATCTTCTACATCTTCTACATCTTCAACCTTTTCTTGTTGGTTGAATAGTTCCCAACTGTTGAAAAGCACAAAAAAAAAAGAAATAGGGGTCTTATGCTTCCACACCCCCCCTCTTTTTATTTATCTTGTGAGATAATAATTGGGTTTTTTTAATATACATCTGCAGAAGAAAAAGAAAAAACCCCAAAAGACCTGATAACATTTGTCCTTGTTACTGAACTAAAAGGTGGAGCATGGTTTGATACTGAATCAGTAACTCTGCCCAATCTAAGAAGTGTTCACATTTTCAAGCTCCCAAAGGCAAAGAAAATGCCATACTGAGAACAAGTAGTGTTCTGATGTACTGTATATGCAGTTTTTATGCATTTGGTCTGTTCAGTGTTGCCTGATTTCATCCTAGTTCTTAAATTTCATAGCTATCTAAATGTTATTCCAGCAGGGTTTTGCTTGATCAGGTTTTGCCTTCCAAAATACCAGTTCTTTTTTTCTGTTTCATTTTACAGACCAACTGAATTAGATGCTCTGGTATTTGGACATCTCTTCACAATCCTCACTACTCAACTAATCACAGATGAACTCTCTGAAAAAGTGAAGAACTACAGTAATCTCACAGCCTTTTGTCGACGAATAGAGCAGCAGTACTTTGAGGGTCATGATAAAGACAGCTCCACAATTGCAGCCCGCTCGGCTAAGAAGTCCTTGCTGAGATAAGCGTGGTGGTTGGGGTGGATCATGTTGCAGTTTTGAGTTTTATTCAATAAATTGATTTTGAAAATGGAAATGTGTGTTAAGCTTTTTGAAGCTGCCAAATCATTCTCAAGTAAGAAAAAATGTTAAATGCAGTTTTTGTGTTGTAGAATACACTGTGCACATTTCACCTGAACCGACTGTATGACCACTTCTGTTTTACTAGCCTGTATGTCACTGACTGTAAAGTGACCTTGGAAGAATATTGTATCTATTTTAAAAAAATAAAACTTCAAGTTTCTCTCTGATCTTTCCAAATGCCTTTCTTACGAAATTTAATGTCTGTGTAGTTAATGAGTGGGATCCTGGTGGCAGGACACCTGGAAGACAGCTGTATGATAAACTAGTTAAAATTACTAGTTAGAATGAAAGGACTCATTAGAGATCTTAAAGTTTGTCTGCCTCAACCAAAATTTATTCAGAAATTGGGTGAAAAAAATGTCTTAGAGCTTTGCAGCACACAAGTGTGTGAACTTATTCAGTCAGTTGTTATTTTGTGTCAAAGTAGCTTCTGGCTGTCATTCCTTCCTCTTGTGTGTGTCTCGCCTCTGTTTTTATTTCTTGTTCACCTTTGGTTTTTTTATTATAATTTTTTTTTCTTCCTATGATCTCCCAGTTTTAGTCCAAAATTGGATTCCCAAAAACACTAACCACCCCAGGAATGTGCTGGTGGCAGAAAGAGTCCTTGTGCACTCATGGGAAGGAAGTCATGGGCACAACTGGGAACCAGCTCAGACTGTTTGGCTAGTTGGAACCATTGTGTTTTCTTAGAATGAAATATATTCTTCTGGCTGTATGCCTCAGAGTCATAATACTTAATGGCTTGAACTGGTTATGCAATGGTCGTGAGATTTTGTCTGCCATTTTCTTCTCTCTTAAGAACTGAACAGAAAGCAGCTGCGTACCTTGGACTGGCTGGGTCTCCCTTGACTCTGAGGTTCCTGAACCACTACTGCTTACTTATTCCTAGTGTGGGGGACCACTCTTTCCAGCACAACTGGAAAATGGAGCTGAATTCTTACGCTGTTTTTTGATACAACAGTTTTAAGTCCTACTGAAGTCAAATCCACTAAGTATCAATGTGTAGGGGGGTCCTGGCCTTTCATCAAAACACTCTTGCCTGGAGAGGAAAATTTCCCTTGTCCTAATTTCAGTCTTAAAATTTCACATGTGTATGTTGAATACCTTTAAAAACTAAACTCCATCAATTCTTGACTGCTTAGTGACCATTTCCACTGTCAAAGTGGTTCTTTCAAACCTCCTTTTCTGTGTTAATTCAGCTTTTGAGAAAACTGGAAAAGAATTTGTGTTTTTTTTTTTTTTTTTTTTTTTTTTTTTTTTTTTTTTGCTTGTTTGTTTGTTTTTTGGTGTTGTTCTTTTTTTTTTTAGTTTGGAGAGAATATTATGATACATGCTACTTTGAGAGAAAAACACTCTAGTAAGTGTCTAAAGCTAGCAGTGCCACGGTGATGGGGAAATCCTGTGTGAAAAAACTGAAGTATCTTAATCCAGAGAATTAAACTCCTCTTTTACCTCTTGGTAATTGCAGAGCACCATTCATGAGGAAAGACTTTAACCTAGCTTCTGTGGTTTTAGCAGTTCTGGTATCAGTAGACTGAACTACAGCAGTAATTTACTTAATAGATTTCTAAACACCTATTAACTACTAGGCGGTTTGAAAAAGTGCAAGTGGGCATGTATTCCTCCTCTTTCAAGGTTGCAGAACAAGCACTGGAAATACAACACCTTGAATGCTGAACAGGGAGTTACTGCAAATTTTGTGCAGTAACATATAGCAAGGTTTATAAATTCAGAGTACTAAAAAAACCCTCACAGAGGTAGCCATATGCATTAACCTGCTTTGAATGTCTCATCTAGAAAATAAATGCTGTGGAAGTGGTTGGGCAAAAGATACTGATCTCTTGCAAACAAAGTTTGTGTAAATCCACCTGAGCTACTCAGACTACACTTAATGATACAGAGACAGGCAAATCATGTGGAACTTTCAATATTGAAGTGAGAGGACAAGCAGAGACTGAGCTCTCAAGTTACACTGAAGTTTCTGAAAGTTTAACCCCCTTCCTTGTGTGTGACTTGGATAACTTAATTATTAAATTTTAAATGAAAAGAAGCATTCCTTACTTTGCTGACAGAAGGGAATTCTTTCTGTATGGCATGTTTGCTACAGGGCTAGTTTGTAGTTCAGGCTGCATCTCATTCTAGGCGATATCTAAACTTGCAAGGAAAATCTTGGCTTTGCTACCAGTGTTGAAAATAGCTATTAAAATCCTAGCCAAATGACATACTTTTTACTTCATAAATACAAGAAACCATTATGTTTTTTTAAATTACACTGGTGGCATGATTAGTGCTACAGAGCAGACTGGGCTGAGCTCCAAGGACCAAAGCTTGGAAGCCATGCTTTAACTTTGGGAAGCTGCTGTCCTACAAAGGACACTGATACTGATTGCTACTGAAATACTGTGCACAGTCTGGAAAAAGAATGAAAAATTGTAACAAGACCAGCAATAAAACCATTAAGGGTGGAAAAAACCAAACCCAAACCCAATAATGTTTATAGCAAGGGAGTTGAGCAAGACAACCAGCCTGCTTTCTCCAACGCAAAGTAGTGAGGGCTTTCTCTTGGTCTGAGTGGCACTCTAGTAGACAAGGCTGTGTGTGGGCAGTCTGTGAAAATTTTTCTGTTGTGAGTTTTTTAGGTCTCCCAAGACTGAAGCTTAACTCCTGCATCAGGAATCAGGCCAGGAAGGCCTATGGTTTGTTTCATGTAGCAGGACAGTGTGGATGATGATTTCTTTCCTAGTTTTTCAGGCTCAAAAATACAAAGCTCCTAGAGGCTATTCTGCGTGAAGAAAGCAGACAGCTGGAATTTCTAAAGTGTCCCCAAAAGTTAGGTTTCTAACAGAAAGAATGTCAGGACCAACTGCACCACAGATTAACATCCATCTGAATATGGCCCAGCAGAAACTGCAGGAGTTAATCAAAATAGTACACAAAATCACAAAAGCACTCAGAACTACAAGTGAATAGACATTACTGAGTCTGAGCAATGTACAAATCACCCTTTGTGGTTTGCTTCTTGCAGTATTTTTGTTCCATGATAATAACTTCATAGGGACATGCTGAAGTTGAGCTAAATGCTCATGTTGGAAAGTAACAGGTACTTTCTGTGCCTGATGGAGCTACAACCATTGGAAAAGTCCAATTGAAAACAGGACTGCTCCTCCATTCCTGAAACGCTTCTTTGGGATTGTGGAACGGACTGATCTTGCTCAGCACAGACTCCCCTCAGGTAAGTTAACTGGTTATGCCCTTGCTGGGTTTGGTGTCTGCTCCTATCAGAAATGTGTGGTGCCAATTCCAGTTGTTGTGGAAGTCTCATTTTCCTGACCAGCACAGCACTGTACATGTGGCTAAATTGTGGATCCCATGTGCCCTGTGCCACTGCAAATACAGCACAGAAAATGGAGCGACCACCGTGCCCCACTGCAGATTGTGGCACACCTTGTGATTTGAAAGTGGCCAGGATCCCAGCCACAGGCTAATTTATAATATTGGATCATTGTTTCCAGCTGACGGTCCTTCCAGATCTCCTGGTTTTCCTCTCCTGTTGGGAGGAAAGTTCTCCCTGACTGGGGAGTCTCTAATGCTACATTTTATGATGTGATGAGATTTCAAGACAGACGTGAAGAGGCTTTGGTGGGAGCAGCTTTTACTAGGATCTATCACTTTTCACATATCAGTTATAAAAATTCTAGTATTGAGTGGTGTTAATTAGATATTAATCTACTACTTTTGCTGGCTTTTATTTTGTTTCCCCCTCTTGTCCCCAAGGAAAGAAAAATAACCTGGCAATCTCCTGCCTTTCAAATGTACTTACAGCTCAGTGTTGCGGAAAGAAAGAGGCTAGCATAGCCATACACGTGGAGAATGCTGCTGAGCTGCACTTAATGATGCCTCTTAGGATCAGCTGTGCTGCTAGAAAACACTTCATTTCCTGTGGCTTTCTTTCTTTATAAGCAGAGTGCAGCTCCAATGTCTCTCACAACAATTAGCACCCACTTGTTCTGCAGGTTTGAAGTTTTTGCATTAGTCAGGTTGAGAAATTCATGGTATTAATCATGACTGAAGTTGTTATTTATCACCTGCTGGGTGAGAAATAATAATTTTGGCACTACTGGGGCAGCAGGCCAGAAGTACCAAATTAAGTAAAACATCTAAACACCAGCAAGGATCATTTCTCTGATTAATGAATTGTTACGAAGAAAAAATGCTACTTGTTATCTGATCTTAGGATAAAAGTAGGAGTAGGAAGTAAAAAACATTAGCAAAGTCAGGCTGTAGCCTGATGCAGTTTGAAACTTTCCTGGCTGATCTCTCTTCTGTCATTTGCTGACTGCTAACACACGCTCATCTGCTCCACAGGTTTGTGATACTTGGCTCCACATCCCCAGTGCCAACTTCGTAAAAAGTAGCATTTGGCAGGGAGCTCAAGGCCCATTATGTAACTGCCTCAAAAGAAATGAAATGACTTTAAGCTTCTAGGGCTTGTCTAGACTGGAAGGTTTTGCCATAGGAACAGTTACCAGCCTGGCAAAATACCATTGCGTGAAGGCAATAACAGGTTCAGGAAAGAAAATCAGTGACATCAAATAGAATGAAGTTTACACCCAGGTACCTGTATGCATACTGGGGCCATTAGTCATATAAGGGATTAAAAGGGCCCACAGATGACAGCTGTCTGATCAGAAGGGTTGCATTGAAATGAGGTCTGTGTGCTGCTACAACCCTAAACCATCAAGTCACCATGACAAGCCACTCTGGCTGACAAAATATTTTGGGGAGCTGAGAAGCTGACTGTGTAGCAATGCTCACAGAAGTCCTGTTTTATAGGTTCAGAGATATAAAAACTGAATGTTAGCCTTTACTATGGTTAAAGAACTCAGTCTGGGAGAGATGCGCCACCACTGAAAACATGCAGAAACGTTGATTGTTTGCTTGTTGAGACTTAGAAGAAAAAAGAAAAATGGTGAGAGCTTAAGAAACCCCTTTTGGCTCCAACTGATTCATTATCTGGAAAGAATTACAGGCTTTTTCCACAGAGAGCATCAACCATTCCCATCTATTGCTGTAGACCTCAAATTTGCTAATACTTGAGGAAAGGAACTTCCCACTGTTGACACAGATGGACTGCTGTCCATGCCACACGACACCCATGGCAGCCAAAGTAACTCCTGTCTACAAGCCAATGTGCCCAGAAGCTGACTTGAAACAATGAGCCAACATGACAGGTCAACATCACCCCTCTCCTATTTGAATTTATGTTGACAGGAACCTAGTTTGTTAGTAAAGATGTTTTTGTAAGAAAGCTTTGTGTCACATAAATGCTTTCTCATATAGATTTTTTTTTATACCTAAAAGTTTATTCTGCATTTAAGAAGAAAATAAAGAGATCTTGAGAATGTATGGCATGATGGTCACTTTCCCTACAAACACTGCTCAAAATCATTAGTCTTCCAGGGTTTGTGTTTGTTCTCAGTTCAGAGACAGATTTGAAACAAGAATGAAAAGGTTGATCATTCATAGAAATTATAAGCAGCAGCTGATTAAGGGCTTGTTGCAAACAAAAGATCATCTTTCAAGGCTAAGCAGGAAGCCACAAGAAGGTATCTGAGTGAACCTTGTTGCAGGTGCCTTGGGGAGGAACCAGTGCAGTTTAGCCATGACAAATTCTGTAGAGCTGCAAAGACCAGTTATCACCTAGCTGATCTTGTCAAACCATGGCATGACCCAGTCCCCAGAGCATCTACCTCTTCCAAGTTTGTCTTCTCTCAGCATGAATTTACATTTTCTATCACTTCCTCCTGCCCAAACTTTGTCAGCAGCAAGTCCACATCCCTAGTCATACATTTCAGGTGCATAATCCATCATTCCATCTCATAATCCCATGGGTGGTGAAGTCTGTCTTTACTTTTAGCTACAAAGTACAATTTTGGCTAGGTTTACTTGACTCTGAAGGTATTTATTTCTGGTCACACCATTCTCTCATTGCCGAGATCAACAGTTTTGTCATGAATGCACAGGATTATTGCCCAAGATTATCTTGTGAAAATTATCCTTCATCTCTCAGATGTTGCCACTTGGACTATTAGATTAAGGGCTGGCCACTTTCTTTTCTTGTCAAGATAATGAAAACTTCTCTTTAAGTCCACTGCTGTTTCTAACTTTATTCCTGTAAATTCCTCTCTAAAATTCCTCTGCAGTTTTTACCAGCTCCTTCCCTCAGAAGTGCACAGCACCTTGATCTACGATGCCTCCTAGCTAAGAAGTGTATAGCTGAGATTACCGACTATCACCGCGATCTCTTTTGTATGCAGCTTTAAGTCTGTGTTGTGGCATGTTTAAGGAACCAGTTGATGAAGATCAGTTAGTTTGGGGGCATTATGGGAAGGGTATGTTTTTATCTACTTAAAATAAACTTCTTTCCAGCACATTTTCCCATAGATTATAACATTTTGTAAAAGACAGGTAGGTTTCTGCATGCATGTGAAGACCACAGACCTAACCATGACTTGTGTATTACATGCAAGTGTGAGTGCAAAGTCTTGCTATTATGCCAAAGCACACTTGAGGCAAAGCCTAAAATCACTGCTGTGGAAAAGGCTGCCTGTCATCTGATGGAAATGCTTTTGACACACACAGGACAGCTCCTGCAGACCTGTTCCTATGGAAGCGCTTTCATTTGGTTCAGTGCATCTTCCTGGGGCCTGTCCTGCTGCCCCTTCTCCCTGATATCCTTCTGTGATTTCCCTGCCTTTTCTGATGCTTCAGGGTCATCCTGCACTGGGAAAAGGAAGGGTCGCACTCTAAGGAAGCTTTTCACACCTGTGGACTTCATTCTTCTCTCTGCTTCGAAAGAGGTTCCTTGTGCCAGTAAAATCACTTGAGCGTGACTTGAGAAACAAGGATGCTTTCTAGGATTTATTTAGGCAAGGAGAGTCATCCTGCAAGCTTTAGGCTCAGATGCCTGAAATTTGCTTTTCTAACTTAGTAATCAAGAACAACTCCAATAACAAGGTAATTGGTGTTAACTGGAGTTTTTTTTAAGATTGGCAAAAGTCAATTGGAAAAATGGAAAGTAAGATTAAAATCCATATAGGTAATACAGTTCTGTCAATTTTTGTGGCATTTTTGTATTATAATACTAAAAAATATCAATCTAGTCATAAACTGCGATTTACTGAGAAGCAGGATGAGAAAAGCTGGGAAGGGCAAGGAGCAGATTGTTCACTCCTGAGGGGCTTAAGAGGGCAAAATGCTTAAATGAGGCTTCCAAAAAAGGAAAAACTAGTAGCAGTAAGAGAATGGAGTTCCCTTTCAGTCCTTAACTCAGCTGAGTGAGTTTGTCAGTGTATTGTCCTGCTAACCACAGTGATTTGGAGCCATCTCTTGCACTGAAGCCAACAGAAGTTATTTGATGCATCTCATTTGAAATGTCACTGATCTGCAATCAAATGAGTGATTTCTAGCCAAAGATTATGAAATACTTGGCAAACTTAACCAAGTGGATGAGTCAGACAGAAAAACCTGCCTGACAGAAGAGTAAGTCAAGCCACGGCAGTTGCAAGTAATTTGTCCCAAATGTGAGCAGGGCGAAGTCTAGAGCGGGAGGCTGGAGGCTGGTTTCCCAGCTTCACGCTCCAACCACCACATTGCATTCTTTGCTGCTTTTTTAACCACAGCAGCCTCTGAAAATCACCCTTCAAAGGCATTTCTTGGTAGTAATAAATGAACCATCAAAATCTAAACAAAGAACTCGGCAGTTGAGATGATGCAACTTAACAAATAGAAGTGACTAGGATTGCCTTGTCCTCTGCTTATTTCCCAAAGAATAAAGCCCAGGTAATTTATAAAGCCCTCCCCCTTCCCCTCTCCCCTTGGGAGACACCCAGGAGACAGCACCACTTTCCTCTGCTTCCCCATTTTTAAAATATATTCATTCCAGTTTTCAAATTGCTATTTTGTAGTCCTAAATCTCTACCCACACTAATTTCTCCAGGTCAGAATCTGACCCTGATTTGAACAAAATCTGGAGTCAAATATTCACACCAGAATGCTTTTGCCTTGCTGCATGTCAGATGCCATCTCCCTGCAAATGTTTCACACACCTTGGAGTGCAGCTTGTGGAACTGATGAGGTGAAGAGCACTGCAGAGCAGCTCTGTGCTGGTAATCACAGGACTGAAGAAACACATACATCATCTGCCACATAGGTTGGCATTTCAAGTAAAAAACCTTCACAATGTGTAAGATGTTGGACAAATGATGGCCATATGCATGTTTGTCTCTGTGCAGATGTCTTTGCATTCTCAGCTAGGAAAGAGCTGAGGTAGGCTTTTTTTTGTCGACAGTTTAATATTAGTGACACAGTTTATGTCCTCTGCAAAAACAATAATGGAGGATAAGGTGACATAAATTATTTGCAAATCGTTTGACATATGCAGGGCATTGTCCTTGCAATAATCACCATCAGTCTGTCAGTTTAAGATATGAACCGTGCCACTGCCATTTTATATCATTGTGTTAAGCTTTCACATGTTGTAATTTTACAGATTTGTTCTTTGGAGAGAACATTGCAACACAAATCAAATTGTATTATGTTTAGTTATATGCTGTGTGCAGCGCCTCCCTGCAATTAGGAGCGGGGGGAGATGAGGAGAAACAAACAGTCCTAGATAAGAGGCAGCTCCTCAAAAGTTGGGATATTTCCTAGATACCATTACTCAACTTTCATGGTCATTATTCAAGGCAAGAGGAATTATTTAAATTCATGCTAACATCAGTTCCTGGCTGCATGAACAAAGTGAGCACTGGAAAGCACCATACTGACAGATTAATTTAAAACACCCTTGTCTGTTTTGTTTCTCTATAACAGTCAGGCACAACATTTGATTCTTATGAATAATGTGGGCTTTTCCAAAGTAAATAAAATGATTTAAACTCACAAAAGATCCCTTCAAGACCCGGTAGGTACCTGTAGTATTAACTGTGCTTTCCACAGATGCATAGAATGGTTCTGGAATAGCAATGAACTCGGCACTGTCTCTTTTATTCCAGACAAATTAATTCCTGTGGTATAGTTTAAACAAAGGCCTAAAGTTGACCACTTATTATTCATCCTTTGTTTTTTAAATTTGAACTGCAGATTACTGTGGGAGTTCACAAGTATATTCTAAATGTATTCAGTGCAAGACACCTTCTATTAACCATTTGAGAAATATATTATTCTGTGAGTGTGCTTAATTGGTAAAGGAGTCAGTAGGAAATATTGTAATATACATCCTGGAGTATCACATTTCAGTGACTTTTTACTATATTTTGAATAGAGAAATGTGATTTGTTTTCCCCTGGGAAAATTCCCCACATTCAGTTGTCAGCAGAACAGAATCTTTCTGCTTCCAGTGAGCCCTTAAACCAGAAAGATTTATTGCACTTACACCCTTGAAAGAACATATCTTTTTCTTTGAAGGCAGCCATTATCACCATCCCATTTTATATCTTTTCTGATAAGTGCAGGCAGTAAAGCAGATAAACTCCTTGCATACCAATTAAAGACACATGCACACTAAGACACTGTATACTATCAGAGATGCTCAGAGTAATATTCTTCCTAGCACAGTAGATATATCTAAGGAGTTTGACTTTTATTATTCTCAGCTTTACACCTCTGACATTTCTAAAACCATGGAGGAAATTAATGAATTCTCACTCAAGACTCCATTGTCTAATCTTGCCCCAGTGCTCATGAATTATGGAAAATGACAGATCAGCTGATGACGTACAACAAGCTATTTTAAAACTACCCTTTTTAACATAACCTGGGCCATGAAAGGCTCACCACTGAATTTCATGCAGTCGCCTGACAAAATATTGGTCTCATATTAGTTGATATATTAAATAAGTGCCACACTTACTTGCATTCAAGATGATGTGATCATTTTTATGCACGAAACGTATAAAACCAGACCCCTGAACGTCAGGAAGCCCTTTTTTTTTTTTTTTTTTTTTTTAAACTCTTGTGATAGGATGCTGAACCTGCAACCCTAGCTCTTGGCAACCTGCCTTGGATTTTTGTGTTTTGAGATCTTCGTGGGGAAACAAGGGCTCAGTAACATTTTAACATTCTTAAGCTCAACCTCTTCCACCTACGTATGCAATTGCTTCTTCTTCCAGTACCTTTTCCCAGGCAGAGGAAAAGGGCTTTGCTTATTCTGAGCAGTGAGACTCAGGGGATTTGTATGAGAAGGCTCTCCTTCCTGGCTGAGACCATTTAAACCACCAGGCTATAAGGACTGGGAGCAGCTGCAAGCCCAAGGGCTGTTGTCTGACCCGTAATGTTTGACTGGGCAGTCAGAAACCACACAGTTGAGTCTATGAAGCCTTTGGCTAGGACATCCCCCACACCTCTCTGTCCCAGTTAGCATGCAAGTTCACTGGGAGAGGAGCCACTCCGTTGTGTTTCTTCCCAAGTAACCAAAGGCCCCCAAGCACTACTGCAGGCAGGCAGTGTCAGTGATGCCAGCTTGCCCAGGGGAGTGGTTTGGGCAGCCCTGCAGGATTGGACAGCCATCCAGAAGGGGCTGCCCCACTCTCCTCCTACAGCTTGGATCACTGCAAGCTCTGGGCTGCTCCCCAAGCACCACACACCCAAGTTGTCCCACACACTCAGCTCCCTCTTCCTTCTACACTTGAATTTAAAAGAGTATATTTACTCACGACATTATTGTTGGATGGAAAATTATCTACCTGCAGTATTATCTGTGAACTTATTTTTACCTCTTCAAGACTCTCAGCCGGGGTTTTCCCTGAAGAACAGCATCTAAGCACATCAATGACTTCCTTGTGCACAGTGGCTAGATACCAGTTTTCTGTCAGGGTTCCCTTTAGATAAGAAACTATGGAAAGCAATACATCTCATTTAAAACATCTGAAAGAGCTGAAGACACAGAAAGAACTAATCAGTAATTAATACAAATAAAAGAAACAATCTTTCATATAGGTGGCAATAATAACACTCTGGAGTTTGTTCTAATCCATCTTTTTGTCAAATGAAGCACTGGGGAATTTGTCTGCAACAATCAGTATTTTCAGAGCCTCTGCTTTGATTTGCAATATAGGGTTTAGTCCTGTTTTAACACAGGACTCAGAACAAATAATTAAAGAGAATGGTTTAAAAATCAATAATCTAGGCTTTAACATGCGGAGGAATTCTGCTATATTTTTATATCCTGCTTACAAGTCAATTTTCAAAATTAAGAAGCCTCTTTTTAATTTTGTATAGGAATTGCGAAAGCACAACAATGTCTCGCTGCACAAATCCTGATGGTGCCCTTTCTTCCATGTTAAACCACTGAGAGCAGTCGAAATGAGAGGTTTCTACCCTTTCTCTCCAGACAGTCTTCCAGAACACCAGACAATCCTGAAATTCTTTAAATATCCCTGTATTCGTTATATTTAATGACAGTTACACAAGTGACTTCCTGACTGCAAATATGATTCATTACTCTGCAGCAGAAGTAATACCTCTAATAGACTATGCATTGAGTTGACCCAAAATAGCTGCTGAAGAATAGTTTTTCCTGAACTACTCCATAGATAGATTTTTAAAATTATTATAATCTTATATAAGAAGAACAGATTATCCTACTGTGTAATTATTTAGCACTACCCCCAGATCTTTATGTACACTAAATTTCAAATATGGGCAACAATAAGCAATAAGGAGTTTTTAGGAACAATTTGTCTGGAACCTGCCAGGAGTTTTAAGTCCCATCTTAATTTAAACAATTTGCATTCAATGTTTAGTTACCCTTTAGCTTAATTATTATCATCTCTCTTCAAGTTAAAAAAAATAGAGAGAAAAAGAGAAATTTAAAAATAATCTTTTTCTTCTGAATAAAGTGAGTAGAAAACGAGTGTTTTCAACCCTGCTAGACCTGAGGATGCAGCCCCAGCTCCCTCCCCAACCTGGAGTTACACAGACAGCTGAGGACAGCAGCATCCCAGGGCCTGCCAGCCCATCTTGAACAGAATGGTGCTGCCTCACTGTTGATTTTGATGCCTACAGAGTGCTGAACATCAGGGTTTCACTGCATACATGAACCAGGACGCCTAGAAATGATCTCAAAAGTTGCGTCTGCTTCCCTACATGAAGACATCCCTATTTCACTTTGTTCACTATCACTGCCCTCTTAGGCTTACACTCAAATTCTTCAGGTCATCCCCAGCGTTCCAAGCAGACTTTCAAAGCAGGATGTTTGACACAGACATATCCATGCTCTTGCTCCCAGGGCATGCAGAAAGTAAAGACTAGGAGAAAATCTGAGTGTCACTCCCTCCCTCTCACTGATGCCAACTGCAGTTTATCTGTGAACGTCAGAGAGTCCAAAATGCCATCTGTATTGTTCAAGATTTCTGCAAGCAAGGCAGCCAGGTATGCTCAAGGGGAAACTCAACCCTACCAGCTTTCAAAAGAAGCCTTCACATAGATGATACTAAACATATGTGCAGTAATCTTCTTTCAGTTCCCTTTTACTCCTTTTTAAAGCAGTTGCTCTGTGTAACCTTCTAGACAACAGCTGCTGCCAAAGAGGAAGGCTGGGAGGCCTGAGCTGTGCTCACCACAAAATTATCCAGGTGGGTGCTCTCAGCTCAGCTTTAAAATTGTTATTATTTTTTCAGCTTCCTGTCCAAGTGTTGTGCCTGCTGCCTTGATTAGAACACCAGCAATTTAAACTAAACCTCACAACACACAATGGCTGTTGCTATTGCTGGAAAACCTCACTGAGGATGTCTCAGAGTAATCCCAGTGTCCCAGCTCACTGTGCATCTCTCTGTTCTAGCTTGTAAAACAGCATTCAGCAATGCTGGGTATGTAATCTAAAAACCATCATAAGTAATAATTAAAGATTAAATCAGATTAATTCCAGGCTTGTTTGCCCTTGATAATAATACTATTAATTCTCCAGAGGCAAAAATGAGACAATCATAGGAAAACAAAGCACAAATAAAGTCCATAAAATGCAAAGGAGACATTTCCAATATTAATTTTGTAATATAGAGTATTCATTTTGCAATATAGTGGTGACATAAAATATGTGGCAGTAACAAACAAGAAAGTTGATAGACTGCCGAAGCTGTTTCTCCTTAAAATGCACATTGCTCTGGAGCAGTTAGGCTTGGCACTGAAATAGGACTGCCTACACAGGCATTTTCAAAGAGCTCTTTCAAGGCCAATGTGCCACTCTCAGCTCTGACATGTGATCAGAATTAAGGCTGGGAAATCACACGAAAACCCAGCCAGGCTGTGTGGGACAGCCTCAGAGAGAGGAGGGCTGCAAGAGCCATGTTTGTGGTTTCACGGGGTGTTCCCATGTCTGCTGCCTTCATATCAAAGGTTCTCTGTTTATAGACAGCAATCTGTTGGTGCCAGGCAGTGATGTGATTATGAGGGTGGTAAGGCACTGGAACAAAGTGCCCAGAGAAGCTGGGATGCTCCATCCCTAGAAGTGCTCAAGACCATGTTGGATGGGGCTCTGGGCAACCTGGTCTAGTGAGAGGTGTCCCTGCCAGTGGTAATGGGGTTGGAACTAGATGGTCTTTAAGGTCCTTCCCAACCTAAACCATTCTATGATATATGTCTACTGGCAAAATGAACCTGCTTGTGGGTTATGACCTACTCTAAGTAAAGGAAGACACATGTCATAGTCACTTTCAAGGGAGCAACCTCCACAAAAGCTGCAAAGGAGGACATGTTCATTTGACTAATTGCATGATGCCTGAATTAACAGCCAGAAAAAGAGCTATTCTTGTGCCCTTGCTAATAGGCTGTTTCAGGGAACTTTTTCTGTGCTATCTGCTCGAGTGTGGAGGCAAAAGCAATGCACTCGTCAACACACAAGCAGCAAGGCAGGAGCCCAGCGGATGCGGCAAGCCTTTCCTGGATCAATTCTACAAGGCTGAGTATCTGATACATAATGAATGTTCAATAAGCTCAAATACAAATACTCGCAAGCAGCAGGCTATTAGGTAAACCAGCATTACTCTACCTTTTAAAACCTTTTTTTTTTTAATTTGCAATGCAGGCAGCAGAGACAAAACAAAGCAGGGCACAGTATGAATAGTTGCACCAAGCAACTTTGGCTCCTGGTCTTCTTTGTGTCTCCTGGTTTCTGGGGCTGGGAAACACTCACTAATTAAATCCTTGTAGCTGCTGGGAGGAGAGTGATGGGGAGTAATTGCTATCAAACAGCGATGGTCCAGCATGTGTTTGACAGGTGTGGAAACCTGGTTCAGGCCCTTGGTGTTGGGGGGCACTATTTTAGGGGATATGAATTCTTGAGAAAACATTGTCATGCTATTCTTGGTGCATGTAAGAAATCTGGCTTCTTTCAGGTTTTCAGTAACCTTACAAAACCGGAGCAAGTTCCAGAGCTAAAATTAAATTTACAAGCTGTAGCAGGCTTGCAGGCTGGAACAAACTTGCAAGCAACAACCTGCTTCCAAGATCCCATTTGAATGTAATGCTTACATTTCTAAGCATTTCAGGATCACAACAGACTTCTACCTAAATGGAATTAACTCCAGACCAGAATCTGTTCTATGTGCCTCGCATCATCTCTCTCTCTAGGTTTGCTTTTGTGGCAAACTTTTCTGCTTTGAGAGATGTCTACAAGAAAGTGAAGAAAAGCCTCGGAAAAGTCTCAGAAAAGACAAAAGTAAGGGAAGAAAAATTACAAGCCAGCCTGGTCCTGGTTTCCAATTTTTGACCCCAGTGGTCACCTCCTGCTAGCACTTCTGAAGCTGTGACTCTCTGTTGATCCTTCTTTACTTCAGCTATCTGGAAATTTAGAATGCAAACTCCTTGTTCATTCATCTCTTTGGAAATTCTCCCTAGAGTATACATACACTTCCACATTTCCCCACGAAGAGACACGGCTACTTAGCCAAAAAAAAAGAAGAAAAAAGAAGCTCCTCATTGAGATTTTGTTTTCAGGAGTTCAGACAATAGCCTTTGTAAGTGGATATGTGAGAGCTGATACAGATAAGTACATCGAGGAACTAAATCTGATTATATTTCTGTGTGATCAAGATAACCTGTATTAAACTGTTAGCAGGCATTTAAATATTTAAACCAGTAGATCATACATAGAAAAAGGAAAGATAAAGTTTAATCACATGGCTCAGTTCTGTTGAATATATCTGTGAAGTGATATTTCTAGTTATACGAGAGTGAAAAAGCATTTACTTACTAAATTGTTTCTCACTTATAGTCATCATAGGCATCACTCAGTGATTTGTATGGCCAAAACCATGAGATAATCTGTTCAGCTGTGAAACTTGCAGAGAATCTCAACTGCCAAACAGTTTTTTTAGCCCATGGGATACATCTTGATGCTAATGGACAATAACAGAAATGGCATCTGTATATATAATGTTAAAGTAATTGTTTTGTTTATATTTATGGGAATGCAAGTGAACTTAACTGAGGTACTCCTTGGATATCTAATCAAATTTGTCAAAACATTCAAAGTACAGTTTCTAAAATTACCCCTAAGTTCCATGGAAATTACTTAAACACTTAAAATTAGGCATACACTGCAGTGCTCCGTTAGTTGAAGATGATGCATATATACAATTTTGAGTGCTATTTATACAGGACTAAACCATAAACACTATGATAACATGTTCATCAGTTACAAGAACACAAATCCCCAAATTACTGTAACAAATGAAACTGTTTATTAAAACATACACCTTTAAAAATAATTTATAGCTTGTATAAAATTCAGCTGCACCACAGTGTCTGAGTCCCATGGCCACTGTGCAGGAGATGCTCACTTGAGTCCTGGAGATGATGCTTTTGCCAGGCTCTGAGTGACTAGTGGAGGGGCATCTGCAGAGACTACAGTACTGAACTGTAATAAGGTCAAATAAACTGGTTTACTTTACTGGTAAAAAAAAAATGGGGTTTACTGGTTTATTTGGAGTTTGTTCTTACCCTGCTTTTGTTGAAGGCTTTGCTGAGTGTGATAGATTTTTTTTTCCACAAGAATGGGAACAGACACAGTAGCAGAATAGCAGAACAAGTATCCTCACAACTTCCCTGTCACTGTGCATGGAAATGTTTTTCAACATGTCTTTTATGTTTTTTTAACAGGAACAAACCAACGTGTTTTTCTCTCAACTTGCTATCTTGTTATCAGAAATGGTTAAATATTTTTATTTAAGAAAATAATTTTGAGCCGCAGCAAATCTCACCTATTCTGATTAAGATTTTAGAGAACTGTGAGCAGTTTAAACTACACTCTCATAATTACAAATCTGTGGTGATTTTAACCATTCCAACACCTACATGAGAAAAGCAGAAACGAGATGATGTATCTTTGTGTATAAGGAACAGTATCAAAACGCC
Source organism: Myiozetetes cayanensis (assembly GCF_022539395.1). Classification (NCBI taxonomy): domain Eukaryota; kingdom Metazoa; phylum Chordata; class Aves; order Passeriformes; family Tyrannidae; genus Myiozetetes; species Myiozetetes cayanensis. The sequence goes on along the minus strand of NW_026088185.1, from coordinate 16,138,705 downwards.
CAAATTTCACTATACTAATTTCTGAAATGTCCCTTCTTACAAACTTCCTAAAAGAACCCAGAATTACTTAACAAATTAGGAAATACTTAATAAGAAACCTCCTCTGTTTTTATAGCATGCCTTTACTGAGACTTATCAAGAACTCCTGAGGCACTTATTCATAAGCCAGAGTTATTCAAATCAGCTTAAAGACTGTATGTGTGTACATGAATATTTGTACACAAACTCAGAGTTCATACCGCTGTAAGAAACTGGAATAACAAGAAGAAAATAGAATGAGGTTTCTTCAGAAGAAAGAGGCAAATATATTGGGAGGAATTGCAAATATGTAATGTGCTACAAAAGGTGTTTCTCACTGTACTGATTTATTCTTATTAAAAGGTAAAATTAGCTTTGACATTACTACTCAACACCAGTGTGGTATTATAGCTAAATGCTACTTCACCACTAATCTGTTATTATAAAATTAACTTTTTCATTGGAATATTCAAATAATCTATTGGAATAAGGGCATATGGATTTGGTTTTTCCATGAACACAAATGCCTTCCTAGCAAGTGGGAACATCATGTTACAGTGAAGAAATATTTAAAACTCTTTGTTTACAGCATTTATTTTATTGGCTTCTGTGAAAAAAACCCCACATATCTAAACTGTCAGCATTAGGACGTGGAATTTATTTTCTCTTTGCCAATTTAAGTCTTTTTTCCCCTTTTTTATATGTCATGGCTCCAGGGCTCTTCACAGCAGGGCTCTGCAGAGTCAGAAACAAATCATCATTTGCAGCATATTCAGAGGTCTTATTCCTATTAACTCTGGCTAAAGAGCAGGGTCCAATTTGAGAGCTGCCATTTGATGATGTCCCTCTTTCAGCTGGTACTCCAAGACTATCTAAGAGTCCCTACAATCACCGTATGTTCCCTGATTTAGACTTAATTTTTGCAAAGATACAGAGCTAGTGCTGACCCTCTTTTCATTCCCAGACACCCTTACTGTATGCTCCTCTGGCTACAAAAAAATTCCTGCATACTTTGAAGCAATCTAAGGCTGATTTATTCAGTGCACCTGCATGAGGCTTGAGGGAACACGCTGCACCACCCAGTGCCTCCCAGGCGCGCACATTCCCTCTCAGACTTCTTGGTCATGACCCTGATCCTTCTCCCTCAGCCCTGCATTGCATATCTGAAATGTTTCACAGAGAAACATGTCCAAAGGGTGTTGGTTAAGCAGTGGAGAGATGGGGGCAGGACACTTGTGCTGAGTCTGGTGACATGTGCTGCCGTTTGCATTGGGTGACCCCTTGGTGTGTTTTGCCGGCCTGAAGGAAGTGCCTTGTGACTTTCACAGCACATCAGAACATGGAAATTGTGATAGGTATTCAGGGAGAAGGTATGAAACTGGCAGTTTGGGGGAGCAGCAGGAATATAGTAGACATTATGGCTTCCTGAAATGAAAGCTGGTCTTTCCATGACACCTTCAAAAAACCCAGAAGCATCCTGGAAATCTCACAGGTGCAGCATCTTGCTCTTAGTGTGATCTTTCTTTCCTACATTAGGACTTTCATCCAGATGAGTCAGAGAGGAATTCCCCGTGAATCAGACAGCAAGCCAGATAAAATGAGAGACCAATGATCTCCCAGTTCAGATAGCACTTCAGCTAATGCACACATTCACAAGGTCAGTGCTCCAGCAAAGGAAGCCATCAGATCTGCCAGGCCTTTCTTGGACAACCTGTTTGAGGATTAACCATATCACTGTTTACTCCACAAATCTGCGTGTATTTCAGGCACTGTTCTCTTCTACGACTCTTTAAACAAGGAAACGCTTCTTTGCTAGGATTCAGGGGTCAAGTTTGGTCCCCTTCTGACACATCAAATCCTTTCAATTTGCCTGCTGCTGCTAAGCTAAATGGTGGCATGAGGTGATTTATTTGGGATCAGGGTTAAAGTGTTAACGAGAATACCACATTTCACTGAAGCTCAGCAGAACTGAGAGCAGCATTCTCAGCTGAGAGAAAGAAAAAAAGAAATTCTCAGCACATACTGGAGCCAAGAAGCATATGGAGCCATTTTAGTCCACGGTTGCATAGCTTCTTCTCAGGTTTCAATGAAGTAAATCTGAAGGGCAGTTTGAATCCTAACATATGCACAGGAAGTCCATGCATTCAGGATTACTATAAAAGTAGGTTAATTGGAGCCCTTCTTCAGTGAGGTGCTGAGAGCCTTCAGCTCCACTTGGAGTTTAGAGTACTGGTATATTTAGCACCTTGAAGGATTATGCTTCTAAATGTTCCTACTGCTGATAGCACACTTGCCAGGAGGATTGATTTGACAAGGGTAGCAATGTATGGCCATTAAATTGTTTGCAGATTTGACCTATCTGTCCATAATAAGAAATAATATCTGAAGTGCCATAACTCTGTCAAACATTTCAAAGGAATACTTGCTTAAGGATTGAATGCATTATGTAATCTCATAATGTCAGATTAGGACATAAAACTATGGAACATGACACAGAGCAGCATTACAAGACATACTGTGTCAGAAATTGTATAAACAATTTCTTCTGGACTTCTCACATGTTATCAGTTTGAGTAGTGACTATGATGCATTTCAAATTTCTTCTGGCAGCTGGAGACAAAATGATGTGGCAAAGAAAGTGACTGGAAATATCATCCAGCAGCTCTTGAAAAATAATTTTTCTCTAGCAAAACAGAACAGACCTGCAGATTTTGACCTGATGTGAGGGAACCTGTGGGGAAAATGCAAAACGAGAGAGAAGAGCAGAAGGATCAAAACCAAGAAAAAGTAGCAGTCTAGTCCTGTGTGTTATTAACTGAACCGTAGTTCTCAGTTAACAGCCTCAAAATAATTAATGACAAACTAAATGTAAAAACCTGTTACCTATAGCCAGCACAAAGGGCTTAAAGTTATCCAATGCTTATGCCCATGATTTCATAAGTACCACTTTTCTCCATATGGATCTATTTTTATTATATGTTATTTGCCTGAGTATGAGACTACATAAGCAAGATAAATATCTTTCCCCTTGGAAAGATCTATTTGATTTCTTTTAAGTATAAAGCACTTTGGAATTTGGGGAAATAGAAAAGCAAAATAAATTCTCACAAACGAAATCTAAATCAAGACAGGTATTAAAAAAAAACAGAGATGAAAGGAGAAAAGGAAATAAACCAGCAATGAAATAAATGTTGATCATTTTTTATGAGACTCATAATAATAATAATAAAAAAAATTTAACCTTCAGTAAGTGACAACTAGTAGAAAAATAGGTAGCAGATAAAAAAGTAACACTGAGCATGCTAGACTGGTGAACATCATCTGGAGTTGCCTTTTCTTTGATTTTACTTTTATGTTTAATCTCCACAGTTTTTCTGACCTTATTTAATTCAAAGTATGTATAAATTATATATATATATATAAAAGTACATATGAATGTCATATGGAGCATTTTTGTGAATTAAAATTTAGTATGCAGAAGCATATGGTGGGCCCCTTCAGCAACGTCCGCCTTGGCCAGCGCAGAAGAACAGAGCCCACAAATCAGTATTGTATTGCAGAAGTCATGATTTTCACTTTCACATCCCACCTCCACCAACCTGCACCACCAAGAACAGAAGGGGGGTTAAAATGAAGCTGTACCATGGTGTGGATCAGCTCCCATTCAGCTCCTGTTTTCCCTCTGCAAAACAGCGTGTGGTGAAAGGGACTGCAACCCTGCAAAAGACCTCAGGAACTGAGAGTTCAGGCCTGCCAAAGCAGCACTAATGCTCTCTGGGATGTGATACCCCTTCTTGAAGGAGCGTGGAGTGCATCAGGGAAGTGGCACCCAGATAATCCCTCTCTTGCCTTGATGCTGTGCCTTGGGGAAAAGGTGACAGAAGAAGGATGCCAAGATACGGCTCTGACAGCGACCAGCTGAGCAGACTCCAGAGTTTTGTCTTGCTTGCCTTGGCACAGCTAGTGCCAAGCTGGTCCTGCACACCAGGAGACAGAGTTTTAGTGAGAAATGCTCAAGTGCTGCTCTGCTTGGCACAGCAGATTTTGAATGAGTTTGTTTCCCTCTGTGAGCCACGTGGACAGGGGAAGCATGGGCACAGATTACATATGACGAGTGGAGGAGCCGGGAGCTCTCTGCGCTTGTCTACTCTCAGGATGAGTTTTACCCCTGGGCTGCCCTGGCCCAAGCAGACTGTCGAGCCTGCACCCTTGCCCATTGCCCAGGTGGCACCTTGCAGGCTGAACTTTGCTTCTGCCACAGGACAAACTGCCAACAGCTTTGCACGAGACAGCAAGCAGACTATAAGCCTGGGATCCATATTTCTGTCAAGGGGTAGGTGATGCCCTCCACCTCTCCCTGTCCGTGTCTCTCTGTGCAGGAATTGTGCAGAGCAGGGCTGTCAGGAAGCTGGGACTGAGCCATGCTGAGCAGTGCTAGCACTGGTAGCAACCTGTGCAGGACGTGCCACTCACCAGAAACGTCAGTGGTCGATGATGACTCTCCATGGATGGCTGCTCTCTGAAACCTGTCAGCCAGTGCCTCCATGTTAGCAGACGCTAACTGGGTCAGGATTATTTTGCGTTAGATGTAATAAAGCTTTGTTCCCTCCTCTTTCTTGCTAATAACTGGCTGCTTCCTTACATCCCTTCTGGTCAGCCCTGTCTGTCAAATGACATGTCTGTCAAAATATACATTATTCAAAAATGGACTTGTTGCCAGCTCTGTGAGTCTGGGGGATGGGTTCATGTATCATATCACTCTTCCCTTCCATACATCTCAATTTCCTGCTTTCTGCATGATTAATGCACATTTGCTTCCCTCTACATAATGTAGACAGCAAAGAATGAATTATGCTGCTTCATTACATTAACAGGTAACATGTCTTTCCATACCTATGTACACTAATCACTGATTTCTTGTACCTTATGCTTGTAAATGAACTAAATAGAAAGAGTAAATACAGAATAATGGTATGTTATGCTCCTCTAATGTAACAGAAATCAGAAAGGGACAAGAAGGTGTTCCTCCTACTGCAGAGTTAGTTTAGTAGGTTTCCATAATTTTAAAGTCACCACTGTCCTTGTAACACCTACATTTGACCTGTGATGTTGAGCTTCAGTAGTTTTTACCAAATTCAAGGAAAATAAGATAGACTTTTTTTGCATCTGATAGAAAATGGACTCAAGGGACTTGAAAATAACTAACATATACATTAGAAATGTAGACTACAAGATATTGTTCACTTCAAGATCTTGTTCACTTTTGGTTAGTCTCTGCTAAAACTTAATACTAAACAAAACAAGCCAACATTGGTAATCTCAGACAAGCTCCAGTATTGTATCTGTAAATAACAATATTATGCAGACTCGAACACATTAGTACCTTGTAAAAAGAGCAATAGCAGATGCTATGAAATACACAGAATCAATCCTATTTGGACATTCATTGTATTAATACTACTTTCATTTATTTAGCAGCAAAGTGCTTTTATTACTAAATACTGACTATGTATGAGTAAGAATGTATGTGGGTGTTGTACACTCAAACATGTGCATACGAGCCCCTCTGCCCAGCTTAAAAACTCCCTAAGAGGACAAGAATATAATGTTTTAACAACACCTAGCAGCAGCATACAATATGCCATACAAATACAACACAAGAGAATACTGATGAAACAGGTCCAGTCATGGGGATAAAAACATTATTAATCAAACACAATTTGATTGGAAAATCAGCACTATCAGCTGAATCTTGAGAAATGCCATGGGATCTTTAACCAGAAGTAAGAAATCAGCTGTTGGTTGTTGTTTGACTTTTTCCCCCCTTTTCTTTCACAGAGTCTCCAGAAGCTTATGTAGAAAGAAAATCAATTAAATAAAAATGGACAATGATAAAGAAGTCAAGAGAGCAATTTTAAAATCAATACATTTCTTCAAAAGAGGCTTACAAGGTGGTTGCAGAATAGGGAACAGAAGCCTGACATACCAAGCACACACAATGTTAAGAACCAAAGGAAGATCCCACAATACTATCATGTTTGTCAGAAAGGATGGCATGGAGAGATTTGCAATAACCCAAGGCTGTGCTATTATAACCCAGTCCTCTGTCTCCTGCCCAGACTCCTAGAGAATAGCTAGTGAAGTTTCAGACACTAGGCCATGCCCTTAAGTGGACAACATTTGCATTTGAAGAACCCAACACTTCAGGATTCAGCCAAGAATGAGCTGTTGTAATATCAGCATCAGCACAAACATCACCAACTACTCTAAGTACAAGATATAATCCTGCAATTTTCAAATCAACACATGCCATAGATATACCCCCCCAAAAAAACCCCACAACCCTACAATTAAACAATAAAACTCTGCCAAAGCAAAATATTCCATTATGCATTCAATTTTCTGTCCAAGGAGAGGACTGAAGAAAGGACAAACCACATGTGAAATGATAGTCATGTTGTTTGACGTACTTTTCGGTGGTTCTCAGTGTGGCAAGAACTGTACAAGAGCTTATATGGACTAAGGGAGAAATTAAGGAAAAAAATGCCGACAAACAAATAAAGTTCATCTTAATGCTTGTTTACCAGTTCATGTGGGCAACTTTATGAAACCATCAGAGATAAAAATCATTTAAATTGTCATAAAGTACGGTGATGTCAAACTACTTTGCGGGAAAAATGATTGACAGAAAAGGGTCTTAAAACAATGAATAGTGATTTGCTAAGTTAGTTGTGTTTTAGTGCTACTTGTAAATATGCAATTGTAAGACTCAGCCCAGAAAATTTCTTGACCTCTTGTGCTGTGTCAAATTAGGCAGAATTAAATATGACTCAAGTAGTCAGGCAGAGTATTGAGGCAAAAAATTCTTAGACATATTCACTTTTCCCTTCAAAACCATTTCTGTTTTATGGCAAGTTTGTGATTCTGAAAACATGGTCAAAAAGGTGACTTTAAAGAAATTAGGCTTTTTTTTTTTTTTTTTTTTTTTTGGTGAAACATCTGTGCAGTGATGCACCATGATGAGCATGAGGCGTGCAAATACAACTCAGAGCAACTGGCACTTCTGTCAGCACTGAAAGCACTGATGTCATGTAGCATTTGTGGTAAGCCCCAAATATTCCTCTTGCAGCAGAACATTTGTTGTCTACTTCCTATGGAATTTCTGAGCAGGAATCAGGTCCAGCTATATCATATTCTATTTCTTCCCCTAAACAAGGTTTTTTTTTTAAATTCTTCGATATCAAATATACACAAGTTTAGGTATGAACTAGAATGTTTGGAAGTCCTGTCTCTCCCCCCAGACAGACTTTTTGACTTTTCTTTCAGCTGTTAGTACTTGTAGGTTTCTCATCCATACCCATACGGATGAAAGCAGCCACACAGTGAACTTCTGCTCATGGTCACACTCCTTGTGGATCCACATTGCTCCCTTTCGGGACACAGCAAGGGATAATCAACCAGCTAATGTCTCATACACTGTTTGTTTTCAAATAAAGGTTAGTACCATGGGGGCTATGCCATATGAAGCCTCCAGTGAGTACCTGCAGACCGTGTCCGTGCTTTGAAGAAGTAACTGTCTGGGAAAAAACAGCCTCACAGTCCCAGAGATCAAGTTAAACACAAAAATTATATCACAGCTTGGTGTGTTCTCTATCTCCACATGCCAGCTCTGCCTCTAACCCAAATTCATAGTCACCACCAAAGGCCTTGTTCAATCAGTGATCTCTGCCACAGTGAGCCTGTAGGCATATGTCAGGCAAAGCTGAGGCAACTCTTTGGGATAATCTCTCGTCTATGACTTTCATAGTTATTACACATTTGGAAATATAATGAGTATATCAGATACAACCTCATAAGGCACTGGAAGACTTTATTGGCTGCTTGTCAGTTAAGTCTTACCAGGACTTTAGTTCACAACACTAAATCTGAAAATATATTTTCCATAAAATAGGTTAATTTTTTATAAAGTTCTCTCTTTTTTTTAAGTTTCTGTTTGATTTATCAGGAATGAGTGCCAGAGCTGGTGTTTGTGATCTGGTCATGCCAGTAATGATGTTTGGGATCAGCAAAAGTCTCACAAAAACACATAGAACTTAAAAAAACAACAAAAAAGCCAAAGACCAAGTGAGTGTTATATTTCAACATTTACATTTCACCATATACATTTCAGATATTTGAAACTAATATTTCCTGGTCCTTTGCATATGCACCTGTGACTTGTATATAAGAAACCTGAAAAATCAACAAAACAAATTAATAATCCCTTCCTTTAGCAAATGAAACTTCACTTTGCTAAATTAGTTGACCTTCAAAGTTTGCCCCGGGGGAATCAAGTAAGATTGGAGGGTTTATCTGAAGAAACAAAGATGAAAATGGGAGTAAAGAATATCAGGTGGCTAGTGGAGCAGATGGGCCCAGAAAAGTTTGTTATTTACCTTAAAAAAAGTTCATAGAAACAGGAAACTACCATCATCTACACATACAGTTACATTTTGTCATGACAGATTATTTATTCAAAGGGACTTATTTGTCTCAATAAGAATGTGTGTAGATAAAAGGAGGAAGTATTCTTCACAAGCCATTACAAAGAATGCTGCACTATCTTGGACAGGGAACCAAAAGAGAAGGCAGTACAGAAAGAAACTGGTTTTTTCAACATAGTCCAAGTTAAGTATAGTGAGAGCACTTTCCAGCTGACACAAGTGGTCTTTAGAGCGTACATTATTTCAAACCACCCAGACACATGAACTGAGATGATGTGGTTGTCTAAAAAAAGTAGCTCAGCTCCAGAGCATCTTCTCTCTGCTATTTCAAGCACACTGGGTTTCCAATGAACTCTTATAGCTGAACAATAAGAAAAGAACTAGATCAAGTAAAAAAGACAAATGATCATGTGGCTACTCTAAAAATAATTCTTGTAGAGTTAACATGGAATTATGTATTTTTTGCTTATTTTATAGCTTTTATTAATGTTGATTATTGCAACACAGTTTTCTAAAATTTTTTATATGGGCTGCCTGTATGACGGTTGATGATAATCATTATATGAGTAGACAGAAGTACACTGAAAAGACTCCCACAATTTCTCAAATTATGAAAGTATATAGTCCCAACTACTGGGAAGACTCAAACACATCATCTTGATGCAACTGTAACTCTGCTAACTCTTACAGGCAGATCCTCACTAGAGTGGTTCTTGTGAAAAAGTGATCTGACTAATATCTGAAGACACTTACATGCTGGTTGCATTGATAGAGAGCAGGAAGTGTAACCTTTGACCAGAGAAGTAATAACAGTGTGAGCTTTTCTGCAAACAAAACCTAGAGGCATTAGTGTCCAGTATCAGTCACAAAGTGCATTTAGGACTCTCTATAAATCTGACTGAAGCATTTAATGAAATTATCATCTTCCTGTGTAATTTGAAACAGATGTGAGAGTTTTGCACTGACAAGGATGTTTGAACTCCCAGAGGACTAGGGCTAGAACCAAAAGAGCATGTGACAGTGAGGAGTGGGAGGCTTTCATGGGCTCTGACCTGGTATCTCAAACCCATATGAGGGACTTCAGTGTCTGGAAGAGCAAACAAGATTCAGAGACGGCTAGAATGGAGCCTGAGCATCAACTAATAATTTGGAAACACTGAAGAGAGCAGGCTTATGTGGTCTTTTTAAAAAAATACATAGGTGTTTCCATTTTGTGTACTTTTCCTTTTATATTCCCCAAATGTATCACAGTTCCCATGTCAGATTTTTCTGTCATGTGAAAAGTTTAGATTCAGTTCCTTCTACCTCTTCCTCATCTGACTGATTCAAAATCTCTCTGCTCCATTTCCAACAGTCTCTCCAAGAAGCATCAGAGAAGGATTCCAACTCTGAACAACACTGTGGTATCCTCACTGACTACTACAGTGAATGGGAGTGGCTGGTCTCCTTTTTTCCACTGCATGTACTGGTACCAGGCATCACTATCTCACAGAAAATCAGCTTGCATGGTCAAGTAAATAAATATTAGTAAATAAGGGATGGACCAACAAACACATTGTAAGTTGTCTTCCATTAACTAATTAAAGATGGCTTATTCTAATAAAGTGCTTGACGTCAGATAGGTTGTTTTTTTTCTTCATTTGAGGAAGATTAATTGGACTTATTTTCTACCTAGCTTTCATCATGATAGCCAGTTTTCATCATGATTTCCTATTCAATCTGCTTTTATCATGATTTTTAAAATCATCATATCTGACCCACCCTAACGTGAAGCTTTTTTATGACCTTCCTGAAAATTTTTCCCTGATGTTAGAACCCCTGCCTAAGCAGGTGTTACATGCTTTAGCAGTGATAGAATTATTCTTTCAGAAGCTCTTAAGCTGCCTTCATCCCCATAGCATCTAACTCCATTGAGTAGCACATTAACTGGCAAGACTTACATCCATCATCTCTGCCTTACTCTCCTGTCCTGAAGAAGTGTATGTGTAGGAGAATGTGTGTTTTGGGTGAGGGTTGCACATTGTTTTATTTTAAATGTCCCTGCTGCTAGGTATGTATCTCAGAAAAATTCTCCTCTCACATACAGCAGAAGCTGCAGAGAAGTTTCAAAGGTCTTTCACTCCTGCCATTATTTATGTCCATGTCTCCAATCAGTTTCTGTATGGTGCAGAAATGAAATTTATCATAAAAAACGCTCTAGTCCAAGTGTTAAAAAAAGGGACACACTTTATTAAGGCATTTCATACTTTTGAAGTCTTGTATCTATAGTAGAAAGTGCTTTCCAAACTTAAGAATTTTTTTGTATGGTCTCCCAAGTATGGATAACACTTGTAGCTAGAGCCATTACTCCTTCCATACATAGCAACCAGTAAAAATACATTCAGTTGAAGTTTCATCAATGAGTAAAGGTTGATGATTTCTATTAAAGACCATCCTTAACTTCATGGTTTGCTTGTTGTTTTACTCATTCAGCTTGATATTCTAGGAACATCTTCAAGCTAAGGGGATGATAACACTGATGATAAGGGAGTAGTCCAGTGTGAGGGTACTTAGCTTGGAGGGCTGGACAGTCACTCTGTTATTAAGATATGTAATGAAAACAAAATACAGTTGCAGATGAATGTCTTGGCAGTGTAATCACGGTAAGAACTTGCTCACCACACTTAAACGATGGATTAGGAAAGCCACATTACTATCCATCCATGACATGATTACTCTGTGATTGTATCCCCTTACCTCACTCACCGTCTTACTTCTGTGGCACTCCTCCTCAATCTTGGCTCACTGCCACTTTTCCTCAGGGAGAGAAGCTGCCAAGTCCTCTGGCACTCTCAGTTCCCATTGTGGCAAGATACAGCATCAGATTAAACAGGAAACAGACCCACTTCAGTGTGCCATCAAATATGCAGATGATTAAATGCTCCAGGACCATGAGAGTTCTCATGTAATCTAATATGGTCAGTGTTAGTCACAGTTCAGTGAAATACCAACTCATATGATTTTGTTATCAGCTGTGGTGCATTTATAAACCTTCTCAAATTCGAAGGATTTCTCGAAGAACACAGACAATTTTTTACATTATTTTTTAGCTTCATGAAAACAGAATTCAAGCATATAAGGCATCAAAAACATATGAAGAGAACCCAAAATATATTACTTTAAAGAAAATTTCAACGCCTGTGAAGGGCTAGAATTGTGATTTTTGAACTCTCAGGTTTGATACTGCTGATGTTGCCAAGCATCAAATAGCTGTTGTTGACAGACCTATAAGGAAAACTTGAACTCTGTGAAATTGCCATACCTCCCAATATTTCCTGCTTTGTTTGGAGCAGGTCAATTTTCCTCTTCTTATTTCACAAGAAATCCCCATTAATTATCCGCCTTACTCTTGCCACAAAGCCACTTGTACCATTTCCTGTTGGATTTCACCCTCCACCTCCCTGGGCAATTAGCAAAGGAGCTTTTAATCATGCTCTGATTTCTTCCCACTACTGCTATTCTGCTGTCTCCCCATCTCTCACAGCTCCTTCCCTTTCTTCTGCTGTCTGATTTTTCCCATCCCCTCGCTGTCAATATTAACCCTGCTCCCACATCTTCTGTGCTCTGCATCTCCCATGACATCCCTCCATTTTGTTTCCCTGTCACTCCAGCAGCAGAAGTCAAAGTGACTAACATCCCTGTCCCTTGATGGTATTTCAGAGTTCTGGAGCCAGATCAATTTTGTGGTGCTGCTAGCAGAGGCAGGGGAAAGGTGGGACACAGCTGCCGAAGGCGGGGGAATAGGGAGGCAGCACAAAGGGCACAGCAAGGAGGCCGGCAGAGCGAGTGTGAACGCAGCTGCGACACGAAGGATGCTCGACATTCCAGCTCCACAAAACCCAAACTGCTCCCAGGTCTGGGGAGTGCACAATGGCCGATTCCTTCGTCTATCAGTGCAGTAGCTAACTCGCTACTTTACAACTGTTGGGATATCCTGAAGATGAAAGGAACAATGTACATTATATCTACAGTCTTGTAATTAGCATTTGGCACCAGAGAAACTATTAAAAAGGTCATGACTTTCCTGTGGGTAACTACTTACTAAAAGCTCAGTGTTAACCTTTGAATATTACTGACCCAATAATCCAAAGAAAACAAAGAAAGAAGTGCTTTTGAATTCCCATGAGCTGTGATGTGGGAACTCACAGTTTACACTCCTGTGTTCTGGAACTCTTAGTAGAGTGTTCACTCTGGCCCTGGGGATCTCTGCCATGGGTACATTTCCAAAACGTCCCCTTATTTTTTGTAAGGAGATCACATGACACTGAACAACCTTGGTATGCAGCAGCACAAATACACGTTCCTGAGAAGGAATGTCTTTTATCCCACTGTGGAGAATACTGACTGGATATTTCACTGGCATGAAAATCTTGTACTGAAGCTTATCATATCAAAAGCCATACACCCCATACATCCCACGGTCTGCTGTCGGTTTGTACACGAACTCATCTACACCAATTTCTATTTTGTTTCAAACCCATTCAGTATGATCCTGAGCTGTCATCGCCAGCCACACACAGTCTTCCCATCACTCCAATCAAGTCACTTGCCTACTGACACACCACAGCAAAGATATCTTTGTTCCACTAGATGTATATAAAACTAAAGCACAGTAGTCTTAATAAAGAGGAGCAGAAATGCCTTCTGGACAATACCAAATTAATCTGTAGCTTTTGCTCTTACAGAAGTCACACAGGATATTCAGTCATAATCTTGAATAGAGGGTTCTGGGAAATTTGTATTAAATGAGTTATGATCTATAATAATTTTACATATTGTTTTCTGTGGAATTCTCTGTTCTCATGTAGTCTGCAGGGAATCCAACCAGAAAAACTTCAGAATTGATATTTCATATAGACCAATCCCAGCTAACAAGCTTAAACCATCCTAGAGTAGTTTTGAACTTCAAGTTTGCTTGGCCAGACTTTCTGGAGACCAGCACACAACCATTATGGCCAAGATCAGCCCTGTTTTATGTGAGTAACCCTTTAGAACTGAACCCTGAAATGAACAAGGCAACCTGTTATGGTGTTTCTGGAGCAGTTAAAAAAGGAAAAACTACAGATCCCTTTAGATAATTCCATGCATTTCTGAAGAGGAAACTTTCCTACCTGGAAACTCTGTGAGAATTAGGGGAACCTGACCAAAATCTTGCATTCTCACCATTCTAGGTACTGTCAATATAAGCAAGTTTTTTTTGCCTAGCTCATGTCTTTTATATGACGTTCCTATGTTTGGATGAAAACTCCCTGCAATTTCATGGTAAACCTTGCAGAAAGATTATGTTCTGAATGGCTGTTTCTAGCACAGTACAAAAGTCTAGATTACATGAGAGGGTTTAAACTTTCTAAAAATCCAATAGACTATTTTCACTATAAAATCCAGTAACTTTTAATGACAGTTACCTTGGTACAGCCTTATTCCAAAAGTGTAACTTTTATTTTTGCACTCAAGTGATCTTTTGATTTTATTGCCTATGCAGATTACAAAGTTAATGTTAAGAGGAAAACCCCCCAACTTTCTTTGAGCAAACAGAGGAGTCTGGAACTGTCAATGTGTTTTCTGTCACAGGCTTTTCTCTTTATTAAATCCTAATATGTCCAACTATTAGAACATCATAAATACTTGGGAGAATTTCATACTCAGAAACTTGATACATATGGTCATCTGTCTTGAACACAGTGCAAGAGGCAACAGATTATCATTGTTGTTGTAGTGATTATACTCCTGTTTTGCCCCAAAAGCAGTGTGTTGTTACCTCAAGATGCAGAGGAGACCTAACCACTACATTCATAATACATTAATTTCTCTTGGTTGAAACCTACAGTGCTGGGGAGGTAATTCACCTTCTGCAGATAAAAATGCAGCACTGCACTAACTGAAAATACATAGTCACTAGTAAACAGCAAATGTGCAAGTGTTGTATCAACATTGCAACTCCTCAACAGGGATACAGAACAAATGCACAAAGGAAGAGATCTCTGACACCATTTAAAGCTCATTCAAAATATCATGTCAACTTACAATACCCACACTTTATCAAATAGGTATTTTTAGATGAAGTCTGGAATTCTGATTATGTTTGCAATGTTGATGGGATTGCTCTCACTGTGCAGTCCTGTTCTGCTTTGACTAGAAAAACATTTTAGGCCCAATTCATCCTCACTGTCTCTAGCAAAATTCTATACCAGCTAGAGCCCGTTCTTGGCCTATTTTTTCCCATCCTTGTTTTAAAAATAGAGTGCCTTTTAGAGATAGCTGCTTCCTCTATAAGACATAGTCTGATAATGAAAACATCATTAATCTATAGTATGGAGACAGAGAGATCTTTGACAAAATGCCTTGTAAATGGCTCTAACAGAGTAATATTGACTGATTCTGTCAATACTTAGTAAAGAATTTGTTGCAATATCACAGAATCATAGAACAGTTTAGGTTTGAGGGGACCTCTGGGACATCATCTGATCTAGCCTTGTGCTCAAAACAAGTCCAACAAGATGGGGTTGCTCAGGGCCTTGTCCTGTCGAGTTTTGACTGCCTCCGAAGATGGAGACTTTACCTTTCTGGGCTGCTACTCCAGTATTTAACCACCCTCACAGGTGGTTAACATCTAATTCCTCTTTTTGTGAACATCTAATAAAATTCTCCCATGTCACAGCTTGCATTTGTTGCCTTTTGGTCATATCACTGTGTGCCTCTGAAAAGAGTCTTCTCTACAGCCTCTGATCATTGTAAACAGCAGTAAGATCCCCTCTCCCTGTTCTTTTCTTAAGGTTGAATATGCCCACTTCCCTCAGCCACTACTTGTATGTCAGATGCTCAAGGGGTCATCTTGGTGGGCTCTGCTGGACTCATTCCAGCGTGCCAATATCCTTGTGCCAGAGAGCCCAAAACAGGAGACGCCCACCCTGATGTGGTGGGAATAACTGCTGCTCTTGTGTGCATGGCTACAATCTTGCGGTGAAGTTACAGTATGTTTTTGGCCTTATTTATCACAAAAACACACTGCTGTCTGCTTTTCAGCTTCTTGTCAACTGGGATCTTCAGGTCTTCTTTTTTGCAACACTGCTTCCACTGTCTAGTCTGTATGGTTGCATAGGATTATTTTGTCCTATCTGCCAGACATTGCACTTGCCTTCACTGAAACCTCGAGGTCTCTGTCAGCCCATTACTTCAGCCTGCCAAGGTCCCTCAGAAGAGCATCCCTTCCCTCCGGCCTATTGACTGGTCCCCACAACTTTGAGTCATGCACAGTCTCGCAGATCATGGCCTCCCTGGGCTGTTAATAAAGATGTTGATAGTTCTGGCCCCAATGTCAGTACCTGCTAGCTGGGTTTTGCACCTCTGAACACAACCCTTTGAGCCTGGTGGGCCAGCCAATTTTCTTCTTGCTTTAACATCCATTTATTTAGGGAAAATCTGCCACGTCACCTACAAGGATACCACTGCAGACTTTGGCACAGGCCAAAGTTGAAGAATGTGACATCCAACTACTTTCCCACATTCGCACAGCCCTCACCTTATGAGGTTGGTCAGAACTCCTGCAAATCAGAATGGCTGTTTTTGTGCTTTAAAGAGGTTGTCCTGGAAGATAAAATATTAATGGAAATTAAATATATACATACATATTTTGAACACTGCTTAAGAGCATACACTTCATCATATTTAAGTAATTAAGAATTGGAAGACATACCCTAAGGAAGGTTTTCATTTGGTGTGCCTGGTGCTATATACTGGTTTCTCATTCAGAAACCAGAGAAGTGGCACAAACAAAATAAATTCAAGCTTGTCACCAAAAACCTGCAGATTCATACTGTCTTGGGGAAAGGCAGTTTCTTCTGGGGACATTTCAGCAACATTGCAGGTGCTGACAGCCACCTGGAAAAGAGAATTACTGTATAAGCTTTGAGCAGTATGAATTGCAACAGGAATGGATTGCAACAAGTATGAATTGCAAATCATCAGATCTTCCCCACAAAAGCGGGACCACAGAGATAAGACTGATTAAATGACAGGCACGGTACACTACATCCGAATGCAGCTGGAATGTACATTTTTTGGTTTTAACCCTTCTTCTCTCAGGTCTGACTTTTCACTTGTGTTGAGACTTAATTACAAAGCAGATATTGGCCTAAATGTATATTTTCAGGAATAATTTTTATACAAAAGTGTTTATATGGTATTATAAAGAGACTCCCATGAAACAAAGGTGTTTTTAGGAAGTGATTCATGATCAGTGTGAGAATGCAGTTACCTCATTTGGGCTAGTCTATCCTCCTAGGGAGCACCTGTTGCTTTATTAGAATACAGTACACATAAGAGAAGTTGCTATTTCTGTTGTGAACGACATTATTTTCAACTGTGATATAAATAATAGACAGCTTCAAAAATGCCTGTGTGAATGTGGGCACTAAGTACACTCTGAGAAATTTGCCTTTTGGCAGAACCATGACTATGACAAGCTCCTGGCCACCCATGCAGAGCTGATCTCCTGCTGCACATCCAGCTGATCTGTAGGTTAAGAGTGGGATAGCCCATAGGGGCTCTATCTGAAAGCTAGACTTCCAGTTCTTAACAGAGTACAGATACTTAGGAGTACTTTCACATCTGTACTGTGCACATAAATAAAACATGAAGCATGCTACACTAGCTCCAATTAGGAGCAGTGGCACGCTTCTGTGAAATGAAACTACACTACCATATAAACCCTGTGAATTTTCAGAAGTATCCAAGAGAGACTTTTCCAAATATTTGCAGATAAACCAAAGGGAGACTAAATAACATAGGGTAAAAGCAGTAAAATGATTTTCCTCCTTTTTTGCAAACAAAGGTTTAGAAGAAGCTGCAGCTGTGATTACATGTAGAGGAAAATTCCAACAGTGTGGTAAATTATTAATTAATATTGATGCACTATCAATCAGCATAGTGCATTTATGGAGTATTCAAAGTTAGAGAGAGGCTAATTAGCAGTCTAGAGGGAAGGCCATTTGAGAAAGCATGGCAGAGACTTTGGCTTAGATTTACAGTGGTATTTATTTAGAGATTTTATAGGTGCATTGAATCTGTACATTCAGTGGTTTCACAAAGTTAGTTACTAGATCCTTCATAGAGAAAGAGTAAATCTGACAGATTTACAAATATGTTTTTTTTCCAGGTTAACTGTAATGGAAATGCAGGCACTGGACAGAAAGAGGAGTCCCTTCAGACTGCTCCATGACATCAGTTCCAGAATTGCTCATTTGATGTAAGAAATACTGTAGTTAGGTTACTTAGCCAACTAAATACTGAATTTCCATTCATCCCTCTAAAACAATCTGGGCAATATAAAAATACACCTACTATGACAGCTAAAGACTATAGTGATTTTGGATATTACATGAACAGCAATCCACATACATACTTATTTTCTCCTGATGTAACATCTACTGTACAACAACACAGATTAATTACTATAGTGTCAGGAGTTTTTCTATAGCATTTAAAGTACAAAGATTCATCTGCATCCTTAAAACTTTTGGGAATATTTAGAGTGGTAATGTCTAAGCTTCAAAACTACATTTTTGGAGTGAGAAGACTTGTCCACAGGTAAAATTTTACTTATGATGACATAATTTCAAGCAATAAATCAACCATTGGTTTTGCTTGTTAAAACAATGCCTGATGACAGCCACTTTTCTGGAGTGATTCATATTGTTTTAAAGCCGGTCATCAAAATCAACTTTCCTCCTTTTCTTTAGTATCACTGTGAGTGTTAATGCCTGCCTTACGCAGGTTCATTCATATTTCCTATTCAATTTCATTGAGAAGTGGAAAAAAAAAGTAGATTTGAAATTGTAATTCAGATTTCATTTTAAACTGCTTATCTCTGTTCGCCTTCTGATTAAACATAATTTTTTTTGAACCAAAATGTCACATTATCTTTATGACCACGTTTTCCATCAAAGCAGTAAAAGCTTGAAGGTTTACTGCAAGAAGGGTTCCCCTTACTGGTGTCTCAGTGTACTACAGCACTTAGATCCCCTTTATGGTTTTAAACCACTGAAATCATTTAACCCGAAGCAGCTGCTAGTTGTGTCTTGATTTGGGAACCCCTCACGCAGTCTTTGTTCAAGGCTTATGAATATGTTTAGCAAACATATGCCAAATCATCAGTAAATACTGGCTACTACTGGTTGCTGGATTTGCAAGTGACTTTATAGTATTTTATACTTTTCAATAGGAGGGACATATTTGTGTACATGTGTCAGCAAACATTATGTACTGAGATACCAATCACAGTATTTACAGCTATACTATGTATGCATTATAGTTATATAGGGTGTTTGAAGTACTTTATTGGCATTTACATAGAGGGGCTACAAAAATGACTGAGTGGCAATTATCTAAGTCATCCCATAATTGCTGCTGAACCCATTATCCCCTGACAATATGCACAGAGGATACTGAAACCTCATGGTTTCAGAGAGAGGGTGCTTGCCAGAGCAGAGAAGGTCAACTTCAGCAATGCATTTTCACACTCTCACACAAAGAACCCCACAGGGCAGAGCTTGGGAAATGGAGCTGTACAGCTAATCCTTCATGAGTGTATCCATTGCTTAAAATAGCTCTACCAAAAATGAGAGGAATAAGTTTTTAAGTCCTAACAGCTCAGAATTTTCCATGGCTAGTCTACTTTGGCTAGTCCCAGTCTACTTTGCCAGAATAAGGAATATCCTATTTCTGTTTTTTAAAAAGTCCAGAGGAAATACTCATCTGCTTTCCATTTGGAACACTGGAAGAAATCTCCTTCCATTTCCCACGGCACGTAATTTTACACTGAAATTTTTTCTGCTGGTATGGGCATATGTGTAATACACAGAACACGAGGTGGGAAGGTCTGTAGATGCTCCTCTTCACACTGAAGGTAAATTAGTGACCTTAATCTGGAAGGCTGAATAAATATGTCTGCTACAATCAGGTCAGGACTTAGAAAATACCTCAAGTGCCCAGGCTCCTCAGCTGGATAGTTCTATCATCACAGGGTTAGACTCAGCATTCTGTGCTGCAGCCTAAAATGAAGTATGCATGTTGCCCATTAGCACTGAAGGGCAGAGCTACAGCCTCTCCACATGCTTCTTTTCACATATAGTGTTTGCATGTGCCCCCACTCTTATTCCCTGCTACACAGGCAGATGTACTGCCATGGGCTGTTAGAGCTGGCTTGGCAGAGAAGGCTTCTTCCCCAACAGCTGCTCTCTTCTGGCTGGGGTACAAACAGCTCATCTTGACACGTGGTCTCCTGAATGATTGCTGGATCAAAAGATCAAAAAAATCCCAGAACACAGCCCTTTACTGTCTCCTCCACACAGTTCACACGCAGGTACACGCCTCAATGCAGGCACAAGTCAGCTGCCAACATGTTCCCAAGACAACGAGCTCCCACTACACCAAAGAAGAAAAAAGTGAGTAAGTCCAGCAGGGATGAGCATGGTACAGGTCAAATTACCACCAAGCTTTCTGAGGCTTGACTGTCACATCAGGTAAAGGTAGACAGATCCAGGCAGCCCTTGGTGCCAGGACATCCCTTGATCAATAATCACTCTTTCCAGGGCTCATTTGGTAACACTCCTTGCTGTAGTGGGATTCTCCCTTTTACGTCCCTCCTCCAGGTTTTTAAGACTCTCAGCTGTGGGGGTTGTGTTCAGAGGCTGTATTTTTTAACCATTTCTGGTTTGAACAGAAAAAAGACATTCCACGATGCCTATGTTCAAAGTATTTTTTATTGTCAGGCACCAGGGGAAGATTTAGTGAGTACAGTAGCCCATTAACTACCAAGCTGGGGTTCAGAAAAGACATGGATTTTTCAGTTACACAACATCCTAAAATCATCCCCTTATGGGAGTTACTAAACTGTAGATTCCTGATCGTTTTTTGAGGATTTTGTCTTTGTTGTATGAGATAGTAATGGCACTGGAAATCCACACTGGATTTCCAACTAATTCTCAGGCAAAATGCTGTGAAAGGAAATCATAATACTGGAACACTGCTATGAAATAAAACAAAGCACAACAGCCTGATGTTTCATTTTCAGTAGTTATTTCTGTCATCACTTTTTTTTAAACTGTATTTTCAGGCAAAAAGATGAAAATTCTAACATTTCTTTAGAATTTTCTATCCTCTACCCCAAGCACTAATCTAAAGTTTTGTCAGGAGTTTCCCATGTCACTTTACAAGAGAATCAAGTTTCACTAAAGTAATATTTAATTTAGAGGTGAAAAGTCTTAAATTATGGTAGGTAGAAAAACTTAAAGTGTTACTGTGCCCTGGCTTGCTTTCAAAGGAAGGATAATCTATCCTACAAGTGGCCAAGCCTCTGTCTGGCCAGGATGTACTTGTAACTAATTTAGGCATCTGCTTTTGATGATGCCTTTTTGGGCTGTTGTAGGAAGCAGCCTACACTAATAGTCATGTATGCCATTTTTGGCAGTAGGCCTGTTTCCTTAATTAAAGTGATTTTATTCATACAATCAATAAACACACATTTCCTTCCTAAATATATCTTGAAAAAATGTTAATTTAGACAGAGTAATAGAGTATTTGGCCATGCTATAATAATATTAAATCAATATTTGAAGGAGATTAGGGAACATCTTTGAGAATATCAATATCTTCACTAATGGATTAATAGTTCTTCACATACTTAACAATAACTTAAAAAAATATCAATATTTAAGCCATGTTAAAACAGTTAACAAGGAAAGTGTGGATTAAGGCTGCTTTTTGGTCCCAAATCTTAAAAAAACCCCAAGTATATAAAACCAGAATGACATAAATTAAGTTCCCCTTCGTACTTAGGATTTCCTAAATCAGCTTCTTAACATTGTTTGAAGTGTATTTTATGCTCTGAAGCACTCAAAAAAAATTGCATATTATTTCTTATTTTCACACTTAACAGAGAAGTTTAACTACAGGCTTGAATACCAATACAGAATTCCTTTGAGAACTGCCAATTTTCAGGTTAGACCTCCACCATTCTACTCCAAAGAGCACTTTGCTCTAAGCAGAGGCAAAGGAGTACAATTAGCTTGTTTCTATTCATCATTTCCTGGCACCTGGCCTCTCCACCATATGATGAAGCAACAAAGGTCTATGTGTTTGGGGTAGTGGGAGCTACCCAGAGCAACCAGTATCCAGCCTCAGGATGGGCAGGTGCATAAAGCTGCTCTGTAAACCACTCCACCACCTCTGTTCTATCAGCATCTCTCTCAGAGGTGATTTTCTGACTCGCCATCTAGGAAAGTCCTATCTCTCTTCCACTCTGAGATTTTAAGCCATAAAAAACTGACTGCTGATGCTGTGCTTTTTGCCTGCAGCTCTGCCTTTCACTTCTCCACGGCAGAAAAGCTCCAAGAAGTTTTTCACCAGAGCAGCCACAGT
The DNA here is from genome assembly GCF_022539395.1 of Myiozetetes cayanensis. Taxonomy (NCBI): domain Eukaryota; kingdom Metazoa; phylum Chordata; class Aves; order Passeriformes; family Tyrannidae; genus Myiozetetes; species Myiozetetes cayanensis. Next base: position 16,116,749 of record NW_026088185.1, on the reverse strand, counting down.
GGTGAAGACAGGTTTTCCAGGACTGGGAGGCAAGCGTAAGAGAGGGGTCCCTGAATGAAAGGGGAAAAAAAGCTTTAGTCCCCAGCTGCCAAGACATGATGAGAGGTACCAGTGCAGAACCACTCTTTTGCCTAATGAAACCTCTTCCTGCCTTCTCTGCTTTCACTGAGTGGACACAGACACTACAAGGCCTGATGGAAAGCGGGCATCATGCTGTCTCCTTGCCTCGTCCTTGCTCCCTCCTTCATTTCTCCCTGCACACTGTGGGGTCCCTGCAGCCGGAGTTGCCTTCTAGCTCTGTGTTTGCACAGTTTCAAAGTCAGTGGTGGGCATAACACTGGCTCATGAGGAACTTTTCAAAATAAACTGCAACGATTACAAAATACCCAACCATGCTGAGTGATGCTCTCACTTCAAGCATCACTTGAAAGGTGAAAGTGCGAGTAGTTACAGGGATGATGATACCCAGATGAGCTGTGCCAGAGCAGGAGATAATGTATGACTAGGGGCAGGAAAAGCACAACTGATGCCCAAGGCTTGTATCTGTTGGTAAAAGCTGAAGTTCATTATGCATCTCTGCCCCAATTCTGTGATAACTGAGAGGTGTGAATGAAGGGGTCCTGGCAATCACCTTCACTATGTTCCTGAACTCCAGAGGATGGTGTGTTTCCAAAACACATTGGTGTATTAAGGAAGAAAAATAAAGTATGCTCAGCATTAGAGAGTCCCAGTTGCCTGAATAACAGGCATTAATCACACAACAGGACACACTTTTTCAACCTGTAAGATAATACTTCTTCCTAAGACAAATTTCCTAGTTTCGAACGCATCCTGGGATCTACTGAGAATTCAGTTTTGCTTGTGCATTCCAGGAGAGAGTATTTTTGGTTTCATGGTCTAGGAAGCAGATGAAAAAAACAAAACTGTAGTTTGGAGGCCAATGTTGTGTCCAAATTAAATATGAACTTATGCCGTTCCAGTGTCTTGTTTGTTAACTGTGTGTTGCATAATCCATCAGCCAGCTGATAGATTACTTGTGGGACTGTATTTGTGAGAGCAGATTCCCTCAAACCACTGCACTTACTTGCAGGAGCAACTGTCCATCAGTGGGAGAGAAAATCAAAATCCAGGTTTTTTTAGGAAAATACTTCTCAAAAGAGGCCTCTCTCTGCATTGATGCATCTCTTTCTCCAACTGCACTAGGTATGATTCCAGCTAGTTCATTACCCTCTATTGAAGTGTTTTTGGTTGTCTGGTGGATTTTGAGGATTTTTTTGGTATTTTTTTTTAAATTAGTGTTGGAGGGGAGTAAGCATCACATGCTGGGCACCTCTTTCTTGCCTTGACTGGAGGTGTCAATTCACAGAATAAGACTCTAGACTTACGTGCTTCACCCAGTGTGAGTAGTTGGTCTCCTTTTGAGACTCACTCAGCAGTAGTTTCATAAACAGAAAAATAGTGAATGACCTGGGATAAGTAGAAAAGTTCTTGTGCTGTGCTGTAGATTTATTGCATTTTTGGCTGACTATAGAAAACAGTCTACTTTAGAGTGTTTATAGGAAGCCATCAGAATTTCTGTTTATGTATAATTTTAATTTATTAGGAAATTAATATAGTTCACAGTGTATATAAATTTCACAAACTTAAAGCTGGCAAATGCATGGCACATGCTCTTGAGAAATACTGTAAAAGTCTCCCAAGGCTTTTTTTTTTCCCCATCTAAAATCTCATTGAATGAAGCATCTGGTTGCCATTCTTAACTCCCTGCAAAATGATTCAGAAATGACCCATTTCTCATTTCCAAAAAGATGACTTAATTCTATCTGTGTGGTACTGCAAAGGGAGCATAAATTCCCCAATCTCTTCCTACTTATATTATTGTAAGTCAAGTGACTTCAGTGCAACTAATCCTGATTTACATCAGTGTAAGCCAGGAGAGACATAAGGGCTCTAAATTTCCTTACTGTTTGTTTTAATACAGTATTTTCTCCTTCTGATGGTTACCCATTAGCCTATAAATCTTGGTAGTCCTAAACTCATACAGCTGATTAATTCTTGAAGTGGTTTGGCCTATTTTTTGTGATATACTTGAGCCAACTCTGGCAGTCATATCTTCTGATCCCATGAGAAGGTGCTAGTCTGAGGAATTTAGTCTTAGCTTTACAGCCATGCAAGACTATCCCTGTAAACTGCCTTAATGTCTGACTGCACATATCTTAGGGGTGCCCGTGCACTTGCTCAGAAGTCTAATATTTGAAGATTTAGATTCACAATTTCTGTAACTTGTCATTATCCAAAGTTAGCAACTCAAAATCCCCAGTCTTTAGCATGGTACCTGTAAATATTCCTAAGGGAAAGGATGCACCCCATAGGTTTCTGAGGGACTCACCCCCCTCCTGGCTGCTCTCCAGGTAACATTTTGTCACCTGCTAAGGGGAACAGATACCAGATTGAACCTTGAGCAACAATGCTAATCAATTTAGATATCAGTTAAGAGATTGTTTAATATGCTAGAGAGAAAAATGGAGTTTTAGGACTTTTCATCTACACTACCTTAGGAATTAAATGACATCATTATGAAACAAAACATTAGAAGCATGATATCATCAGAATGCCCCCCTCACCTCATCAAGCCTTTAAGTTATGAGTTGTTCAAGGGTTTTGGAAAGTTGATAACTCTCAGTCATTACAAGACAATGTGTTTGCATCTAATGGTTTTTCATTAAAGAGTGATATCACTAGAGATTTAATGGTTTAAAAATACTGGCTACTTTGCTCAATTAAGAAGTGTAACACTCCTCTTCAGCTTTTCAGTGTATACAAACCTCTCCAGAGTGTCAACTGCCTGGAAGTAACATTACTTTTATATAGGAAACTGAAATTATTGCATAGCAAAACATCAGCCTTACATCCCTCTGCTATAAATTTCTAGATTATGTAGTAGTCTGTATTTACACAGTTTACATGTTTTTTTTTTCCCAGTTGAATGTTTTAAAACAATACTACAGAGCATTCTTAGAGCTGTATTACTTCAGCATTCCCAAATGCTGTGATACAATTCCTTCAAGAAGGAATACACCACATCATTCTTTTGCTATCAGCACTACAACACTGAATTTATACAGCATTATTCCCTTTCTATAATGAAGCATAGGAAATTAAGCGACTTGTCTCCAGTCATACACCAGGCAGGATATGTACACCCAGGAACTGATTTTGGAATTTTTCATTCACTATTCTAATGCAAGTGGCATAGTATGATAGGGACACATGCTTTAGCAATGTAACCTTTCCATGCCATTTTACTTAACAATAATTGTTCATTTTGTCTTTGCATAGGGTTGCTATTGAGTGATATCTACTACATTTCCACCCCAAGACACTTGCCTATCACCTCCTATGACAGGAAATTAAAACTGTATTTATAATTCGTAAAGTGCTTTGGGGCTTCTGCGGATCAAAGGTACACTGGAAATGGAAAGTATTTCATAATTTTAACTGAACAGCTTAGCTTCAGAGTTGTTTCTCTGCAAGTAATAAATTAGCATTTCCTCTTCTAGTTGCTGTCTTTTGGTCTCTGCTATCTTTAATGTGAATTTGCAACTGTCAAAATGAATAATATGCAGCATCAATTTAAACCCAGCTTTTCGATAAGTTCAGCATAATAGTTTCATTTTGTCTCAATTCTGTTGATTGCTGTTAAATTCTGGATTGTTTTAAATTCCTTGAGACCATCTTGAAAGTATCAATTATAAACTCTAGGCATTTATTAAAATTCAGTTGAGACAGAACACTCATTTGGCTGGAAAACTTTTCTTTCTGTCCTTTGCACTTAATACAGAAGAGGTCAAGGAAATGTAATTTGCCATTTAAGAAAGTAGAATGTTTAAAGAAGAAATGTTATAAATTATTGTAGAGATTAGAAAAGAAAGAAAAAAACGTTCACAAAGAGCATAGATGGAGGTGAAGAATCACACAGTACTTGCTTTCTGGCCATCTACACAGCTGTTGACGGGTCAAAGACATTGTAAGAGAAATGATTTGAAAACATGAAGCTCAGAAGTAACACGACTCTCCCCATTCAGAAAACAAACTTTCCTCTGAGTTGGAAACGGAAAATGAAGTCATCAGTTTTTGCAGGTTAAAAGATTTCTATAATAATATGGCTTATGACACAGTCCCTAAGAAACTTGTAATATCTGCATGACTAGATGTTCTAGTGGATCAGAGCTAGATATGCTGTTTGACAGTAAAATTCTGCATAAGCCCTCCTCCCTTTCTCTTTTAAGTATTTGTTATTCCAAATGTTTATTGATACTTACAACAAACAGCAACATCCATAGTTTTTCTCCGGTGACACAGACACTTTTCACAGCCTCAGCTATTTATACAATATTGTATAAAAAATATCCTCGCCTTTCTGCTTTGCAAAAAATAAATTGCTTATATCACTGAGATCAGTATCAGAAACAGACTGAGAATACAATGCATAGAAATAAATTAGGGTTGCTCTAGAATTAAAAACTGAGACTGGAATTACAATTCAGACTGAATAATACTGAAATCCTGTTGGCTGTTCTTTAGAATTTTTATTCAAGAGCATGGATGATCCCATAACATCATCTGGATGGTGTTTACAATGTGCTTGACAATTATATTCAGAATTTTTTACACCTTAATTGTTACTTTATATATTCTCTCTCTACAAATCATCCAATATGTGAATTTCTATCTGAGTTGCATGCAAATATTAAGCAACTATTATTTAGGCCATAATAGGCCATGAAGATGTTCAGTCTTTTCTTTTTAATCCACATTCTACTTTTAAATCAGTCTTTATTTTCAATATAAATATTGAAATATAACTTCAATATAAACATCATATTTCCTATTAATTATTCCAACTGAAGTAATTACTAATGTTGTTAAAATGATTACTGAATCTTCTTGATCAACATTAAAATAGGAACGAAATTGCTACCAAACTGGTTTCCATTTTGAATTTTTTTTCAAGGATGCTGACAATTTCAACCAGAAAGATTCGCTAACAATTCCTAAGTGCTAATAGGAGTCTTGAATTTCTTAATTCCCTGATCTGGAGCAATACCCTGTATTTCCTCCAGACCTATAAAATGGAAGGGTACAGTCTTGGCTTCTGGCCGGATTCATCTTGGCCTTGATTCTAGTGTTGCAGGTGAAACTTCATTATATGCCTGGACAGTTATTTGTGCTTGAAATTACATGACTAAATTATCTAGTAGAATCACTGATGTAACCTTTGGCATAGGTGTAACCCCAGCATGAATCAGTCATCTTCCATATGATTAAAATGTATGTACCTGAACATAAATTCTTAATAGCTGGTAATATTTCCAAGTAAACAATGTACTCAATAAGGAAAGAGAATAGGAAATTTTCATGTCAGTGAGGTATATCAATTTAAGGAAATGCATAGACATGAGATTTAACTAAACAGGGGAAAAAAAGTGGTAAAATATTGTTACACTTTCAGGACCTCAAAGCCTGTGAGATGAAATGGCTAATATATAAATAATATATATTTATAGGCATAAATAAAGAGACATGTAAGGAGAGTGACAAAGAAGCTAAAGGTACAATTTAATCTTCTGCCCAAAGTACTATATAAACAGCTCTGTTCCAGTTTTCATCTTTCCCTTCATGTTATCCATGGCCTTAGTTGTTTTTCCTATATTTTTTTATTACATCTCAGTTTGCCAGTTTTCCCCCTCTTTCCATTCTTATGTTTTTAACCTTTAGTCCTTGACTACAGCACAATAAGTCTAGTGTGGTATCTATCTTAGATAAGTAATTTCTGTTTAAAAAAATCTTTCAGAAAAATTGCATTGAGATTCCTTTTTTTTTTTTCCCAGAACAATAAGCTGATCTAGCAGAAGACTTCTGGAGGGGCTATTTCATTATTAAACTGAGCCAACTACCTTAGATGGAAGTGGTTAAGTAGAAATGTATGATTCATAAATAGCTGTGCATGCACATGATTCAAATCTGGGGCTTCCTGCGGTGATGGTATTTATTGTTTTCAAATCTAAGTATTCATGCAATGGGTAGTGAAGCCAGGAAAACTGAGCTTAAAAAGCAACTTTAGATTTGTCCACTTTTTTCACCAGACAAGTTTAAGTTCTGTTGAGAAGCTTTGTGAATGGTGGCAAGATGCAATTGCCTTCCATTTTCTTTTCATCTCTCCCTTCTCACCCCAGGACAGCGAGCAACCAAGTGACTGGGGAGAAATGAACTAGAGTAGACAGAGGAGGAGGATTTCCTAGAGAGACAGGGAAGACAGGTTGTGGTTTCTACTTCCCTTCCTTGGAAATTACATTCCAAAACTACAGTGAAATCTCACCTATTTTTGAAGTGAGAAACACAGGGAAACTTACCTGTGCTCTGCCTGCCGCTGGTCTCAGTCTCAGCCTAATCTCAGTACCTTTAAATGGAGCCTACTTTTGTTCTTGAGTTTTTCCAGGACTGTAGACTTCCTCTCAGCAGGAACTGGACCGAGCCCATGTCTGGTAGCAACAAATGTCAGAATGAATGTCAAAATGCTGTTTATATTCCCCCCCATGCTGATGGTGAAAATGGAAAAATGGCATGTCATCAAGACAATTCAGCCACAGAATAAGGGTGCTTCTTTATTCAGTGCCCAGAAATCCAGATTTACACTGACGTCAGAACTGCAGTGAATCCCAGCATGCTACTGGAAGCTGTGAGGGTTTATAATGCTGCCCGGCTCACAAGAGCCAGACTGCTCTCATGGACTCCTGCCAGGCCCAGACAGAACTGGGGAAGCAGAACAGAAGCCTCCTTGCAGGGCTCCTGACAGACCCCACTGCCAGGTCAGATAAAGCTTTATGCCACTGAGAACATTTGTGGGTAAAAGTTGGGTTTATTGGGTTGACATGACACAGGCCACTCTGTTTTCTATAGAAAAGACAAGCAACTGGAAACAGAGCTGTAATGACTGTGTACACCGCACAACATTCATCATTGCTATTGAAGACTGACTGGGACTATAATAAATACATGACTATTTGATATATGTTCTCAAAAAGGTCATCCAGAAGCATATCCTAGGAAGCCCCTCCTGGCATGAAGCGCAAGACCAGCCAAATTGTTTTAACTCATGAGTATATTTTTAGAGTTCATTTAAAACATTTTGTCATGTATGTTCTCTTTTACAGAATGATACATCACCACTGACAGTCAGTGCATACTGTTTTCATAGCCTAGCTTTCAAAAATATTATGAACAAATATCACAGTGCTATTGTTATAATGAATTACAGTGATGTGTTTCTTGAGAGAGTGCCAATGACTGGTTTATATCCTCCGTGATGTTACTGTCATAAGAAACGTGGCACAAATCTTTTCCCAAGGTTCAGCAGTATGTTTGGAGCAATAATGCTACACATTTTTTTCTTCTTTAACCAGTTTTCTCTCAGCCTTGATGTACAGCCTTTTAAAATTTTATTTTAATATGGTCAATGATCTAACAACAGTTATTATGTTTGAAGTTGCTTTATTGTAATCTGGAAATAATTTTCATCTGACTCTCACCAACAGCCAAACATAATAAAAGATGTATAAGCCAAATAATGTTACACTGAGGCTCTCAGGATTACATGAGGTTCTCATACAGTTGTACAGTCCCGCAGTACAAGTAGAAAAGGAAGCATTGAGTTCTGCTGGTAGCTTATCTGTGAGGGAAAGAACATGCAGCAACGCTGCAGAGAACCCTCTTCAGGTTCCTGTTTGAACACCTGTCCATTACAGGCTGGGTACAAGCTTTGAGCTTTCCCTGGGTGTGTTTTGCTCCCAGTCACTGGACATTGTCTATGCCTTGGCAGCCCCCTAACAACCTTCCCAGATGAACGGCTTCCTTCAGGAATGACATGCCAGCAGGCAACCTTAGAAAAACATGGCTGGATGAATATGAAATTCTTTTTATAAGATCTATAGGGGGAGAAAATGTCATATGTTTGCCAGCTGTTTGTCTTGATACAAGCTTGTAGTTGGAGCTATTAAAAACACAGGATTTTTAACTTTTTCTTTTTCATGGTTTTTAATCTAGCCAACCCTGTGAGAACAAAAGTTCATTTAACTCCAGCTGTGTTCCACCACATTCATTTCAATAATGTTTGGTCTACTGAACATACAGAATTAAGTACCTGTGTGTTCTGAAGTGGCAGAGATATTTTTTCTTAGGCTCTCCGAAGTTGTTCTGCACAAAAATATACTGAGGGGGAATTATATGCAAATACATATTTGACCATAGCTGAAATGGCAATATTTGCTAACAAATACACTGCACAATACGGTAAACATTTTTAAGCATACAGAATAAGACAAAATAGCCATTACCTTTGAACTTTTGCGACTATGTCTAAGACATTAACTGTTCCCTTCACAATAGTAACCCATCCCTAAGAAATTCTAAATGCTCTTTCAGTATCCCAAGGAGTTTTGGATCTCACAATGCTCCTTTTGCTTCCCACACAAAGATATTTCTCTCACTAAAAAACCAAAAACCCAACCCCTCAAAAAATGAAATGCAAGCAAGAACATTTCCAGAATGATAAGGAGATCAAAAGTAGTGAGTGAAAACAAAAAACTCTTTGCCTAAAAGAAGGAAAAACCCTAAGGGGCCCAGAGCCACATTTTTTTAATGTGACAGGCACTTAGAAGTGTAATTGATGGGGCAGTTAACATGGCTCTTGACCAAAACAGTTCATATGCGATAGCAATGTCACATTTATAACATGCCAAAAATCATGCTAATATGTATTCCATGAAAATGTAACTACTTCATAAACTAGGAGAAAAAGATCCCCTACGTTAGTAAACATATTCAAAGTTTAAGTTTGAAGGGCTATATTGTTATTTCAGATTCTTTCTACAAATAGGTGCCAGGAAAAAATTCTCAAAAGCTCCCTCTTTTCTGTTGCATTAGGCTATGCTACCTTTGCTACAAATACGATAAAGGAAATAGTCTACAGTCCAGGTTTACAGTGGAAACCAATTGCCTCCCACACCAGGGAGAGGGCCGACCAGGTCATTTATCAAAAATCACTAATGCCTAAAGCCATGGGTCACTTTTCAACTTAGAGGATAATAGTTTTTCCTTTCAACTACAAATTCCAGTCTAGACATGCTTTAGGATGCCTTTTGAAATGTCTTTTTGCTTAAAGTGTGCTCCAGTGTCAGTTATCCTCATCTGAGGCTTCTTTACATGATCCCAGAGCCACCTGCGTTTCACAGGTAGTAGGAAAGCCTGAAACAGAGAGGCAGAAGAGTTCCTCAGTGTATGATTCTTTTGCTGGGTGTGTTCACTGACTCCCTTTCTGACACCTGCAGCACTTATAATACACATATACATACACACACACAATTTGGTATTATTTTACCCTGTAAATATTGTTTACTACATAAGTTCAATGCATAAGGAAGCAGAAGAACAATACTCACAACGAAGGTGTGACTCCATACGTATTCTATTTGCTCTTGCAGGGTGTGGTAAGCTCCAGAAAAACATATGGAAAGATAATTGCTGCCACAAGAATCTTAGAGCTTTGCTCTGTCATCAAGCCACACACGCTGCAACTCGATAGTCTCTCCTGACAACGTTAACTGGTTGCCTTATGTCATACAAGAACTTTGGGCACACCATAGTGAAAATTAATCTTAGTAACTATCGCTAGCCCTCTGAGACAGCTTGCTACTAATTACAAAGCTTACATTTATTACAGGTGCGTGGGGTCACTGTTGACATTTCAGCTCTTAATGGCCTTTCTTCCAGTACACACCAGAGCACAGCATGGCTCTGTTGTTTAGCACCATGCAGACCTCAAACCAACAGTGGAGCCAGCCATCAGCCTGCAGTGACAACTTCACAAGTTGCAATCAAAGTTCCTACTGTATCTTAACAGCTGCTACAGAGAAAAGCATCAGGAGTGAGTATGCAGTTGTTTTTTAACAAATGACTTTAAGAAGTTAAAAACTGCACCATACGACCTGCTACCTGGATGCAGTTTGAGGTGACTAAGTAGGAGTAACATGAAGTCTCTGCCTTTCCCTCAACCCTGCAGAGTTGAGGTACGCTGATGAGACAGTGCAAGCTCCCTCTGCCCCACTTTTCCTACAGACTATAACCTCCAGAAGCTGTCAGTCCTGAAATTTGTGTGAACATTAATTTCATGGAAAGATAGCAATTCTAGCTCAGAGTAGCTCATCTCTCCAGGCTACATATTAGTTAAAATAAATGTCTATTAAAGAAAAAAAAAGGAAAAAGCAAGCTCTCAGATACCAGCACATGGTAGTCGTAAATATTAATTTCTGAATCATGACTAGCTTGGAAAATATGAGTAAGGATGAAAGTAGTGAAAACATTGACGGAAAACTTTATGAGTGAACATGCTGAATTTGATTAGTTATGATTAATGGGGGTCATATTTTGTCCCTTGTAAATAGTTGAGTAATTGCTGTAAATCCATGAAAATATTCACAAAAAGTGAAAGGTTTTAGCATGAACATCAACCCCCACAGGAAACATGTAATGCGTTATTAGAGAGCCGTTCAAAACCTAAATTCTTTACAGCTTGAGATACAACATTTCCCCTTCAGTTTCTGGCATCATCATCCACTTCTTCACCCAAACATGATCACGAAACATCCCTGTAACAAATACAACTGCAGCTTTATGAAAATCATTATTAAAAACCCATGAACACATCATTGGCATCTCTGAATTGTTACATAAAAAAAAAATTAATTACTATGTTCATGTATCTAATAACATTACTAATGTATCAGCTAATAATAGCTGGGGCCAAAATGCAGATGTGTCATCTTGGAAATGGTCTTCAGTGTTTGGACAGTGATACAAATGTCTGCACTGAGTTTCATTTGGTTACAGAAAGCAGAAGACAACTTATGTTTCTCTATCACAAAAGGAGGTCCCCAAGATGTCACACTCAAAACATGATCAAACAGTCTGCAGCAGGGAGAAAGTAAAGCTCTCATTTGACATGTCCCTAGAACTTGAAGAAGATCACTTCTCTTCCCCTGCCACCCACCCAGCTGTCCACCAGCCTCTGGCCCTCAGAGGAAAACCCCTCACACAGCTTGTCATAGATCAAATACCCCTGGCAACTATACCTGCTTAGGCTGAAAGAGCATTACCCTTTTCAAAGCAAAAAAGCTTCTGATTTTAATCTCCTGCCACCTTACCTAAAGAGTCTTCATAGACTTTTCAGGTAGACTTACACCTGAAGTGTTTTAGCTCCCTCTTAGGAACTGACTGATTATCCGGAGCCCTAGTGGTGATTTAACATCCTCACAGAAATCTGCACTTGAATTCTTCCAACTTAAAATGTAACATGACTGCTGCTAAAAACTGAAGATGCAGCAAGGTGTATTTATCAAAGTCATTTCCGTATTTGATGAATACTGGCAAGCTGTGCAAGCTACATTATCGAACTGTATCTGCCTTAAGTTAAAAATATCAACCAGAAGATGCCAGACATAGGGTATAAGAATGTTCCTTCTTGCTGCATATTTACTCAATCAACTCTGCAGACAGGAGCATAAATGACCCACAGGGAATATCTTTCAGCTGTCAAGCAAAACTCAGTTTGGTTTACTGAAGCACCAAAGGTTTTTATGTTCTGAAAGCCCTTTTGTCTGCAGAAAATCTCCTCTAATGAAAATCTGAAAACATTTGCATTGCTTTTAAATCTCTTCAGAGATTTGGTGTTTTATGCTTCTAGTACAGATAATGACATAAGTTTTCAAAGTAAACAAAAAAAAATTTCCAATGTTAGCAATGAAAATACATTTTCATTCCAAGTGACATTGTATCTTTTTTCCCCTCTCAAAGAAGGTCCAGTTTTGTCCCTCGATTTGTTTTCTTCATCTGCCTTGAAAAAGACTTGCCAAAATTTTCCTTTCCAAAAATATTCCTTTTCATACTGAAAACCAAGACAATTCCCCTTTTTTTCTTGTTCTCTGAAACATTTTTTTTAAAAGGACACTCTCCTCTCAGTATCCTTTGACAGTGGTGAATCTTTAATTTTCTGCAGAGGTCCCCTGAATATGTCTTTCCTTCAAGCCTGCTGTTGCTGCTGCTTGCACCAGCCAGGACAGGCTAGCAGAAAACTAACTTAATGTCCCCTGACATTGCAACACTGTCAGCCCTGAGTCTGGGTTATTTGGAAGGCATCGCCCAAGGCTAATGCCTGGCAATCTGGGCAGGAGTCTCTCTTGTATGGGCAAACAAACTACTATTATTCCCCAGTGGTGTTGCAGTATTTGCTGAACTGAGAAGCCAAGGAAATTAGTTTTAGTAATGAAACAGATCCAAGCATTCCATGTTATCATCTTAATCCACAGCGTAAGTCTTTGTCACTGTGTCCTCTCAGGATGCTTCTGCACCAGAAGAGAATTGTCAAAGATAGGAAGAATTAGCTAGAAGTAGACAGTTACTTTTTCATGCACAGATGCCTGTTTCTCATGCCCAAGACCCCATGCTAATGTCTGCCAGGTGAAAATACCCATGTTGCAGGGGAAAAGCCTATAGTCACTAACCATTTTGGTACCATGATTTAAAAGGGTTGTGAAGGTTCAAAATCAGACTGTTTAAAAGGAGCTGGGCAGGATCTGCATAGTAGCATCCTCTAAAAAGCTGTGTACAAGGCCCAAAAGACACGAAATCCAGAGTGCCAGGGCATGAAAAACATGACAGTGTAGACAACAGGAAGTTGGCTACATTGGGAACCAGGGAGCTGTTTGGAACAGGACAAACCCCTGCAAGAGGGATGGGCTAATTGTTCATCATAAAACCCAGCACATAGCTATAAAAAACTAAAATAGCTACTGAGAAGCATCAAACCTAGAAGCAGAGGACAAGCCAACATGGGCAGAAACACTCAATTCAGAGTGATGCAACCCATGAGCTGGTCCCAAGTAAAGTGCATTTCTGAAAGCATCAGGAGGAAAGTAAGCAGCACACTGTCCATGAGTAAGGAAGGATAAATTAGGCTGCCTATCATTGCAGCTGAATTGAAGAGAAAATAATAAGCAATCGTGTAAGAGCAATACTTGGGAGTTCTTCCACATTAATACTAGACATCTGAAAAGCTGGAGAGGGAGCTAAAATGCTTGGCATCAGATGGACAACCCTGATATAACAGGCTTCTTGGCATGTGAGGAAAGGAGGATAAGAAGTGGTATTACCTACTTGAGAGGAATGATGGAATAGGACACCCACATCAGGTAGAGGCACTGCATGTGAAGGTTATTACACAGTGGCGCAGCATAAAAATATTATGGGGGGGAAAAGAAGCGCAATCCTTGCGAGTGAAAAGCCTGGACATTAATAATAATAGCATAGCTGTTCCACCAACCTCTGATTAGGGCAATGCCAGAATCACTGACACAGTAAAAACTTCATTAAATAATAGAAGCTGAAAATTTAGGTCAGATACAAACTCAAAGAGATTACAATTAACCTTACCTGACTGAGTTAAGGCTGAATCAAGACACAGAAATCTAATTTTTCTGACACACAAACACTTGCTACTTAAAAGCCATACTGGAGCTTCTCTCAGCTGGTGCACAGGACAACAGCTTATTAATGGGAGAGGTGTTCTAAATTAGTGATCATCATACACTACAGCTTAAAATTAGAAAAAGAAAGAAGGCTAAATACATCTAGTTTGTGACTATTCAATTTCAAGAAAAAAGTCTGTTAAAAATTAGCAGTTATAAAAAAGCAAAACCCAATACCCCTTCTGAAAAGGTTAGTTCAAAAGCCAAGAAGTCTACATAAAGCCTGTAGAATGAAATACACTATATTAGAAGTTCAGATAATGTGTGTGACACAGACTAAGAAAACAAAGTAGTCCAAACTCCCTCTGCATGGATGGCTCAATAGGAAAGCAAAGGAATCTTTCAAGGCAGAAGACCGGCATTAAGAAAACAAACAAACAAACAAACAAAAACCCAAGAAAACCACCAGAAAGCTTTCTGAAGTGAGGACAGAAAAATCCCATAAAACAAAGTAGCTCAAATGTAAACAGGAAGTAAGGAGGTCTAAAAAAAGAATTTGAAGAGTGACTTGCAAAGGATGCTCAAACCGATGATAAAACATTTTTTGAACACATCAAAAGCAGGAAACTATCTTGTGATTAGTGGGACCAGTTGATGGTAAAGGCATAAAAAGGATAATGCCACCACAGATCCTCAGTGAACTATTTGTACCTTTACTGCTAAGGTTGTTCAGGAGATTCTCATGCTTGACATACTTGTTCTAGCACATAGGTAAGAGTTTTCTTTTAATTTTGTAATGAAGTTACAGAAGATTAAGAGAAGACCAATTAAAATCATCCAGAAGACAGAGAAGGTACCTCATCTATGTAGTATCTCATACACTAGTATAGTCTAGGACCCTTCTGTTGAAAGGGGAAAGATAAAAATGAGATGATCAAAGCATCAGAAAAAAGGGGATAGCTGAATGCATGGAGGATCAAACAGAATACTGCAGGATCAAACAGGATCTGCAATACTAGAAAAAGTAGTAGAGGACATTATGAAACTAATATTAGACTGACTTAATTGAAGCGAAAAGTACTTTCCACAGTGAGTAGTGAACCTCTGGAACTTGCTGCCACAGGAGGCTGTTGGTATCAGCAGACATTCTCACTTGAAGAAGAGTTGATACTGAGGTAAGTTAATGGGAAACATGTCCATGAACAGTAAAAAGACTATGCAGGTATGCGGCCCCTAATACCTGTAATACACCAGCTGTGACACCGACAGAACCTGAGAACAGACCATGGAAGTGGCCAAGTTTGCATGCTATCCCTAAATAGTCCCTCCTACTTGTGGCTTCTGCTGGAGACAGATGCAGGTTGGACTGATCATTGGTTTCATGCAGTCAGGCATTTCTTTTTTATGAACTTTTGTCCAGCTTCTGCATCTCAGCTTGTGTTGCGTTGCCTTTTTAATTCTCAGCTAAACAGCCCATCCCAAAACAGGCTGTGTCGTTCTTATCCTTTCTGATACATTGCCATTGCTCCTACCATCGGTACAGGTGTTCTGTGACTGATATATGAGAGAAGTATGAATGATTCATGAGTGAATAACCAAACCCAAAAGGTGATATATACCATTCCACAACAGCAGTAATAGAGGTAAGAAACTCTTGGTGTGCTGCAGATTTAATTCTCAACATCAAATACTTCTCTTTTAAATAAAGAGGCCAGAAACTTAATTGGGAAACATATTCAGAAAACTGTATTAGCACTGATTAACAAGGGCATTGCAGAAGTTAGTAACCTAGTGAGGCTGATTCTAAGAGTAATAAGTAAAAACGTAAAGGAAAAGGTGGGGAACATTGGATCACCATTAAAAAGGAAATGTACTCTTCTGCAGAGTAACTTCTGCAGCTTCTAATCTACAGTGTCGCACGGTGTCCAACAGCAGTCAAAATTACCAAAATATAAATAGCTTTATCCCACAAGAATTGTACATTACAGCACATCAACAGAAGTCACTTGAATATGGTCATTAGTAAAAGAAATAATGCAATGAGCAGCAGCACCCCCACTGTCCTTCACTAACAATCAGAGGAAACAAACAGATTCCTCAGTGCACATGCACCAGACTCCCATCTGGAATATCCTGTATATCCTTTCTCCTCAGAGTCTGATGAAAGGTGATAACAGATACTACAAATCATCAGCACAAGCTCACTTATTGGCTCAGTGGAAATTCTGAGCAAAAAGATGTTGACAACAGTATCCCAACCATCTCTTTTTCTGATTTGTTGGTGCAGTACAACACACAACATCAGAGAGAGAGTATTACAACCATTGCAATAGTGTTTTCTATTTATAACTACTGGAATGTGAATTTATGGTCTGTGAAAGGCTTTAGGGTTCTGACTGACAGACTGGGAGTCCTATTTCATAAACACTACATGATTTAATAAGCAAGAAATCAGGAAGCTGATTCTAAGAAATGAACCTACAGAAAGCATTTTTCAATCTGAAGACAACCATGGTAATAAGTCTGAGGTTTATCCTCTTCATGTTGTTATGCACAGATGCACATGTGTTGCTGTACAGAAACACGGCAAGTTGCAGCATTTATACAAACTCTTAGAAGTGAAAAAAAGTTGGAACAGCATGCTGGGAGACAGCTGAATCAGAAACCCACCACAAGAAATAAATGACTTTTCAAAGGAAGCATAATACATGCTTTTACTAAGGACCATTTATTAGAGACTAACACATCGTTTATTTTGAGTGCAGCTTTGGAAAAAAAAATTTGCAAGGGCCACTATGGTTAAATCTGAAGATTAAATTACCAGTTTGGAATTTTCAAAACATTCTGTGCTAGTTTAACCTTGCTCCCCTTAAAGTCAAGAACAGATTTTTCCAATGATTTTAATAGGAAAGGAACTGAAGGAAGCAGAGCTATTCCAAAAGTTCTGCCATGGAGGTACTCCAGCTTTCCTCTTTATAGAAGTATTAGTTACATTTTTATGTGGATATCTAAACAATCTCGGCTGTAAGAGCTGGCTGAGGAGAAAGTTCTTATTAGCCCAATGGCTCTGGGAGTTCAATCAAAATTCTAAACTTCAAACCTTTAAATATTTTCTTCATTTAAGAATTAACTTCATACAAGAATTTAGTGATGGGTCACAACTTTCTAAATACAAAAACTGTTGACAGAATTACATTGCTCAATTTCACAAGCTCTCAACAAATGCTACAACAATGTCAAGGTTTATACCTTCTCAGGCATTCTA
This sequence comes from Myiozetetes cayanensis, assembly GCF_022539395.1. Taxonomy (NCBI): domain Eukaryota; kingdom Metazoa; phylum Chordata; class Aves; order Passeriformes; family Tyrannidae; genus Myiozetetes; species Myiozetetes cayanensis. The sequence goes on along the minus strand of NW_026088185.1, from coordinate 16,099,907 downwards.
AGAGCCTTAAAAACATTAATACTTTTAGCCTAAAGCATCTCTAAAGTGAGCTATACCCATGATTGCCCCCCGCTTTTTGATATAGATGAGGGAGAGAAAAATATAGAGGCTGCAGCAAAGAAACTATATAGCAAATATAGTCACACCACATGGAAACTTGTGGCTTCAAGCCATTCTCCTGCAGAGAAAAGGAGAAGTAAGAGAATTGCTCATGAGGAAAATATTGACCAGCACAGTTCACTGCTAAAAGATACCTTCCTGTCTGAAAACCCTGGGGTTCCAGGAGATTGGAAGCTGCAAGTAAGCCAGCCAAGTAATCACTATTGAGTGAGGAAAGGAAAGCAATCAGTCCTTGGAGGCAGAAAAGGTCTGAAACAAGATGGACAGTCAAAAGGAGAAAAAAAAAAAAAAGAAAAAAAGAGGTGAGCATGAAATAACTGGAGTCTGGTCCCATTTTACCCAGGCAAGGTGAGGTTTACTTAATTCCAGCTGCCTAACAGAAGAGTCCCATCTGAGCATCCTTCCTTTAGCATAAATGGAGAGATCAAGGCACTGCCAGTGTGCCCCTAGTTCATCCCTCAATTTCAGAACATGTTCCAGGACAACAAACTGCAGGCAGCTGACGCTGATAACATGAAACCCACTTCAGGAGTGTGACTTAACAATCATTTTAAGACAGGACAAATTTTCAACGAATGAAAGACCTCCATCTAGCTCTACCCAGGTCTGCATGTGGTCCCAGACAGCAGAGAGCTGTACAATCTGCCACTGCATTGCACTAGCATGCAGTGCTGTCTTCGAGTATAATTTCTGGTTTGGTCCCATCTGCAAAGAACCCAATATAATGGACACCTAACCAGTGTCCTAGTATGATTTGGGCCCACATACACCACGGCAACTGATAAAATAATGCTATGTTTTATAAAGTGAGTACATATACGAGGTTTGAAATTACTAAAGGAATTTGAAAGGCTGCTTATTACAGTTAGATTAAGCTGCTTAAGTGAATGGTTGACAAAGTTTACTACTTACTGTCACCAGATGTAACTTGTCCTTGAATTTATATAGACCAATTCTACTTCATACCTTCAAATCTCTTCTTGTATATGTCCTTACATATGAATGTCCATCACTATTCATAATCAATTGGACATACTGTAGCTTCCTCACCTTTGACTTTAGTTGCATTACGTTTCAGTAACTATAACAACACAACTTTAAAAGTGTTATATTTGTTTTCCCAGAGGTTATGCTATGATTTGTAAGGGAAAACCAACCTTGAACATTTTCCAGAATAACAAACAAAAATTACATCTTTCAGCAGTGGGAATAAATCTTACATTTACTCCTTAGGCACAGCTTCCTTTTGATATTATGGCCATGGAAGGGCTTGTTTTCTCAGCAGCAATTTAGAAATGTCATCAAGAAGTTTCAGAAATACAATAATTAAAGGTACTGTATCCCACACCTCAGAAAGAAATCTGTTTTAAAAATCATCCCCGACCTACATTTCTCCCTCTGGGCACACTACACACCAGGCTAACATCTGCACATCTGTTCTTCATACCTGTGTCTCTCAAATGAAGAAATACAGAAAGTGATCTACTGTCTAAATCAACAAGATATTGTATTACACTTCGTGGTTCCCATTAACTTAATGTGATCAAACTCTTGAAAATGAAACCCTATCATTAATCATACGCAATTTACCTTTCTTTATGTAAAAATTACAATTAAGAACCACCTAAATGCAAAAATCTGAAAATTTATTCAGATTGTGATTTGTGCAAGCCTGTTCTGAAAAATGTGCACAAAAGTGATATTTGGAATGGCTGCCACTGTTCAATGGCAGCACCGTTTTCTTTCCAGACAGTTCAAGCAACCCATTCTGCTGCCCACTCTGTTTCTGAACTTCTCTTTGTCCCAGGAAGTTCCCTTATCTTCTGTCTTCTTTATCCTCTAGATGTCCAGCCCTCCTTCTAAATTACTATCTTGACGATGCATGTCTGCTCATTTGCTGTGCCTGGCTAAATGCACGTTTCACGGTTAACACCAGGCTGTGGGGTTCCCCCTCCCCAGCGATATGCTATTTGTAACAAGGTCACAAAAGCTTCTGCAAAAACAGCCTGATGATATTCAATAAGAGATGAGATTTCCCACAAGCATAATTGACAGGGTCAATATGCAATACAGATGTTCTTCCAACTGCTGCTAGATGTGATCACCACTAAGATACGGAAGAAAGAAGTAGAGAGAGAAGAATTCTAGAAAACAACCCAGAATAAATAATATTTCATAAAGGAACTAAATGCATAGCAAGCACTGGAGTTTTCTGAGCAGAACCTACTCACATACAGTAGTGGGTCATTGTTCCTATCTCTCAGTAACGTCAACACATTCTTGGGCCACACAACCATCACTTTAAATTCAGAGAGGTAATAGACTTTCTTGGCCTTTCAAAACTGTCAGGAAGCAGAGGTTTGATGAAATTCTGTGTCTGGTGCCAGCTCACTTGCCAAAGGGAAAGACGAAAAGCCCTTTGTCTAAGACAATACCATAAAATATTATATCAGTCCAAAATATTTCACAAAATCAAACATCTCCTTCAAACTCCTTACACATCCAAGTGCTGTTTGCAAATCTCTGCACAGTTCTGCTTGCAAACCAAATGTTTTGTACCTACTAACACTAGTACATGGACAGTGTAAGTAATGCAAGCTACTGGGGTCTCCCCTAAAATTAACAAGTAGCAATAAGAAAAGGAACTATTAAGGCATATTGTGATAATTTGGTCAAGAGTCAAAGGACAGAAAGAGCAGCCATAACAATCTGTATGTGAATTATTCACATAGTATCTGTGGAAAATTGGTACTGAAATATTTCAGTTTGAAGACCTTATGATTTCAAAGCACACACTTCAGTATTTTTCTGAATTGAATTCTAAGCAAGACAAATGATAATGTTTAACTATCACCAGGAACAGAAGTTTTTTTGCAATTTCTCACATTCCAGTTCTCCATTTTTTGCAGTTACAACATACAACCACACCAACTCTGTTGCAAAAGATTAAAGAGTAATGGAACAGACACATCTTAATTCAAACTAGAGTTCTTACTCCTGAAAAACACATGAAACAATCCCAGAACTAATACTGCCTTTCTCACTCCTGCTAACTGGGACCTTCTCCAGTGACTGTAAATGCACAGCAATTCAAGCTCACCATTCAACTCTGCTTTCACAGCTCAATTCCTATAATTTCCTGGGACTGTCCACCATAAAGGGAAGTATTTCTGTTTGATGTCTAGTTCCAGAAGTGGCCCATATAAAATGAAACATTTAAGATTTTTTTCCCCCAGAACTTTTAACAACAAAGTTGTTATCACTTGCTCACACAGATTAAAGTACACTGGGTTTCATTTTTGGCATGGCATTCTTTCCACAGACAGATAAAATGAGATGGTTTTATTGCTCTGCACAAGCTTGGCATGCTCCTAGTTGCCAGAGGCGCTGGAGACAAGTCCTCCAGACACCATTACACACTTCCTAGAACAGCGTGAATACTGCTACGCTTCCTTTCAGTTTGAATATTGGTCCAAACCACCTATTGCCTGAACGCAGATGAAGAGTGGAACAACACAAAATGTCGACATGACAGCTAACAAGAGGAAGTGTCCTCTCCAGTCAAGCCAAATATATAAATTCACCAGTCAACACTCCACTAAAAAAAACCACCTCACTTGAACTTTGACTTCTTTTCAACACACTTAATTATGTATTTTTAGCATCTTACCAGTTTTTAATACAATAACTGGGCTAAGCTACTGTTGCAGTACTCAGTGTTTAACCCTATGACACCCCTGGCCCAGCTCACGTGACTGCTGCCAACAGAACACACGCTCAGGGAGTTTCAATCTCAGCAGCAAACACGCCTGAATGTTTCCTCTATCAGTACTGTAAATGCTTGCAATAAATTACTTACAAAATATAGGCCTGATTCACCACTGCATTACACCATTTGTACACAGCTGACTTCAACAGAATTACACTAGTGTAAAAGAGAAGTAGGGGAGGGGTGAAGCAAGCCCTGTGTGCAGATAATTAACCATCTTTTTCATTGAACCATAATATACTTTCTCCATAAACTGGCAACAGAACCAATCAGTGTACACATTTCATTTCAAATACAAAGTAATTTTAGGAGCTAGCATTATTGTACCATTTGAAATATTCTCTGTTCTCATCAAATGATTCCCCCTGTAATTGATGTCATAAAGAATATCTGTGTTAAGCTGTCTTCATTTCCACAGTTTTCAATCCTTATGATGATCAATTATTTATATACAGACTAGATGAAAGGCAAGATTGTAATGACTCCAAGAGATTTAAGAGTGATATAATAAATCTTGAAAGCAGAACTCAAGGGGGTGATGGGAACAAAAGCCAGTACTGGACAATCATATTTTGCTATTTTTAGAAGTTTCCCTTCATCCCCTCCCCCAAAAAGACTACCAAAGCAGCACCTCCTGCAGTCCTTCTCCTTTTGTGCTAGCAAGAAACCTTCTTTTTCCCCATGAAATCCCTACCACCCTCGTCCCTTTCAGCTTCTTCTTCCTAAGGACAGCAATAAACATGTGCTTTTCCTTTCTATCAGCCCAATTGCTCTGGTTGCCAGGATGACCTCACTGAATGCCAGGGGAAATCCCGTGATCTAATTTTTTAAGAAGTCCTTCTTGTACAAAGTACATTAGCACACCTTTATCCCACTAATGATAACTCAGAGCTTTGAAGTTTACATTTGCATCCAAACTTTCCAAAACCATCTGGTTGGCTTCAGTTCCTAGCCACAATAAATAAACCTTGTCACCAGTCTTTATCCATGTCACATGTAAATTAAAAAGGACATATTCTTCTCCATATGACTCTCATCAGATAAAGAAGAAATCTGGCAAAAAAATACCAATGACTCAAATAAATCAAAGATTTGTACCATGCTTCTATCTGCCTCCTTTTTTCCCACAGTTCTCTAAAAAGATTCAACAGCTAAGGGTCACCAGTCTATTTTCTATGATCCACTGAACCATTAGACATGTCTAAGCATGTGGGCTCAGGCCTGCTTCCAAGTGTAGCTTCCAGCCACATTTAGGGACATATATCCCTACTAATTGTTCAAACAAACCAACCCACACCACCACATTGCCATCGTCCTACAAGTCTTCATGCTTGCAGTAATTATTTGTAGTAACTTGGACTCTTGCATTAGGTATTAGAATAGATAATATATTTATAAACATATATTGCAACTCAGACCAATGACTTGGGCAACCGATTTTGGAGAATTGTAAAGAACTTAATTTTCAAATTTGCCCTTCATTGCATGAACCCCAAGCTCAGTTGAATGGTGTCAGTTGGCACAACAAAAACAAAGGATCAGTAATTCTTCAGAGTTAAGGCCCAAATCCGTGGGTAAATATAAGGCAAACTCCCAAGCCTTTAAGTAATAGAAAGATTCTCACTAGCACTTTGTTTCAACAAGCACTTTAGAATTTTATTACTTATATTAAAAAGACGTACAGTAGGTACACTTGCAGCATCGTATATTTTCAGAGTGTACTAAAGAAAGTGTTTCCTATAGTGGTAGACAAATGATGTCACTAAAAAATTACATATTCTAAGATCAAGGTTTTTAGGAGAAAGATGGCAGTTTTCCTCAATTAAGATTCACAAAATATGGTCCTAATTGATTTGTATAACAATAAATGCAGCCATGGCTACAATTAGTGCCAAAATCTTTTGCCAATTTATTTCTTTTTCTCCTTTGGGATTTCTCCTTTTCATAATACACTTGCAAGAAACAATAACTCTTCAAAATGCCTGCATGGAGTTAATTCTAAACGATAAAGCAATCCAGCCCAGAAAGCAGCTAAGATTGAGCTCACGTCAACAGGTAGAATTTACAGTCCCACAAAAAGAAATGTTTAACAGTCAACTATTTAGCTGCAATAAATTAGACTTTCACTGTGTTCTTCTTATCACCACAATCTATAGATGAAAAGCAGTATATAGTAGTTAATTTTTAATTTTATTTATTACCACAGGCATGATTTTCTAGTAGTATTCTGTTTCTTAATGTGAAACTAGGGATCAAAACTTTATGATGACCTGAAGCTGATTTCTTAACAGTTTTGATTTCCTGCTCTTCATAGTCACCATAAATCATGTTTTCCTCCTCAAAACTTCAGATGTTTCTAACTTCTTATCTATCAGCCTCTAAAGTGTTTCCAGACTCCCACAAATGTTTTAGCAGACTCCACAGGCTTGCCTGCCACTCTGCTAAATGTCAGGCCATATATCTCTTTTGGGGGAGTTCCCCACTGAAGAAGCCAAACCATGGGAAAAACATTTAAGTAGGGAGGACCCAGAGGCCCCCCAGTCTTGGTTGTATTTAAAGTCTGAACCCCTTCTGTCATCCTAACTTGCATAGCATACAAACTGATTGGAGGAGCCTGTGCTTAAACTCACCAGGCTAAAGCAAGACAGGCTTCAGCAATAATCCATGTCTGCAATCCCAGGTCAGGCAAGGCTATGGACCACATCCTCCAGCAACAATTCTGTGATGTTTTGCAGTGACTCAACCGGGACACGTGAAACCCAGATCATGGACTACATCGTGCCTTATCCAGAATGTTGATAGCAGAGATATCATCACGTAGGCATTGGTAAGTTTCCAGCCTTCAAAACTGGTTGTCTTAAAGAAGGAGGGTGGGGACTGAGGAAGGAGAACAAAGACACTGGAGCGCAGGGTGATGAGGAAGGAAAAGGAATTTGCAAAAACTTGCTTCTCCATGGCTTAAGCATTTGAGAACTAGAATCATAATGAAATATTTTGGATTTGCCCTTAACAAATCCCAGCCACCAGAACAGACACTGTTCTGTTCTATCTGACTTTGACATGTGTTTGAATTCCTTTCAAGTGTTCTCAAGGAATAAACCCAGGATTTTTTCCCAGCTTCACCATGACTCGTCAGGAATTGTCACACTTCTAGGGAAACCACAGAGCAAAGTCAGAAGGAAAGGACAGGGAACTTACAATACATACAAAGCTATTAGAGCTGCTTCTGTAATACCCAATGCTAAAGCAGTGGAGCTCAGCAAAGCCATTCTTTTACCCAAAGGTAACCTTAAAAAAAAAAAAAAAAAAAAGTTGCCTCATAATAAAGGATATCCTTGTACTGAAAAAGAAGCAGCCTAACATGAAAGGACAGTAGGGTATGGAACAAGAAATCTTGTGTGACACATGGGCTCCTTGTGTGAAAAATGGTTTAAGATGCCATTCATGACTTTGGTCTGCAGTTCTTAAAGAATACATAGTGAATATACAAAATGCTTCTCTCCTTCAATAGCATTATCCTTTCAAGTGTGACAGTATGTTTTATTAATATCTAGCAATCTCAGAGATAAGGTGACACATTTGTGTTGCATGAAACATGAAATGACACAGAACTCATTGTCATGTTTCCTGACGGTGCTTTCATCTTCAATTATGTTGGGTTTAAGCTGTTTGCTTTGCTTCTGCTGTTTGCATGGGCTCATGTGAATAGTTTAGTATTTGGGTCATGTGGCTATTGTCACATGTGGCAGAATTATTAGCACTTTATGCATTCTTCTATAAGTAGGTGCTGAGAATATCCTGCTTTATCTCTGCATTTGATTCCTAGATGCAGCATTCACAGATGAAACTCTCTTGTGTGAAGCAGAGCTGAATGTTTACAGATGTGTTTGACAGTACTGGCTTTTCTGCTAAAAACTCTTTCCAAATCTTGTTTCTCTCAGTAAAACGTGGGAGAGGTCATAAAATGGGAATCCATGTTTGATGGGAAACACAATGCTAAGAAATACCATCATGTTGTAAAACAGGAAAAAAAAACCTGAAGAAAAGTCATATGATGTCATTAGAGACTGTTGTTTACCTCTGCAAAATTAGAGAGTGGGGAAAAAAAGCAGCTGCAACCTTATTTATTTAGCTTTTTCCACATCTGGGGCACCCCATCTCAGTTGGATGCTTCACTAGGTGTAAGAATAACAGATCTCCCCTAGGAAAACTGGATGCTCTTTTATGGGCTGCCATTTTATTTTTTTTTTTTTTTTAGTATTTTAAAGTGACCATTCTGTTCTACCTTCAGCTGCCAGGGCTTCCTACTCTTGTCTCTGCCCCTTTGGCAAATTCTGGCATGGGAGTCTGCTGGGAAGTGCAGGAATGAATAAACGTTTTTGGGATTGTCTTCCCACACACCCTAATGTGGCTCTTTGCTGACAGTATAATGAGTTGCACTGACAGTTGTAAAGTTATCCTTCTGATTCCAATTATTTTTCCAAGCAGATGCTGCTAAGTTGCATTCTATCTGGATGCATTCTTATTATTTACTAAATCACGTTTCTCAAGGGCAGGACCTGCCTAGTATCAGCAAAGGGCAGACAACTCTACATCTGTTCTCAAGCTCCCCTCCAATTGCTCTTGATCCTCACTGCATGCTGCTCCCTCTTTCCCCCTCTCCTAAGTCTTCTGTGCCTCAACATTTTTGTCCACTTTGCCAAGTCGCTCAAACATCTGCTTCCTCCACCCCTGCTCTTGTGCTCAAGAATGTATCTGGCAAAAGCCTGTGACTAGAATGACTTTCCCCACCAGAAGCCTATTCTTCCCTCTTATGGTCTTGCCTCAGCAGAACACCTCTCCCAGCACAAATAAGTCTCTGGACTGAAATTTTTAGTGACGTCAATTCAGATTTTCTTTGCCTTTCTCTCCTTCCCTCTTCACTGCACAGGGCTGTGGCAATCTCTCAAAAGCAGCTTAGCAGATCATGACTTGGTCTTCTCACTAGTTTATGTTTGCCTTTAGTGATTAACCCCACATCTCTTCCACATGGTCTCTACTGCAGGTGCAGAAGTTTCTCATCTATTTTCCTCTAGCCAGCTCATGACCACCTTCTGAACCTACCTCTCAGGCTCTGGCTGCATTCTTTTTTACTCTCTTAAAACTAAAATATAGAATAAACTCTTCCTCCTAAAATGCACACTCCAAAAATCCAACCACGCAGAAACACAGCAACTGACTTCTCTAATGTGGCTTTCCTCCTCACATTTCAATAAAGATGCTGTCATTAGAGTTTCAAGAGATTGTTTCCTAGACAAATCTCACAAACACTTGTTCCATTTTCATTCCCTCTATGTATCATTATTTTTAACACTCTCCAGTATATATGTTCAAGTAAATATTTATGTCCTCAAACCCCTAATTTCAGTGACATCATCATATTCCAATTGTCTTATTTCTTCAACTGATCCTTTAGAAGGACTCTCCCCTTCTTTCCTCCATTTTCTCTGGGACTTCTGATTTGTACTACATCAAATTATGCTATTCTTTAACTAATTTTAGCCTCATTTCAAGATTAAAGACTTTTTTGTTGACTCCCCATGTTCACAGCAGGAATTTTTATCAGCATTACTGAAACCTAATGTATACACAGCCACCAGCTAAAACTCAGCATAACTTCAGCATACTCTTCCTCCTTCCTCTATTTTAAGCATTTCCCCCCAGTCTCTTGGATCTCAGTCATGATCACCACATGATTACTAGTCTCCTTGTGTCTTAAATTGAAGAAGATTCTCTTTGCCTTAAGCTCTTTAGTCTTCACATTCAGATCAGGTCTAATTTTCACAGCTGAAACTCCCCATAGCTCTTGTCCCTTTGCAGTTTGGCTGAAAATCCTCCTTTCTTCATGACACTTAGGTAGCTTTGCCTCACTCTAAGGCAAAGCAACTTACAAAGAGCCTTCTTCTGGCTTCAGCTCCAGGGCTTTTCTTTAAGCATCTTTTGAGTTGCTGCTCCTTCCTTACTGCATTTTCTTTTCAAATTTTCTGATTCTACAAATACAGTGTTCATTTGACTTCTGAGGGCTTAGAAACATTGAGATTAAAACAGACATGAAAAACCAGACCAAAATTACTCACCACCCTCCTCCCCTAAAATGAGCAGAGCTCATGCAACAGGCAGGAAGAGGTAAAATAGCTTGGGAGACCAAGGCAGCTGGGCTCATCAGACAACCGCACCCAGATGTTTTGTATATGGGACAGGAAGAGGAAATTAGAAGCTAGAGTAGGAGGATAATTCCCTGTTCAGAAGCTTAATGTGAAAAGACTGTTGTATTAAAGGCTGTATTTGTTTGTACTACGTAAAGATTTGAACAAATAGGAAGTATTGTCACTGTTGCATGGAAAAAAGGGGAAAGAATTTTTACTTATTTTTCCTGTGGCTTGTGCCTTTTTTTTCTTACTATGACACTTCTGCTTTGAATGTGTATTACGAGGATACTGAAAGGTGAAACTGGTTTTGTTGGATTTACTTTCTGATTTTTTTGCCCAGTTTTTATGTGTCCTCCTTTAAACAGTCATTTGTCATAAACTGCAAATTATGAAAATTAATACATTTTCTAATTCCTATGAAGGTTTTAGCCTTGAATTTGTGCCAATTTAAATAGTTGTCCCAATACAAACTTCACCCACAGGATCACAGAGCATGCTTGCTCTCCAAATACTTGTATTAAATTTCTACAGCCTATCAAACAGCTGGTTTGGACTGTTAAAGGTCATTGAAGCAAACAGGGATTTCTATCTTTCAGTTTGTGAAGCACTTTGGGAAAATGCTGTAACTAGATTGAACATTTAAACTCACATGATATCAGAAGAAGCAACAAGAAAGAAATACCTGTTCTTCTCCACTCTTACCCTCTGAATAATACATCAATTTCTTTATTACAGTGGTAATGCATTTCTTTTAATACCTAATTCATTAGTTTATGGTAAGAAGCCCTGCTCATAAGGATAGAAGGAATACTGAGTCTCCTGTCTTTTCACAGTTTTTCATTACACAATTTTTTCCATTAGGCAGGGTTTGTATTACAAACAATACACAACACAGCTTAGAATTTGCTCCAGAACTGCTCTAAGATGAAGCAAATTCATTTCCAAACCTCACCACAACCTATATCTTCATTCTTATTTTTCCTTTCCTTAATAAAAAGACACAGTCCATGTCACATTTTCTATGAAATAATGGAGACTAATGAAATCATACTTTACACTTGAAATAATTAAGTAAAAAATTAATATGGAAATTAGTACAATGTATTTAGAATTTTACCATTACTGCACCAAAAAGTACAGCAACATAATAAAAAAGACTCATATAATGACTGCAAATCTATTTCATGGACTCATAGTTTCCCTCTTCATCACAGACTATAACTTTAAAGATCTAAGTGTGAGAAAAAAATATCGCTCTTGATACATCTCAGGTTTTTTTGATAGTGGGTATTGCTAGAATGTCTTCTGATCACAATGTTTGTGGAGTAGGGTTTACTTCAGTTCACATGCCATCTGTAATGATGATGGCTTCTTTCAAATTTGGGAATAACAAATAGAAGACTAAGTGGCTCTGGTTGTCTAGAGAAGTCTCTTGCTGCAAACACCTCACAACGGCTCCACACCATCCGAGTTCTGAGAGCATTCCACCTCCTATAGGAAGATTTAGGCATATGGTAGATTCCCAGATTGAATCTCAACTTGCCTCAAAGTAAAACAAACCCTGTGCTTAAAATCCTAATATTTTCCTGTCAGTGTCAGATATTGTTGTTTACAGCTATGCCAATGTTTTTTTTTCCCTATATAACATCACTACAATGCCAGTGTAATGCATTACTTCCAAGTGTTTGGCATCCCTGGAATATGCATGGAGCATGTGAGCTGCAGATGAGGTTTTCTTCACATAAAAAGGATTGACTTCTGTGAGTAATCCCACAGAAACAACTTGAATTACTTGCTTTTTAAGAATTCTGGAGGCTTACATACACAGTAGAATCTTACACGAAATGTTGTTCAGATTATTTATTTTTGGTGAATACATATTGAATATAGGAAGAGGAAGAAAAATCATTACAGTAATTTTAGCCATAGATGCCTATTATGATATTAAAATAGATACTTGCATTGATTTGTGTGTACGTAAATACAGAGACTGAAAACCTGACCCAATGTTCTCAAATGTGTCTTTACGGACCACCTAGTGGACAAGCAGCTTTATGCAACAGCACCTCTGCAGAGTTATACACTTCCTCCGGGAAAAACTGGGAATCCCTGTGGGCGTGTAAAGGAGAGAGGAAGAAATGCCTTTTTTTTTTTTTTTTTTTTTTTTAAAGGACGGAAAAAGACTGGAACAGATGGGATATTTAATGAAAAATGTAAACTGTTATTCTGTTGGATATATGTGTGTAAAATTCAGTAAAAAACCTGCTTAGTTCTAACAGAACCTACATTCCAGGCAACCACATGTTGTATCTTCAGTCTACAAACCAGAGTAAATTGTACAGTGGAAGCAAACAGCATCTGTATTAAAAACTAATGATGTAAAAAACGTGTTCAGTAATAATAATTTAAAATGTGAGTAACCTCAGACATGCTGCCTTCCTCCATTATGGAAATTTAAAAATACATTTTCTCAATTCAACTGTATTCCACACAGTTTGCAATACCTACTCACCCTATTACATAAAGCATACCTTGTCATGTGCAGTGTGGAGCTATTGCCTAGACAGTAAAGAAAAAAGATGTATTTGTTTGTCTTTATAACAGGATTTCCTCAATTTATCTTCATTCAGATTCGTTAAATATTCATTTATTCATTGCAGAATGTTGTGTATTTCCTTACTCTGCACTCAGACAAAGTGTTAATAAGGGATCTTAACTACAAACTATATTTTCTGTCATTTGGTTGTTTCTAAGTATACCAGGAAGCACTTGAATATACACTAAATACACCAGGAAGCACAGACTGATGGAGGTATTTTTTCCTCTTGTCCTTTCTATCTCTGACACAAAACAGCATATTTCATAAAAATTATTAAAAAGGGTTTGATGCTTTGTGTTCTGCTGTCTTACAAATTCTGTGACAAGGCCAGTACTGTGCAGCAGGAATGGAAATTAATTTGTTATGTAGGTTTTTCTATGGAATTAAATGGTTATTTCTGATTATTCCTTATAAAATGAACCCTCTCTATCTCAGGCACGCTCTCTATAGCCTTTATATGGTCCAGGGCCAACCAGTTCAGGGAACATGGTGTCATGCAAATTCACATAGAACAAGTTATTTCTGTGAAATGTTCTACTGTTGGAGAAGCAAAAGACAGAGGAAAAAACCCGCCCATCATGTTTGAAGCTGGAGTCCTGGTGTGAGTGGAAAACACATGCTTTAGCAGCTACCCCTTTGTAGAAGTGAAGCAGGCCAGTTCCAGCTTGCAGGCAATTTAAAATTTGAACATGCTGGCTAATGTAAGGAAAAGCTCTCAAAAAATTAATGTGAAGGGGGGTGGTGGTGGGTGTAAGGTCAGAACTGAGCCACAAACATGCATCTCATCAGATTTTAGACATGGTAATGATTCATATTAAAATCCTAGGACTCCTCTGCTGTCTTACATATGGCCTCAGTTCTCTAAGGAGTTCTGTCTCCTTCGGCCTGAGTGTTGTTTTCATGTTGGGGTTATAACCAGGACTAATCAGTTACTGATCAATCTGAATCCTTAGTAATGGGAGGGAGAGAGGGAATGGCCCAGCCTATTTGAACCCTACTAAGTGGACTGGTAGGATATCCGGGACCTCTTGTCACCTGCCACTTGTGAACATCTGCATGATTTCCTCATCTGCCCTTCACCCATGTGGTCTTGGCTCAGTAAAGATTTGCATAGATGGTTCCAAGGGATAAGGGATATCGGGATGCTGCCTTCCCACATGCTGGATTTTACCTGTTCATTTAGAAAAGGACATGTCACACTTTAAATTTTGGAAAAAATCTTTTATTTGAAAAAACACATAGAATTCCTTCCTACTCACTTGAAACACAAAGCCAGCAGATGAGAACCAGGAATGAAAACAATTATAAATGTCCCAGAAAAGCTTACTGAACACAAACTGAATAAAATGGAAAAACAACCAAGCAAGAGATAATTTGAAATCTACTTGATCCCATAAGGGTTTCTGTATGAATGAACTCCAATTGCTTCAGGTACAGGGGTGATGCCCAGACCTTTGCCATCCCTAAGTAACACATATGAAATTATTGGGAGGGAATTGGAAAGTTAGGTGTAAAGTGGCTTGAAAAATTTACCTGGTGCCCAGAGTTGGAGTTATTCTGAAGCCTCTGGTAAGTCTGCTGAGCAACTGAAATGATGCAGAGGACTGTCAAAAAATTGCTCATGCCTCCCCCATCCCCCCCAAGTCATTCCAGGGGCCAGGATGCTGCTTGGACTCCACAGCACCTCCATATAGAACCTCTGCTTCTCAGCATAGGTACCGACACCGTGCACTGGAGTTTGGAAGACCTCTACAAAGATTATTCCACATTCTCTACATCAAAGGAATCCTTTTGCTGCAGAAATGGGACTTTTATGACTCCTTGCTGCTACATTAAAGGGACTGTATTGAGGATCTTCACCATTTGTGCAAAAGACTTCCTTTTTGTGTGCTTACTTGGGGTTAAGCAAACAACTTATTTTTATATGGCCCTCAAAACCAGCTTGAAAGCACCAGAAAATCAGCTGCAGCACGCTGTGTTCTGCTACCAGCAGCAAAACAGAGGGAGACTTCAACATATGTGATTTTATTTAGAACAACTGTGCCTAAGACAGTTATTACAATTGCTGGTTGACAGGCACAGAAATCTCATTTGACTGCTCAAATTCAGTTCAGCAGTCCAAAAAGGACTGGTAAGCATGATCATCTGATGGTCACCCACATAAAAGAAGTTGCAATGGAGATTCTCCTCCAGGTAGACTGCTGTCACCAGCACACCTCACTGGCAGTGTTAACAGAGCATCCCTGCCATGGGCAGAGGGTATTTTTCTTCAGGATGGACACACCTTGGGTGTACATTCACAATGTTGCTGTTCATGTTTTATTTATTCTGTGAATAAATTCACAAACAGGGTTGGAATTAACACTTGTAAGAAAGAGCAACTCCCTGATGAACTCCAATCTAATCTGTCTAGTAGAGAAACACACATTCTTGGGAGTGAGGATTGGCTTCAACATGTCCCATTTTGCAGTAGTAGCAAGATCTCTTTTGTTCTTTATGTCTTTATTGATGTCAGGCTATGACATGAACTGCACACAGCAGGTTTTGGGACCCAACACCTTTCCTGTAGCAGGGTTTAGAATGTCCATAAAACACAGGATTGCTCATTCCTAAATCAAGGAAATTAGTAAAGCTGTTAAATGTAGTAGATTAGCCAACACATAAAAGAAAAACCCTGTATTCATTAATTCCTTCTGGTACTCATTTGATGTCTTTCCCAAAATCTGTCAGAGCTATCTGCACTTTCTGATTTGTGTTAAGCAGCAAAGATGCTCAGTCTATCTGCCAACAGCTTTTAGCAAAGGTTAGCAGGCTGGTGGTCACCAACTCCACCTTAACGGGTTGTTTTCTTTGTTTTATAAAGACATTTTTGACTCGTGGATATTCCAGCTAAATTCTAGCTGGAACTGGTAAATTTCCTACTTTGGATGAGGAGTGCACAGGTAAAGCCATGAGAGATCACTTAAGCCTGGTCTAGAAATGATTGTCCTCACACACTTGTCAGTGATCTGCTGCCAGGGTAGACTGTACACTGTGTGTGTGCCCTGGTGTGTGTATGAGGAGGAAAAACCAAACAAAACAACTGGCTCCCAATCTGTCCCTGCTGCTCTACTCTCATAGACTGCCAATGCTTCTGACATCAGTGCTGCTGGTATTGATGGGTGTAGATTTGTCATCTGAACTGCAAAATTTTAAAGCTGAATTTACAAAGCGCTTTGCTGTGACAAGAAGAGTTCCAAAGGTACCCTCAGTCCAAAGGGGATTTGCAGTTCTCTTGGAATATCTGGTTTTACTAGGGAGATTCCTCTCCCTGTAAACTCAGGTGAAGTGCCATAGTCAGCTCTTTTGGAAAGTTCATGGACTAAGGAGGAAAGGACATGGGCACAAAAGGAACACGTTCTTGTTCATATTGTAGCAACAAACTGCCACTAGTTACTTTTACAGCTTGCTAAGGCACCATAGAAAAGCAACCCCGGGGTGTCTGCCTGGTAACAGCTGTGGCTGTGTAAGGAACTTCAAGGGCACGAATGAGGGGCTGCATTCTGCTCCTCTCCACCTCACTTTTGGAAGGAGGCACACTGTAAATTCAAGGACCTTTCCCTTTCTTGCTCTTTAATGGTGGGCGCATCCCCAGAGAAAAAAACCCACATAACAAAGGGGGAACCCTGTCGCAAAACACTGTTTGAGCTGAACTATGTGGATTTGCTGTAGCAGGTGTTCAGTAATTTTCACACAATCACAGAATGTCAGGAAAAGACAATGTCTAATTCTTCCACATGCCCTCATTTAGATTGAGTACTTTTCCTGTAACAGACAAAAAGCTTGGCTCTGTGCTGCTTTGCATTGAGTCTGCTTGCATCAGAGTATTACTGGGTCTTGCCTAAGGCATTGAGAATCTTTCACCTTTACACACAGTTGTCATGACAAATCATTCCTGTTACAAGCTTCTCATCTCCTAATTTACATTTTTCTTCATCTTCTTTTATTAAGTGTTCAGACTACTCCTGCACATGGGAGTGGTTTCAAGTGGCAGTGCCATAGGGATCCATCTGAATGTGGCCTGTTGCTGAACAGTGACTCTGGCCAGAAAGGCTCCTTTCACGGTGATCCTGGTATATTCCTGAAGAGGGATAGCCAAGCGTGATATACGATGCTGTGATGAACCCACCTGTGTGCTGCTGTGGGCACTGTCCTCATCATCCTTCCAGTGGAGGTTCCCTGGCAGGGGAATTTTAGCCCCACTCTTGGGCCTGGGTATGGGAAATTTTCCACTTGGGACCACGCAATGACATAAAACACGTACATGAACAGCATGGCCTAAACCCACCTCCAGGGATCAAATTCAGGGATGGAGAGTGGCCTAAGTTACATTCTGAAAAATGTCCCTCTATGAGACCATCCTAGGAAGGGACCAGAAAAGGGTGTTCATTTCCCCAGCTCTGACTTCCCTCTAAATCTGACGCCAGGCTTAAGAGAGATAAAAAACAAATGCACCTGCCGAGTATCTACACCTTACACCACCTCCCCAGCTCCTCCCGCTCCTGAGTATCAGGGAGCTTGGTGTGTTTGGCCATTTCTACAGCTGCGAATCCGCCTTCATCCACTATCTCCAGGACAGGCCCTTGTTCAGCATTCTTATCACTTATCTGTCCCTGATTTGATTTCCTATTTGCCCCCCCCCCCCAATTCAATTTCCCAGCAAATTATTCCAGCTGCTCGCAAGCCTCCCGCGGGCGCAGCCAGCGGGCTGCCTGCCTTTGTCGCACGCGCGGCTCACCGCGGCCAGCGCCGCCCGCACCCTCCCTCAGCGAGGAGCCACCCGACACACGGCGGCGGCGGCCCGCCTCTTCTGCCAGGGGGCTGCCACGCCGGGCCTGCCGGCAGCGGCACACAGACAGCCGGGGGGGCGGCAGCGCCGGCGGCCCCGCAGGGTGCGGGCTCCGCTCGGCCCCGCAGCGCTCACGGAGCCACAGCGGCTGGGCGGGGCCGCCCAAGATGGCGGCGGGCGCTCCTCGCGCCGCCCGGCTTTGTACCGGGCTGCGGCCCCGCCCGGCAACAGCGACACCCAGCGACACCCAGCGACACCCAGCGACACCCAGCGACACCCAGCGACACCCAGTGACACCCAGCGACACCCAGCGACACCCAGCGACACCCAGCGGCCCCCGCCACACCAGCCAGCCGGGCCGGAGCCGCCGCCGACCCGCCACGGTCCGGCCCGGCCCGCCCGCCGCTGGCGTGGCCTCACTCCGCGGCGTTTAAGCAGTCGGTGTGACTGTTAAACAGCCGTAAGAGCCAGGTGCCCTGCTCCTGTCACAGCGGAGCAGCAGCTCCATCCCTCAGTCACTGAGCACTGGAGAAGGGAGCTGCGAGGGCCTGAGATCACTGAGTTGTGGAATGGTTTGGGTTGAAAGGAGGACCTTTAAAGGTCCTCTACTCCAACTCACCTACACCTTCCACTAGGTCAGAGCCCTGTCCAACGTGACCTTGAGGCACTGTCCCAGGGATGGAGCATTCACCACTTTAGGCCAACCTGTCCTAGTGTTTTACCACTGTCATTGTAAAAACTTCTTCCTCATATCTAGTCTAAATCGACCCTCCTTTAATTATCCCTTGTTCTATTGCAACAGTCCCTGCTAAAAAGTTTGGCCCTATCATAATCTGCGGTTTTGAAGTGCAGCAGGTGGTGAGCCATGACAATGTGATAATAAAATGATTCTTTTCTGTGCTTTTTGCAATTTTGTGCATTCAGCTAACGATTTCAATATTCTCTGCTAGGGGTTGTGAAAGCCTATGTCATTTAATATAAAGATTATTTTCCCTTATCTGTTTAGATATTTGTATATTTTGCCCAACAACAATATGTTTACAGTTGGATATTTCTAAGAATGAAAACACAATCTAGACAAAATCACAGTATCTGCTCAACCATCTGATTAACTTTATTTATATAACAATGTAAATATAAAACCTCTGAAATCATACTTGAAGAAATAACAAGAGCAGCTGTATTTAAATTGAACACTCTGAATGCATAGCAAGTTTCATATTCCAAATAGATGGTTTTGCATAAATATAGTACCTGAAAGGGCCATAAAGCAGTGCACATTTCAGGTTTACATTAAATGTGGGCCTGACCCTGTTTGTGTAATACAAAATAAAATGATTTTCTTTCATGCATACCAAAGACCAGTGCTTTAATACAAGCTGACTGAATGGATCAGGTCACACAATAACCAGTGAATGCTGATGGATCTGCAGAGGGTATTAAAAGGATGTATGGAAGAAATTGAAAGGATCACTTACATAGCAATTACTATAAAAAATACACATCTGCAGTTTCCAGGAAGCTCAGAAACCCCATGAAGTTCAGTTCCAGCTCTCACCCCTATTCTGGGATGAGATGGATTTGAGAGCACTGAGTTTAACTGAGGAGTTTGCTTTGCTATCCCACTCTCCATTCCTGCAAGTCCCCAGTGTCTAATGATGCAGTTAGTCTTGGTTTCGGTTTTCTGTTAGAAAAAATGTCCTCAGGTGACAGCTCCATGCATGCTCTGAAACTTAGTTGTTCTAAATATGGATCAGGCTCTGACTTTGGGTGCTTTTCAGTAAGCTCTCTATTGATTTGCACCATTTCCTACTGAATTGTTAAGGTGGGAACTTTATTGCCATGAGCTGCAATACTGTCGACTGATATTCTGAAGAGTTCACGTGGATTTTTAGGTTTTACCTTCCCATAGGTGTCCTGCCAATGGTCCCATGCACATTTTCCCTGGGCTGGCACCTCCCTTGCTGCCTGCTGCTTGTGTCGGAACAATCCCTCCAGTAAAATTGCCTTTGGATGAGGTGTTCTCTTTTTCTTCATGACAAATTATAGTTAAAAAAAATCAAGTAATTATTGAACTGTTTCACTGAGATTTTTGTTCCAGTTCATAATCCCGAAGTCTTATCAGTGACCTACAGACCCAAATGGCTCTGTAGCAAATTGTCACAAACGTTTGCAACAAACTTTTGTCATTTCCCTCAGAAGGGTGCTCAGTCAAAGGGAATGAGTTTGCCCTCACAGACTTACATAGGCAAGTCTCTGGGATGTGTTTGCTTCTTGCAGGACCAGCTCCCTCTAACCAGCACCCTGAGCTGAGGAGTTAAGAGGGCCCATGGCAAGGCTCTAATGTACAGGGTTCCAGAACTGCAGCACCAGGATGCAGGATAGGGGTTCATGGAGGGGGGTGACGGAGGCCGTCGCTACACATGGTGAATCCATGACTGATTTTTATAACACTTTCTTCTTATAACATCAGTGTGAAAAAACGTAGCCTGTGTCTTGTCACTTGGTGGGTTATGCAGTCTTCACTGTCTGTCCATGTGGTTCATAATTATCCATCTTCACCTAGAGTTAAAGGAAAGTTGTTATGAGTATAGAAAACAAGAACCAGAAATGAAAACAGCTTGTTTTCCTTTTACTTGCAGGGACAAGAGAATTCCCTCAATTTCAGTAAATTTGCATGTATGGGGAGCTGCTCATTGCTCCTCTGCTTCAGGCTGACCACTTTCTTGATTACCTGTTACTTGTGTAACCATGGCTGTTTAAGCCCAAATATCAATGGTCTTTATACACCTCGGTTTCACTGGGATTAAGGTACCCACCACTGCTGGAAGATCTGAGGTGTGACACTGCAGGTAATGTGCTGTAGCCCCACTCTGTTCAGTGCCTGGTGCCCACAGCAGAGCATCACAGGGGCCCTCACAGGCTCGAGGAAGCCCAGCTCTGCAGCAGAGTGCCTTCACCCTGTGTGTGATGCTCGCACTGAGAGTGCCCCTCAGCACTAACCCTGCTCTGCACACTTCCTACAGCTCCTCCTCAGCTGAGAGCCTGCTGGGGCCTTGCTGTCAATGCTAAACTATAACAGTGTCTAGTTGTATGTAACTGGTGTTAGCTTTTTGAAAGCTATTTTAGTACTAAGGGACTTGAGCATCAAGATGCTACTGTAACTTGATAATAAGGGAAAACAATGATACATGCGAGTGCTTGAATTATGGGGATTATTTCAGAACAGTAGGACAGAAATGGCCCTTTTCTCAGCCCCTTCAGTTTATTGAAACTGGTTGTCTTCTCTTGTTTTCCTTAGCACACAATAACCGCTATTTACATCTAATTTATTATAAGCACATGTTGAGTAATAGACCATCAAGCTTTTGGAGTTTCTATTTTCAGTTACATTGTACCATTGCGGAATAAGAAATGCAACTGCTGAAATTTGTTTTCGATGGTATGTTGATTAAAAGCTGCTTGAGTTTAAAATTTCCAACCATCTAAAATGAAAACCCTTCACATGTTTCATATCCCCGGCCAGCGAGAGAGTTTATTTCCTACTCTGTATAAATAATAGATTTTGCTGTTGATATGTATCCATCATCAGACTAGGTTAAATTCTCAGTTGGAAGTGTGAATTGTCTTGCAGTGAAGCTAACTAGATGGAACTAATTTTGAAATGGGTACAGTGCATAATTATGGTAACCTAGTGTACAGGGACTGATCCACCCAAATCAATCATATCTGATGTAGAAAAACATGAATAAAAATTAAATCAAAAACATAACTGCCTGCTTATAAACTAAATCCATTTTTGTTGAGGGATTTAAATCCCTTTACCTGGCAGAAAGCAAGTGCCAAAGTGCCAATATTTCACACTAGGTTTTTCAGTGAATGCTTTAAGCATAACCATTGGCAACAGTTTATGGATAATTTTGCCTCTGGAGAGGAGGAGAAGATGTCCATGGAAAAAGTGAAAACATTCAAACAAAATTCATGGGTTTACTGCCTTTAAATACTTTAGGTTTTGAGTAACGGGGAAAGACGTAGCAGGAAAAAAGAAAGTAGCAATGTTGATTTCCATGATGGGAGACTTTTTGGTAGAAAAGAGGTTGCCAACAGAAGGATTCAGCAAGAATGAACTGAACAGGTGAAGCATTGGAAGGAAATTGGTGAAAGACATGGAAGAAAGTATGAAAGGAGAGATAATTTAAGGGGATTAAATACAGAGAGATTTACCATTCGTGCTGGAGTCTGATATCTGAACTAAAGAGGAACTGGGGGAAGGGATGAAGCCTTTGAACACAGAGAAATTTATGGACCTCTGAAAGCAGAGATAAAGATAAGGCCTTTCAGAGATGGCTGAAGATGAAAGACTCACAATTAATCTAACTTTTGGGAGATATATCTAGCTAAGGGAGCTGCAAGATTTAAAACTTCTGTTTCTGCTGCGTGACACGTGTTATGGTGTTGTGTCTCCCTGGGTAACACCCTGTGGCTGGATGAAGGAGGCTTCCAATTACCTTCCAGCTCCCTGCCTTGCCAGGCTCATATTGTTTCTCCTGCGTTACTGACCACCATGAGCTTCCTGACATAACCAGAGTAATCAGGCTTTGCTATATAGTTACTTTTTCACCTTAAAAAGAAAGAAGTATTTGCAGATAATATTTGCCTTGAATGTAGCTCATCAAGAACCCAACTGAGTCGCTGAAAGGCTCTGTGGATATCAGACTGCTGATTTGTTATTTGCATGCAGTAGTAAGACAGGTGCTGAGACTTTCACCATGACTCTCAAGTAACAAAAGTACTTCTCGAACAGCAGCTACTGTTTGTTTCATTTTGATGAATACCAGAGTACCAAGCAGCACTGGGAAAAAAACAAATAAAAATGTAACATCTTTACAAATACAGTCATTTCTCCCATGCCAAAATCATTTTGGAGAAGGGGGAATTGTAGGCTGCACCCAGCTCTCCTAAGCTGGAAGGGATCAGAGAGCTCACTGAGTCCAAACCTTTGCAGTTGTGGGCACATACATTTCTTAAGAGATTCTTCAAGTCTGCGTTTAAAAGTCACAAGTAAAAGCTCCCTGCCTCTCCCACTGAGGAAATTATTCCACAGATTATCATAATTCATGGTCAGGAAGCATTTCTTGATACTCAGAACATGTTTTTGCTTCTCAGTCACTCTCTGGACTCTGCTCTTCCCTGTGAATCCTGCTGAAAAATGCCTTTCCTCCACTGGTGGTCTTCTTCAAATATTTGTAGACTGTTATTATGTCCCCCATTAATCATTTCTTAGCCAAGCAATTTATATATTTAACTCTTCTAATCTCTCCTCATAAATCAACCCTCTTAGTCTTTGGATCATGTTTGCTGCTCCTCTCTGAACCCTCAAATTTGTCAATATTCAGAAATGCATATAATATTCCAGATTGGGTGGTACCAGCACCCTGCAGAAAGTGGCTATTTGTTCCTCCCTCAGGGATGTGACACTTTTTACTCTGTTCAATACTGTACTGGCCTTTGCATGCCATAGCACATTACCAATTCATGTAATTTAGCGTGAGCTATCTCCCTACATTTCTTTCATCATTATTTCATTTGAGATTTCTCCTGCCTGTTATTCCTTCTCAGGTGCTCTCCCAGCCTGCATTTGTTCCAAGCTGAGTCTCCTTTAGTTATTTTCTTTCCATGGTTCTGACTTCTTTAGGACATTCTCTATTATTTTCTTGGTACACTGTCTTTCTTACAGAGTGCATGCGAGTTTCAGCAAAGCGCTGTGCACTTTCTTTCCCAGATTATCAATAAAGAAGTCTGACAGACTGTTCCTAGCAGTCATCCACATGGTAGCCAGGAGACACTTCCCACCAGCTCGCTACATTGCAGTTTATTTCCTGTAATTTCATTACCTCAGCAACTTGAAAGCCACATGGAAAAGGCCAAGCCAATGTGAATTACTTTTTCAGCTAGGATCCTGTGAGATACAACATCACGACCCTATTAAAGCTCATCTGCATTTGTGGTAGTCTCCTATCCTTGCTAAAGGCTCTGTACCCAAGGCTCACTGAAGACAAGAGTGACCATTGGGAACAGAAAGTGAATTTATGAGAGTCTGTCTGTAGTACCCTTGCTGTTGTTTAAGTTGGTAATGTTACTGCTTTCCTCTCCTCTAATTTTTCAGTTATCTGGCTTATGCACAATGAGCATAAAGGAGTTTAGATAATTCTTTTAAGTCTTGTATGATGTAGGTTGTCCAGGTTTTTTAAATTGTTTACATTTCCTTAATGTGTTTCCCTATATGCCATTTATCAGTTGTTGCAATTTCTTTTAAAGGATCCTCATCCCACCCTCCCTCAGTGCTCCAGGCTTTTCTTCTTGGTTTTCCCCACTGATGAAACACTTGAAAAGGAACTTGATGTCAAAGCCATTTCTGAATCTTTTGTTTATTCTCTTCATGTGTGAAAGGATTGATTCTCACTAGCATTTCTTTTCTTCAAAGAATACTTATTAAAGTCTTCAGAAGTGCCAAGGTCAATCTCCTTGAACTCTTTGGTTAACTTGGAGTTTTGCAATGTTTTTTTTCAGTTGGTTTGGGAGGCTTGGATGTTTTGGGGAAGGCTGTCTTTTGGGCAGGGAATTGGTTCTTAGTTGTGTTTATATTTGGCTTGCAATTCTTGATTGACCAAATAGTCAGTAGAGAATATTTTTTATTTTTATATGGTTGCACCATTTCTGTGGGGAAAATGAAATCTTTGTTGTGAACAAAATTTTGAATCGTAACTTGATACCAGTCTTATTGTCCCGAAGCGCTGGTGAACTTACACTGTTTGAAATTAGCATAACTGACCTGGATTTCTTCTGCTAGACCCTGAAAGTGGATTAGAGTATATCTAGTTTCTCTTCATTTCATCATTTCCATGTATAATTACAGTTAGTGATCTCCAGAATAAGATGAAATTGAGTGATTTTGCACTCCTTAAATTACACAACTAAAAAAATCATTAGAAACGTAGCCTTGGATGACAGTAACTTCTTCAAATAATTGATGAGAGAAGGAGTAGAACATGATAGCTATCAGAAACGAGTCTTGGCTCTCAACACAAAAAGGAAGTAAGAAACACAGTGAAAGACAAATTTATGTCTTGTATTGCCTCTGTGACACTTCTTTTGGTTTGAGAGATTTTGGTAAGTGATAAGTAATCAGCATAAATGTCTTGAGGAATAGACAGATATTACTATCTCTCTTATTAAAGATGGGAAAGCAAAATGATGGCAGTGAGGCAAATCGACTATGTGGCATGAACAAGACCTATAGCAAGGTGAAATAACCTCTTTCTTATTCTCTTTACTCAGCCTACTTTGCCACTACAATTTGGTATATTTAAAAAATAACAAGCACACAAAAGCACTAGGAAATAATGTCGCATTGTTAGGAGAAAGGCGTGAGACCAATCTAATGATTCATATTTCTAATATTTAACATTCGGAGTTATATTCCTAGACAGAACAATTTTTTGAGATGCTTGCTGGTTCTATCAACATACAAGTTTAAGTTATTAGGGAAACTTTTACAGTGACTAATTTGATTACAGGAAGGGCTTACTCTGCCAGAAGTTCCTTGGAATATGCTCTAATGATTGTCTGTAGCCCTCTCAGATATGCTAGCAGTGCATTGTAGCCAGGTTAATTTAAGGAGCCATTGTTTCCCTCCACTGTATGTTGTCCTTTCTCCATATTGCTGGATGCAGCTAAAGTTCAATACTGTCCATACAGTCTGCCGTTGATTTCAATGTGCTATGAATCCATTGTGTTTATGCTGAATGCACTCCAAACAGCACGTTTTTTTTGTATCTGTCATATGATCTGCTACAACCTTGTGCCTTGAATGTAAATCTTGCCAATGAAATTGATAAAAACTGTGAAAAGCACCATACAAAGCAAGTCAGGTCTCTGGTTTTCATTTGATTCTATCCTTTAAAACAGAGGAATGTCTAATTTTATATGGAATGCAGTAAATATCAATGTTGAGTTAGAAATAGAATTTAAATAAAGTATTCTTGTCTTACTCAGAGATAAGAAGGAAAGCAATGTCAATTAGTTGTATTGGCTGTTGAGAGCCTGCATGAAATAAGTGGCTAGTTGCAGTCATGTTTTTAGAAAATAGGTGACTTCCTTGTAAAACTTTATCATAGTTGGCACTCTCTCTCTTATTGAAAAGAAACAAAAGACTGGTCTGGCATGAAGCCTATACTACATTTTACCTTTAATGGAGATCTCTTCAGATCTAAGTTTTAGGCAGACTCATGAATTATATTGCAGCAACCTTCCATCTTTATTGCTTGTTATGAATGTGAGTTTTATGGAAAACAGGACTCTCGAGCTAACAGCTTTGTGCTCTTATTAAAATTTAAAGCATTTCTTTTTTTTTTTTTTTTAACTTAGGACTAGCTGTGTATTGTTTCCTCACAGTGTGCAAGCTTGAGAAAGGAAAGCACCTGAAGAATAGTCTGCATTTTGGTGACTAACAGCAAATGTGTGTGGTCTGAAGAGGAGCAGGCAACATTGAAGTGTTGGCTGTTTTGCTGGCTGCCTTCATACAGAATAGGTGTCGTGTGGGGCTCCTTCCCCTTTCCCCTGCACAGCTGCTCAGGAGATGCCATTGGTGCATGCAGAGCCATAAAGGTTTAATGCCTCCCAGTTGCAGACTGATTGAACCTCGTGGTTGGTCGGTGCCAGCAGCAATATTTCAGCTCAACCCTTGTTCTCTGCTGTGATGGAGCTGATGGTGGCTGTGGGCACTGGGAGCAGCTGGGGGCAGAGCGAGGAGGTTCTACTGGGCCCTGGTCCAGCAGCATGGCTCTCACAGAGGTGCACCAAGCTGATTTTGTGGGTCTGCAGTGGCTTTCCTCTTCTAGTCTCTGTGCAGTTGAATATGAGTTGTAGGAATTTATTGTTAGAAAAACCCCTCTGTTACTTGAAACATGTTCTTCGTGCTTTCTGATGTTTTTTCATTACGCTGAAGAGGAATGTGGTTATATTAACATTTGATTATCTCTGGTGTTTTGCCTCTTCCATTGCATTTCTGTAGTGGATGTTTTCCTTTTTTGGGCTGAAACTCTTTTCCCTGTGTTGCGTGGCCCCTGTCCCTTGCTGTGTGCGCTGTAACCCCTGGCAACACCCGGCACCTCAGCACAAACACGATGGATGGCGGCTTCCCTCTCGAGAGTGCACGTCTCCGGCGCCCACCCGGCTGTGGACACCACCCCGGGGGGCCGTGTGGCCCGACATGCTCCCTCACTGGCTGCCAGCAAGCCCTTGTCCCTGGCCGGGCTTTGTTCGTTAGCAGCAATGCAGCTAATGAAGTTGCTGTGAACTTCCTCGTGGTTTACAGCATGTGCAATTTTAGGACTCGTCCATCACTGGCTTTATTTTGTTTCGGCGTGTTTCACTGACATCAATAGTGACACAATGAGGTCAGCACTGAATTCTTCTGAAAATCTGTCCTCTAAGGAATTTGTTTTTCCCCGGCAAACCAGTAAATAAATAAATCTGGTGTTCTATAGTGATTTAGCTACTTGAGACGCTTCAGCTCAGCAATGGTGTGTGACTTTCAGAGAAGACCTGATTTTGCCCAATTGGGTAGCTGGGTTGGCAGAGGAGCAGCAAGGTCAGAATCCTCTGTCCAAGGGATTCACCAGGTAAGGATGGATTTGGGTTGGACCCAGGCACATCCTGGATCTGCAAATCCAATTCAGCAAGACACATTATTTGCGTTTTGTCTTATGCTACTGCATCCAGAATGCACTGAACAGCAACACTTGTTTCAAAAAATGCTTCTGACAGTGAAACAAGGAAAAATGGGGTGATCTTAAGGAAGTGTGGGCAGCTATTTCTGTTGTTGTCTATGTCTGTGCAGACAACTCGAGCCCTTGGGAGCATTTGAAAAAGTTGACCCACTGAGTATTTTGCCGTCTGCTTTCTTTTGGAAGAAATATTCCAGAGAAAGTCGGGAAAAAGTCATGAGTGCTTTAGAACTAACATTGTGATATTATTTACTGAAGATTTATTGCCTTTTGATGGCAGTCTTTCAGCAGAAACTCATGAGTAGTTATGTTGTGAAGGAATTAGGAACTTTTGTGGCTTTTCTTTAATTTACAAATCAACAAGAGTATATCTCTCTGAGGTGACGTGATCTTGAGTAATTTACATTATATGACATGGCAACTTTCTCCTGTGTGCAAATTGCCCTCCAGGAATGTGACAAAATGGCAGTCACTCACATTTAAGCGCTGGCTTATAATGCAAAATTAAGAGCCAGTTCAGAAGTTTTTTAGATTTGTGAGTGGTCCCAAGAAGACATTCAAAAGCTGAATTTGAGTCAAACTGGACTATCCTCTGTAATTTCAATTTGCTTGCTCATCTTGTCTTTCAATACGACTTACATTTTTGAAAGGCTTTTTTTTGTTCAGTACTTTTTTCTTTAGAAACACCCTCTCACATATTTAAATCCTTCCATATGTCTATGCACTTTTAATTTTTGTTACATTTTTTGTCTTATTTTATTTTCCTTCAATATTTGAACAGTATGTTAAATATGCATATTTTTGTTGGTTCTCTCTACCCTTGTTGCCTAATTAGGAGAATATTTTCCCATTTGTGCCTGGTAATAGCAGATTTCTAAAATAATTCCATAGATCTGGACTTACTGTGAGGTTCTGTTTTGGAAGGAGTTATTCTCCTGATGAAAATACAACCATCCTATCAATTTAATATTCAGCCTAACTCCCTGAATCCTATGTTTATGGCAAAGGATCAAGTCAATAAGGCTTTATGACTTTGTCACAGTAGAGTCCTTTCCTCATTCAAGGAATAAATCCCAGGCCACACAGAAACCCATTATGTGTCCTTGATATGTAAACCATTCCAGAATAAAATTTAATAACAGTAATGAAACTAAATCAACATGACAAATTTCAAATAATGCAGTGGAACATTTTTTCTTATCCTCCAGCTGTTAAGACTAACTGAAATGGCAGAATCACGATGTGCAAAGTCCTACAGAAAAATGCTATGGATTTTGCTGCTGCAACAAGAAATAACCTTTATCAAAAAAACATCTGCTGTGTTCCCTTTGCAATCACTGGCAGCTGAGAACAGCGCACAGTAAATTACCCTCCCCGTTCCATCAGCTTTCTTCTTTATTCCTCTGATACGGCATGCAGTGCACCACGAGTAGTTGTTAAAATGTTTGTGCTGCATATATGTTTGCTCCTATATTTATGAATGAAGGGGTAAACAGCAACAGGGAAAAGTCCACATGCATAAGGTTTGTGTTTAGGGCTCCTAGCCCTTGCATATGTTTAAAAGGAGATGAAAATTAGATTTAAGGGGTGTCAATCTCATTTTAATTGAGAAGATAACCCACCTCAGATTCTATGGCAGGGAACACCATCTGGGTAATAAACAAATACTTTTGGCCACACTTTTGATTGATTCAAATCTGTGTATGGTTTGGACCTGGCCTAGTTGCCAAGTCCCTTCTTGTCTATTGTTGGAAATTTTCTGAAAGCTGTAGATCTCCATGGGCGTATACTACTGGAGAGATAACAGAGGCTATGTTAACTAACAAATCATGTTCCCAGAGCTGTGGAGTTGCTGACATGATGGATGGTGCTGCAGTGTCAGGTAGGGCCCTGCTCAGTCCCCTCTTCAGTGGCTCATAAGACTTTGGAAGGCCTCGTTATTGGTTGCATGTCAGGACTTCCTGTAGAGAAGAAAAGTCAACCCCAGTTTGAAAGGCCAAAGAAAAAGAGCAAATTAAATCACAGCTTTCTATTGTGCAGTCAGATAGCTGCTTCACATCAAGCCTGGCTGCTGTTGCAGAGGGCTAGTACATGTGATTTGGGGCTGCATCACCTGGGGATATCATGAGAGTACAAAGGAACCAGATCCTCTGAAAATTAAACAGTCATGGTGTAGGTAGCACCATGACTAATAAGTAAAGAAATAAATATGTAAGGGGGTTATGGTGGGGACCCTATCTATGTGTCCACCCCATGCCCATTGTTTTGACAGCTCTTGGTCCGCTGGAGAAAGACTGCAGAAAGAGAGAACAGCATGGCACTGAATGGCCAAGGCATGTGGTGCTGGTGGATCTGCAGCTGTAGCAAGGGGACACATGACTTATGTGCTCTTCAGAGGGGTGACAGTAGTCTGTTCCTTCCTTGAGGGGATGTGGGGAAGGTGGCCCTGCCTCAGGGCTTCTGCATGTGGAGCAGACTGTTCCCCTTGTGTATTTACCCTTCCTGTTTATGCATTACTCCCATCAGCACGGCAGTTAAAAACAACTCAGCTCCTGATAGTATTTTAATATATAAGGACTGCAATTGTAAAGGGCTATTCCCTACTTATATAATTCAGTATTTTTTAATTACTTGATGTACTTTTGCCTCTTTGGAGCCTTCAGCTTGTTGTGCTTGCAAAGCTATTTATATTCTGCCTTGCCTTGGGACTACGTTCAGAACAGTCAGTATTCAACCTTTCCAAAGAAAAGTCTTTAAGCTCTGGAAGCAGGCAGTAAAAAACTAGAAGGCACACAACACAACAAATAATACTGCTTGCATCAAATTCTATTAATTATTTTTAAATATCCTTCAGCTCAATTACAGAGGAAACTATTGGCCTCTTGGCTTAGAATAAAAGCAGAGAGGCTGCATGATGGGCTGTGATTGTAAACATTCCCCTGAGCTCTGATGGGAATGGAGAACAGGCTTGTGTTCACTGCCCTCACTGTGTACATAAGGTCAGTGTACCAGAAAATAGCCAGTTGAGCAGCTAGTTTCAAGAGCTTTCATACACTGATTATGAATTTTATTGTTAATTTTCCTTCTAAGTTTGACATTAATCTCTTATTGCATTATGCACACAACACAGAGATTTTTTTTTTCTTTATTTATAAAGGAAGAATTAAAATACTCCTGAACTGCCTACCCACTTCACAGAAATAGTAAGCAACGGACCCAAATGTGTGACAGGATGGTAATCCTCTCTCTCTGGGATTTCACAAGGGGATAGGAAGTCACATGTTGTCACAGTGGTATGTTTTCTCATAAAACCAGTGAGTCATTGCCACCAAAATGATTTCAAGGAAGGGTCACAGTTTCAAAATTGCTTAGAATTAGAAAGTAGTGGGAAAATTTTTTAATTTTGAAAGGACTTGTGTCAACATTTTCTTAATGGAAAACAGAAATTGTTTGAAGTAATATTTTCCCTTGAAACTCAGGCTAACTCAGTACAAACTTAAATGATTAGAAGGGAAATATTTTGAAATTAATATTTTAAAATTAATAAGGACATGTTTGATTCACTGTCACCCACTTTATCTTCAATTTTGTGGATTTTGATATCTCATATTTTTCTAAGACAAGGAAGCTTTTCTTGACTCATTCATAGTTATACAGACTCTGAGAAAAATTTCTTTGGAGTAGATAACGTGACTGTACTGACTATAAGGTAACAAACATTCATTATTCACGTTGCCTCTTTCCTGGATTGGCTTTGAGATAGTCCACATATCCTGTTTGCCTGTTACCTATCCCTGAATGTCATTTAGGAAAAAATGAATACTAAATATATCCTTTTGGGATATTCAGAACCTTCTGGAGTCATTATACCATCTCTTGGTTAGGATAACCTGGGAAGATGCTGCCCAGGTCACCTGTTTTCACTAGATAAGTACCTATTTTGGGAGGTGAAAAAGGTTGGTAGTCTAAGAAAAAGTTGTTTTTAACTGTCTTGAAACACATATACATCTTCAAAAATATTTCTAAAAATTAGAAAAAATTGCACCTGTTATGTGTCAGTGTTGTCACAGTCTAACCTGGTGATTTTTAAAATTCTACTTCCCTGCTTGCTGGTAACTGTTATTCACTCAAACTCACATTGCAGTGCCAGTATAATGCAAAATAAACTGTGTACAGGTATAGTGACCTAACTGGTCTGAAATATAACATGCTCATGTGAACTGGGCAATATCAAGTTTCACAGTATATTTCGCAATGCTTTTTATAGCCCATCACTTTGCTTTTACTAATCTTATTTCAATGTCCATGCCATAAATACACAGGAAGGCAGGGCCATGTTTTCAAGAGATTCTCCTAGAGCTTTCTCATGGAACAGGAACTCCCAAACCCCTGACGCAGTCACAGCATACACGTGGTGGGGGGCTGCCTGTGACCGTGATTTGTAACCAGGACAAAACTTACCCTAACTCCCTCAGATAGCTTAAACTATAGAGTATTTAAGTCAATTTTGGAAAATCCTCGTTTAAATCTTGATGTCCAAAGAGGTAGGACAGCAAAGGCGGGGTGAAGGGAAGTGTGTCAGGGAGAAGAGGGAATGACATCCCTGCCCGATAGTCTGTCACAAGAAGAACCATGCCCAAAAGTAAATGTTCTCAAGTATTCCTCTAGCTATGAACTATAAGGCCAGAAAAGCCAGGCATTGATTCCTAGACTCATCCATTGCTGTTCTATAGAATGCCTAGGTTTGACTTTAAAATTACCTTTATCTCTAAGTACTCTGCTGAAATAGGGCCCCCTAATTACTGAATAGCAAGAGGTGTTTTATAATTTGCAGTTAAAGCTGTAACAGTTAGAACCTTCATTTATTTTCCTTTTACATAATAGTGAGGCCACATGTATAATAAAAGTTAGGAAAATCCTTGCTATAGGAATTACTTGTATAGCTTGTTCTACCAACTTCCCTGCAAGTATAGAGTGAGTTACCCTCCTGTGACAACCATGACTGAGAGGACTGATTTGTTGCAATGTGCGAGCTGCTCTGCAGGTATCATACCAAAACAGAATAACTTAGTAGACTCTGGTAATATTCAGCCTTTCCTTCCCTGACCTTCTCTGGAGAAAATCAGAATTTCTGACTACATGTTCTCATGTTTGAAAAATCCAGACTAATAGATTTTAAAATCTCCAAATGTTGTTACTCTTGTAAAAATATTCATTAAAGAATGGCTTGAGGTTTTTTCGTAATTATACTGTTATTAATCTTTGAACTCTTTTGAATGGATGTGGTTTTATTGTTCTTTAACCAATGAAGCTTATAATTCTTCTGCTATACTTGTACTTGGCCAGGCGTGACACATTGTACCACACTAACATTCAATTTTTTTCATTCTGCTATTAACAGTCTAGTGATTTTTTTTTTAAGCAAGAATTCTATATACCATTCTGTAGTCGATTCATAAAGCACAGAGGAGAATTAGCACGTCGTGGTAAAGATCTAACGTCTTGCAAAAAGAGGAATATGAAATAATGAAGCAAGACTAGTGTTCCTTGCTGACAAGCTTCTAAAACAAGAAGTTAAATAATCATTAAAAACATAAAGGGAAGTGAATAAATTTGTGGTTGACATTCAAATACAGTTGCCTGAGGAATGAATATATGCAGTCTAATGTAATTATATTAATTATAACTAATTTTTCTATTATTGCCATAATGACAGTACACAGTTTGAAGTGGGCTGAAGTTCTGAAGAACTTTCCTTTGCTATTTTTGCTAACGCTAGTGTGGCAGTCAAATTTGCAGCCATAATAAAGCAGCTGGGCATTTTCAACATTGGTGTAAATGCCTGTATCTCTGATAACCTGTTTTTAGGTGCTCATAAAATTGCAGGGTTCTGCAGTCACACAGAACCCCCTAGAGGCTGCTGAACAAATTATCATGGGTGGTGGTAGGTGCTTAAAAAAAATCAGTTGCTTCCAATTGTCGTAAGAATTTAACATCCTGTTTTTGTCTTTCTATAGCCTCGGTTCTCTCAGTAGTTCCAAAGCTGCATTCCTGCATGTTTTTAACAGGATGCAACTGCCATTTCCTTATTTTGTATGGCTATTTTTATTAGATTACAGTTACTTTACGTTATGATTGATTGAAGGCTATTCATTTGATGTTCATATAGTCAAAAATATTTCTTTGAAGTTAGAATTCTTTAAAAAAATATTTCCCCTCAATTTCATATAGAGTTTGCTAAATTAATGAACAGACGCTGTAGTACAGAAGAGTGCTTATCTTCTGTGTTCTGTTTATACACAATCTCTATTGCTTTGCATGAATTGAGCTCACATTAGAAAGGGATGAAATTACTTGAAACTGTGTAAAAAAATTTGCTTTGTTAAAAAGACATGCTTGCTTTAAAGACTACATAATGCATTGCATGCACACCTCATTTATTACTCCATGCTTTTCTGCTGCTGTAAAACTGTCAAAAGAGATCGTGCTAGCAAAAATTTTCTCAGTTTCTTGGTAAGGCTAAATGAAATCAAATATAAAGTTTGTGATACATTAAATCACAAATATAAATATATTCTTTACAGCCAGCTGTTATGTCTAACTGTGCACATTTTAAAATGGAAACATTTATCCAATATGCTGATTAGCAATTTCAGTTCTGAAAAGCCTGATTACATTTAAGATGCAAAAGATTAAAATGACTAAACAGATAATGTTAATAGTTCATCTTCCTTGATGGGTTTATATGTTTAAAATCACAAAAGTTATGCCAGAACTTCGTGCATAGTAAACTCACCAGAAATAGTATGGTTGTAATGTATCTCACTGCAAGTTGTAATTTCTTAGGGCCAGTGTTTGAAGGAAAGATTCTGGCTGAGAAGGCCTGTCTGTGCTTCTTTTATGATATTTACACACACACACACACACACACACATCTAATTTAAGCTACAAAACTACATAATAGATGGTTGTACTAAAAATGCCTGAAAAGAATAATGAACAGTTATCTTAATTACTAGTAGAACTCTAACTCTTGTAGAAGTTCATGTTTGCTGTTAATAATTAATTTCTCAGCTATTCTTCTGCTCTGTGAATACAATTAATTAAAAGAAAAAAAAGTGTGGGTTTACATTTTATCTAATCCAGTCCTGTGTTACAGCTTTATTCTCCCATTTTTTTAACCTATTTTTTATACATTTGAACATGCAAATGCAGAGGTAAAAATATTGCTAGCCTTTTTTTTATACCTTGGCAATCAGTGGTTCAAAAGTTCATGCAATACCATATGTCCTAATAATATTTATCTAAATCTAAAATAATATGGAACTGTCAAATAGGATCCCACTTGGTAACAAATGATGGAATGCAGGGGAACTCTTAGATTTAGCCTTTTCTTTTTTGTCCAACAAGCTAATGCAATAAGACCAATAATGAAAGGTTGTGTAGTAGGCCAAAAGTCTGTGACAGATAAAAACGAAATGTTGGAAAACGATGAAGCTTTTGCACAATTAGATTTTTTGAGGCAGTGCTGTAAGGATTGTCCAGGGCCTGTTCAGTTCTGATTGATGGTAAAATCATAACTACATCATATTAGCTGTAGAGTTCACTGACAGGTTACTGCAGATTAATATTGCTACTGCTGTTCACTTACCATCAAACTGGTGGAAATACGAATTGAGCTGCTTCTACAACAAACCCTGCATATTAAGAGGTAGGGTGTTTTACTGAACCATCTCCATTCTGTTGTTAGGAAGGGGATGCAAACAACATTTATCTCCCAGGTATGTAGATATATAGTAACATACTAATTAGTTTTTCCATGGGACCTTGATGATGCTGACCAGTTAGTAATCATGCATACTTAGTGTTGCTTTGGGGATTAGTTTATGATTAAAATGATACTTGCAAATCATAATGGATGGTATTTTTCAGTGATTGAAATATTTAATCTCATGCAAAGAGCAACAGCATGTACTGGATACATGCTTGTTGTGGAAGATGAAATGAGATATTTTTAGGGCTCAGGTTGAGGGAGATGCTGCACCCCTTCAGCTGGAGACACGGGGTTGGGGCAAGCTGGCAGTCAGCCCAGGGTGCCCAGCTGCTGGTTGTGACTCGGAGAAGCCCAGGACTCTGCCTCCCTAATTGCAATGGCAGAGGTAATGTTCTGTGGGTTTGAAATCACAAGGAGCCCTGTGGTTTTTGTTTGTTTCTCTGTTGATATTGAGACTTTATTCTGCAGGATCTTTTCTCACCTGGCACTTCTGGCAACCTACAAATGCCAACTGATATTTACTCTCTGCCCTACAAGCCTTGAGAGTTGAACTGTCTTCTTCCTTGGAGGAAAACTCAACTCTGGCTATTTCCCCTGCATATCCTGTTGATATTTTCTTCCCTTTCCCATTGCCAGTCACGATGACAAGTACTGTTTCTCACTATTTGCAGCTATGACAAAAGCATAGTGGGAATCATCCCATAGTGGGAACCTCTCACCTTCCCCTATCCCAACTACTCTATGTATTTCATGAAAATCTGCCTAAACCCTCCTTTTTCTTTCCTCACAAACCAATATCATATCAGAATGCCTTTGGCTAGTGAAAAAGATGCTTTTCCATAACAAATAAAAAGTCTAAAAAATCTATGTGATCCATAAAAGGGCAGCTGGAGGGAAGGTGCTGCTGGTGGGCAGTTGGTGTGGAAACAAGGTCGCTGTTGCTGGAGTTGGCATCCACGGAAAAATAGCACCAGTTGCCCAAAGCAGCGTTTACTTCTGCCCTCTGTTTTGAGCTTCACTTCTCTCCAGTCACCTTAGTGATCCCCTCTGCCTCGGTTTTTCCATTGGTAAAATAAGAATAATCCTTCCAGGAACACGGTGCGAAGCAATTCGTTAGTGCTTTCTGGGACCTGCAAGAGGAAATGTACTACCAAAGAGCACAGGTTTACGAAAACAGTTCCCCAAGTGTAATGTAATAGCATTTGTGATTTTAAAAATGTAGGCATGAATCTTAACTGCAAATCTCAGCTGAGTTAAATGTATTTTTTGTCAAGGAGACATTGTTTTTTTTTATGATAGCTACACTGTGATTCATGAATCAACATGCTATACAAATACCAGAAGGCATAAGTGAATTATAGACATTTCTCAGGAGTGGCACAGCAGTTCTCCATTACCCAATTCGGTTAAAATATCCTATTTATCATATTTTTTCTTCTTTTTAATGGATGAATCCTGCAATTTTTATTTAAGTGAAAAATTCATGTTAGGGAACATGCTCTTTGGCTAGAAATGAGTTTGGATAAGATTGCAACTTATGTTATAAAAACAATTTAAGAAAATGATATATAATGGCCTCACTGTAAATTATACATCTTCAGTGGCATATAATAGCCTTTCATTTCTATCAGTTGTGCATTTGTTTTGTAAGACACCTAGATTCTTGTATCTATGAGTTTTGGGGTATTATTTCCCCTCGACACAAATAACATTTAAATTAAAGTGTATAATCCTTTTAGAAAAGTTTTGAATGTGTTTGTCTGAGGATACAGGAGGTTGGAAAATTTATGGTGAGACACTGCTCATTGAAAAACACCTATCTGTCAGTACGAAAAACGCTTTGTGAATATGCAAAATCTTTCAGTGAAAAAAGCCAGGTTCAGAACAGAATTTCTGCTGCTTTAGTCCAAAAAGAAGCCAGTGTGAGGCCAGGAGCTGGTGTATCTAAGTGCCACATGTGGAAGACCCAGGGTCAAGTCCCTCCAGGAATTTGAACCTGGGCTTTCTGCATTCAGGTGGGTACCCTGGCAATGGGACACGGTTAGACCATGTGTTGGTGAGGTTTTAAAAAAGTCAGACTATTTTACTTTTCATTTCAGGGCAAGATGAGGATTCTCTTGGGACCTCTGAAGTTTTCCAAGACAGATAAAGCTGTTTCTTTGACATCACTTCTCTGCAGCCCATGTTTTTTTGGAAATTTTTAGAGGACTGGATAAGCTTAGAGTCTCTAACAAGTAAAATAGATCACAGGGACAAATTTGTCAATGACATAAACTTGTTGACTTCCAAGTTGTTCTTATTACCAGCAGGATTGAATTGGCTAGTAGATAGTATTTATGCAATAAAAAGCAACATATTTAGTAAGTAGAGGATCAAATGTTCATGGGGGCAGGGGGAAGGAGGACATATGGGGCTGAGCTGTAGAGAAGGGAGGGGAAGACAGAAAGGAAAAGGTCATAGCGTGAAAGGGTGCCGTGAATTCCAAGAGTGTCTAATTAGGTTTCTGGCTGTGGAATTTGCCTTTGCCCCAAGCCAAGAAGCCCAGCTGTTTTACAACAGGGCTTTTGCCTCCTAGCAATGACTGCAGACAATGTGTGACCTAAACTGCAAGTGTATTTATAAGGACAACTTCCTT
Source organism: Myiozetetes cayanensis (assembly GCF_022539395.1). Classification (NCBI taxonomy): domain Eukaryota; kingdom Metazoa; phylum Chordata; class Aves; order Passeriformes; family Tyrannidae; genus Myiozetetes; species Myiozetetes cayanensis. Next base: position 16,062,206 of record NW_026088185.1, on the reverse strand, counting down.
CACTCTTCACAACAGATTCCACAAAATATGTTCAAATGTTATTTAGAAGGTCGCATAACTGTTGCAGGTTTTTTATGCGCTTTTCTTCCTTTTGTTGGGTATCTAAATGCAATTTAGAAAAGTCCTAAAAAGAGGGGAATGACTTTCATTAAAGACACTCCTCTGAACTTGTATTCTATTACATTATTTTTAAAAAAGTGTCAGTCTTCAAAATTAAATGTTTGATGGAATATTAAATTTGATGAATCATTGCCAGTTTCCATGTTTGTTAGCTTTTATATACCACATTAAAGCATTCATTAATGTCACACAACACTGCTTTGATTGAGTCCTAAAAGGTTAATGACTTGATACAGGCTAGTATTCTGAACTTTACTGTTTGCAGGCGGTTTGTGGTGAATGCGAAGTGCTTTGAAATTCTAACAAAAAGAATCTTTCATTTTTCTCTCTTTCAAGTCCAGAAAGTGTTCTCAACTGATCTGGATGTGCTAGACAAACTAGACTTATCACCATTAAACAGCAATAATTTTTTTGTTTGTTTTGTGTTGTTTTTTTTCCTTACAGTAAAAAGCTTCATGTTCACACGACTCCTCAGAGAAGCGTGGAGTAAGATACGTACAAACCTCATGATTGCTGTCCATCTACTCCTGTTTGAATCTTTAAGCTGCCTTATCAATCAATTTGGGAGGCTGCAGCTACATCTTCCCCATTTTGATAGTGATGAACCAGTCCAGAATTATCTCTATTCTTAGATATGCCAAATATTTTACAAATTATCAGAAGCTTTCAAAAAATGCCTTTTTAGTGTGGCTGCTGTGGACATGTCCCTGAGGTTAGGCTTCAAACAAGTCAGAATGCAAGTTGGAGACACTACTTGTATTTTGCCCAGTACTCTCTTGGCAATGGCCAAGCTGGGTAGCGTGGTCAAGTACAGGCATTTTATGCACTTAGGAAAGTGTTGCATTTATGTTGCCCAAAAAATCCATGGGTGAGTGGGCAATATGGGCAGAAAAAAAGAATGGAAATAGTATTTCCAAAATCTGTCCTCCTAATTACATTGTGTCCCAGTTTCATGAAATTTGAACTCTCCTGAGATGGAAATAAGCTTTTGACAAAGTCATGTGTGAAGGTAATTTTGCTTTAAGATAGTATTGAAGTTCTGCTCTGAGGGGAGTTGTTAGTAAAACAAATGACTCTAACTGTTTTAGTATGGAAGAAAAATCAAAGCATTTCCATGAAGTAACAGGGGTGACCTGCTGTAACTTAACCATTTCCTGAGCAAATACAAGCTGGTCTATTGGTCTGGGGGTAGTTCCCATGTTAGCCATTGTACAGAGAAAAATAAAACTTCATATAAAAGAGCCCACCAAGGGTTATATGGCTGCAATTGTTTCCAAACTGAAACAACTTAGTATCTGTTTATGATTGTCAGTATCATGTTATATTGTTCTTGTAGAATCCATAAAACCTAAAAGTCTGCAATATTGCCTCTAAACACTCAGCGGCTGCAGCCAGGAGATTTCAGAGCCAGTGTGTTTAAACAGAGGGGAGGTAAAAAGCAAAAGGTTATAAAAAGTTGACCTTGATTTTATTTATCATCTTAATCTAATTTTGATGAGGTGCTTAATTTGAACACAAAAGAACAAAAAGTTAAGCCCAAATTGATGAGATTAAGGTACTTAAACTTGCATCCTTTTAATGTTTCTTTCTTTTATTCAAGGACTAAAGATGAGAAGGAAGAAGCAGTAAATCTGAATTCTAACTTTCTCACTGTGGCTTATGTTTCCACAGTTCAGAATGGTACCCATTAATTTTCTGAGCCATTCAGATGTACAGCATGCTATCATATTAGCACTACTTAGGCAAGGTTATTAATTTGCATTTTCATAGTTGCTTCCTTTGCATTGTGTATGACAAGTGATGCAGAAAATAAGTGGGCAAAGATGTGGTTCTCTACACAACAAAACTATCTCTTGGAAGAAGCTACAAAACTATTCAGTGTCTCAGAGTCAGAGATGTCGCTGAATACAAAACTAAACTATCCTCTTTTTTCAGACAATGCAAAAGTTTTCTTGCTAATGAAAACATGCTTGAAAAACAATGCAAACTTGGACTTAAAAGCAAGCTGATGGAAAGATAGAACAGTCATTTGTTGGTAAATCAGATGTATTGTCAAGTGCTGTTGTACTGGCTAACTACAGTGGCTTTTTACTGTCTGATTTTAGCAGTTCCATATTTCTATGTTATTTCTAGTAGTCCAAACATTTAGGTTTAAACACGTTTAGGGTAAGATACAAATACACCTGCTCACAAGGTGTACAGTTATCACATGGGTATCTGTAGTCCACAAACCTTTCTGTAGGAACAGGACCACACCACCACCACCACCAGCAGCAAGAGAGACAGAGGGAAAGAGGGAGAGAAAAAAAGAGTACATCATCTGGTTAATCCTATCTCAAAGATACTTCAAAGCAAAAATAGCTTTTATCAACTGCAGCTGCTTAGTAGGAATGTCATTTGAGAAATACAGTTTGTAAGATAATGGATTTATATCTAGCAGGAAGTCAAATGTGTGACGACTTCATGCAGATTTTGTTAGGAATCATGTTGCTAATATTTTTTCCCATCCAAACAATGTCATATAAAAACAATGAAAATTTTATATTTGAAGCCCATATCAGATGACACAGTGAATGCAGATGAGAGAGAGCATTATTTCAAGGACAGATTGCATTAGGAATGATTTCTTTTAGCATTGCCCTTGCCAGAAGCAACTCTTAGCTTCCCTGATTCAAAAATAAGGGTCACATCTTCACATGGAGTAAGTGTTGCAGTTCTCTTAAAGCCAACAGTGAGATGGTAATTTATGATTTGGCCCATGTACTGATGAGTCTGATAGATAAGTTTACATTTCTTGTTCATAAACAAACCCAGTTCATTCCAGTTCTCAAATTAGGACCCTATATATTCACGGGCACTCAGAAAATGAAAGAGAAAAGTAGTCCTTCTTGATGAACTTCAAAAACTCAGCACTTCCTATTTTAAACCAGTTGTTATGTCTTTCATAATGATTTCATTATCCTTGCCTACAGTGGTCTTTTACCATGTCTATATAAACTTGATTTCTAATGGTCTCAAAGGGCATACTTGTTATTTCCAAAACAAAACAAAATTAAAGCATACATCCAGAAACCACACAAGTACACACACAGGCCCAAAGTGCTATAATGCTTAAGGCTTGATTCAAAGCCCATGGAGGTTTCCATGTGGGATCTGGGCTGTGCTGACTGACAGATCGGTGCTGTGATATGCTAAACAGCAGCTAAGCCTCTTGCCTTCTCCCTGGCTCCTCTAGCCAGCACCACTTGTGGGGTAAGAAATGCTCAGCCTCTGTGGAGATGGTACTTGGTGTCATTCTGAAGCAGCCTCATCTGGCTATCATCACTGAAACAGAGACCCCCAAGGGTAAAACTGCTGCTCAGCCCAACAACAGGCTTTAGAAAAAGGAAGCCTGAAAATGACTTGTGTGGGGAGAAAAACCATAGAGATTTTCTTAACTAATTATTTTTTTTATAAGCTTATGGAAAGAGAAGAAGTGATCTAACAATATAAATGGCAAAGTATGTGAAATAGCTAATGAATTTAAGGACTTGACACTAGGAACTTTACTGAATTGTTGCAACCAATTTTTATTTATACTGTAGTAGTTTTCCAGGGATAGTACAGGCATGAACCGCTTACTCCACAGAGGCCCCAATTTTAATTACAAATCTGTCATATTCCAGTGGGGGGGATGGTGTCCACATGCTGCATGCACACACGTGCAGCCTGTGCATGCAGCTGTGTGCCATGTGCACTGCATGTAGATGAAAAATTATCAGGTATATCCCTATGCATTTTCATTTCTCATGCGCCATCTTGAGCCGTGCTCCATGTATTACATATGCTTAGGTCACAGAAGGGTTAGGGATGTAACTGCTGGATCCCAAAGGACAGGTGGACTAAAGGCAGCATAATCTCTGTATCCAGCTCTTTACTGTTACTCTCTGATTAAGAAAAGCCCAATGAACTTGGAACATACACTTTAATGCAGCAGCTGTTTGCATAGCAGAGGATGAAATCATGAAATAAAGTCTCAGAGAAAGATTTTTCATGGAGGCTCAAAGCAGGTAGGGAACGAGAACCCTTTTTCTGTCATGGCAGCAGCTCTGAAAGACCAGTTCAAGTTTTCTGTGCAGGCTACTAGAGGTTTTGGTCTGCAGTACTCTTCCAGTGCATGGACCGTGTGCTCCCTGGCCTTTTTGTTTCTGTTTGTGCAACTCCCAGCACAAAGACATTCCCATCAAAGCAGAGTACTAGAATTACATAAATGTTTAGTGCTATTAACCATAGCAAGAAGAAAATATCCTTGTATAGTCCTGTCCCTCCCCTCCCTGACCATAAACTTAGGCGGTCTGAACTCAGAGGTATAGCCATGGAATTGCACCCTATGTATTGGCTCTGATTGACATAAGAGCTGTATTCTACTCCATAGGCTGGTGTCTTCCTTTTTTCTCTGTAGGAAACTCGAAGTGCTTCTGTTTTACAGATCTCTTTCAGGTGATTAAATTCACCACAAAAGAGTGGGATTTAACTCAAAGAAGGCCAACTGGTATATTTTAACCAGACCCAAGAATCCATGCTTCATAAATAACAACTGGTGAGCCCGTCACCATGTGCAGTCAGAACTCCATCAGATGAACTTCATGGAAAAACTATGTCTTTTTCACACTGTGTTTAAAGGTCAGAAGATATATTTTTGAGAAAGAATACAATTTTCCTTTCCCCTCTTTGCTTCTTTTCCATAAGTTTATTCTTGTAAATAGCTGAGTTTTAGTGACAAAGGCACAGGAATCTCTTAAGATTCCCTATAACATCACACTTATTTGTCTTCAGTATTTTTCCATTGAACTGTTTTTCCTTAATTTAATAGATTTTAAGGATTTTTGCATCAATCTTTGTGCAATTCAGTTTCTGCATCAGATGCAGATTTTCTCTTTTAGAGAAGAACTTCTTTTTTAAAGGTGCAGCCCTGATTTAAAGACTTCAAATGATCTACCACATCCTGTGTTAGGTTGTTCCAATGATTAATAGCCCATGCTAGAGAAAGTACGGCAGCTTCCAACCATTGGATCTTATTGTGCCTTTTTCTGTTAGACTAAATAGCTATTTGTTATCAGAAATCTCTTCCTTATGTAGATACCTGCAGACTCTGATTAAGTCACTTTTTAACTCCTTCTTGGATAACCTTAACAGATTAAGGCATGTTTTCCTGACTCTTTTTTATTTTGTGTGTTGGGTTTTGTTTGTTTGTTTGTTTTTGTTTTTGTTTTTTTTAAAATCTTTTTCTAGTTTCATAATGTACTTCAAGAACCAATCCAATATTTCCACAAGCATTTTCACTAATGCTATTTGCAGATATGATAAGCCCTTCTGAAACACAATTAAGGCTGTGTATCTTCTTGCCTTCACATCTGCATATTGTACTGAAAGCCTGTCTTCCTTTGTTTAGCTACCATTTTTCCCAAACTCCAGCTGAGGCCTCAGTTGCTCTGCAGGCTCTTCTCCTCATCACTTTGGCTGCTGCACTTCAGGGCCGCTCTGATGCCATGCTCTAATTCCAGTTGTGGAACCCTGTATTGAGCTGCCATGAAAGCAGTTAAGCTGTGAGAAAGAGTTGCATGAGAAAGAACTGGAGAGAACCTCGTTGCAACACTTTTGTCCACTGGTTTGGAAGCTGCATTTAAGGTCGGGATTTTGCTTTTTGCCCTTGTTGAAGTTACGTTTTAGGTGTGCCTGTGCCAGCCTCCTGCTGTGCTGAGCCTCATCTGGCCTTGCTGACCTGAATTCCTTCCTTGACCTCAGACCAGCCTTGTCTGGGATGCGTCGATTTTGGCTGACTGTTGTTACTATTGCTGGACTGGTTCTGTTCCTACATGGGTGGTGTGTCCCTGCCCCTGCCTTGCTGTGACCCTCATCTGTGGAACAGGAGTGGAACAAGGGCCGTTGCCTGTGGGGCCTCAACAGAGGATGGTGACTTTCAGTTCCCAGTTACTCAATATCATCCCTTTGTTTGGTTTAGTCCATTCAATGTGAGTATGTAGATTTGTTGGGGGTTTTAACTTTATCACCAGAACTTGCTATTTCATCGAAAAAAGAAGACCAGACTTGTCTGACAAGACTTAACTTCCCTGAAAATGTGTCAAGATGAATGTTCTGCTGCCATCATTTAATGATGTACTGATTGCCTCCAATGTTAAGCTTCCAAGAGTGGGATGATGGCTCTTTTCAGCTTAATAGGGTGAATGTCTATTAGTCATCACGTTTACCATTCTAAAACATTAGCATGACCTTAGCTCTTTTATAGTCCCCTCATACTCTTCTAGCTTTTTAAAAAAGTCAGTGTATGCAGATCAGACTGTTCCCTGGCAAGACATCTTCATACCCAACTAAAAGTTGGCCAGTACCATTTATTTACTGCTGGGTAATATTTCTCTGCTGGCTGATGGGACAAGAAGAGGCTCCACAGTCACTTCAGGATCTATGAGCACTCCCACACACAGAGAAGTGCTGGCTCAAGTATGAAGTAAATGCTATCATTAGAAGGATTTTAAAAGGAGTTAAAATATTGCAGAAAGATTAAAAGATTGGATTTCCCATTATTCTGCTCTGCAGTGGAGACAGAAGAGTAGCCCTGGCTGTAAGTCCTCCCTGTATTATGTATATTAAATACTGCCTGCCCTGAACTTGTGTAATTTATGCCTTGCTTTACCATCCCAGCCCAAGACTCATCTAGAATTACCACCCAGTCCATACTCCCCAGATCCCTTCATGGAGAAGCTGGAAGCTTCAGCCCAGGTCTGGTCCAGGTGGGAGTCTGTACACACCAGCTCCCAGACATGAGGAGCTGCCTTCCCACTGCTCAAGCAGACACAAAGCATTCTCAGGGCTCCTGATGGCTCCTGACCCTGTTCTGAAAAGCACTTCAGTTCTCAGTGACTGAGCAGGAAGTGCTGCAGTGTTTGGTTTGTGCAGAAACATTTTCACTCATATTCTACTGCAAAAACTGGAGAATGAACCTAGACCTTTTTATCTTCGTTTTGTTTTGTTTAGTTTACAAAAGAAAGCACAGTGAAACTAGCCCCAGAGTGAGCAATTATTGATGAAAGACCATTTGTTTTAGGAGCTAAAAGGTGTGGGGAAGTGGTCAAAATAATCCAGATGACTCAAAAAAAAAGAACTAGCATGAGAAATAATTGAAGTAACAAATAAGATAGCATGGGCAAAATATTTTATGTTTTTTACTTTTTTTTTTTACTTTGAAAACTTTCTGAGTTGAAGAATATATTGAGAAATTTCATATATTTTAGATAAAAGTGTATTAATAAGCCACTTGCCATTATTAAAGTAAACTGTTAAAAACAAAAGTATCCTTTCCAATCCATTACCAAAATTCCACATCTCTAATTCTTCTTGAGTTTCACTCATCATTTTTTATAAGTGGAACTTAACTATCTGCATTAGTTTATTGGACTGCGCAGTGATGAAAGCAAAGGCAAGGGGAAACAACATAACGTTCCTAATAATGCATTTCTTAGAACAAAATCCTCCCAACCTACTGTAGTAAAGACTCATAATAGTTAGAGGTTTTTGCTTCTTCTATGATACAGTACTTGCTGTGTCTGGGTTTGATCAGGGTCCTGTTGAAGTCAATGGGAGTTTTGTGCTAAAATGTATCTCATATGCTGTCACTTGGGCAAATGTCCACCTCAGGCTACAGCAGAAGCAAAATCACCACATTTGTTTTCACTTCTGACCTGATGAAAGTAGGATTATATTACTTGTATATTTCATTCTGATTCTTTTTTTTTTTTTTTTAACTCTGATTTAAACAAAGATACCATTGTGGTATAATCTGATACCAAGTACTGTGCAAGAGGCTGGACAAGTCAATTACAACTGCAATTGCAGACTTCCTTTACTGTTGCCTTGCTTTTAACTCAATGTTTTTCTTCATAGGCAATCAACATGTAATTTCCTTTCTTCAGCTCATACTTTTGTGCCTCACAAACACCAGTAGTAACACTGTTCAATCTGAATTCCCAGATTCTTCTCACATTGTGCCACTTCCTTCATATTATTTAACTCCATCATTCTCCTGCATAGATATATTACAGGGGAAAAGTGAACATAGCTTCTAACAAGTTGTCAAATGGGTGCAGCAAGACTGAGCCATGCTGAGACATTAAACACTGACTGAGTCAATTTTTCACTATAAAAAATGCATTTATTAGTATTTTACTGAGATAACTCAAGGCCCAGAAACACTCTTCCAGTGACTGGTTAAATCTGATTTTTGCTTGTGACCAGCATGACTGCCGACCTTTGGCTTCTTGACTGATCTTTGCATCTCCTAGAAAGTTCACAGAAAGGTCACAGAGCGGCACCGACTTCCTCCGTGTGCCTGTGTGCCTGTGTGCCTGCACGTGGGTCTGTGTGCGTGGGGACACCTTCCTACCCCTCAGTCCATGGGAGAGCTGGCCCTGCCCCCTGACAGCTTTAGTTTCATGTTTGTGGAAATCTGGACCCACTTATTCCAACAGCAACCAAGTCAAACCAGGCAAAAGGGCACATAATTTTTTATTTACCAAGCACCTTTGTTTGCTTCGCTTTTTACTGGCAGTTACTCCCTATTTTTATTGAAGACAATGAGTTCTTCCCTTAGATTGCTTTGGCATACGTGTGTAAAACAAAAAAAAGAAAGTGATTTCTTGTATATTCTTTAGCTGATTTCTTTCACAGAAAAGTTCAGTGCTGCAAAAGAGAACTGTGGATCTCATGAAAGCTGCTTTGCTGACACCATCAGCTGTACTATACCTGCTTCCAAACCAGACCTCTGAAAGCAGCACTGTTAGAGGGTTTTAAATCTCTGCTCAGACACTGTATCTATTTACAAACAGCAAGAACAGCTCCGAAATTGTGAAAAATGCACTCGAGTCATATTTAGAATGATTGTATGTGGGGGATATAACAATACTTCTCAAGACTGTAAGCACTGCGTATATTCATATCTCATGCTATTTATCTTGCAGATATACAGCACTGGAAGTTGCTGGCTGCAAGCTGGTAAGCTTGTAGCAGTGAGAAGGAAAGATCTCTCCGTTTGTCACTGGCCGTATATCACTGCAGCTGTGCCCTTTGATTACACAGAGAGCTCCTCCAGCCATTAATAATAGGAAACACTTTTTGTCTGGTGAATGCATCTCAACACTGTCCTCTAACACCTAGGCTTTGCAGTGAGGTAGAAGAGGTAAATTAAGGATGGAGCTTGTTCATTTTACATTTACATTAGATGCGTAAACAAGGATAACCTTTGTTTTCTTCAGAGAAGAAAATACGCCATTCCTTTTCCTACCACCACAGTGACTAATTTTTTTTCAGAGACAATATAGCACTGCCAATTACATCTTGCTGAGGAAGTGACAATAATGAATCACAATAATGCTGCCACAGCATCACAGAAAGTCCTGTGACGCCAGCCTTCCAGATTAATTGCATCACATATAATAGCTAAGCCACATCTGCTAGCCAGGTGTATCAGTGTAAAAGGTTTTCCCAAAAAAGCAGGGCTTAGAGGAAATCAATATATAGGGAATGAAGTCCTAGGTATGAATACAGCATTGCCAAATTAGATAGCTATCTGAAATTGTCACAAATAATTGATGCTAAGATTGGAAAATTCTAAACTGGTGTAAATTGTTTAGCACCAGAGAGCACTACAAAAAGCATTTCATGCTTGACCTGTAAAATGAATCAAAATTAATGCTAAGCTCATGTGGCATGCTGTTGCTCCTACCTCTTGCAGCACAGTGTATCTGAGCTGCTCCAAAGAGGTGTTTGCAGCGAGTGGAGCGTGGAATCTCTCTGCATCTGGCCTACATTGATCATCTTCCACAGCATCTTTGACACAATAGGAGAAAGCTATAGACCATTTGTCTTAACACTGCTTTTAGTCATGTGTCAAACCCTTGTTTTACCCCATTCCAATTTTTATTTAAAATTAAGACTTTTGAGTAGTGCAAAACCCCAACAGAAAAACATGAGCTCCTCTGAAAAACAGCTGCTCTTCCTAGCCATTATTTCACCTTCTCTGGTCTTCAATTCTTAGAGGTAACCACCCCATCACTCAGGCCACAACTGGATTTGCACTGGAGGAAAGGGTTCCACAAAATACAACTGTTTGGAGGTATTTCAAATGTCACAGAGAAAGGTATCATTCCCATCTCTGTGTTTCTCCCAAAACAGTGCCCTCTGTTATTTTTGTAGAACCCATGGTTGCTTCATTGATGGTCCTGTGACTGTGATATGTTCCTCTTAAATCTGTGCTGACAACTTATTTAGGTCATGGAATCAGAGTTTAATTTCCTCAGGTTAGATTTATTTCCTCAAGCTGTAAAGAAATAAGAAAGCGCATGCTTGTTGCTGAGTCAAATATGGAGACGAAAGTCTTCAAGACGGAGACTTTGGCCAACATGCTGCGCCTCTTTTTTCAGCCTCAGTTACTGGCTTCGTGATTTGAGAATTTGGAAGCTGAAGCCATTGCAGGATGCTCCCCAGCCTCAGCTGCAGGCCTACATGAGCACTGCTGCCCACCTCACTCCATGGATGTCTCACTTTATTGAGTCCTTCCTGCGGGTGGTCCAGTAGCGTGTCACCCTGGAAACCACAGTAAACCCTTGGCAAGAGAACCAATCCCCAATTATATGACATAACGTATATGAAAAAAAAATTTTAGTTTTATATAGTGCTGGTCTTCCACAGGCACATAACAGCTGAAACCTACCACCTATCCACATGGATGCCAAATAAGAATTAATTAGATGTGATTGGCTACATTTCACCAAGAGAACATATTAGTCAGTTTAATATATTTTTCTAGAAATCCAGAAAACTATACAAAGCTTGCTTTTTTTGCTATTTTTATAATCTACCTGCCCCAAATACAGTTGTTGTGTTGGTCACTGAATTTAAATGATGAATTTCCTTCTTTTAAAGCTAAGAGGAAAAGATCACTAAGTTTCTTATCAGGACATAGTGATAGACTTTTCAAAAATGCACAGCATCTTGAAAGTTTGGTTTCATATCACCATTTATATTCCTGAGAAATAGACACGTCTCACATTCTGTAGCAGTGTTTTGTGACATTTGGATTTACAATGCTCAAGTTTAAGTCTCTAGCCCTTTGCAGTCTGTCAAAAACAGCTTCTCTGTCCATTTATTTTTGTCTTCTGTGCTCAGTCTGAATATCTTTTGTAAATTTATACTTGACAACCCTCGTATTTCAGCAGCTGGCTTTGTTTCACAATCCACCTTGCTTGCTCTGTTGCATTAGCTGAAACAACAAATTTAATCCATGATGTCAATAGTAAATTAAGTGGAGATGTAATATATGCCTGACATCACTAAGGTCAAGGCCATGGTGAAAATATCGCAAATAGATCCAAAGGGTCTCCTCACCATGGTAGGTGCTTGCTGCACATTTAATATTACGAGAAACAGATTAGTGCCACACACTGCATTATGTTAGCCTTTTAGTTACAGCCAGCATAAAACTCCAGCTAATGTAAGAGTGCTCCCTCAACATGAAGAGAGGTTCCAGAGAAGTTTGCTATGTCATTATATTTCATATTTTCTAACTGATAAATAATTAAAACAAGAATTACTTTACTGAAAAGATTCATTTAGAGAGCACATTTTCCATTACTCTAACTGTTTGGAGGGGTTAGGGGAAATATTTATTGCATACCTTACCTAAACTACCTTGCCATTAAAGTATCTAAATTACCTCAGTGAATTCTGAGCACAGAAGAGGTTGATGAATTGCTTTTTGCATAAATGCACTTTCCCTTTGCTAGAACCTAATTTTGTCTATAAACACACACACACACACACACACAGAGAAAATAAAGCAACTACTGAACTCTCTCAAGAAGAAAATTGAAGCCTGGAATTTTCCCTGTGCAATGAAGTTTTTCTAAATGTTGCTTGTATTATAAGCATCCTTGGACTCTCTGAGGACCAGCCAACAATGGGCTCTTCTGCAATGGCGAAAGAACAGTTAATGAATCATTTTCTCCCATATGAAAGTGTTCATTGCTGTTAATTCGTCCATTTCTTATAGCCAGAGCTTTTTTAATAAAAAAATTAACTTTCAGTTTAAAAGTCCATTTAATGCCAAAAGAGAAAAAAAAATGTGCCAAGTGAACTGTAAACAAATTCAATGTATGGCAGACTATGGAGATTTTCATTCCATCGAGCTCTATTGTTTGTTTTATCTGGCCTAAAGAGCATCAACAAATCCAAGGACTTCCAATCTGCAATTCATCCCTTTAACTTGGCTCTAAAGTATTTTCATTCCTTAACACGACAGGACAGGCCAAATTTACAAAGCTGCAGCATATACCAGAGCACAGCTACAGTGCTTGTCTTTCCACATGCCCTGGCTGGATGTATGTAATTTAACAGGTTTCCTCCTCAGAAGAGTGGGTTACCTTTTGTTCCTTGGTGTCTCTAATGCTGAGTGGAGGAAGGCTCGTGTGGGTGGTACCTTTTGGCTTCCAGTTCATCTTAGTTTTAGGAATGTGATTAACCCCACAGAGCGCAGAAACATTAAGGGGAAAATGCTTAAGTTGAGGTCTTTACATATACACTAATCCACATTTTTGAAAATTTACTACCTCTGCAGAAGCTTTGATCAACATGTGCCTTTGCCTATATTCTTTACTCCTTCATTCAAATCCATGCCAGACTAGGGTGATCAACAGGAATTAACATCTATCTTGTCACTGTATTTAGTGCTCTACATGCAATAGTTGATGACTTTGGTTTGATGAGTTAGTTCTTGTGGGCCAGGAGTCAGCACCACCTTTCACCCATTGTGATATAAGTTGGTCAAAGCATCAAAGAAATGAGTGGCAGACCACATGACTATCCTTTCCTGAGGTTGTCTGGCAAGCTTGAGTGAGGCTGGATGACATAAAGGAATTACTGAATCTTATGCTTCCGACCTCTAGGCTGATCCTTTTGGAAGGGCAGTTTTCATTGTTGATAATCTGGGGGTCAACTGCCATGAAGGTATTGCTCTGAGGATGTAAATACAAATGAGAACCCCAAATTCTGTCTTCTCTATGCAAAAAAAAAAAAAAAGGAAAATAGAAAATGGAATCAATGACTCAGTATGGGGTGCTTTGATGACTGTTTAATCTCTCCTACAAGAGAAGTTTAAATAATGCTGTTACATGCTGATGCTCCTAGCATATGCTTTGGTGCATGATGTATGGCCACTGTCTGCTCCAAAAATCAACAAATGTGCATTATTCCATTAGCAGTTTTTTGTTATCTACAAAGCTTTAAAGTATATTAGTTATTTATGTTAATGTACCAGTGCCTTATTTTACATATTTATAATATCTTCTTTCCTCTGCCACGGAAAGCAACAAAAAGTTTAGGTAATGTAGATCAGTTCAGCTTACATAACATTTACAAATGTGCCTTATGAAAACAGTTTTGTAGATAGTCCTGTCTATGCTTGAAACTGTTTTAATGTATGTGAAACTCTTACTGCCATCAAAAAAAAAAAAAAAGGGGGCTTTTCTAATACTCTGCTCCTTCTTTCCTGCTGTTTTTCAGAAAGGGGGAGAAACTCAAGCTGTATGAACAGAGATGCCACTTTTTCTTCCCCACTAAAATTTGGGAGAAGTGTAAGACAAGGCAGAATATCAACAAAAAGTTGAAGCTGTGGATGGTAAGATTTCAGTAGGAGGAACTCATAGGGCACAGTGTAGTGGAGCTCCAGGGGGTTTCTAAATGCATATCTATTCAGCAAAAATGTAATTGATATCACTGGCTACCCAGCAACTTATTCCTGTGCCTGTGTTATTCAGAAGGGGACACTACAACTTGGACACAAATCAGTTGCTTCTGGCTGATTCTCTTTCCTTGATTTCCATGGCACACGGTCTTCATGGCACTTACTGACTCTGAACAAGGTCAGCGTCATGGCTGCAAAACAGAATTCCTAAATCCATCTTTTTAAGATGTCTCCATTACACCCAGCATCTCAGCTGTGCCCGTGCAAGTAATTTACCCCAGTGATGTCACTGGGCTAAGTGCAAGCAAAGGCACTGGGTTAGTGCGATGCTTTCAGTTTTGGATGTTGATTGTATTGGGTCAATACTGGGGCATGGCTACCTCCATCTCTGTCCAGCGATGGAATCTATAAGCATACGTGTGGGGTGATGAGAGTTTTCTATTTCAGGATGCAAATTATTTGTTGTTTTCCATGTGTAACTTCAATTTATATTTTTAGTAATGCTTATGTTCTCTAACCACACATTATCAATGCTTTTGGGTAAATTCTACTCATTCAACTCGATGACCTACCCTACTACATCACCTCAGCAAAGGCTCAAGTTTATTAGCACCTAATGTCTCCCAGGTGGTCTGTATGAAGTGCCTGTTGCAGTTCCTAGATATTTATTTCACTGCTGCATTTTCAGAGGTTTTAGTTACACATCTGTCTGTGTAAGTGGACATTTCCCTGAACACAATGAAAGAATATTTTATTAAAAATGTTAATACACTTTTTCAGACACAAAACTGCTCTACCTCTAGAGCAGTTTCAGAGCCTTTTTATTTGCTGCAGATCACATCTGACTTTGCTTTTCCTGTGCCCACTATGTGACTCAGGTTAAGTCACATTAGTTCCTAAATCCCTGTGTGACACAATGGAGGATGCCACAAACATGATAACCCTTACTGGCTAAAGGCTGCATCAACACTGACAACTCACTTTGCACAGGCCTCCCAACAGATGTGAGATGCTAACAGGTTTCAGCCTCTGCTGAGGTGACATCAGTTCATCTCAGTGACAGAGAGCTGTGCTCTGTTTCCAACACTCCAAAAAATCCCAGTCCCAGAAAGCACCTGTGGACCCATATTTATGTCTTCCAACAAATTTTCACTTATTTGCCTTTTCCAGCGATTTCATTGTTACTCTTGACATTTCTGAAAGCATTTCTCAGATGCAGAGAAATCCTTCTCTTTCAAAGGACATTTCCAAAGCTCTGGATTATTTAGGGCTCAGTTGGATAAAAGAATTATTTATTTAAAGGTAAATTTTTCTAAATTAGAAATAAAAGAGAGGACTAGAGCTTATAAATTATCCATAAGCTGCATCTAAAATCAACTTTTCAGTTTGCCTTTCATTTTTTCTGAATGGTCAGAAGGGAGAAATTTCATCCCAAACCCAGTAGTTTAAAGTTACCCATCTTTTGATACCTAATAATGAAAAGAATACCATTATCTTATAAACCCCATAATGTTCATGAATATCAGAAGCTTCTTAAGAGTCCTGATGGGATACTGGGAGTGGTCAGGATCTGGCTCATGGGATGATAGGGTTTTGTTGGTGAGATACAAGGGTAAACTAAAAATGCAGAGCAAAATATTCACCTTTATGGAAGAAAGCAAATGCCTACATTGCTGTAATGAAGCTGCTACTTACCATTTTAATGAAATAGGAACACCTCTTTCCCTCCTCGCCACAGCACCTCGCTCCTCACTCAGCAGGACTGTCTCCAGTGAGAGCTTTCCCTGCCTGATATGGGGTCTCTCTTGCTACTGCTTGTCCCTCCCCCAAGTAAAAAGGGCCACACACACTGCACTGACCAGTGGATTCACTCCAAAGGAGTGTTGCAGTGAGAACCAGGCACAGGAGCAGAAGATGGCTTTTTGACTGGGAAAGCAGCGTGTGCAAGGCTAATGCTTCTCAGAACTTGTATCAGAACCCAGAACTTTATTCACAAGCAAGCCAACACTCATATATCTGGTTCCTGAACAAGTGCTACAATACACAGAATTGCCCCAATGACATGATGCAACACTCGACCTAGAACTTCTACTCCTTACAGATGGCAACCTTCCTGAATTAAAATATAAATACAGCCTTTTATAAAAGGGAAAGAAAAGGGGAGTTCTGTTTTCTGCAGAGAACCCAGCTGATTTGAAAATAAATACAGGGGAAATATATAGCAAGCAAGAATAAATGTTGTTTCTTTTCTCACTTGTAAAACTCAAAAAAACGAATAGTCTCAAAATGTCTCTCTATCTCTGGTCATCCAGCAGCAAGCTCACTTAGGGTTTAGAATGCTGGTAGAAATAAACTACAAATCAGTTTATTAAAAAAAAAATGGAGCAATTTTTCTCTTGTTTGCAGAATTATATATTTTGCTAGGGCTTGAAAAACACTGCTTTGGATTTCTCCTATAGCAGGTAATTTCTTTGGGGAAATTTAGAAACAAATTAAAGTGCTGTTTATGGCCACAGAATCACCCTGAAAGCATATATTAATTATTATAAACATATTCTCATAGATGTATGTGCTGCTGTCATAAATTATTATTTGCACTGAAGCAGCCCCTTAGGCCATATCTCACAAAGGAGACCCAGGGTAGGGCTGGAATGCACATCCAGTACTGGGAATGCCTGCTCTGAGCCTCCTGCAGGTTAAAACCCAGATGTGCTCGGGTTTTCTTCCCCCAGGTTCTCCGTTACTCTCACCTTTAGAGAAGGGAATCTGCTGGGTACCGCTCTGAAGGGAGCCCTGAGTACTCCAGAGCTGCCTCAGGGTTCCTGGGTGCCAGCTCCCAGCATGTACCATCAGCTGCCCCAACCAGGAAAAAGACATTTGTGACCTGGACCCCTTGTACTGGGAACCACAAAAACCAAGAGCAGTTTTCTGAGTCCCTGCTTTACAGCACAATCAAATACTGACAGGTATGATCTGGCTCAGGTGTAAATGGGTAGATTGTTTTCAATAGCTGGGAACTTTCTGATTAGATAATTTGTTCATGCTTATTTGTCAAGATTAGAGATTTTCAAAAGAAATTTTCAATAGCTCCTTCGTCAGGAAAAGTTTCTTAGCTGCATTTTGTAGTTAAAAACATGGGTAAAAGAGAATAAGTAGACTTGGTCCAGCCTAGAAGAAGGGTAACAGACTCAAAACAGACCTGCCTGGAAGTGGCTGCTGTCCCCAGTCCACTCAAACAGTTCATATCATGACCTGCAGAACCATGGATCTATGATCTGTTTATCAATTTATTTGTTCCTTTCTTTTTTGTTATGGTTTATCCTTCCTACTCACATTTTACATTGGTGTTTTCTTTTTCCCCACAAAGGTGTTTGTTTGTTTGTTTTGTTTGTTTTTGTTTTGTTGGGTTTTTGTTTGTTTGTTTTTTTAATAAAGTAATTTGGTCTTATCCCAGTAGACAGCAGCTAATTTTTACAAATTTTTGATAAGCCTTAGGGTTTCAGAAAAGGTTTCTTGCCCTTGTTCAGGTCATTCCCCTCACCTCTGAATGCAGGGAACTTGCATGTGCTTAGTGCTGAGGTGTCAGGTCAGTTCCTGTATATTCAAACGTGTGTTTTGTGAGTTCTCTCTAGCACAGCTCCCAAAGACAAGGCAACCCTTCAACCCAATTTAAAGTTCCAACAGATCTTTGTGGTGGCTAGCAACAGGTATTTGCCCTCCCTTCCCTGCTTAAGATTCACTTACAGAACACCACAAAAATTCAAGACCCTACTCATAGCATGCACAAGATTTTCAGAAAAAAAACCAACTAACCCAAAACAACCCAAAGCCTGTAAAGAGCCCTTACATTTTGTTCATCTTGGCATTTGTGTCTGCTCTTCTGGCAGAGAGCTCTAATTGTCAGGGACACAATAGGCTGTGCTCTCACCTATGATTAATAGACATGATCTTTCCAGAATGATAAATGCAGGTAGGTAAAGTCTCTGTGACTATATCTACATTACATCATAGATTATCAAAAGCTTTACAATGTGGACATGATAATAAGCATCCATGAGGTCTAAAAGTGCTGGCTAAGAGTTCCTAATTCTAGAATTTAATTTTTCTGATTTTTGTGGAGGATCATTCTCCACAACATTGAAATTCAGTTTCTTAGCTGTTCAGCATTTTGTTCTGGGGATTTGCCCCACATTCCTCTTTGAGATTCCCTTTAGGCAGGAAGAGGGATCAGTGCCCTGAGCAGCAGGACAGTGTGGATTTACAGAAGTGTGCACCATCCCCAGTGTGTTTTTTTGGAGTGTGAAGGGGAGACAAATGGACCTTACTCACTGCTACAGCCCCTCAAGGGAACCATTTGGAACATCATTGTCCTTTTTTTCCTGATAGCAGTGTTTCAGAAGGCTGAAGCCCTCTGACAGTTGCTGCAGCGATGAACTACCACTGTTAACATATCCCATGCCAATCAGTCATGAGTGGAAGAATAGTGGTTGCAAATGACAACGAGCATGATTAAAACCACCCAGAAAAGTGATGGAGAAACTGCAAATGCTGTGGTACCTCATATGCACAGCACCTCACTACTACACAGCGGGAAACATCTGTGGTAGAGATGTGAAATTCAGAAACATCCAGTAAGTTTTTCAGATGCTCTTGCAGCCCAACATTTAGGCCACACACCATGAGCAGATGGCTCCACTGTGCTTCATCATACACAAAAACACTGATTGGTTGTCATGCAGTGGTGTAGTTTGTTGATAGCAGGTTAATGGCATTTGGCAGTAATCATTGTGGAGACTTCTTTCCTTTTTTTGGTGACATGGGCTATTTTTCCAGATGCACGTGGCATGGTGCTGAGATGTCCACTCTGATATTTCCTCAGACCACTGTGGAAGGTTTGTGGAGCCTGTCAGGAAGGGAAAGGAGCAGCTTATCTCCTCTCTATTTGCATGGGAGCCAATGACCAAGCAGGATGTTTTGAGTTGCATTCAGATGTCTGAGGTAAGCTTTGAGATGAGGAAGTTTTTGGTGCTGAGATCCTGAGAAGGATTATTTTCAGTGTATATATTGTGTAGCAGGCTGAGTAAGAATTAAACATGGTGGAGAAACTTCTTGTGAGAGTTGTATTTGCTTTTTAACCTCAAGTTTTGATAGACTTCCAGCCAGAGCAGTAATGTCCAGAAAAGCTTTGAGGTAAAGGCTGGTCAGACTATTAAATCTCTTCCTCTTAGACAATTCCACCTCTAAAACTACTGATAGTCTTTCTTGCCTCTGCTTAAGATGAAAACACACTACCCAGAGCTCAGGGTTGTGCTAGCTAAAAGCTCCAGCAAAGCTCACGTGAACCTGCAGGCAGGTCAGATTTGCCCAGGTGCATCAAATCTCTGCTTTGGTGTCCCTGATAAGTGACACCCTTCAGGGGAGACCTGAAATTTTTGTTTCATGTCCTTGAAGCCTCATAACCCACCAGAGCTTTTCTCTTCCACAGGGGCAACTGTTTTACCAAAGTACTTCACCTGGCAGACCCAAATTGGGAATTTGTAAAAACAAGGAGCAAAAAATGGTCTGACAATGGTTATCCCTCAGAAAAATGTCTGAGTCTGACTGCCTCTGTCTACTTGATAAGTCACGTCTCTTAAGACCTTTTATT
The DNA here is from genome assembly GCF_022539395.1 of Myiozetetes cayanensis. NCBI lineage: Eukaryota > Metazoa > Chordata > Aves > Passeriformes > Tyrannidae > Myiozetetes > Myiozetetes cayanensis. The sequence continues at coordinate 16,042,650 of NW_026088185.1, read as the reverse complement.
ACATCTGGATTTATAATCTATCTAATTGGTAGGTTTCCTCCAAGACTTTCAGTTGCTACAGATATCTACTCTCATTTCTGTATAAGAACAACTCTTAGACTTGTAATTGTAATTCCCCAAAATATGGGGAGACCTGTGTCCTAAGTACTGATGATAATGACCAAGATGACAATGTTCAAACACATTTATTAAGCACATTTATTTCCATAAGGCACACAAGCCTTAGTATCTTTAGGCGCAGATACAAGGCATATTTAAACTGTTTTATTAACATGAATGAAGAGGTTTTTTCTAGTTTTAAATAACAAAAGATGTAAAGAGTGAGAAGATAAATTATCAACAAACTGAGAATTTGGCAAGCAGAAGTACTGTCAAAGAATCAACAGGGGAGAAAGAACTTCTGAAACATCTGCAGGTAAATGCCCACTCTGAAGCCAGGTGAAAATTGTTGGATGACATATGCATGGAAGACAAAAGAAATTAATTTTTTATCACCTTGAAAAGATTTTAATAGGTTGGACAACTGTAGAAGACATTTCAAAAAGAAGCTTTAGACTGGTCACCTGATTAAACATAGTTAAGCACGTGTTTAAGGGACTTATTGCCTTGGGATCTTAATTATTATGGACAATTTCCATGTGTGTGTTTGCTTTAACATTGTCTCCTGCTGGAGAACAGCTGGCTGCAAATGGGCTGGCAAGGTAAATAGAAACAGGCCTGCAATGCCCAGCAACTCAGACAAGTCTCATCACCAGCACAAATCTGTTGCCAACCTGACAAGCATGAAACGTCTCAGAAGGATCCACATTTCATAGCTGTTGTGCCTTGTGGACTGTGTCACAGGCCAGCAGCAAGATATTCAAGGCATGGTGACACAGTATATTGTTGCATGTCAAATATTGAGGAAAGAACATAGATCCTTAACAAATAATTTTTCTTCTGAAATATGTAGGTTAGTTTGGTGTTCATGAAAAAACAATGCTCTGATCATCTACAGTGTAATGGTGGAAGAACTGTCTGGTTCTGTGTAAACCTCAACAGCTTATTATTTTTGAGATAATTGCTATTTGTTCAACTCCAGGAGTGATCCAGGTGATTCACAGGGTGCTAGATCTACTGGTCTATCTGTCTACATGCCTAAAATTTAAATGACTTTTTGAGGTGAATTTCATTAAACAAATACAAACAGAGCCATGTGAAGAAAAGACTGCATAAAGCTGAGTCACTCCATAGTTTGAACAGTGACAAGAAGATGAAAGAGATGAAAGCAGATGTACTAGGGGAAGGTTATCTATAATACTGAGTAGTGGAATAGATACTGGCAAATACCTAATGATGGTGCCAAGGTTTTGAGCCTGATAAGAGAGTTGAGATGACTGAAGAGACAAATGGGATGTGATGGAGAAAATTAAGAGAAAAAATAACATACTTTTGGTTTGGAGAATGACAGTCTAATGTAGTCACCTAGAGCCAGAAGCAGAAAAAACAGCAGGGGCAAAGAGTGCTGGATAAAGCCAAGAGGCAAAAAACAGGCTCTGAGGGGCAGTAGGAAAAAATGAAATTGAAAAACAGGTGTGGAAATAAAATAAAACAAACAAAACCTCAAGAACCACAATGAGGAAAAAGGAACTAGGACACTGCAAGTACCTCACATTTCCCTAATTCACCTACTCATGAACTGATTGAAGTGTGTATTGAAGTACACAAGTAAGGAACTTCTCCCCTTGTCCTTACTGATAATGAGCTAAGTATAAGTGATGAAAGCCTGTTGAGATATGGCCCAAGACAGGTACTCAACAGACGAAATGCAATAAAAATAAAAGTTAAAGTATCAGCCTTTGAGGAGTGGCCCAACCTATCAATGGCATGGGCTGCCTGATGGTCCTGTCCATGCTCCGTCCATGGACGTCATCCCTGGGAGGCATTGCCCTTGCATCCTTCCATGTCACAGGCGGCAGGACACCTCCATCAACATGATTCTGATCTCAGTAGTCATAAACTTGCAATATACTGTACTACTTTGCTGTCAGGGCTGAAGTACAAAGTGGAAAAATCTGAAATCATGCTCAAAGAGCAGAAGCAGTAGGTTTGACCACCTGGGTTCACAACATCTATATAACATCAATGAGACAAGTATAATTATGGTTTTTTACTCTCATATTCCAGAGAGAATTAATACTTCCCAGCTTCACCTAGTATGTACATGGAGACAATGAATATTTGCAAAGCATTCTTGAAATGTCAGAGACAAAAAGAATCACAAAACCATTAGTTTGCATTTTTTTGGAGCAGTGAATGACACTGCAGCAATCCTAGCATGACCATGCACTCACAGACCTCTTGGTGACCGGAGGACTGTGCTGTTTAACTACCAATTATGTTGCTACAGCTCCTGAATGGTACCATTTTGTTGTTAGAATGAACAAAGGATGCCTACGAGGGAGTGAAATGTAAGGTGCTGAGAGGAAAGTTTTCTGTGGTGTGCTGGGGGAATGTGGGCAGCATGGCTAACATGACAGGACGTGATGAATGATGTTACACGAAGAGAGGCTGGGCCAGATGTGTGCATGCAGTGAACGTCTGTCCTCGACGAGCTGGGCAACCTAATGGGAGTGAGCAAAGAAAAGCTTCTTTCTATAATAGGATTTCATCCCCCTTTCTTTGTCAGGATCTTTAATTCAGAAATGCTACTCTTGTAGCAATGATGGCCATGGGCTATGCTGTACTGACCCATTTTGACATGAGGGTAACACAGTGGAACACCTTCATCCGCAGGCAGAAGTGGTTTGGTCTCCCTCCAAATCAAACTCTCAGGAACCAGGTTTGCTGTCGATGAAATAATCATCACCACAATTGTTGACAATTAGCATAAGCAAATTTGACATTGCAAATTCACTGAAACTGGTATTAAGTATTCAGAAACAATGCACAGTTAGAAGCACCTAGATTGATCTTTTAGGATTGACTCTAAAAACAAAGAAAAAAAAGAAGTTTCATCTAAAGACAAAAAAAAGTTTACATTTGTGGAATTAAAAGAAAAATTGTTTATGTAAAATTCTGATAAATAAATTACTTTAATCAAGTATTTTGCCCACCTCTGATTAGCAATGCCATATCACTGAAATCTTTTATAAGCAGGTAACATTCAGTTCCAGAACACAACTAACATCCTACTCTGCTGACTATCTGGATGTATTACTGAAAGCAATATGTAGAGATGTTAAAGTGGTAATCAGTTAGAATTTGTTCAGTAATCACAGCACTTCTAACACCAGTCGCCAGAAAAGAAGTTAAGGAAACTATTAAAGTCTCCTCTGAGTAGAGATTTCCTTTACTGTCTTAGCTAATCAAATGCACAGAAACACATGACTATAATAAGGTCTTTTTTGTGTAGTTTTGCACTGAAATCTCCTGTGTTGGCATCTTCCTACACTGAGAAAGCTTTTTTGTTATGCTACAGTCTGTCCCCAGCATTGCTGGGAGCAATCGCCTCATGCAAAGACATGTTAGGGGTGGGTGGGGTCAGCACCACTGTAATGTAACATTGCAGCCCATGGTGGTGAAACATAAACGTTAGAGGTAGTAAAGTAAAATACAGACAGTCCGTAGTTTTAGACTATAGAAAAGTGTGTATACAACTTGTAAAGCATTCTGCAGCTTGCTGGTGATCAGATCTCTAGAAGAACAGCATTTCTGTACAGATGAACACTATATAAAGTGAGTCATTATGTGTTTTTCAGGTGGTTTTTTTCCTTTTGACTGACAAAATTTCGAGCAGATTAACAATAAAATCAATTAATGTAAACTGTATATGACTCTTCATTGGCTGTCAAGGACAACTAAGATAATGGACCCACCAGATAAATAAGCATGTTCCCCTGCTGAACTCATTTTTTATCTCAGTGTATTACAGTGAGTTGTCCTTTCGGTGGATGTTTGGTGAGGGATCATGTTTTTCTGAGCCCTTTTTAAGATAGACAAAAATGAATTGGTCCCCCTTTACTGATCTACACCAGGCAATTTATCTAAACATTGTAATGTTGTCATATATAAAAGTTATGGCAAGTCCTTCACTGCTTAAACCATGTAGCGATTAACTATATTTGTGTATTTATTTCAATATGCTAGAGATGTCAGTCATGGGACTTACTTAAAAGTGTATCAACAACTCCCTTTTCCAGGCAATTATATTTAAAAAACCTTCAATTTTGTTGTACCTAGATGTAATCACAAGAAGAAATATGTCTTTAACAATGTATGAAAATGTTTTAGATACATTAAAGTCACATATAAGCACACAATTAAAACAAATCCTGTCATCAGGACAGGATTTTATTATGAAATGCTCATAAGCAGCTTTGTATTTCAGTATTTTTATATGGGCATATAAATGTCAGCAGTTTTCTTTCTATATTTTTTCTCTTCTCTGGGTCACTGGGAGAATAACAGGAAAGCAGAATCTGGCCTTTGGCATATAGTCTTACCATTTCCCATGGAGCACGTAGTGATCTAAAATGCACAATAAAACACACATTAAATGATTGTCATGGAGTGAATGTCATGATTGTTACAAGGTCCAGATACATTATATTGGAGAGCAAGTGCAGCATTACATGTTCACAGTTTGCATCAATTGCAGGGGTATCTTGTGTTAGCATTTGTTGGCATTGCTTCAGGAGGAGCTTGTGTGCGATAGTCAGAGCAGTCAGCTCGGAAGAGTTTCTGCCAGACCTGGGATTCGATCCTCCTCCGAGTCCTTACATCACCCTCAGAGCTCAGAAAGCTAAAACTCATTCAAACGTGGTATTTTCTTATGCCAGCTGGCAAAACTGGCCAAGCAGAGCACCAAGGACTATATTGGCCTTCCTAAAAGGGGCAGGACAACTTGCAGCCCCCAGTGAGGAGTGAGCTCAGTAAGGTTCAGTCCATAGTCTTTCTAGCCCTCTTTCATATTGGAAAAACAGCAGTCTGATAGGAATGGGAATGTAGTAAAATAAGCAAACTTTTGTTAGATTTTAAAGTGACAGTATCACTGGTGGACAGATGATGATGCAAAACGGTGGTGGGTGTTTTAGTGGTGCTAAGTGATCCACCCAGTGGTCAAGCACACCACCAGTCAAATGCACACCACCAGTAAAAATGCACTTTTGGAAATATGTAAGTATGTTGGCCTTTGGCCTTTGACAAATGCTATGCATGGGGTTTTTTTTTGGTCTCAGAAGTAAATAATGTATGCTTTATAACCATCAAAAAAAATTTCTTTTTTTGCTTTCCCTCTTCAGATCACCATAAGAAGAAACGACACAGACAACTACTGTCCAATTAGACTGATTGATGCTTTTACAATTGATATGCCTTTTTTTCCCCCCCCCTTTGCATTTGGAAATCATAAAGAAGAAACAGCAGCTATGCAACTTCAAAGCACTTTACAGCACTGGATGTCATTAGAAATAATACAGCTGTTCTTCCTACTCCGATGGCTCTGGCTCTCACATGCAGCATGCTCTAAACAACAGTAAGCAGGAAATGGATGATAGTTTATTCATTTTAAGTTTTGGTGTAAGTATACACCAGAAGGTATGTGCCGTCCAAGTTGATTTCAATGCCTACTGGCCTTGCTCACAGCACAACCATAGGAGCCTTGAGCCAACCAAGATGCTTTACTGGTTAAAGGACTAAACATGTAAACCATGAAGAAGGGGTGGGTGTTTGCTTTGGTGGGTGCCATGAAGAGTCCTGAGCACAGGTAGAACTGCAGGATGACAGAGGGGCTCTAGCCAGTGTGACTGGATCCATCCTGAGTCTTTGCTGCCAGGGACCAAGAGTTACAGCATTTCAGGAGGAGTTATTTAGTTCATCTGCTACAGGAACAGTGACACGAGGAGACTCTATGTCCAGAACGCCCAGGACATCACACCTTCAGCTTCATTTCCGTGTTAGATTGTCAGGTACCCTGATGTAACTGGATGTATGGTTTGTACAGATAAAAATGGGACTACTGGTCTTACCATCACTCATACTAGTATAAGGCCAAGGCAGGTATTATTGGTCACTCAGTATCTTATTTTTCATCTCTTTTGCTAATCATAGAAATTTTAACCTCCTAAACTTATCAGTCCTTTTCTTCCCATAGCATTCCACATCGCCCTGTATTGCTTTTGCAGAATCATGGAATATCTTGAAGAGACTCACAAAGATCATCACGTCCAACTCCTGATGTGACTATAAGCCAGACTCTTCTGTGAAAGACAGAAGTACTAGAACCACCTGTGCTCCTGCTTATTCCCCTCTCACCTCCTTCACAGGGCACACCATGTATATTCTGATTCAGCACAATACACAATGCTACCAAGGGAGCAGAGTGACAGGAATGAGATGTCCTGGTACCAAACTGGGACATTCCCTTTCCGGGAACACTCAAGGCCTGATAAGTTTGCATTTCCTCTGCACATGGACAAACTCCCCCAGTGGGAGAAACAGTTTAGCCAGGGCTTGCCATTAATAGTTAATATTGTCTGGTACTGAACACGTTATCAGGCCTCTAAGGTATCACATTTGATGGGCACAATTCACACTTCTCAGAACCATTATTCCAAGTTTCCTGCCAGCTCCTTAGTTTACTCAGGCTTCATATTTCCAAGGTTATTTTTGCAGTGACAAAGGCTGGAAATGTAAGGCCAGATTCTTTGCCAGAAAGAACTGGCACAGTCCCACTGCTTGTGCCCCGGGGCACTGTGGGGAAGCTGATGGGCCTGGGGAAAGCCACAGCTGCTGCAAGAGGGACTCCCTCCAGCTCTGTTTACAAGGAGTCATCCAGTCACACTGACGTGTCTCTCCTTCAGGACCACAGGTAAAGCACTTCTTGAAAGCCATGAAATTTCTTACCCAGCTTTCCATTATGAAAATCTGCTATTTCTCTTCTACTTTACCATTGTAGCCAGGTGGATGTGGGGCTCCTCTTCACTCAGGCTCCAGGATCCAGCCTCTACTGCACTACCAGACCTTCAAGTTTGATATCCACAGGCAGAAACTTACAAATGAGAAGCATGCACCAACTGATAACATTTTATTGAAGGTGGGTAAATATAAGGTCCAAAACACAAAGTATCATGAGCCACAAATTGAAGGGAAGGTGGGGAAGCTAAACAGGAGACAAACACACTGCTCTGTACTTCAAAGTCAAGAAATAAGGACATTCTTTGAAAACAGTAGATTATGAGTATGGAAAATTAACTACAACCAGGAAAATGTGAAAGTAGCATTTTCAGGATTGTATTTGTTCCAGTTTAATGGACTGCATCTGGTATATATTAAAATAGTCCTAAGCAACACTTCTGTAGTTAGAGATAGGTCAGGTTTTTTCATTGTAAACACAAATTTCAGGGCATATAATTAAACTGTGTAAATTCCTGACAGCTTAAGCTTGTGATAGAAGTGCCGTGCTTGGGTGTGGTTTCTCCTCCCTTATGCAAGACTATCCAAAACAGCTATGTTGTTTTTACTTAGAACAACAAGCACAAAGAAGTTGTTTTGGGGGTTAGTCCAAATATTGCCCATTTTCGCTTTAATCAGAAGACAAGGATTTAAAATAGAATGGGAATTTCAGAACAAATTCTTGCTCTAAGTGTATCTCCTACTTGCAATGGATGGGGATCAACTCACTTTCATAATTATTTCCAAGGCGGAGTTCTGTCAGCATCTGGCACTGTTAGTGGGATATTACTGGAATACACACAGTGAAGAGCTTAGTCCAATGAGGATATTAGGTCCCAAAGACACTAGAGTGGCTTTCCACTTCAATATCTGCACAGTGCAGATGAAGCTGCTGAACAGTAGCGACAGATCTTGTCTAAACATGCAGTTATTCCTCCAAAATGGTATATGGATCTTCCCTATTCCAGAAAAAAAAAGTGTGTTTGATGCTGTGCTTAAGTAATTTTCACTGTAAATTAAAATAACTGAAAGGAAGAAGTTTTATTCTACAGTGTGTCCATAAACAGTTTTCTTTAAGCGTCTTTTGCATTATGAAGTCTCATCCTACCACAATCTAGCTCTGAATAGCAGATAACATTGTATTTATAAAGTGTACACTCTCAGGGGATGAGAAATATTGCCCAAAATGCCATCCAAATGTTGAAAATGTAATATTTACACTGGATAGGTGCCATCTCTGTCTGGCAGGCTAATGGATCAGAAAAAACTGTCTGTGAAAAGACAACTGTGGGAGTGGCTGGGAGTCCAGCAGTTTCTTTTTCCCTCCCTCCCTTTTTAACAAAATTGTATTTCCTGGTGTTGTGGTTTAAATCAGATTTTAAGAAGTCCATTATGATGCATCTGTTTAAAATATCAAGGGGAAGCACAATTCAATAACACTAAAAGTACAAAAGCGAGAGCTGTGAATTAATACCGTCTCCCCTGCTTAACTTACTGCCTCTCATGTTAAAGCACCATTGACATACAGTTTCACATCTTTTAAAATGTGTCATGATCTGTAAATAGCCAGTTGTGCTTTTGAAGGTCTTCCCATGCCCTTGCATCATCCAGATCAGAACTGGTGGTCTTACATACAGTAATCCAACTTTGTTCATTTTAAATTAATATTTCAGTTGAGTTATGCTGTAGTTACAGGAAATCAAAATGTTATACAGCTATTTGTCTTTTTGGCAGTTTACATTTAGCGTTGCCATTTATATTACCTGGAGAAAAAAAAAAACAGATAACCCATGCAAATCATTTGTAGAGGAGCTAATTTCTATTTCTTCTAAAGCCAATTTTAAATCTCCTCCATATGGCTGATACAAAGTATTATGAGGCAGCTGATGAAAACGTGGCTCCAATGAAGTCAGTGAGTTTTCTGACAGACTTCAGGAGAGCCAAGATTTCATCCATTATCTCTTTCTGTAGCATAGGGTCCAGCTGTATTACAGTAAAAAAAAAAAAAAAAAAATCCAGCACCAAAAGGCTGAAGTTATTAATCAACTTAGAAAGTTCTGGTTAATGTATTGCAAGGTAGGCTCTGTTGGATGGTGCGTGCCTTTAAATTCTGCAAGCACTTAAAGAAACCCTGCCAAAAAATTTGACACATGTGCAGCCCCAGTCCCCGAGCCCAGACAATATCCATCCTGCCTGCTGCAAGCATTGTGGTCCACTGTAACTGGGCTTTCCTTCCTCACCCTTTGAGGCCCTTCTGACAGGCAGATTGCAAACTTCCCTAGGCAGGACTCCAGCTTTTGCTTGTCGCAGCTGGAATTGCAAGGCAATGTTGGATACTGAATGCAGCAGGGATGAAGCTGGATGTAAACAACAGGAGTTCCAGCCTTGTGCAATGCAAGGTCAGACATTTGCCCATCGAGCCTTTACTGTCTCTATTTAAACACAACCTATAGTTGCCTGTTGTATCTTTTTTTTTTTTAAATTTTAGATCCCATTAGGCTGACATAAAAATTCCGTTGTCAAAGTAATGCTGCATAGTCAAAACCACCCACCACAAACTAGAATGCTAAATTTAGGAATAAAAAGTTCTACTGAAACCTGGAACCCACCCACATAAGCACGTATCCTGATCCTTGGCTGTAAAATCCAGGGAACAAATGGGATTATTCACCCAATGATATTGTACACGTACAGGCTGAGAGCAGCACAAAATAGCAAACAACTGATCAAACAGATGACAGACTTATGTTTTTAACACCATATTTGAAAATAAAGGTGGTGTGGCTCTGCACACCATAGCCTAAAGTGGAAATTCCTAGAAATGTTTCCAAAATCCAACAAATATTAGAATTGATGCTGAAGAGTCTTTCAGTAATGCAAACTAACTCCAAAAGCCTTCATTTCACTTTAAAACTCTTCAAATTTGTGTAAGCGTGCACACACCTTAGCCACATGTACGTGGAATTCTGTAATGCTTTGCTGACTTTTTAATTCATATATAAGTTCAAAGCTTTGATCACAGTGCTGCTACACTTTCTGTTTGCATTTCTGCAGTCTTTACATTATATTTGGTGACAGAAGACTGTAAATTTCATTAGAGAGAAAAGAAAATCATTATTTAGCTTTCATTGAAAACTTGTGTATTTCCATAGATGCTGTAGAGCTCGGATTTTTAAAAAATGAAGTAGACAATGCTTAAAAAGTACTGCTTAAAAAGTACAACTTCTTTCTGTGAGTATTAGTAACTGCAGTCATTATTGTAAAATTGTTACCGATTTATAGAAAAATCTGAGATGGAAGAAAAGCAAAGGTTTTTGCTATTTTTTCCAATATATTTTATTTCTGTATTTTTTCCAGGAAATATATATAGGAATTACATAGTAGTATCCTCATAGTCTTAATCAGAGGTGATGAACGTAAGGGTATATAAAACATTACAAGTTTTGTATCAGTTAGATAAATATACATTTTAAGGCTGTATGGTCTGCACATGCACACAGGACTAGCCGATAATGTACAAACAGAAATACTTATTTTTAGAAACCAGTCTTAATTCAAGACAGCTAAATAAAGCCCTGCTAAATCAAGCACTGCTCTACACTATACCTACAACTTTCCCATTCATTCTTAGGACTCAAAATAAAGCACAATACTATTACTGGTTTTCTTTGTAACCTTGCCTTAATACACAGTGTATAGATCCAAAGCCACTGAAGTGCAGTTTACTTACAAGAGCTGCTAGAATTTCTTCTAAACTAACTTAATGGTCATTTTTTCACCCTTACTGAGAGCAAAGCTCGTTGTTCCTGCTCATATACCGTCTGTTTTCCAGCCAGTTTTTCCCTAAGGGTCTCTCCCTGCCCGCTCCCCGCCGGAGCTGCTCGTGCTGCACTTCAGCGGGCAGCAGCCCAGGCTCAAAGACACGCCAGGCTTAGGCGGCGAGTCACTATTTTTCATACAGTGGTTGGCCTTGAACATCAGCCTTGCAACATGAGAACCAGCTATCCTCTTCCCCTGAAGAAAACGAAACTTAAAATATTTCCTACCCACAATTTCCTTGTTTTATTGCTATTTTATCATCCTCGCTCCCTCCTCCCTCTTTCCCTACCCCTCCTTCCCCCCCGCCCCGTCTGCGTTGAGTTTCGGGCGGCTTTGCCAAGCGGCTGGCTCCATGTGACGGCAGCGTGGTCGCTTCCTTCCCGGCCAGCCGCAGGTAAATCCCGGTAGAGCTCCACGGGACGGACATCCCGAGGGCGAGAAGCAATTCCCCGAGAACCTGGCATCGCCACCTCGGCTGCTCCCTCAGTGACCGCACTCCCATACCCGGTTGCTGCCGGCGTCCAAACCAGTCTGGACACAAGCGCATCCCTTTCCCAGGAGCACGGACAGCCGGCACGGCAAGAGGGGAGCGCGGCAGCGGCGGCAGCCCGTCCCATCCCATCCCGTCCCGTCCCGCTCCATCCCGGCCGTGTGCCGCGGTGCTCGCCCGCTCCCCATCCCGGCCGTGCCTTCTCCCGGCGCAGCACCGACGGCGGTGGAAAGGTTGAACTTACTTGTCTCCTGCGGCGGCCCCCGGAGGCGCGGGGGGCGAGCACTCTCCGCCGCCTCGCTCGCCCCCGGCACTGCACCCCCTGCCCCTGCCCCGGGCGCGGGGGAGCCGAGGCGGCGGCGCGGCCGAAGCCGCCGGGAGCCCGTCCCGCCGCTGCCTGCCCCGCCAGGCGCCTTCCAGCCCGGCTCTACCCGCATTGTTTTTCTCGCACCATTTTTTTTTTTTAATTTGCAAGAAGACGCCAGAGCCCCCGTACAAGGCTCTGCTGGGGGCGGCGCGGGGGTCGCGGCGCGGGGCCCGCCGCATTCCCGCTCCCACAGCGCCGCCTGGCGGCCCCGCCGCGCCCGTCCCCGCGGCCCGCCGGGAACACGCGGGGATCGCCGTAAACGAACCCCCCGTGACCCATATTCGGTTCAAGTGCAATTTTTATCTTTCTTCCAACCCCCCTCCCTCTTTTTTTTTTTTGTTCCCCTCCCCCTACCCCCCTCCCGGATCCTCTTTCAAGCCCACTCCACGCTGCCGCGCTATTACATGCTAATTTAATTTTACTATGGACGATATTTTCAGCATTTGCTGAGGACAGTAAATTTTGTAGTTTATGTTATTTCACTTTTTATGACTTTTTAACACTTAATAAAATTTTATTAGAGCACTTTTGTGTTTACAAGGCCACAAAACTCTTGGCAGGTTGTCAGAAGTCCTTTTTATTATGATCCTACTGATATACTGCGAGTAATGAAATAATCATGTCCAGAAATGTATCAAAGGCCAGAGGGATTATCCAATTTAATGGCTCTACAGATGCGCTGTGAAGGATACGGACAGGCAATGCGTCGACAGGCTAAAAGGCATGTGCGAGGCGAAGGCAGCCCTGCTTAATTTCTTTCCCATTGCAGACTGGTGCTGTGTTGTCCTGGAGGCTCCGGGCTCGGTCAGGTGACTCCCAGAGCTTTCACGAAAAATGGATTCATTCTGGTGCAAAAAGCTCTTTTCCTTTTATTCTTAGGTGTGCATCTAGCGCTGACGTGCTTGCTCTGGTGTTTCCACTGCTTGCGACACTCAGCGAAATACAATTTATGGAAAACACCCAATGTCATCGTGCCATTGTGCAGCAAACAGTGGCTTTGGGCATTATGGTTTAGTCTTGCAGCCAACAAATAAATAAATAGGAAAAAAGAAAGACCAAAATAAACAAACATTTAAAAAAATCAGAAGGAAAACAAACAAGCTGGTGAGATCAAAAACAAGTGAGAGATTTTAGAGTATTCTGTGAAATTATTGTGTTTTGCTTTTGTCTTAGCAAGGGTAGGGTTGTGGGAGCTCTCTCATTTGTGCATGTACCCTTCTCCCACAATGGGCTGTTTTTCTTCACTGCTGTGGTGCTATAGCCTGAGATCCTGCAGCTATTTTTAAGGCAATTTCCTTTTATTTTAAATAATTGTTCATTTAACATATGTTGTTAAACTCATTCTTGCGTCAAAAGGAGGCGATTATACTTCCTGACCCTGAAAGCAAGGTGGGTGGCTTTGTTTTATAATTAAATTTTCTGTGTTCAATTTCATATTTTTCCTTTTCTGCTGTTTCCTAAAGACCATGCCAAAAAAGATAAAAGGTAGCAATAACATCAGGAACACTTCAATGCCAGTTTTGTCTCTTTAACACAAATCGTTCCAAACTTGCAAGGTTCACAGGGATACTAGGAAGATGTTCTTTCACAATTTTACAATTAATCATTTAATTCCCTATGATTCTAACCCTGCCCCATTAAAGTCTGCAACAAGAACATATCTCATAATTTCCAAAGTAGGAGGAGGACTTTTTTCCTCCAGCACAAACATATGTACCATGTTCCAAGGTATTTCGTGATACTGCCAATAGGGATTTCTATTAAAGAAAACAGGCACTGTCTGTGTATTTTTAAAATAGGCTTGAATAATTCCAAGGACTTTAGAAATGGACCTGAAGACAAGGTTAGAAGTGATCAAAGAATTTATATTCAAAATCATTACAATATATTAATGGACCGTATGTTTCTATATTTATTTATATTGTGAATATGCCTCACTCTGGAAGAGTGCCTCTGAAATCAATGGGGCTTCTGGAGGAGTTAAAGTAACATGCAGTGTTTGTAAATATGCCAGAATCTGGCCCAGGAGAAGTAATATAAATCAATTAAATGCTGTTTAGCTTCAGGACAAAAGTTTTATTTTTCTAGAACAATATCATCTACTGTAAATCACATGTTTGCTGGTCAAGGTCAATTTAAACTTCTTAAACCTTTAACAACAATCACACTGGAAACCTGCAGGATGAAATTACATGGTAAAAGAAGTGATGGACTGGAAACTGTTAACTTTGGAAGAGAAGTGGTTGCTATTGTTCTTTTGAGAGAAAGGGCAAACTTGGAAATGCTTTGAGTATAAATATGTAAACATGCCACATATTATTTAATCAATGAAGCATCTAACTAACTTAACCCTTTCCCAGGGGCTTAAATTTTTTCCTAGAACATGAAAAAAGGTCTGATGAAGCTGTTCCCACCATCATGGAAACAGAAACAGAGAGGCTGGATTCAGTAACTGGGCCTGGGCTGGTGCCTACAGGAGGTGTGCAAGGCTGGCAAGATAGCCCTGGCTGAAAGAGAACAACCTTGGTGGAATAATTAAATAGAGCAGCATGGCTAGGGCTGGCCCTGTCCCCAGCATGCACCAGTGGGACCCAGGAGAGGTCTTTCAGACCCCAACAGGCACTGTCAGGGCAGTTATGTGGGTTGAGACCCTCCCTTCCACCAAGGATGGCCAGAAGATGGTACATGAGGAACGCTGGCCCAGGGAGAAATCTGTGGATGTTCTGTTCCTGTATTTACACATTAACCCCTGTTTATGGCCCAGTCATTCTCTTCAACAGCACATCAAGCAGGTGCACTGGTGAAATGCAGTGTACTCTTGGCACACAGTACATTGCCAGATCTACTGATGCTCTGGTGAACATGAGAAGATACATATTAATAATTTTAACGGGAATAGCCCTAAATCTATTCAAGTCAGTGGAACTTATGCCATTGTTCATGATGAGACTAAAAGTGCAGTCATGACTAATTAGTTATTAATAGGCAGTTACGTACAAACATTAGTAATGACATCATACTATCAAAAGCACAAAGCTGAACTACAGTATGCTATACAGTGATGTATGAACAATAGTAGTTTAACAATTTATTTACATGCAACATGCCAACAACATGATAATCAACCCAGAAGTCTTTAACTAAAGAGGAAAAGATGTTCTGTGAAAGCCATTTGTGTCTCAACCACAGAACTCCTATAGATAAGAGTAGTATTTGTGCAGTTAAATCCCAATTTTCTGAAAACAAATTTGAGGTTGATGATGAAACCAGAAAGTTGAGTACACTCCCTTCTGAAATCTATTAAAGGGACTTCAATAAGGTCTTTAATTTTATTAATTTTATTTTTTGCAAAACTGCTGACAAAACAAGCAATAGGCACTTTTTCAGTGCTGTTTGTTGTGTGTTTTTTTTGGGGGGGGGGTTGGTTGTTGTTGTTGTTGTTGTTGTCGTCAAATCACATCCTTGTTGAAAGTTGCCATTTCCCAAATCAGGAGAAAATGTAACAAAAATTAAGGGTCCCTCATAAAGCAATTTCCAGGGCGTTTGGTTGCTATTACTTGAGAAGGAAGACCTGGTTCCTGTAGACCAGATATTAACATACTCCCCTGGTATTCAGGAGACTGTAAGACAATGCCTCCTCTGAAACTAGAGCACAGGCTCTAGCCCACATCTGCCACATCCCAAGATAGATCTTCCAGTGCCACTCCAGGGAGCTCAAAGGAGGAGAGAAAATAACAGCAAAGTTTAATTAACCTGTTTCATGAATTTTTAATAAAATTCCTGAAGTTTGGGGAGTTGTGGCTTCTGAGAAAGGCTGGAGTCCTGACTAGGTCATTCGGATTGAGAAAAACACACGTTCCTATCAGAACTCTATCCTTTTCTTTCCCATGTAATTATCTTCTGCAAAGATTAGTATGCTGCAGATGTATAAAATAATAAAAGTACATGAAGATAATGATATAAACTTACGGTATATAAAAATAAGACAGTTGAAGTGCTCACTACATTGTAGTTTTATTATAGTTTAATGGACGTACGCCAATGAGCATTGTGCCTCTGTGTCCAAACTGATAGATGTACCCTATAAAAGCTTTCCTCAGAAGAAAGTCAGATAAGTCAAACTCAGTAGAAAAATAGCTGTACTTTCTGCAGCTATAGATTATTCAATCAATGAAAGTCCTATCTAACTCAATACTACCCACATCCTTGGGTTTACTTTCTGAACTCTCATCTGAAGTACAAACTGGCTCCCCCAGTTTCCTCTGATGAGTGCGGTAACTTGGAAAGCCCAGAAACCCTTCTTGGGAAGTAAGCAGTAGGTCCAGACTATGGGTTTTGTAACATTTACAGATCTTGAAACAGAGCTTGGGATTTGCTTTCTTGCTTAAGAACTTAGTTATTGTTTATAATGCAATGTCATTTAAGTTCTTAAGCTGAGTGGTAGTTTTGCAATAATTTCATGTTTTTCTATTATTTTATCTTAGTCCCATTTTTCTTCTCCTTTATTTTCAGTCCATATATATATATTTCTATATATACAGGTCTCTCTCATTATTAGTTCTCAAGAAAATGTTGAAATTTCTTTTACTGTCTTTTTCCTGGTAACTTATGGAAACAACTTTACTAATGGTAATCATAGCAATAGAGAAACAGAGTCTAACATGATCACCTTGAAATACCCAACTCAGAATAACTACAGGGAATCCAAGGTGCAATTCTTAGCTGGAGGATTTATAAACAGCAAACCCAACTGGAGAACTACCCTTCTCATACTGGAAAATCCTACCAAACTTCTGTACTTATCCTGCTGACCTTTTAGGGATTAGGCGCTGTTATGTTATGTTAATTAACACCCGTGTATCTGCCCTGTTCCTTCTGCATGTGAAGCATGGGCACAAGCAAAAAAACATGTCAAGGGTGTTTCCAGAGCCACTGGGAAGTTTCTGGCTGCCCAGGTGCTGCTCTGGTTACTCTTGCAGGGCAGCACCTTGCAATTTGCTGAGTACAGGATTATCTTTAGAACCAATTTCCAGAGGAGAAACTGGCTTGAAGATATTTAGGTCCCTAGGGAAATCCCTCTAGCTGCTCTGTTCTGCATGATTTCTATTTCATCTTTACCTGCCTGAAATATCTCCAACATTTTGCAGGTTTGAGTGGCAAATGAGGAAGATGAATTTGTGCCCCTCAGGTAACCAGATTAGCCCTTAAGCACAGAGGGTAAAGCATCACGAAATCTCCGTTGACAAACTGCTCTCACCTTCCTGCATAAAAGATGGTGTGGCAGGGAATTACCTCATATGGGAAGGGCACGTAACACCTGAGCAGGAGCAGCTATGGCAGAGGGATTAATCTGGAGTGTTGCATGTGGCCCAGCATGATGCAGGTGTCAGGGAGTCAGGGCATTCAGGAGCAGCAGCTGCACAGCAGGCCATGCATGGAAAAGCCTGAGCCAATGGCTTTCCTCTCCTTTTTGCTCTGGGATGGAGAGGAAGCTTTATGTTTTCCTTGGGGTGGCTGGGGACAATTTCAAGCATTAACTTTTTGACTCAAATTCTGCCTTTAAGAGAGCATTATGGTGATTGTCTGCAGCCCACCCTGGTCTCTCAGGCCACATTGCTTCTCCCTCTCTCCTTGCATAGTCCCAGCCATGGTGCTGGGAAGTTTTCGGGGGAGAGGGAGTGCTAATACAACTTGAATGCTTTCTTCTCCCTCTTGATCTGTGTGTATTGCTTTCCTGATGCACTCTGAGGCAAAGGTGAGGAGATATTTATATCTCCCATATCTATGAGAATTACCAGGATCTTAAAATTCCATTTAGAAGTACTGAAACAGCGAACATGTTACACTGGTAGTAACTCTTTAAAGGTTTCTCATATAAATAAAGACTGTCTCCAAGAAGAGTCCCATACATAATATTACATAGTAATCATTAGCTTTAAAAATTATTACAAACAAAATAAAATTCAACACAGATGGATTTGGGCTATGTGACCATTCAAAGCTTATTAAAATGACAACCTTGAAGAAGCTGGAATGCTTAAAACTCAGCACTTGTTCATGTGCTAGTTTGATTTAAAGAAGACTCCAGAGGTTTTCTTGAATTACATATTATCATATATTATATTCTCATGAATTATTCCCCAGACTTCAATGCTGGCCAAAATATCGCCACCACTAGGCCCCAGGTCCCTCCCTCTGTGTGATCTGGCTTTTCACAGAAGACTCAAACCTGACAGTCTTTCCTCTCACATCCATACTCTTGGCAACTCTTTATTTCCCATGGGCAATTCTAGGGCCTTGTTTTCACTCACACTTAAAAAAGATGTGGTTTGCAATGCTCTAACACTCCTACTAATGCAGCAGTTTCTTGGGATGCAGCATAAGTTTGGGGCCTTTTCTCTTGGCTTGAAGGTGGGTTAGGGCATGTCTGCACTGCAGCCTGTGCAGTGTAGTCCTGCAGCAGTGCCTGAGCTGATGCCCCACTGCCCAGTCTCACTGCCATGGCTCCTCCACTGGGCAATGCCACTCCTGCTGTGTGAATGTGGTGATGTCCAAATAAGCAGTGCCTGTTGTGAGAATGGAAGTCAAACGGGAGAACCAGTGATGGAATGGAAGCTACAAAGAAGGGTTTTGGCCTTTCTTCACCATAAAGTCTATAAAGTAATTCTAGCTCAAATAATGTGCAGGGGTCTGGTCAGTTTTTAGACTAGTTGAAATGAGTCTTCTGTGAGCAGAAGTTTTGTCAATTCATCCAGCAGGACAACTTTGCACATCAGGTTGCTGTGATTTAAGTGACATCCTTTTTATCACAATGACATTGAACCAACCTGAAAAATGTTTCAAGATACTAAATCCTTCAAGCTTGATATTTGGAATGGGGTCCTCTTTCAAAATTGGAATTTTCCCATCACTGATGACATCTTTGTATTATGGAGTCTCTTATCTTTCATTCTAATAATATTGCACAGACCTGTCTTTGTGACACACTGAAGACCTGTGATAAAGTGATGCAGTGAATTTTCTCACTGGGATATAAGAAAGAAATGCCTCCTGCACAGCTTCTGTTCTTTTTTTCCCCCCAGAAATTCTATAAATCCTGCTACAAAACAGAAAATAATTCAAACCAGATAAACTTTTTATCAGATATCAGATATTTTAAAGACAGCAACAATATCACAGGATGAAGGTGACCATAAAGGCATATCAAATATAATACTTACTTTTAAAGTGTCTGAATAATTAACTTAGGTCCAGTTCACATTATTCACGTCTTCACTGCTTTAAGTTGTTACCATCCAAACATGCTTCAGCCATTCCCTTGTATGCTAACATTATGGTATGGAGATTTTTTGTCAGTTTAAGAGCTTATTCTTTTAAAAATATCACCAGAACCAGGCAGGACCTGATCCACTGTCCATGGAAAACCAATGACACTTTTAAAGCCTCTTAGTTGGTTGGTCTCATAGTAAATATTAGTAAAGGATGTGAAGATAAGTGCTGCTTTCCTGAAAGCTTTGTACAGTTCTCTGTGTACTCCCCATGTAAACCAGTGTTTACTAAGTCAGTAGGTCTGTGTACATGCCTCATGTAAGACACACAAAGTAGGATTCTCTGTGAAGAGAGAGATCTCTAAAAATTCCTACAAGTACTATGAGAAACATACATTGACATCAAAGCAGCACCTCTTGTACTTAATAATCAGTTCAGACTGTGGAGAGAGAAGGGGGTCCATTTTTAGTGTTAGTCCATTTAAAAATGTTTTTTAGTTGTTAATGCACCTGGGGGGATCACCCTGTATTGTAGATCTAGCTACAAATGCTCCAGATGTATAATTTAATCAAAATATCAAATATCTTTCACTACAGTCCAATTAGCCTCTGTAAACTAAATGATTGCTTAGGAGACTTTCCTCACAAGATGAACTTCTGGCAGTGGATATATAAACACACTTTGTGGTCTGAGCCTTTTTCCACTAACATACTTTGGTTTTGGTGCAGTTAAAAATAAGAGAGGGGAGGGTGGAAGGGTCAGCTGCTTCCCAACATCTAAAATCTTTATCAGTACCAGCAACCCCTCGGCTGGTGTCAGTGATTTGTGGTATTGTTGTTTATCTGTGTATCACTCATTCGGACGCAGTGTTTAGATCCAAAGGTCTCAAGACCATTTGCAATCTCTTCCAGGCTTGCTGTACCAGACAGGGCAGACATCTGGCTGTCAGTTATAATTGCATCCTGCACCAGAAGTTGTTTTTAAATACTCCTGATTCCCTTTGAACACAGAGCTGTGATGCACAACAGTTTCAAGCCATTACTGCAAGAGGCAAAGTCAATCCATGACTTTAGTCGAGTTTAAAACAAGATTTATGAGAGATGGTGGGGAGGGGGGCCATTTTACAAAAGGGTGGCTGTTTGAGCCTGCTTGGGCTCAAGCCCTGTTTTAATGATACAGCAGTTTCCTTTCCAGCTCGTACAACTTATTCTTTGAACATTGACAGAAATAGACAGAAATATATTTGTGGTGTTGCCATGTTTACTGTTTCCTGTTGTCTTTCTTTGGAAGTATTTTAGCAGAAATTAGGACTTCACTTAAAAACCCTACAGGCTCTGCGATGAAAGGATTAACTATTAGGCTTCCTTCTCATTCTAACATGGTGGACTGTGATTTAAACCCTACAGACTCATGACAGGATATGATGCCAATTAAAAGCATGAAACCTAATTTTTTGACAGAATAATCACATAATCTCCTTTCTATTATCTGGCTAAAGGATTATTGACAGCACCTTTATTTTTCAGCCCAAATCTTGTATTTATTAGGCTAACAAACTGCTCTTGTTTAAATTATACAGGCCAATGAATATTGTTGAATGTCCAGGTTCAGGACTGCATTCAATATTGTAAAGGGATGTTTTCCCCCTGGTAATTGTCACACTGGGTCAAGAATGCACAGAAATGTAAGTGGACAGCTGGTTTTGGTTGAAAGCAGAGCTCTGATTTGCTGTTTAATACCAAATCAATTATAAAGTAATTTAATAAAAAAATCTTATAAAGTAAAACACTGCAGTAAAAAATTCAGCAGGAATTTCTTCTAAGATCTGAATTCAGTTTTCCTGGAATACATAGGAAGTTCAATGAAAAAATGTTACTGGAATATGCAAAAGAAAGAAGGTAAGCTCTGCCTCTCTAAGTTGCCATTCATGATTGCTTGAGCCCAAAAGTGATCTACGTTGTTCTGTCAAGACAACTTCTGGTGAGACAGACCATGCTGTTGCACTGGTGGAAGTGGACTATCCCTCCCTGCTTTGACACCTGATCTGACACCAGTGAAGAGTCCGAGGGCCAGTATTTGTCTTTCAGTTCAGCACCTGGTGAACTATTATTTATATTACACGCGGGTTTTCCCTAGAAAAGTTTCACATTTACATGCATTTTGTGCAGCCGTGTCTGAAATGGGGAGGAATCTCTTTCTCTCTTTCTGTCACATACATGCTCACATAAACTGGAGCCTGCAATTTCCCTAATCACTAAAATCCCTTCTCCCCACGTGTAAGTTGTTAACCTTCATTACATCCCTAGGGAGACATACACTAAGCAGAGGCCTGTTAAAATGAAAATAACCATCCCTCCAAATTGCCAAATCATCGTATTAAAAAGTCCCTTTCTTATAAAGCAGGATTCATCATTTGCAGTGCTAGGCTAATTCCTGCTCAGAGTTGAATGTAATTATTTCTGCTATATGGCTTTATTTTAAAAAATATTTCATTGGCTTCTGCAGCAACACAGCAGCACATATTATGTTAAATCTGCTTAAAGTTACGTGTTTTAAGATGAAGATACACCTTACTGTTATTAGAAAATTTATGTGGAGACTGCTCTCACATGTATACGTACATTGTTTTCTTTGAGCTTCAAGGTTAATTTTTACCCTGTGTGTTTTCCAGATGCACATAGGATTTTCTCCTCATTTCCTGTCTCATTCCTAATCTAAAATCTATTGCCATTTCATAATAATTAAAAAAAGAGCAGGGCTGTTGAGTGAGCAGAGGAACTCTGGTGCTGTCGGGTGTGCTCACTGTTCTGAACCACCATTTTCTTGCTGTTGCATGTGGACTGCAAAATGGTGGTTCCTCTGATTTTGATGAACAGGGACCTGCGTTACACTCATCGTGCACGCTCATCGTGCGGTCAGGAAAAATGCCCTCACCCCGGCTAAAAAAAGCCGTCTTCTCTTGCCGGTGCTTGCCTTTGTGCCTGCTTCTCCGAGCTTTCACAGCCCTCAGTCACCACAGGACTGCTCGTAATTCCTCTGTGAGACCTACAAAGCCACTAAATGCTAATTTCTAATTTAAAGTTTCTCAGGAGTAGCCACAGTGCTGTGCATATGACATACAGCCCAAATGGTAAGAGGACAAAATCACAATAATTTTGTGTCTTGTGTGTTTATTAATAGAGGACCAAATGTCACACAGGTCTCAGGACCAGTTTGTATGGAGAATGAATGTTTTGCTTGTGAATAAATGGTCCCTCCAGATCAAGGTTGAGGTCATTGGCAAGATCTAGGCATAAGCTCATTCTTAAGCTATGTGCACATGCGAATAAAGGAATTTCTACTTGACTGTCAGTATCGGTCTTCCATAAGAGATGTGTTCAGCCTCATTTTTTTTAAACAGTTGGATACAAACAGTTTATTCCACACTTCAGCTCAAATATGTTGCTGGCAAAATAGCAGCCAAAGCAGTCAGTGACCTTGGGCTACCACCAGCTAGCTATCAGAGAGCACCACAAAAGAGGGTTAGGAAAATGCTAACGAAATGGAAATTGCTTGTGATTACCCACAGCAGGATGAGCATCCTCTTTTGCCCGTGAAGAAACAATTTCCTTTCACCCAGGTATGCAGCTACTGTAGCACGTTAGAGAAAGCAGCTTCACAGCGTGCGGGTAACCACGGATGGTGCACAAATACACTTGCAGCTGAGAATCTGTGGGTAGTTTCCCCCATATAAAATGGATCCACAGCAACTGTATTTATGGTCTGCACAACAATATTATTTTTCTGTCTTTGGGTTGCAAGGGTTGTAAATAGAGAAAAAGAAATGACTAAGCTGTTAAATATAGGAATAACAAGGCTCTTAAAGCCAGGTTTATTGTACCGGGGTTAGGTAAAAGCTTTACGTTTTTTGATATGCGGGTGTTAAATATCCTGTCTGCGCCAGGATTCCCGCTAAAGTGTTATTTATCTCTCTGAATCTTTGGGAAAAAAGGAGCGGGCAGATGTCCTTAAACTGCGGGCACCACCTGGCGGCTGCGCGGGCCGGGAAGGGAACGGGGCCGGGGCTCGGGCTCCCCCCGGTCCTCACCGCCCGCAGCCCCCGCTCGGGCGGAGGTGGGCTTGTGTTGTGAAGAAAATGAAATGAAACGGTCCCCAGTGTTTTGATTTTACTGACTTCTAAGCGCTCAAGCCAAGTGTTATCCAATTTTCCCCATACAATCTGTTTGGAGAGCTAGCAGTGCATTTCAAAATGGCTTATTTTGATGACATGGTCATAATTCTAAATAATTTGATTTCCAAATATACACATCATATGGTGGTCTTGCCAGAAAATCGTTCTATTGAAAGACTCCTGTCTTAAAAATTAAACTAAATAAAGGAGAAACGATTACATGATCCCAGCACCTTTCTGGGGGAAGGGGGTGGAGTATGATATGTTTGCTGGGAAAAAAAGCTAAACAAAGAAAATATTTTCCAAACCCAAAAGCTTCTTTCTGAGGGTCATGAACTGGAGACATTGCGGGTACTGTCAAAAATCTAAAGAGGAAATGAAAAATAGCGCTTGCTCCATTCTGAATGAGTGTGTGTGTTTTCTTTCCTTGATGGCTGGAGGAGCCTGCATTCTAACGAGGTTTCACAATGCACTAGAAAATGCAGAAATATGGCATAATCCCTTGGTTCCTTCAAATCAGAAATCAGAGAGTGTGTTTAACATACGAGAACTCTGTGTGTGTATGTGTGTGTGTATTAGCTTGTATCTGCAAAGCAGAACTTCCATATATATGTGTATGGACGGTGGAATTTAAATCTTCAGCCTCCAATAAAATTGTATTCTGTAATAAAACTGCTGCACCTTGACTCCAGACTACACTGAATCCCAAATTAAACACCCCATTTACTCTACTGTAACACGCAGAAAGGTTTGCAACAGTGAACACTATTACAGACAGGAAAGGCATATTATCATTCTCTTTACCTTCTGTACATATGACAGCAACACCTAAACAGCCCCTGTGAGTCATATTTTTCTCTAGTTTCTGGCTCCTCTTACAAGAAAGAATTGATGAAGGGAAAAGGTGGATTGAAATGTGATAGTTAATTTTGCATTTGTCCCTTAATTATTTAGCAAGACGGACAGACAGCTCCAGCAGTTTAAAAGTAAGCAGGTAGCATATTTTACCACAAAATGTCTTCCTGGATTTCATGAATAACTCAGTGTCATAAACAGAAACAGCTGGCATGCTGAAGGCTGTGTAGATTTCTTTATGCATTATATATAATGTAGATGCTTCCCACATAATGCACATCAACTATCTCCTTCATATCAATGTTTGTAACCCACAAATACTATAAATAATATACCAGAGATATAAAATTAGGGGACTTAAACTTGTTAATCCGGGTTATATATTTAAATGCCATTGTTTAGTGGCTATCTGTCTATTGTTTAAAGGTCTAACTATTTCAGATGCATACTGTTCTCGGGTGGTAATTTCCTATCTTTCTCTAGGAAAGTCGTTATAGAATTTTGATGGTTTTGTTGAGGTTATTAAATTAGAAATGGGAGTTCACTAAGGGTAACAAGAGGAGAGAAAGACTGCTAGTGCTGCTTTGTCACGTCATGCGATGCTCAGGGGAGCCCAGCATGCCGTGTCTTGGGCTGGGCTGGAGGCTTTCAGCTGTGCTCTGAGGGGAGCTACCCTCTAGTGGACTGATGGTGAATTTTCTTCCCTTTCTCATGCCCCATTCTGGTCTTCATTTATTAAATACAAGGTACCTTCTCTAAGGATATTCTCAGCTATTAACCTTCATGCATGAGACAGGAGCTGAAAGTTAATAAAGAAAATATTTCTAATCAACTGTGGTGATGTGAGGCACGGAGAAGTCACACTAGTAAGCCAAGAATGTGAATCCTCAGGCTTCTCACAGCTGAGGTTAATCTGAAAGGATTTACAAGTTTGAAGTTTTTTTAGATCATATGTCTAAAGCGAACAAGGAGGGCTCCATTCCCAGACATCTGATCTAAACCCTTTGAGCCTTGGGAATTTTGACTCCAGATGCAGGTTCCAGCTCTGCAGATGATCCTTATCTTTAATGGGACCAACTCAAACAACCACACATAGATTTGTTGCCATTGCAAAGGACCCAAAAAAAGAAGTTGGCTCTCAGCCCGTAGCTTTGGGGGAATTAATTCCTTAAGCACAAGTAGTCTGAGCTTGGCTCACCTCTATTTAAAAGTGGAGTAGCCTAGGAAAAAGAAAGAGGGTTTCAACAGTGAATTGGAAAGATGAAGAATAAAGAATGTGTCTGAATTTTAAGTTTTCCTGGGCTCATATAGGGCATTGTTCACAGCATTGCTGGGCTAGAGACTTTATTAACATCTACTGTAAGTCTTGTTCCGAGGGATCAGATTTCTGGAGCCTGAGACCAGTTACGATACATCAGAGAAAGCCTCATAATAGGAAGCTTTATTGCCTTCTGCTAAGTGAGCCAAAGTCAGGGGCTTTCCCTTGTAAGCATAAGGCTGGGAAGGGGGAAGGGGGGTGGGAGGCTTTTTTTTCTTTTTGCCTGATGTGTTTCATCCTTCCCCACCTCCAACATCAAAGTGTTTGCTAGGGCAAGTCAGCCCTGTGATTCTGGAGCTGTGTGTTTCCCCTCTCCCAGTAGTTTCCATGCCCATTTCCTATGCCCCAGCTGCCAGAGCACTAACCCTCTGCTGCTTTAATCACTCCATTAATCAAGCCTTTGCAGTGATCAGCACACTAGCTCTCACTGCCACAAGGAAGCCTGTTACTTCTTCAGGACACATAATCTCCCACTAGCCCTCCAAGGATTTTTACTCAACTGAGCCATATTGATCCACCAGCTAAAAAGGGTATTTCACTCCATTTTGAATTAGCTGTGTTTTTAACATAATGTAGCTCACATAAGGCACAACTCAAGCCTATTATGGGCACTATGAAGGTGAAAAGACACAATAATTTTGTAGATAAGCTTCACAGACACTGTGATTTTATTAAACAGATAAACACTGTCATCAAATCAAAGATCAGCAGATACAAACAAGTCATTTCTGCTGGCTCCTAGAGAGCCATGATTGCAACCCCATGAACACGGGCTGGAGGGGGGGCCAGAGGGGCTGTCATATACAAAGGCATGTATGTAGACAGTCTCCAGTCCAGGCAGAGTGGTTTATCAACTACTATTTTGTACTGGAGAGTGCCAAAGGATGGCAGATCCTATTATGCTAGGAGATTTTGAAAAATTTAAAATGCAGCCATAAAACAAAAGCCATAGACAGAGCAAAAATAAATTAAAGGAAAGCTTAGTAACCTTCAGTGGCCTCTCACACTTCTAACTCTTGCAAGGGGAACAGCGTAATACTTGAAAATTATTTTGCAGTGCCTTTTGCAGACCAAAGACTGGGCACTCTTCTGACTTGCAGGAGAAGGATCTCATTTCCAAAGGCTAGGAGACACAGGGAGATTCCTGTGTGCTCAGGGAAGGTGCAGCTCCTGCCTGGTGCAAGGTGGGGCAAGGCTGGTCTACCAGTTGCTCTCACTGCCTTTGCTAAGAAACCTCTCTTCCCATGCATTTATCCTCCAGCACGCCTTTCCCTTTCCTGAGCCATCCATTTCTGAAGCCAGGAAAATCAGGGAAAGGAAAGAAAGAAAAAAACCAAAACCCCAGAGGTGCACTAGAAAATACTCTCATCAGTACCACCATCATTCCAAAAACATATGAGAGGGATGGTACAAGGTTGGGATGTGAAAACAACAGCAGAGAGGAAATGAGCTTGGAGTTTGAGAATCCCAGCCTTCTGAGAAGGACAAAATCCTTGCAGTTGTGGCAAAAGATCCAGCCAAGAGCAGTTTCTGAAGGAGCAAAGACTGAAAGAAGTGGAAGTGAGACCAGCATGCTTACTGATAGCAGTGGGGGAGCACAGAAAGCAAGCATATTGCCATTCATCAGCTCTGACTCTTTAAAGCATTAGCACACTCTAAAATTTTCAATATCCAGTTTAGGTAGCTATTAATTCCTTTCCAAAATCCAGACCTGGATTCTGCAGCTTGGACAAGAACTGGGCAAAGCAGTTGCCTCACATGAAGGCACACAGTCACAAGTGTGCACAAACACACACACTCTTGGAGTGCAAAAAGATCAGCAGCAAGTAGAAATTATACACCAAGAGCAGTTTCTGCATACAAACACTGATGCCGCAAAATAAGTACAGTAGTTTTGTGGAATCATTTCATTGAAGTATTTACTTTCCTGTTTACTGTGACTGCATGCTTAGCCTTTCTTTCTGTATATTAATGCTTGTTTTCCTGTTTAAGTTCTCTAGCTCTTGTTTTGTGAATGTGCATCAAACCCTAATGACATGTTTGCATGTATATACTCAATGAACAACACAAATTATTTATCCCTTGGGATACAGGACTAGAAAATGCAGATGGTCTTGATACAGTCTGATAAGAATGTAAACAGGAAAATATCTTTGTTGACTTATTTCTTAGTAATCAGTAATAATTAGTTATTGTCTAGAAATTAATTATATTATTTCATAAACCTTGTAACAAACAATAGCTAAATGAAATCAACTTTGATTTTCCTAGGATTACTAAAGATAACATCAAATAACTTCCTTAGTAAAACAAGAAAAGCACCATTTTCCATTGTGTTTGGTTTTTTTTTTTTTTCCTATGTCAAAGTTAGGCAAAAATCAAGATCATGAGAAGATTCCCACAATTTTATCTTGCCCCTCACTTCTATGGTTTTGCAACCAGGCTATCATATTTTATTTTTAAAATGCATTTTGTTTTTTAAAGTTCCATGCTTCAAATTAGCACCCTCGTTAGATGTCAATATTAGATCTGTTGAGTGGTTTTAGTTCTGAAATTATTTATCTTTCTCACCACTTGGACCAATTATTTCTGCATTCTGCTTCCCTGATTCAGCTGAGGAAAAACAAAGTCTTTCTCTCTGTCATTGTTCCATAGGCTGTTTAGATTCCAGATAGTCAGATCTATCTCTTGGAAGGACTAAGCAATTTTTCAATTCATGGACTAATATTGGCAAGAAATTAGTAGCTAAGCTGTATTTGACTTTAGTAGCACTTTGTTGTGCAATGCTAACCCTTACCCTGACTTCTTGTGTGAGGTGTTACAAAGTTACTGTGAAGGTAAGCACTTACAGCTGTCCTTATGTCAGGGCAAACCAAAATCAAAAATGATCACAGGGAGAATATACAAAAGGATTTGAGTGTGGCTGAAATAGTGAAAATATCCAACGAATCTTCCTCTTTCAGCCCTTTCTGCAGAGCTGTGAATTTGCACTGTCTCATACTCTGCTCTTATTCCTCCTGACCCTGTCAAATCTCTCCCTCTTTCTTCCCTGCTTGCTCTTCTGCGCTACCTCTGCCTAGATCTGTTCTTAGATCACCTGTTAGTCACTGTTTAATGCTCACCTACCAGCTTAGAGCTGTCCTTAGACATGTTTGGTGTCTTGTTCTTGTTGTGTTTCATACATTGGTAAGCACACGCTAAGTAATAATGGTTTAACCAATTGGTAAAGTACAGTGATGGCTCTACATTATGTTGTTGTTATTATCATTAATTAATAATTTTTGTATAATTTCAGAAATACCAGAAATATTACACCTTCCAGGCGTAAGGCAAGTAGACCTTAGACCATATTTTCTAATGCCTCTGTTAGTAAGCATTAAAATAAAATAGAAGGGAAATTCTGTTTCCCTATCTAATGCAGACTAAAGCTATCTGAACATCTGCATGGGTAATGTGTGACTTCAAGTCAGGGCAGGTGTGGTTTGCTGAGGCTGGGATACAAGTCTGTTTGGAAAAAAGAGATATTTTCTATTGCATAAAAGTTGTGAGAGTTATTATGGAGTTCCCTATGTTGTTGCTCTACAGCATAACTTACAATTACCAGAAATGATGCAGATTGCATTACAACTTCATTTGATATAGATTAAAATAATCTAATCTCTGCATCTGTCCTTTATAATATGGGAATGATGAAATTAGCACTCTACTGCAAAAGCTTAACTAATACAGAAAAATAACAAGTGAAATTACTGAAAATAAAAGATACTACATGCTGACATCTGGGTTGGTATTCATACATGAAACTCTACTATTAATTTACAAGAACTGCTCATCTCATTAACCTGTGCTTTTTGCTTTACTAGTGTTTGACCTCTTGATTGATGGTCAGCACAACTGTGTAGACTGGTGCTTTAGAGGGGCCGGTGTTCACCTCAGTCACTGATAGTAGCTTGAGAATTTAAAAAAAGAAAAGGAGAAGAATGCCTCAGTCAGGTCTACCAACTGAAATGTCACACAGGATGGAGAAATCACCTAAGAACTGGTCTAATGTAAGAAAATGTACTCTACAGGTGAAATCATTGTGAGATTGCCCTTTTCTGACAGTTTGCAGAGAAGACGGACCACATCCTGGGCAGAAATTCCAGGACTCACATAGCATCCCCCACCGGACTCTTCATTGGTCCGTAGAAAACAGGCTTCCATCAAGCTGCCTGCTTCCTGGCTGATTCTACTGGCAAAATATGGCCCAGGAGTACAAGTTCTCTCAGGGAAGAATTAAATTAACCTGCATACTGTCAAGTAATTAAGTCTACTACCAAACTCGACTGTAGTTCATCATCGACCAACTAGAAGCTGTAAGCTCAGCACCTGGGTATAGCTATTGGGGTTTATTATGTGTGTATATATATATATATATATATATATAAATTACTTGGGTCCATAAGGCACACACTCATCCTCTTTTTGTATAAAACTGGTTTTGAAAAATCATACTAAGAAAGAAAGGGTAACATCCCCTTTCTAACATATAGAAATACCTATAGGTATTTCTTCCTAATCTTCCCAACATTCCTTCAGATCTCAGGTACAGGAGTAAGGAAACAAATCTGAAAAAACACCATCCTCAGTCTCTAGCCCCGTCTGCCATGGATTCTGTCCAACACACTTGTCTGTCTTAGTCTTTCAGGTTCTTAAGTGGGGGTAATATTAATTCACCTTTGTAAAGTGCTATGAATTCTTTAGATGGAAAAAGTGCTGCATATGTTGAACCCTGAACTCAATTTTGGCAGGTAAGTGAAGAAATTGATTTTGAGCCTATATTTATTTTCCGTTTTAAATTGCACTACTTCCTTAGAATTACTCCAAATGCACAAATGTGTAATTGACAGCAGAATTCATCCCATACCTTCCTGTAGACTAGTCATCTAATCACTGAAGTATAGCAAGAGAGCAGACATCAGAATCTGACTCTTTGTATATCAAGTTATTTTCTAAAACCAATAAAACCATCTTCACTTTTATAGTTTTATTTTTTTTTAAGAAACCGGTAAAATCTAGCTGCTTTTTTTTTTTTTTTTTTTTTTTTAATATGCAGCACAGAAATTTAACCATGCTAAAGCAGAGTACAGTGAGGGCCAAGTTCCACTCTCCGTATTTAAGTAGGCAGATAACATAAATCTGTTGGTATCAAAAGTGTTTCTTTAGATTTATCTTTTTGATCTGTGCAGTAGAGGTGTTAAATATATTTATTTCATTCTACAGTAGCTGAGTTTTTTGTAATGGTTACTACAAGAAGTATTGAATTTTCATCTTTTAATAAATAATATTTATAGATTTAGAAAAATCATTAGATATGAATTATAGCTACTGTAATCATTATGAATACATTAACAACAAATGGTCAAGCCAAATTTGAAAAGCTCTATTAAAAATTAAATAAAAAGATCTATTGAGTAAACAGATGTCTCTTCACAGCAGACGTTTCCCCACAGTTATTGACTGAAGCACTTCTAAGTATGAGGAAATGACCAACCACGACAAAACAGTACTAAAATAATGCTCCATAAAATACAACTTGCAATGTTGCCTTGATCAGACATGATTAGAAGGCTAATTACAGTTTTGTTTGCAATATTATCAGAAATCCACTGGCTTCTATATGGAGATCTAAATGATATGCTTAGAAATAATTAAAGAGTTTGGGCAGCAGATTTTTAAATGAATAGCTATCATTGAAGATGACTGCACTTTAAAGGTGACCATCTGTCTGTTGAGGTCCTTTTTTTACCTTGTACAGATAAAAGGTTCAAGAGAACAGCAGAGAAGAAAATTGCAGCAAATGAACCCTGAACCTTTGCAAGGTAGAGCCCTCAATTCCAATTTGTATCAACTCAAATAGAGCAGGGAATGTGTAAAATCTGGTAGGACTGGACCCCCAACTGCTTTTCTTATATATATTCTTATTCAGCAAGTAAGTATATGACATAAAAGGTATAATCCTATAGTGTCAATGTCCATGTTTAAAAAGTACTTAAAGAAGATTATACTTCAATTTTTATGCTACTTTGCTTTTACAGAAGGCTAAATCTGATGCCTTAGATTTAACAGCAGGGCTAACTTCCAGGCTAAACCAAAGTTAGTTTAAGGAATTGAAATGGCTCCAGTTCTTGATTTAAAACAGGTTTTTACTCCCAGTAATCTCTGGCAGTAAACACACATATTTTCTTTTCAAGATGGTTTATGATCAGTGATTTCAGTCCACTCCACATTATTCTACCACATGTCCTGAACTGCTTGGGACAATCCCACATTAGGAAGCACAATTATAGGTCTCTCACAGAGACTACTTTTTACAGAAATAACAAAATGTCCTAACGTCTGTTCACAACCCATTTAGTAATAAGCTCATATACCTTGACACTTTCAAAGATCTTCCTAGAAGTTACCATTACCTCTGGGAGATGAAGCAGACATGTGAGCTTTGCACACACACTTTCTTTAAAACTAAATCTTATTATCACTGATGTTGTTCGAGAAGCCATTAAATTCTGTCCTTGCTTCCCAGGTAGAACATCCTAGCTCAAGTTGAATGCCTCAGTGGTGTGGCAGATCTGAAATACACAGGGGCCATGGTGATCACTCCTTATCTATCTATGAGTCACAGAAAATCAGCATATCTTGTTGCATAGGGAAGAGAGAGTCATGATGAAGGGAAAAGGAAACCCATGAGAGGAACCATCTCTGTACTGTGGTGTCTGCACTGGTAGTCTCTTGAGAGACCATTAGTTTCCCAAGAAAGAGGCAATCTGGGGATAGCATGAGCTATTGCCCTTTGACATTTACAGTTTCTATTTCAGGCCAGAAGGAAGATTCATGCACTTCAATGTTCAAGCATCTTTTTTTCTTAGTGATGACAATCACTCCTATAAAATGTCACTTATCCCTATAAACTTGCTGCTCCAACTCCTTCACAGACTCATAACATCAAATTGCCATTAGGGCAATGCCCGTTAGGCCCTCAGATGACCACCATTCAAGATTTGGCCTATCTGGACAGCAACAGACTGTTCTGTAATCTGAGTTCTTGCTCTTTTAATACTGGAATGATAGTTTATTGCAGTTTTAGTGCCTATTCCCTTTACATAGATACCCTGATTTAGTGTGAGACAGTTGATTTATTATGAGGCAGAATGTCAATACTTGTTTTCACCTTCTTCCCATCTCCACCCCCATTCCCATGTGTTCCAGCTGAAAAGTTCCACAGCATATAAGTGCCATCATTGTCAACACATACAGTGTTCAACCCTCTTTGTAAGGATACCTTTACACTGAGTGCTGAAGCCTACAAACTTTACAGTCCAAGCAGCCCAAGTTTATCAGGTTAATGCTATTTTGGCATATATGCATGACTTATAGTGATATTTTTCATTGTAGTAGAGATACACCGTTACAAACAAGAGACGCAAAAATCCAGTAGGTGTTTGGAGTGCTTAACAGTCAAATAGATTTCTAATTTTTAAGGCAGCTTTCTGACAGAAGAGAGGACATTGCAAGTAAAAGTAATGAAACCTCCCACAAAATCATTCATTAAAGCAACAATTGAAATGTACATATTAAGTGACACAATTGACGTACATCTGGGTAATTTAAATCTATTTATATTCTAGTGGGAAAAATGCTCACTTACTGCTGCTGCTTGGCCTGATGCAGGTCATGGTAACAGTGCTGCATCACTTAATGTTGTGTGGTAACTCTTATGTTCCATTTGAAAACATGTTAGAGATAAAAAGAAATAATAACACGAAAGAGAAATTACAGGGTATAATGCACAGAAGAGAGATGTTTTCAACTGAGATTTGAAATGAGATTGAGAGTCAATGAGGTAGAGAAATAAAGAAAGGCTGTTCCAGATGGTGGGAGCTGCAGAGCAGAAGGCTGCCTTACCACCAATTAATTTAATGAAACCCACCCACCAGTTTCCCATCCTGACTCTTTTCCCGAACCATGTTCGGCTCAAGCCTTGTGGTGTGAAACCACAAGAACCCAATGTGAAAAATTCCATGTTCTTGGCATGCTGTGGAGAGAAACTCCCATGTACAGATCCGTCTGCAGCAAGGCCCTGCATTCAGACAAAGCCTTTCACTCCCAAATGTCACTGTTAAGTCCAATAGATGATCCTACAGGAGCCCGTGCCTGCACAGTGCTGAACACCTCCATCCCCAGATCGCTCCATATGCCTTGGAAGTTGCACAGAGTGAGCACAACAGGAGAGATGCTGCTCTTTAGGCAGAGAGCACCATACAAGGAGGTCTTTTGTGGGTGTGCTGAGAGGTACACAGTATCTTTGTTGTGAGGCCACACCAATTTTCATGGCACATCATGGCATGGCTAGTTCAGCCTTCTACACAAGCAGAAGCACCCAGGAGGTGCAGAGTGCTAATACTACCATGAAGTAGCTCAGCTACCATCCAAGGCTGGGTACATACACATCATACTAATATGCTCTTTCAGAGAACTCCTACACATCTGAAGTCCAGTGCAACATAAAAAAACCACTGTGATAATTACCTTTGTACAGTGGAATTCACCAAAGTGAGTGAAAATATTAGTCACATGATTTATACACTGTAACAAGAAAAGGCCTGCATTAAATAGTATTTCTAAGCACATCTCACCAAACAAGGATAAATCCTGACCACTAAACTAACAGTTCATTTAATATCATCAACTGCTCCTCCTGAAGACCTATCCTGATGCCCTGTCCGATGCAGCCCATCAGAACCAAGGTGTTTCATTGAAGTGCAGGTTCAGAAGTCTTGCTTTGCTCAGCTGGAACCTCTTCTCCTTGGTACAGAGGACACCTTTTGCTGATCTTTCAGCACAAAGGTAGGAGAAGCAATTTTTTAGGCATTTGGATCTCAGGCAGAACAGGTCTTTCTAGGTTAAAAGTAGACTTAATTTTCACATGGAAACCTACAGGTATCCCTTACAAGTCAGCGGTCAGTTTACATGAAGAAGCGCCCCTGAATTGTGAGGATAATATGCTCTTCTTCAGCTTCAATTTCTGAATAATTTCCTCCATGAGTGCAAGATCTGATGATTTTGCAGTATCTGATTTTGAAGCAAGCATAATCAAAAAGTCAGTGTTTGTGGAAAACAAACTTTTGACTGTATGTAAGTGACAAATATAAGCTGATTTAGTTATGACTGCTTACTCATTTAATAGCAGTTAAAACTTCTAGGATATACTTCCACTGAACAACAAGGAATCAGTGCATGCTATCCATTAAACCCATGACCTATTTTAGGGTAAAACTGGAATAATGCATAAATGACTTGCCCCCCCAAAACACTGTAAATGTAGATTCACAATCTTATTTGATTTTATTCCTTTGCATAATTCTACTTATCACAAATCTAAAAAAACTAGATAGAAACTACTAAAGAAGTGATGACAAAAATGCCATGTTAGATTTCCATTTATTTTATCATTAAAAAGATTTACAGCCTGTACTGATATCAGATTATAAAAATTAGGGCCCTCCATAAATTAAGAGGGCTAGCTCTTGCTGAGCTATAATAAGGGAGCTAATATGTCAGATTTGAAAGGTATGAGAAGCAGAAAAACAAGTAGTAATGAAAAGTGAGGTTTTAAAAGCATGTAGAGATTTTAAAAGAAGACTTTTGTAGAATGCAATGAAATACTAGTAGGAAAAGGTAACTTGCCAAAATAACTATGCTAATCCTCCTCTCATAATAACCTTCATGGCAGAAATCAGTAATAGTCCTTTTTTTTTTTCATTAAACAGGCTCTAGCAGAATGACATTGAATTCCATACAAATATTCTACTTCTTTAGGAGTAATTTATTGTACCTTTACTGGAAAATTTTAGTTGGATCTTAAAAGGTTTTATGGCCTCAATTATAGCACTTTTACTCCTAATAATCAATATTGATTTTACCCTATCATTCTTTTTAAAGTTTCTGTTGGTTTACATAGAATCCAAATCTTGACTGAGTTTATAAAGTGGTATTTTCATTCTAAAATAATATTGTTTCATGTAATTAATTATTCCATCTTCTCAATAGTTTCTTCTGCTGTATCACTAAAATACAAACCAAATTGTAGTTTGTTAGTAGGAAACAAGTGTAGTGTAAAGCAGTAGGAGGAAGACAGCTGATTAGCAGGACTGCTCAGTGACCTGCAGTTGTGCTCATCCCTCTACATGTTTTCATTGTGCTCCAGAGCTTCATTCACTGTACCACAGTCTGTTTCTCACCTGCAGTTGCCGCCTACTCTCCTGTTGCAATGCCCCAGAGAGAAAGCCCAGGTAACATTAGACATCAGCCTACATGGAGCTTTCATTATACACTCATCCTAGGAAACAGAGCCTTCTGAATCAGCCCTGTGCACCACAGGCAGATGCAAGGACCTATCTGCTTCTCTGCACAAGCAGGTTTTTCCAGCTGAACAGCTCTCTCGGGCCTTTATGCTGACACCTCTGAACTGTGATTTTTCAAGCCATAATGCACCCTGTTTTCATCTCCTGCAGGTGCCATGCCACTTCCTCAGCACTTTCGTCACATACTACAGTGTGTGAAGTTTGAGCCAGAGAGATTGCCCACTCTTCAGGACTGCTGCCCTGCCTGGGCTTCTCCTGGTGACAGACAGCAAGAAGGTGCTGTCAGACAAGGTGTCCCAGCACTTGCCAGAGCTGGGAGCTGTGGAGAAGGCTGTGATTCAGGCAGCTTCCTCTTTTTAGTCTCATGGGGCATAACTTCTTTATTCTCTCCATGGAGCAAAACAATGTGGAATAGATGCACTTTGATTGGGTAGCCCCGTGTTTAATTCAGCTTTAGATAGATAAAGTTTGACTTGTTTTCCCTGGAGAGGGGCGGTGGTTAAGTGACATCCTTGAAGGCTTAGTCTGCAGTGGGCATGTTTGGTTATATTTTGCCAGGAGTATCTCTATTTTCCACTCAAATTATAAGCCTCATTTTGTCCTTGCCTTTTCTGACATAATTAAATAGTGACACACATATATGAACAGTTTAAATATCAACTTGCTTTTTCAACTAGGAAGAATATGGAACAAAAATATGACAAGCATTATTATATGAAAGAAATGGGAAATATAAAATGTCTGTGACTGTTTCTATTGACTTGTACACCTGCTTTGCAGGGTCTTCTACTGTGTCCTTCTACTCCCTTACACTGGGTTTATTTCAGCATCTTTGGAAATGAAAAGATCCCCTTTTGTTTCAGAATTAGTATTTGACTGATGAAAAGAATGAACCCCAGGGGCTGTCTTTTCCAATCAGGCACTGTACAAGCACTTCAGCTGACTGTGTTCTGCAGAACACTGAAAACATGGCATGCCCAGGAAATGTTTGCCATCACATTAGTGATGCTGTAATGGGCACCACAAATCACCTGGACATTAATAGAATGAAATCACTTACTGCCTCTGAAAGCAGCTTTATTCTCAGTTGGTGTCCTGAAGGCACCATGTGTGCAGTCTAGAGTTTCTATCACAAAGGAGAAATTTTCAAATATCATAAAAGACCTGTTTTACTTGCTGCTTTTGGGGTTTGTTTAAATCTCCACTGATTGTTTCTGATGGCAATCCTTTAAACACAACTAGTGTTGGAAAAAAACCATAAAAAATAAATTAGTTGTCTCACAAACTTTAACTGATCTCTGATTTTTCTAAAAGCTGTAGCAGGACAGGATACACATGACTTCTAATGACTGCCCCTGCTCTCACTTAACTGCAATAACACATCAAATGTGTTTCTCTATCCTCTTATTGCTGGTTTGTAATTTGATCATCAGACAGATTTGTATTCTCCCCAAGCTGTTCCAACGTGTCTGTAACAGAAGCAGAGGTACCTACATGCACTTCCCATTTTGTTCAGAAAATAGAACAGCTTCAATGATCACAGCCCACATTAAGCAGACAGCAGTGGTTAAATTAAAATTGTTGTGATCAAAGAAATTGGCTGTTAAAAATACCTGATTTCCTATTAGGGAAGACTTTTTAATTGTGCTTCTGGTGTCTAGAACACATTGAACTTTTTACGCGATAATTCAGGCAACAGTCCATTAGAAAGTGCATTTGATTTAGCCTGAGGAAGTTAGGGAAAAGAGAGCACTCCCACGTGAGCAGTGGCTGCCCCCCTGCCAGGGCTGCCGTCCCTGTGGCAGAGTGAGCAGCGTGTCCACTGCTCTGCTCCTGCGTGGCTGCACACTGAAATCAACTGGAGGCTGCATTCACAGGTCTAGGTGTGAGCTGCAGTGACCGAAACCCCACTCTGCTTTCCTTGTTGCAGGAGCAGTATCCTCTGCAGCTAAATTCAAGAGATCTCGGTAGTCAAATATTTTATTGTCCGTAAAATAAAATATCTGGCATCTCAGGGTTATCTTTCTGCTTTTAACTATTTTCCCTTTGTATTAATAGAATGTTTGTTATACCACATTAAAGAAAACACCTAGTTTCTCCAGTGCTACTCTAGCAATCAAACTGATAGCTGTAAACCAGATAAATAGGAGCTGTACACCACCGTTTCTGCTGGCCCATTTTTCATTTTTCGAAATAAACCCCCCAGAGTCTTTTCGCAGAATAAATTGAAGATAAAAAAGTAATCTTTTGATGTGGATAGTTTGAACATGTCAGATTTGTGAAGCATTTTCTTCGGCTAGCTTAGCACTCTGCCTTTTGAAAGACTTATAAGGCAAAGCACAGCTGTCAGAATTTTTAAAGGAGTAGTTGTATAAGACAAAATTAAGTAGCTCTATTAAAAGCAGAGGATCTAGAAAGTAGGTTTACTCTACTTGTTAATGCCAAGCAGCATTTCGCTCTACAAGTCTTCCTTACTGAAATCAATGAAATTACTTGGGAAGTGGGAATAATATTCAGTATGAGAAAACATTCCTACATCTGACCTTAACTCTGCTGTTTTGTCAGTGAAGCTGTCCTTACAATCTAGGATCCAGCAAATGTCTCTTGCTCTGTGCCCTCTTTCCAAATAGGAGAGAATAAAATAATACTGCACAGAGCTGAGCAGCAGGCTCATTGGTTACTGGTACCCATTTATTTTGAGCAGTTCTTTAACTGCTTTAAATTATGCTGTGTGAAGTTTTGGCTGAGATAGAAGCAATAAGGAAGCCTGTTTTCTTTCGCATCTGTAGTTCCTCTGCAAAGCTAATAATCAAATATATTTTTTCAATATTTTTCTAAACAAAATATCAAGTTTAAGCATTGCAGAAGGGAGTATTTTTGTATACAGTTTTAATTCACGGTAAGCTACAGAAACTTTATTCCTTTTGGCTCTTGGAAAGCTGGTCATATCTGCATCTGAAATAATAGATATGAGATTATTAAAGTTAATAATTCTCAGTACTGAGCTGTGATTTTCATTTGCCATGTAGGTCTTCAACAGTCCAGACACCATTTGGCATCATTTCACCTCTGATGAACCGATCATCCTCTTCTTACCCTTACAGCCACTAACCCATGACCAGCTTCAGAAAAGTGAGTATTTGCTCAACTCTGCCTGTTGTACTAGTCACAATGATTTTACACAGGGAATTGATAAATTTAGTGCAGGTCTTCTTCATCAGAGGCTTTACTACTAAGTTGCTGTGAATCAGGGGTTATGCCATCAATATGATAAGCAGCACCCAGTACAACAGGGCTCTGAGTAGAGCTTTTAAAAGCATTGGTTAATAGCATGAATAGTAGAGATGATCAATTCTGCTCTGTGGTGTAAAGACCAACTCAGGAAATAAAGAATGCAACTAGTCAAAGAAAATAAGGAAGAGGCATAGCTGAATTCCTGATCTTTCTGAAATTTATGCAAAGGACATACTACTAATGACTTCTGATATTCATCTGCACATGAGCAGATTTAGAGACTCTCACATTGTTCCAGTAAAGAAGGAGGAAGTGTCTGAGTCAGAGAAACTGTACTCTGCTGACAACCTGTTAATACTGAGGAGTTAATGTAGTCAAACTGTCACATCATAAGAAAATCAAAGTTAGATTGCAGTGACTAATGACCAGCTTGTATTTGAGGCCTGTGTGTAGGAACATCCCCATTGTTCAGAGCTGAACACTTCAGCGAAGACATGGGATAATGTATAGACTAGGGAAGAATCAGGATTTTTGCTTCCAGATTAACCCAGTCTGTAGAAGCTTGATAGGGCAATGGAAGAGGACAGGTTTGATAGGAAAAGAAGGTCCCAGAAGGGAAAGAAGTCTGGATAATTGTTTCAGCTGAAAGCAGTGGAAGAGACTTTAGCCTCGGTCTGTATGTTCCTGCATACAGACATTTGTGCAAAAATAAATGGAACTACTCACTTAATAGAAATTTCCCTGCCTCTTATGGAATCATTTTAAAAGTGTTTCTGTTTCATCTGGGTGAAAGCCATAATTTTCACCTTAATTTTCTCTCTGAACATCAGATTAAGGGTTTGTGAGGCAATGTCCTGTGAAAGGAATTTCCCTGCACTTAAAAAAATCAGCTGAAATGTCTCCTGACAAATATATTGAGTGAACCCAGTAATGATTTTCATTTGCTGATGTTCACCCAGTAAAGAAAGGAAGCGGCACCCTTCCTCTCAAAGGAAATGAACTCTGTTCTCAGTATGGGGGAGTATAGGGAAAGCTAATTACTTTTTCCATGCCAGGAGAGAAATGACATGTGGCTAGAAAGAAATGTGAATTCTGGTGACCCTGCAACCTCTGCAGAAACATGACCTTGTCCTGTTATGAACCGCTACATGGTGGGGCACGTGCAGAGTGCAGGGGGCATGGGCTCAAAGGTGAAGAGAAAGAAGTACAGCCCAGGAACCTGAGAAAACCAGCACAGAGAAAGAGGCATGACATGAAGTAGTCCATATTCCTGCAAGGCCGTACTTCCTCATGCCAGAAATTTCAGTAACTGGGTCTGAAACTATTTTGATATTTGTGAAATTTGGTTGTGGCTTAACCATTGTAAAATGCTCTTTTCCAAAATGGTAGTTAGAACAACTTGCACCATAAAGATGTAAAAAAGCACTGTTGATCTTGTTCCTTTGGCTCTAAAACATTATTTCCATCTTTTAATCAATATTTGAGAATCTATTTCCCTGTTACTGGCAACTGTAATTTGTAAATGGATTTTTCCCCCTGATGCTTGGCTTGCGGTTTCAGCCCCAGCCCTCTAAAACTGGGCTTAGAGGCAGTTTTGTACCAGCAAACTACTGACAGACCTGGGAACAGGGATCTCAATGCTCCACTCTTCACCCACTTCTCTCAGAGGGATGCCTCACCCTGTGCATGCAGTGCTGGCACTGCTGGCTCGCTGGTTCTCCTGCTGTAATTGGAGCGTGGCTTTTCGTGAGCAAAAGCGGCTGGAGCTGACAGTTGGAGACAGAGAGTAGGACATGTTTCTTAATTAGCTCCTTACGACTGCTGTTCTTTTTCTTTTAGGTATGTTCCAGGAAGATTTTTTCACCTCAGTAATAGCAAAGATACTTTTATAGTCAGACCCTTTTCTGCCCTCACAGTGATAGAAAGGCAGTTTAGTTAGGATTATCCATCATTTGTTGGATTATTGCATTTAACATTCTAAGAGGAAATGTCAACATAGAAAGAGAGCTTCACACAATAATTAAAAAAGTATGTAAAAAAAAGTGTTTAAATATAAAAAATACAGAACAAATTACAACCTGAAGTACAAAACCAGTAACTCCAGCAAGAAGGACATGGAGAGAAGAGAACACAGAAGGATAATTTAAAGAGAGTAAAATCTCTGTTTTACGGAGGACAATAGTAATTCATTAAAATACTTCTAAACATGACAAAATCTCTTATGTATAAAAAAGCACTGCAGGAATTTTTGTACAAACTGCAGTATAGGGAGTACATTGCAAGTCCTTTTATTATTTTTATACTTACAGTATGCTTCTATAAACACCAAGTATTCTGTTTGGTGTTTAAGACTCCTGTGTCTCCATGCCTAAGAATCAGACATTGCAGCCATTATTGCTAATGTATTTCTTTGTTACCCAAAACACAGAAAAGAAAAGTCCATTTTCTCCTAGAATCAGTAAATGTCTCTTTTCCACACTGCAGATATAAAACTCCCTTGCTTATTCCATTACAAAGAGAGTTAACAGAATAGTTGCATCCTGAAGCTGCTATGTGAAGGGATACAGAAGATTCACTCAGGTGACTAGCTCTGAAAAAATCTGCTTCCAGATTGATCTCCAAGGCAATAACCCTTGTCTTCCCTTCTCTGAG
Source organism: Myiozetetes cayanensis (assembly GCF_022539395.1). Lineage (NCBI taxonomy): Eukaryota > Metazoa > Chordata > Aves > Passeriformes > Tyrannidae > Myiozetetes > Myiozetetes cayanensis. Next base: position 16,001,139 of record NW_026088185.1, on the reverse strand, counting down.
CTTTAACCACCTGTTGGGGATCAAACATTTCTCCTATTGATCAAAGACTTTCTTGAGTTTTCACATATTGAAATATATATTCTTGCACTTTTGTGTGCGCCCTATGTGTTACACTGATGAACTTGACTCCAGGGTTTAAAGTTACACATAAGCCCTTGCTAAACTAAGGCTTGCAAAAACCACCCACCCACTACCAAAATCTGAAATAAAAAGAAACTGTTTGTTGCTGTTTTATGAGATAGCTATATTAATTGTATATGTTTGTTTTTAAAAGACCATGAAAGTGTTCATGATAAATTAGACAAAAAGACAAAGTTTAATTAAAAAAACCCTAGAAACACAATTGCTAAACCTGTTTGGACGTGGTCATTCAATGATCTGAACTCTAGGACAGATATAAATTACTTGTGGTAACATTTTCTTCTTGGAACGTCACAGATGATACTAAATGAGATGTTTTATATATATAGTAGCAAACATTCATAGGTACATTTCATTTTGAAAGTCCCATCTGTCTTGCAGCCCAAACAATTTTTGACACCACAGAATGATTGCTGCACTTCACGTTATATGAAAAGGTAGTAAGAGTTGATATACACCAGGGCTCTAGACATCAGAGCTCTATTTTAGTATACTGAGCATTTATTCTAAAAAACTGGGTTAAAAAAAAAAAAAAGATTAATGATTTATATTCATTACTCTGAAAATATGATCAAGATTTGATTTCAAGACTCTGAGTTACCTAATTCCTAGAAGGCTCATCTGATTCATAAATTCAAGCTGGGTTATTTTCGTAGAAAAGTAAACAGAATGCATGTATGTGATTTATCGTTTCATCACATTTTAATTGACTACATTAAAGCTGCAAATAAAATGGTGTACTTGTTGGAGCCTGGTTCAGCATGCATCCTAAAGCTAACTGTGTGTGGCAATCCACAGTCAGGCAGGTTTAAATTAATAATACAGACTCAAATACTACCATCAAAGCAAAGAGTTAATTGTTTTCCTATTTGGAGTATGACACTGAAATACCACAGGAGCTCAAAATGATTGTTACCGTCATCAAGAAAATAAGTGCAGACTTCACCCAAGATGAAAGAGGGATTACTGTGCTGTCTTACTGCTTACTAAAGAGCTACCAGCAGTATGCTCAGTCACAGCTACAATCACCTTCCTTATCAAAGCACCAGCAATTACTTTATCTACAGTATAAAGAAACACTTATTTCTAAGATTCTGGTTATGCCTCTGAGCAGATGCTGATTGGACCCTATGCATTCTGCAGCAGACAGAAGCATATTAGCTACAATTCCCCCTGAAGGATCACTTCCATGACTCTGAAAGGCAAACTGAAGATATATTTTTCCTTTAAATGATTAATAAAATTCCACCATAGATGATTTTAGCCCATTGTATCTATAGAGGAAAGATTGTCTACTGGATATGGAAGATGATTTTGAATCACAAAAAATAATCATATTTTCTTCGTAATAATGGGTATCTCTTGAATCTTTGCATGGTTGCAAAGGTCTCCAAGATCTACCATAGGGAGTAAATTCTGGTACTGGTCAGTCTGCTGCTGCAGTAAAGTCAGGGTCTTGTCCCCCTTCTATGGCTTTGTAGGCTTCGGTTTGTGTTGATATCACCAGTATTACCAAGGATGATGTACTGCTGACTAAATGACAATTGTTTGCTCCTTTTGGTCCCCACGCTGGCAGCTGGGTGAATTGATCAAAGCAGTCTGGATTGGAATGACAGAGTAATTGTATTGGTCTTCTCTGATTTCTGAAATGTTGTTTCGAGTGGTTGTTGGAACAATAGTTTTCTTTTGAAATTGCTGCTTGCAGGTGTAAAGGATGGCAGCTAAGGAAAACCAGCAAAACAGACCTGCCTCCTTAGTATTCTGGAGGCTTTGCAATGATGTTATGGAAGGGCTTAAATCTCCAAAGAAAAACAGAATAGATAAAGATGAATTTTAGTATTTGATGTAATCCAAACCAATGTAATATGCTACAGCTCAGCATGTCGTGGTAGACTATAACAGAGCAAGTTACAAAGGAAGGCAGATACGACATCCGTTTTTCACATTCCTAATGAACAGTGTGAATTCGTTGCTTTCAGAATAACAGATGATTTAATTGAATCTGTATAATCTAATGCAATCAATCTCATTTAGCTAAATGTCACACAGCCCTTTTCACCAAGAGGCAGTTTATGTACACACACCAAAGAACAGGGCCAATTTCTGAAACCCTCGCTAATGCGAAATCAGTTTTTATGAGCTGCCCAGAAAAAGCATGCACTTCTATTTTGTTCCTAACTTAACTGCTAAAAACAGTGCCTTCAAGAAACATTTAAAAGTTTATGGTCTAACAGCAAAACCCCAGAGAACTATGGTCTGCTGAGCCTGGAGAAGAAGAGACTGAGGGGAGACCTCATTGCAGCCTACAAATTCCTCTTGAGGGGGAGAGGAGGGGCTGGCACTGATCTCTTTGTGGTGACCAGTGACAGGAGCTGAGGAAATGGCCTGAAGTTGTGTTTAGGAGAGGTTTAGGCTGGGTATTAGAAAAAGCTTCTTCACCCAGAGGGTGTTTGGGCACTGGAACAGTCTCCCCAGAGAAGTGGTCACAGCACCAAGCAGCTTTTGGATTACACTCTCAGGCAAATGATGTGACTCTTGTGGATGATCCTGTGGTCCCTTCCAATTCAGCATAATAAACTCCCCAAAACACACACACATATACCAAAAAAAAAAAAAAAAAAAAAAAAAAAAAAAGTAGGACTGAATATGCTTTTAAGGTTTTTTGTTTGTTTGTTTGTTTGTTTGTTTTTCCCCAGCGAGTAAATTGCCATTTTCCAGGGGCCAAGCAGCTTTAATTTTTGGTATATATCTAGTTTTTCCATCATATATTTTATACATCTTTCAACACTCTATGGGGTGTTATGAGTATGGCTAATCATTCAGTTCTTGTAAGTCAAATCTGGATGATTTACCCAACCAGGTCTCACATCATCAGTGTTTGCAGTGTGTCCTGTCTGTAGAGAGGTGCACAGCCTGCGGAGCAGCCCCCTCCCTGGTCCTTGCCCTGTGACTCATATCTGCTCAGATGCCTGCAATGTACATGCTCTCACTGCTTGTGTCCTCTGCTTCTATTCTGATTTCATCACTAAAGCTTTATCAAATGACACCCTGCAGGAGATGGGGTGGAGGGCTCTGCCCATGCAGGCAGGTTTGTCCACAGGGACAAGCAGACTTTTGAAAGCACCAGGAAGTGACAGAAGTTACAACTTTTTCCTTTGCTGTGCCACATTTATTATAAGATGTCAGTGGCTGAGCACTGGCTTTCATCTAGCACGAACAGTGTGCTGTATAGATGTACCATCCCTTGCCTAAGTAGAAAAGCAGTATTATTAACTTGGTTTTGCTAAGCAGATGAATGTGACCTGCAAAGACAACATAAGGAGTGTTTCTTTGTTGCATTTTCCTGCAAAGTAGAATTTGTAGGATGTTAAAACTTGAGCTTATTTATTTGTGTTAATGCACCCAGAGAATTCTGCTGATTCATGATGGTTTTAGGATTCATGTAGTTTGAATTGGAAATTAGTCCTGTCAGAAAGAGGTGAAGTGGGGCAAAAACCTTAAAAAAGAAGAGGCTCATGAGCTTAAATTTCTGGTCTCAAAAGCTAGGTAGAGCCAAATATTTGAAGGCATTTTGGCACTTAAATTTACTTTGCTTTAAAGATATGAAACCTACATTTATGTATCCTAAAATGCTATAAAGGGCATAAGTATGTTTTCATATGAGATCTTGGAACCTAAATCTCATTATGGGAAAGAGTCACTTTTGAAAATAAAACACAGATCTTTAAATCATTCTGTCATTTTGAAAATAAATATGAGATTGTAAGTGACCCCAGTGGCCTTAAACCTCAGTCTAGATAATTACACCACTAGTTGCATTTTACAATTCTCCCTAATTAATTGTCATTTTGAGTCAATTCCTAGGGAAGAACAAAACTCAAAAAAGTCATCATTTCTGGCCTATGTCTTACTTAAAAGCTCTTTCATTTTCCAATCCCTGCTTACCTTTTGAAATTTAACAGGCTCAGAGACTAAGAAAGTAGGTGATCAAAAGATGCTGATTTATGATCTAAAGCATTTGAACATTTTTAAGACCTTCAAGAGTACAATTTAACATGTCCCCAGGTGACTTCAGTTTACACAGCCAACCCTTACAGCACAGATAATCTAGGCAGACGTTGTCTTTGGCAGCATTACAGGACTACATTTCACAAAACTGGCCTGTTTGTTAACTGGTTTTCACTATTTCAGACAGCCACTCATGCATTATTTATGGCATCAGGCATTGCTATATGTTTTCTTTCACCTTCTATTTGATTACAGAAACATAATTGTGGTTAGCAGAAAAGCAATGGAAATATTGCAAATATGGATTTAACTCTCCTTTGTGTCTCATCTTTTTTCAGGGTGTGTAGGAATATTTGGTTTGGGGGCTTGCTTGAATTTCTTTTTGACTGGATTCACGATTAAAAGTATCATCATACAATATTTGATTTTCTGAAAGAGCATCTGAACCTCTGAATGGAAACTGAATGAGCTATTAATCTCTGGAATGCTGAAATCCAGGATGTTTGCCGTGCAACCATCCCATTATTTCCAGTTTACAGGTTAGGTTGCCTGAATAAAATATCTGGAATCCACTTATTTTCTTCCAGTTATTTACACTCCCACCACTCCCCCACCTGGCCCTAAAATCCAAAAAATATACGTGAAAGAAAAGACACTGTCATTAATCTGAAAAACATCTAAGCACTATTAACACAAATAGAAGGAGCACTTTCACAGGCTATCAGCAGAGTGACTTACCCATTTTTATCTACTTACCAGTTTGTTGAGAACAAATTACACAGGGTGGGGGTGGTGTGTGTGAAAACTGAGTAAATTTGGGTTGATTCATCACCTGTCCTACTTTGCAGATCAATCAGTTAATAATTTCATTGACCTGGAGGATCATTCAGAACAATATATTTAATTCAGTCATGCATTTAGTTTAATTAAGGTTTGAAGTTACAGTGGCAAAGAGATATTAAATCTGTTTTCTCTCTGCTTTTCATTCACTATGTGAATTTCTTCTAGTGGCTATCATTCATAAACGATCTTTTATTTTAGTTTATCTAAATTGCCCACTTCTTCTGTGAAATTCTGCACTTTCTTTGGAATACAAACCACCCGAAAATCTTTCTGCATCATTTGATGAATGTGCTGGAAGTGTTAGGCAATGGTTTGAGCTTTGCAGACCTATCTCTTAGGCCTACCTTGAGGCCTGAACAGTCCATGCATGTTGCAGAACTATGGCTAGGAATAGGACATTTTTCTTGCCCCCTGATTCCCTGGCACAATTTGACATGATCTAGGAGGTTCAGTCATACACGGGGCTGCCAGTCAGATAGAACATTAAGATTTTCCTCTCCTCTTGTTTTCCACGTAACTGGCCAGCCTCTTTGGTAAGCTGCTCCAGTCACACATGAATGGTCTTTACTACTTATGCTAGGATCATTACAGTCTCTGTATTGCATTTGTGTTAAGTAATACATTTTCAAAACAGTGAATAGCTGAGATGTACATAAGTTCCATATCTGGTACTTGCAAAAGCAGGAATATTCAGGAGAAGAGCTGGTTGGACAGCTAGCCATTTCACTCTCCTCTTTCCTCAATGCATTGACTTAAAAATCTAGTCATTAGATCTCTTCTGTTTTAAGATACAGTTATCCCTCTGGGACTTAGAGGATTTGGGAATTTATTTGCTTTGAATTAAGGTTCTACTTTACTTCAGTAGCTATGGTTTCAACTAGCAAATTGGTGAATGGCTCTGTAGGCAGATCCAGGACTCTGACAAGGTCCAATATGCATATCCATCATTCACATGCTGTGATTAAAAACACTTTTTTGTTCTGGTGGTATGAAATGCAGTAGTGCACATGATTGGATTATGCTAGTTTGCCTACTTTGTTTCTTTTCTATATTTTAGTGGCAGAGGCTGCTCTAACAGTCCTGGATTCTCTGCTGTCATGGGGGTGATAGCATAAGGGACTGGTCACATGTAGGTTTTGGATGCTAAAAGGGCTGTACAGTGAAGATTGTAGTTCCTTTTATTCTTCACTTTGATTTATCAGGTACATGTGGATATCTCCATCACACATCAGCCCCATTGTATTATACAACTATATAATAAAGAAATTACATTCCTATTGGTTTCAAGGTGTTACCTGAGAAATCTCAGGAAATTAATTGCCAGCTGGACAAAACAGTTGCAAAATAATTTCATCCAAATATTTGTATCTTTGCTGTTCATTGCTGAGGCACAAATTTTACCAAGAAACGGATATTTCTGATATTGGTACTTTGGTTTCAGAAGGATGAAGTTGAAGAGCCACAGGTCTGGCTTGAGAGCACATCCTTGAAAAGTCCATTTGCTGTTTGAATGTTATTTGGTCAGTTTGGAGAAGGGCTGGGCAGCACATAATTCATGCTATGGCTGTCATGGCACATGAGGAACATGTCTTTCTCCCTGATTATTAACTTTCCCCTTCACTCTTTTTTTAAAATTATTTTTCTTGGCTGAAAAATTGATTGGAGGACAGACACTATGACTGAAAATAATTTTATTGTGATTGGAAGCACAGGTAAAAAATACCCATGTTTTTTCCCTTTGAAAACTGCAAAATTACTGTTTTCAATTTTTCAGTCTTCTCCATGAAAAATTATACTGGGTCTGCAATAGTTCTGTCCAAAAATATCTGAAAAATCACTAAATATGTTATTTTAGTAGCTTCTTCCCTTTTCAGCTAAGCTTAGTTTTTCTATTTCTGCAGTGCTTAACCTTCTGCTCGAGCTAGGTGTTCCCCTGTTTACAGAACAATCTTCTTCCTTTACATTTCAATGCTCTTCCAAGAAGCCTCTTACTGTTCAACAGCAAAAAGATAGTTGAAAGAAAAACATGTGTCTGGAGGAACTGCAGTATTGCAGGACTGTCCCCCAGCTGTGGGTTCCTGGGGCAGAGACCCTCTCTCACTCAGAGTGTATATACAATGTCATTGCTTCCAGTTTAATGACCTCACATCTTCTTACTTTGTCTCACTGTGAGTTTGTTCTTGTTAAGGGCCTGATCCATCAAAGCACTTAAGCTCATGGTTGTGGGTTGTAAACCCAGTAGGGTAAGTACCTTGACTTTTTATAACCCTGTAAAGTGTGTAAAGTGTGTACCTATGGCACTATAAAAGATGGGTTTAAATGATGTCTGTGATAAGAGCTAACCTTTCCTGTTCAGCACTTATTTTCCTCTGTAACACAAGAAGTTTCTGCAGTTTCTGTTGCATATATTTCAAACAAGGCTGGTTTTGACAAATTGGCTGTTTCTTTTTTAGTTCTGTCTTTTTTGCACTTGTCTAAAAGAGCATCTACACCTAATAAATTTTCGAGACATTCTTGTTTATCTGTATTCCTCAAAAAACTGCTGTGATTCTGTTAGACACTGTGGAGGATTACTTAATACTTAAAAAAAATTCAATTCAGCTTCTTAAAACACTTAAACCCAGTAAGAAAACAGGACCATCACAATAAGTTCAAACCCTTTTCCTGCAGACATCACCACAGGGTAAGTTTTAAGTTAAATCCTGTTCTGAGAACTGAATTTGGTCCAGTGTAGAATTTTAATTTTTGTAAGCACTGGAAATAAAAAGTAATTAAATCTCTGCATACTCCTTGTGTACTATAAATACATTAATAAAATAGGCAAAGGAAATCAACTCCTAAATTATTAGCAGTAGTAAAATGCTGAATATTGAAACACAGTTTAATTTATTAATTTATAATTTTTATCAGGCAGAAATAGGCCTCCAGGAGCAATTTAGTCATTACAATAATGCAGTTGTTCAGCACAGGCAGAAGTTAGATACACAGCTGTTTCAGAGCCCACAGAAAGAGAGTCAACATCTAATTGTAAAACTTCTAAGTAACCAGTGTACCTGTATATCTCCAACTCCAAGACTAATTTAGACTATCTGCTTTGGATGCATTTTAGAGAAAACTGGTTAAGCCCAACACAAAATACGATTAATAGATGTCATATATTAATAGCAGAGACAATTGGAAATCTTTTAGCCTATGTATTAGGTTGCAGATTTGCAAAAGAAAGATTAGTAGGTAGGCATTTCAAAGCTGAGCCTGTTAAGGGAAGGTTTTTGCTGAATATTTAGTTATATGAAAAAATGTTCTCAATTCATCTGCTGTATAGGGCAGATGACATGCCTTAAAATCATCATCAAAGTAACACTAACCTACTGGGAAGTTCCCAAACTGCCATAGTGCAGACCCAATCTGTTTGAAATTCAACATCCTTTCTCAGCTTCCATTTGCAAATACAAGGAGCACTCATGGTTGAGGAAAAAGCCTGAAACATTGTGTATTTCATCCAACATACTGTTATTTTCACATATCAAAGCTCTTCAAACAGTATTTCTTTTATGGAGCAGCACTCGAAAGTACTGAGAGGAGTGACCTGCTTCTCTTATACTCAAAGGCCTAGCCATCTTTTAGAAGACTTTCAATATCAAAGCAGGGGAAATGTGAGTGGGCCAGATATCTGAATAATCTCCTTGGCAAAGCTATAGCTTGAAATCCTACTAATGTCCAATATGGGAGGGCTTCCTTCAGAAACATAGGTCATAAGACAATGAAGGGGACATGAGGAAGTCTCTACTTCTCATGGCAGGATCAGTTCTGAAGTCAGCCCAAATTACTCAGGTCTATTTATGATCTGGTTTTGAAACCTCCATTTCATGGGTGGAACTTGTCCTATGGACATTGCTCCAGTGTTATTCTCAGGGAAACATTTGTGATATATATGAGTGCTGGTTTTGGCTTGGGATAGAGATACTTCACAGCATCTTGAATGGGTCTACATTTGGGATTTGTGCTGAAAACAGTATTGATAACACAGGGATGTTTTAGCTACTGCTGAGCAGTGCTCACACAGAGTCAAGGCCTTTTTTGCTTCTCACACCAGCCCACCAGTGAGGAGGCTGGGGATGCACAAGAAGTTGGGGACAGCTGACCACGGTTGACCCAAGGGAAATCCCACACCATATGGCATCATGCTCAGCATGTTTCTTCTAAACAACTATTTTAAGATTTATTCTCTGAAAAAATTGCTTTTAATTTAAGCTTTATTCAGTTACTTTCTGTTTTATGCTGCCTGTCACTCAGGTGTCTTTTTACTACAGGTGTATTACTCAGGACCCAAAGACAGAAAAACTCAATACTAAATGGCATTAAATATTAAGCGACATTAAACTCATTTCTAGACCAAAAATCTCATAAAATACATTGCATTCTCATGGAACAGAAACCATTAAATGGACTTCTAACATGTTGTAACATGTCAGTAAGTTATTTACAAACTTAAATACCTACTGCACACAAAGAGAGACTTGTTTATTTGGAGGGATTGCAAAATTTATTTTTCAAGGAATATAATAAAGCCTAACTGAGAAGGGCAATCAAGAAGTCTGTGAAACCCTGTTTCTCTGTTTCCATGGTAACCTCCTTACTGAGTGAGTAGCCTTAGTTAGGGAAAATCCTATAAGCAAATATATTGTAAAAATTTCTTGGTCGTAATGAATACACTCTCACAGTTTGGCTTTTTGAAATGCTTTCACAAATATCTTGCCCTGTTATTAGTTTCCTTGTTTTCTTTAAGAAGCGAAACTTGAAGCAAAACCTGCCCTACACATCTCTCTGAGTATTTAAAAAAGGCATGTTTCAGGTACAGTACATTTAATTACAATTTAACTATGTTGCTAGGGAAAATAAGGAAAACCAGATTCAAATAGTAAAAGAATTGACTTGTGCATTTGCCCAGAAAATGACCCAAAGCTTTTTGAGAATATTAAAACTGCAAATCTGGGAGTTAACACTAGCTGCAGAATCAATTGCCCAACTCTCTGCTTCAAGCAGATCCATCTCTCAGTTTTTGGAAAGGCTGCAACCAAGAAAAGACAGAGCCACTTAATTTGATTTTGCACAACCATGGAGAAAAGACTGAAAAACCATGATTTAAATGAGAAGGTTTCCAAGTTATGTGAAGAAATCACCAGGATTTGGGCTTGAACTGTTTGTGCCTGTTCTTTGTCCTGATGAGATGAGAAGCGGAATGTTCTCAGACTGACCCACAGAGCCCCAGCCATGCTCAGCAGCCACCCCAGGGCAGAGCAGCTGTGTACAGCTGTGTACAGCTGTGTGGGTGGCACACAGACAGCCTGGGGCTGGCAGCATCAGGGCTCCGTGGAGCCTGGGGGCTCTTGTCCCACCCCATCCAGGAGCAGGGCAGCTGTGGGGAATCACGGCAACCCCAGCCCTGGGCACCTGGCACCCCTTGGGGTCAGGGACAGGCAAAGTGCTTGGATGTGGGTCTGCAGGAGGGCTCCTGGACAACTGGAGAGCAGCCCTGCTGTGGTATTGCTGGGACAGGGGCTGCTTGGAGGACCCTGAGCTATGGGCTAGGCAGGGCAGATGGGCCCATCAGTGCCCTCATGGCCATGACAGACTATGGATTTTGGGTGAAAAGTTCTGAACCATTAATAAAGGGGGAAAAGCCTTACTCTTGGAGTGTTTTAACACATCTAGAACTAAGAAACATCAGAAAGAATAAATCAACATAATAATTTATGATCATCACAGAGTCCTGCAGTATCTGAGGGTTTGTAGTAGGTACCAGACAAACACAGAATGACATAAAACCCTTGCTTGAACAAGTCATCCTGTTAAGGCCCCAGTTCTGCACAAAATACACATGCTTAAGTTCAGTATCCTAAAACAAGGATGTGACTAAGTTATGTAGTTTTATTTTTTTATTCTAAGGATTTTAGAAATGAACAATGTACAAATATAATTTCACTGGAGACAAGATAGCTAGCACCTATGATACCAGGTGCAATCCTCTTCAAAGTTAATAGTAATTATTTTTAATGTGTCTTATTGACTTCTAATAATCTCCGAGGGGATTAATAGCTAAGAAAGTATGTATGTGTTGATGATAGAAAGCAGAATGAAGTGTACTGATTTATTGCAACTCTTCATTAAGTTTAAAGGCATTCCACTGTGATGAAGACATCAACCATAGGCTGTGGTATTTTCACACTGCAAAGGCATAGTTAAGAGCAGGAAGACAAAAAAAGAAAGCAAACAATGTTTTAACTTGAACTCAAGCCAGATTTCACAAAAACAAGACCTTATTCAAATCTAATGAAGCAAAACATGTTAAGAGTATCTAACACTTTTCCCTGTTTCATGTCATGGATAAAACATATCTGCTCTTGTGTGTGTTAAAAATTTTACTAGGTAAGATAAATAGTTTACTATATTGCATGGAGATAAGTATATAACTGAACTTCCTGTAAATACTTGAATCTGGATCCTCATTCCCTATCACCTATAATTATATAATCCGGCTGATTCTTATGGAATAGTTTTAAACCATCATTTTATAAGACAGGACAAGAAGGACCTTTTCATATTTTTTTCTCAGTAAAATTCTGATTTAATTTTTTAATTAAAAGGATGAGTTAAAATTCAAAGAATAAGATCAAGAAATAATGTGAAGTTTAAGCTTACATAATCTATGCTGTAATAGGATTTCTTTTGGATCTTATATTTAATGAATTAACAGAAGAGAGTTACATACTGCAGCTGTAGGTTTTGGACACAGGCAGCACAGAATTAGAACAAAAAACTGACCACTCTTTACCTAGAAAAATGGAAGTAATGTAAACTTCTAATTCGAAGGGAAAATTCCTCTTAAATCCAATGGGATCAAAATTTTATCTTGTGTTCCTAATTATTTCCTGGTGAGTTTTATGCATGTGAATATTACCAGCAAAAATCAGGTCATTAACACAAGCAACTCAACGCTGAAAAACACTGAATGCATGCTTGTTTCCCAAATGACATGTGGCCCCGCAGTCTGTGCATGTACATGTCCCCATGTAATAGGGCTGAAATTCTTCATAAGCATTATCATCAGTCATCTTTCTCAGAGGAAAATGAGCACACTATGTCATTATGTCTAGGACTGTATCACAGTTTGGCTACTAATGGGCAATGGGCCAAACTTAGGGGAAAAAAAAAGAAGGTGATATTTATTTTGGAAACCTCTCAAAACAGGGGCTTTCTCTTTTGTGGTACTTAGCACACTGTCAGCACTTACCAATAGAAAGAAATAATTCAAATTCTGATATTCAGTTTTGGCAAGATGTTCCAAATGTTTATCTGAAGAAGAGTAATTAGACAACTGTATTTCTTCTGACTTAGAGCCTGGGTCATTCCTGCCCTCAGACTTCGATAACACATCATCTTCAGTGGGTCTCCTTGCTCCACAGACCTCTTCAAAGTATGAGGGGGCATTTGCAGAATCCTCAAATACAAATACCTTGCACTCATCCAGAACTTTGCCTGCAAAGTTGCCATATCTTGATTAAACTCACCATTAAGTTATCATATTTCCTAAATTTCTCCAAAAGGGTCAGAGAGAAAGATTTAGGTGTGTTTAGTACTTTGGTAGCAGCACAGGTGGTATTTCCTTCTGTGGACTGACTGATATCATAATCCTGGACTTTGTGCTCCATATTCTGTACTTTCTTACCTACATCTCCTTGAGGCTTATAGAAATGTGTTTTTAAATGTCTTTCTTAAGGGTGCTGAAGAGTACAAGCCCAGCTTATTCAGACAAAATTGTTCTGAGAGTTTACTGGACCTCATTCACACACATATGCTGCTCCTGACCATCCCAACATTTCTCTTCATCTCCGGTCATATCCCATTCCCACTGGCACCATTCATAGGGAACACTCCATGCCTCCTCCAGCTGGCCACTATTATGTTTACTAGACAATCTCAGTACATCTACAGGGCAGAACTCAGCTTGATGACTGGACTCGGAGTGTAGTATTAAAGTAATTATATTTGTTGTCCAGGAACCTTAATAGTTTTGGGATTATTTATGCAGGCAAGAACAGTTTTCATAATTTCTTCCCATCTGCATATGATATAACTTCAACATTGCTGTCCAAATATGCATTTCTTTTTAAACTTTGTCAGGGCATGCATTTTAACTGTATTTCTACTTCTGGATTCTATTTACTGTCAGGTCTAATAGAACCTCTTATTTCTGTACATGAGTTCAGAAGAGAAACTTTTTTTGACTCTTAGGTCACCCTTAGATGAACAATTGCTGTTAGAGTTACTTTGGGCCCTATACATGCAGATATATACTCACTGAGGTTTTTAGAATCATAATAAAATACTTGTTATATAGCAGTAGAATCTCAGATTTTATCTACAGTCTGTGCATCAAAATAGACATGAAATTCCTCCCTCTGTCTCATAACATTCCCCTGGAAAATACTAGATCACAAAAAAGTATTCCCAGTAAAGCAATCTTCCAATTTTTCTGCTGCTGTAGATGCTGTCTCAGTCATTCTGTTGCTTCTGGTTAATAAGTCATAAAACCTGTCATAAAGCCTGTCATGATAAGTGTATATGTCTTTTCTGTCAAAATACTTTAGTTATAGTTCCCAGAATAGAAAATAGAACCACATGAGAAGTTACTATAGAAAGTTGCAGTAGATCCTCTTTCAGCTCAGCTGTGCTCTTCAGAGGCTGCAGAAGAGTCAGAGTCCTTGGAGTCCTAGGCTAGACCTTTTTTCTAGGCTTATTGCCTCAGGATGAACTTTTTTTTCCTTTCTGAGTACACTTATTGAAACTATGTTGTTATTGATCTTCACTGCTAGGTTTCCATCCCACCTTCCTTTTGGTCCACTTTCTTTAATTTTGGAGGCCCTGGTCACTGGCGGTTAGCAAGACTGCTTTTCTGGCAACTTCATCAAATTGTCAATAGAACTATCTCTATCTGAAAAACCTCAATTCTTCTCTTCTTTGAAATACTGCTATTCCATAACTATTGTTATCTTATAGTTATAGTTATATCTTATAGTTATATCTTATAGTTATTAAATAGGTTTTATGCTTTTATGTATCCTGCAAATAAGGTGTTTCTATCTCTGCAAGCTTTTAAGAACAGATTGGATATGAATCTGTAAAAAATCACATGGGTGCTGCTACTTTGCAGTAGGACTCATCCTAAGTGGACTTACCCTAATTTTCTGTGTTGTGATTGCTTTGACCAGCTCCCAGCACCAATAACCAGTTTTATTCCTTCTCACAGATTGTTCCAGCAAGAAAGAAACACTGAATTTCAAGAGCAGGCGGTGAGGCCATACAACCTGTGACAATAAAATGTCAAGGCTAGTATTTTGCCCTGCCCAATTACCTCTAAAAGACATAGCTCAGAATTGGAGTAACATGTAATGAATACTTACAGGAAATTCAACATAGTAAACTTACCAGAGTTAAAAAGAATTCCTGAATACATTCAAGTAATGAGTAATATTTAAGATCTCTTTTGTTGGTGGTTGTAAGCAGGATCATGTTCAGATGAGATGCCAGCATTTGTGATAAAATTTCCATACTAATTTACTATAAATAGCAAGTTACTCTTGCATTCTTTAGATTTTCTAATTCTAAAGAAAAACATTCAGAGCTAACAACATTGAATTTTGTTTTGGTTTAAAATGTCCCTACTGAGATTACTTATTGTTTTTGTTAGTAACCACTATGAAAGACCTAGAAATATAGGAATATAAAGAAACTTGAGAAAGCTGAAAGTATACAGTGATGGTCCTGAAAACAAACTAACAACTGTACATGAGACTACCTTTGACTTAACAAAAACATGATTCAAATTGGAAAATAAACTATGCATTTAATTCTGCCATGATTACTAGGGAAAATTAAAGTATCTTATTTGGTAGATTGTTTACTTGAAGAAAGACCTGTGCCTACCTGACGTAACTACTTTGCAAAATTAATAGCACACTTCCAGACATATAGGCAAACTTTCAAATTCCATGAGTTAATTTTAGCAAGGAATTGAGAATTTCTCTAACTTCCATTTCATAAATTTAGAAACTGGAAAATTTTAAAAGTTGTGTTAATATTAGATTGTAAGATTCTGAGACTGTAAGGCTCAACACTGTGGATATTCAGCAAATGGAAATAACTCTTGCTATTTTCTTGTTTGTATAAATTATCTCCCTCTACTAAATGTACAATGGAACTGAGAACACAAAGAGGATCTGAATAATAAAATGAAGAACTGGAATTTGCCTGATATTGTATCAGATAATGAAAGGTCAGGGTCTAAATTAATTCCAGATAATGGAGTAAAAAATCACTTATACAGATTGTGATTTCATGATTTTACTCTACACTCTGACAGTATCCTGGACAAGAAAATTCTATCATAAGTGGAATGGAAACTATTCATTCTTCCTCTGGCCTGGCAGATAGCCCATTAGCTTTAAATTAAATAAATATCAGCAGTAATATTAAATAAAATTTAAATGTTGCCATAAAATGTCAACTATCATTTATTTTATGACTGCTACTCAAAATAACGGTTATTGTTTTAACTATGTCAGAGGAAGGTATTTCTCTCTCTGATTTCACATTTTCTGTATCAGAAAGAAACTTCTAATTTATATTAGGGAACAATGTCATGGATGTCAAGTTGTCACTCGAGATCAAGAGCACTGCACTGGTGTTGGACACAGCAATCGCCCAGACTTCTGGCAAAATTGTTTTAATTAGCCTTCTCCTAACAGCATTTAAACAAATCCTATGCTGCCAAGGAAGGAAGAAATGACTTCTCAGTCAGATAGTTTACTTAGTTCTTTTTCTCCACTGCTATAAATCTTGTTGTGGAGATTATTAGTGACTTGACTACTTTTTTTAAACAATGAACTGTGACCACTTTACCCACTGAAAAGCTCACACATCATTCAAGTATAAATGTCCTGTTTCTGCATGGTTTATTTTCACACTATTGTTGGGTGCTAAAATAGTTTTACACCATTTATAAGGCATAGGCATTTTAGCTAATCTATCCAGTCTGTTACAGATATGCCAAAGCAGAAAAACTAGTAGTAGCAACCATGTATATATGGATTGCTGCAGGTACATCTGTTGGAGCTAATGCTAACAGATAACTCAAATGCTAAATTAAGTGGTAGTCATGTACTATGAATCCCATGATGCATAGATAAATTCAGAAGAAAACTCTTTAATTTGAACTTGTTAAATGATTCAAAATGCCTCTTCCAAGAGAATTCACATAGAGACTTGTGGGCCAAAGAACTCGCTCACGTACAAAGACCCCGCTTAAGGTTTGGCTTTGGCCCTGCGTGTTTTCTTCACAAAAGAATTGTTGTCTGTTTCCTGACTGTGAATGTGAACTCCTGTGAGTGAGCTCACGAGGTGCGTGTGTGCGTGTTGCCCCAGCGTTTCCAGCCGAGGCAGCCCAGCGCTCCATGCGGTTAAGTAAACACAGCATGGCTGCTGGGGCACGCAGCCAAGGCTGAGGCCGGGAGGAGGGGATGAGGCTGGGAGGAAATAAGAGCAAATTCCTCTGAAATGATCTGACAGGAAATGACAGAGTGTCAGCCTTATACAACCACACTGCGCGCGAGAGAGAGAGGGCGGGAGAAGTTCTTCCTAAACACAGAGTGGTGCCAGATCTCAGTAGGTGAGGATGATGAAATAATAAAGCATTTCCCGTGTGTGTTTTTCATTAGTCCTGTTTTGTTTTTCTTCCAAGTGCTGTGGAAACAGAACAGAAGCCCATGTTTCAGCCATGACTGCAATGGCCTCCTCTCATGGGAATAACAGCTGCATAAATAGGAGGGAAGCCCTCGGTGGAATTGCTTCCAACACCTTTCTAATGGAAATAATGATTTGCAAAGCCCAGTTTATACCTTTGCCACGTAATTAGTAGCCAAGATTAAAAACATTGTTCCAACTCCCAGCATCCTTCAAATCTGGCAAGACCTTAAATATTCCACTGTGTTCCAAAAAGGTAGCCCATAAGTGATCATTGTAAGGATAGTCTTGGCCAGCCGAGTCCAACCCTGAATCAATCAACACTTATTATATGGAAATTAACCAGTTTGATGTCAATTAGTGGAAATTTGTTAGCAGACATAACCTATGAGACACTTTATTTTTAATTCCCAGCTCTCCTCATTGAAGTTAGTTGAGATGGGGCCGAGCACCAAACCACAGATTTCTCAAGACTCAGAGCAGAATCAATTAAAAAGGGGTGTGGAGGGAAACTATCTCAAAATGTGCAAAACTCTTCCTGTTTATTAGGCCCAAGAAGCACAAGGGACTGGATAATGGATTTTTTCCCTATAAAGAGTCAATTTCTAGTTACAGATTTTGGTACATAACAGTCTATTCTGCATGTGTCAATACTGAGTACAGAATAATAAAATGTTGCTGGAATAATGGCAAAACCTACCCTCATTTCATGCCACTTTTAAACTAAAATTCTTTTTCCACTATGCTCTTACAAATTATATTATCATATTAGGAAAATAGAAGTTTCTAAATTAAATTTTCTGACTTGATCATTACTTTCCCTCCTAAGAACAACTAAAAATCAAAATTTTGGTTAGCTGTTCAAACCAGAAGAGGCAAGAAAAGATTCCTTAATGTCCTTAAGGCTTAAGGACATTAAGGACATTACCTGACTGGCTTATGACTTTACAGTGAATTCCACCTTTCATTTAAAATTAACGAAGTGCCCTCACATAATGTTTTACCTGTATATAGCAACATACAGTGTGACAGTCTGCTCATATACCATTCAAATTAAGTATTAGAACTGTGGGTTCAATCTCAAAGCCTTTACAGCAAACCTTAAACGCATAGTATATATATAGTCACAGCTAAAAAGTGACTATAAGGTCAGAATCTTGCTATGATTTGAAAAACTCATGATGGTTTTGAAGTCAGGGTTTCCACATTGCTTATGGGAGCACCTCTGTAGCTCCTATTAACTGACCTTGATACATACAGCATGTTACCCTACCATAAAAATGGGTGCTCCTAAAATAATTGAGCCCAATACTGCCTTCTAGAGTGCACATTCATTATTCATTATTTACAATAACATTGGCCAATGTTACTGCAACTTCCGTAATTCAAATTTTTGCCTAATTTGAAGTGTCTCTTAAAACTAAGTGTTCTAAAAATTCTCTGAAGCATTTTAAGTTGCTAGGAATATTTTTTCTGCTTGTTTAATTTATAAACAGTTATTAAATGAGCCATTGAATGTAGTGCTGTACAATACTTCCAGAAGCTGACAATGGAGACACCACTGTCAAACTGTAATGTCTTTCCTTTGATACTGATAGGGGTTCTGTAACCTACATGATCAATGTAATTTATCACCAGATTCAGGCAGTGACAGCACTTACTTGAGAACAGCCTGATAAAGTTGCAATTATTTCTTGATACTCTTGGCCATCCAAGCTTCTATAGTTTTGCCAGTAAGAATTGCTTCTAAAGACAGCAGCCTCTTTTGGAAGGGTCATGTCTATGCATGATTACATGGCTACATCCAGTACCTCGTAATATCACTGGAAAAAAGATGCTAACATAAAACTGGCTTTCCCTACCCTTCTTTAAGTCAATTTAAATCTTAACAATAAGCATACTTCACTCTTCACATTTAGTAAATTAGATATGTTATTTTAAAATATGAGCAGGCCTTGTTTTTCTCAAACAAAGCAGTGCCAGAAATGTTAAAATATTAGAAATGTGTAAAATTTATTACAGGCTGCCTAGAGATTGCTTATTTAGTAATGGGTCTGTACATTGCTGATGAAACAAATGCATAAATGGTAGTGGGGCAAAATCAATTTGCCAAAGAACATATTTCAATTATACTCAGTATGCTTGGCATGAAAGTTCTAAGTATATGGCAAAAAAAGTATAGATGCCACTCTGAAGTACTTTTCATCTCTGTAGATTGTGTCAGAGACTATAGTTTAGATTAAGTATCTGGATAAATCCTGGACCGTTGAAATTCATGGAAATTCTTCTCTCCATCTTAGTGGATGCAAAACTTTAATTCTGGAATTTTTTTTCAACAGCAATAGAAAATATACTTGCAACCTCAGTAGTTTAGGGGCACGTTCCCCTTCCAACAGGCAGGTGTATTTACTGTGGAACTACCAAGGTAGTTATGAGAACTGAATTTTTCTTACTTTCCAAAAGCTGTTAATTTGGGTTTGCATTCTAAAATGAAGACCCTGTAGGATTCAAATACTTTGTGTTGATATAAAACCTTCTCAGTTCACATGTTAAAATGGATAATTATGAAAAAATCAACAAAATGTTCCAAAAGTAAGGATTAACTTTTTAAAAGAAGTCTTTAACAAAGCAGTTTCTGCTAAAGCAATTAACATCATCATGTTACTGATGTCAAAGCCTCCCATTGGCTTTAAAAGAGGCATGATTACACACAATCACACAGCTACATTCAGTACCCTGAAATATCACCTTGTTCATGTGAATTTTAATCTTAACAATAAATAGTGCTAAAAAAAATTACTTATATTTGTAGAGAGCAGCTTATTCTTTCCTGAGATGATGAAAAGGACCTACTTGTAAATAGGGGACCACATTATAACAGTACATTTTGAGTTTCTTGGAGGTGTAAGGCAGCTCTTAGGAGAGTTCCTGAGCATACAAACTCATGTACAAACTGCAAAACCAAGGGGTAGAACTCTTATATTATCAATATTTTCGGCTCCAGTTTCCAACTAACCAAGTACATTAAAAGGCTTTAAGGACCTCAGAAGACCGCAGAGTACAGAACTGAAGATCCAAGAGACATTGCTAACCATTAGAAGCATACCCTTTTCTTTTTTCTGTCATGACATCAGAAGATTCTGCAAATTGTTTACAGAAGCTTTCTTATAATGAAAGAAAAGGTCTTCCTGTGTCTTTTAGTGCTCTAACTACTTCTTGAAGAAGTAATACTCAGTTTTTGAGACAGTGTATAATGTTCTCTGACATTTAGAAGAAGTTTTTCTATTTATATGAACTAAGATAACTGGAAACTGCGGAACACGGTGTATTTAGTCATAGAATTGCAGTATCTTGTGGGTTTATGCTGTACAATTTGCATGTTTTTATAATTTGAAACTCAAATGAATTACCAAATTCTAGACACAGAGGCAAACTAAAAACCTACTCTGCAGTTCTTTGTGTGTAGAAGCTTGATAGCAATGAAGAGAAGTACAGAACAAAACAACAGTTTTTTATTCTGTGAATCCAAGAAGCATTTGGACAATGCTCTCTGGCACATGGTATGATTCCTGAGGCTGTCCTGTGCAAGGCCAGGAGTTGGACTTTGCTGATGATCCTAGTGGGTCCCTTCCAACTCACAATATTCTGTGATTTTGTGTTACTATCGAGCACCTACTTGCCACATAGTGACATTAATATCTCTGCACCAGCTGAATGAGAATATATAACACTAAAAACTTGAATCACTTTTGGTTAGAGAATTTTAAATTAGAATATAATTGGATATATTCCATTTAACTGTTGTATTAACTTGGAAATCTAAGAGGAACTGTCTCTTTTCATGTGATCTTAAACTCTGATTCAGCATTTGACTGATGACTGAAACTAGATTTAGGTGAAATTAGGGACTAATTCTTACTAAATAAAAGCAAATACTTCTGGTAGTGATGCTTAAAACTAGGCTAGCTATACTACTTGTTTCAGCCTCTGCAACTGCTTCCTATCTTAGGGCACCAACAGGGAGCCTGCCATTTCACAATGGTCTGGAGTTTTAAGGAGAAAACCACTTACAGTATCAATTGAACCCTGTGGTTGTTGCTGGCAGAGGTAATAAGCCTCTACGTTCAGTGGTATCTGTGTACATTGTATTACATACTTGCTATTAACTGGCATAAGAAAGAAAATCTCTAACATTTCATAATTTAATTGTGTGGAATGCTTTCCTGAAGATGTAAACAGCATGTTGTTGATGGCATACACACAAGATCTTAACCATCTCCTGGTGTAATATGAATGGCACTTCATTACATTTTTTCAAATGAAGTGCCATTTCATTTCAATTTTTCCAAAGGGTAGGTGTTTCAGGATGTCTCTATATTGCATTAAAAGAACACATACAACCTCTTAAAGATAAACAGCATCTCTTAAAGATATATCTTTATATAAGGAAAGGACTGAAGAGAGAGAAAGGTCATGTTTTGGGCCCTTAGGATGCAGGCTAGTAACCCTGAGATATCCTTTGTGTTTCTTCCATTCTCATCTCACTTCTGAATTTTTGCCGTGTCAGAGTGCAGAAGACAGGCCACCAGAAGTTGCATGCATCAGTGTTAACAAACAAACAAAAACTATAAAAAAAATCCTAATCACATATGCAAGACTCTCTGATACTGAGAAAATGCACAAAGAATTTTTTCATGTTCATTTATTTATCTGCTTTGACAACTGTTTTTGTTTGACTCATTGCCTCAGATAGAAAATACCAACAAAATTTGGTCTGAAAAATTCACTGGATTATATATCTTAAATCATATTTTCCTCTCAGTTTAATGATTCCTATAATTTTGCACCACAACTATTCTGATATAACTTTAAGAAGATTACAAAACCAAGCACAGAAAAGTTAAGAAATGCTAGAATGATGGAAGTCTGTATAAAACTAATTCAAGCCTCTCATGTATATGTATATAGCCTTCAGTTATGTGACTGCATGCTACTTTGAGAAAAATGTTGTGGAACTTGTGTCCAAAGTTCCAGGAGGAGGTAATAATGTGCAGGATGAGCAGTGACCACTAAATAAAAGCTCTTGAATCATCACTTTTTCCCCTGTTGCCAGTGTATGGTCCCCTGAATTTCTTTCTATGAACTGTTCAGAGTATGCTTTGAAGACAAAAGTCCTCATTTTATCAGTCCTGTGGTCCTCATCAATACAGCATTTACTTTCAGTGGAGCATCTGTCTGCCCACTATCTCTCTTTGAGGTAAACAGATTCTACCTCTAATTCACAGCTGTTGACTTAAGGTAGATTGATATAGAATCATAGAATCATAGAATATCCTGAGTTGGAAGAGACTCACTCACACTCATCGAGTCCAGCTCCTGGCCTTGCACAGGAAAACCCCAAGAATCACAATATGTGTAATAATTCTGAGAGCACTGTCCTAATGCTTCTTGAGTTCTGGCAGGTTTGGTGATGTGACCACTTCTCTGGGGAGTCTGTTCCAGTGCCCAACCACCCTCTGGGTGAAGAACCTTTTTCTGATATCCATTCTAAACCTTGCCTGACTCAGCTTCATGCATTTCCCTCAGGTTCTGTTGCTGGTCACCAGAGAGAAGAGATCCGTGTCTGTCCCTCCATTTCCCATCGTGACAATGTTGAAGATCACAGTGAAGTCTCCCGTCAGTCTCTTCTCCAGGCTGAACAAACCAAATTACCTCAGTCACTTCTCAGAAGGAGTGGCTTCCCCTCCAGATGCTTCACCATCCTTGTGGCCATCCTTTGGACACTCTCTAATATGTGAATATCTTTTTTCATTGTGACACCCCAAACTGCACACAATATTCAAGGTGAGGCCACATCAGTGCAGAGCAGAGCACGACAATCCCCTCCCTTGGTTGGCTGGCGGTGCTTTGCCTGATGCTCCCCAGGATGTGGTTGGCCCTCCTGGCTGCCAGGGCACTGCTGGCTCATATTGACCATCAATCAGGACCCCCAGGTCCCTTTCCATGGTGCTGATTTCCAGCTTCTTACTCCCATCTCTGTACATACATGCAGGGCTGCCCTGTCCCAGGGGCATTAAAATCAGAAGTTTCCAACAAATTTGACTGCCCACTTTAGGTGGTAAACTTAGCAAGAGAGGAGAGCAGTGATTAGTAGCATGTAGTACTTCATACATTCAAAATTCATCTGCCAGTGACTTTTGCTGTGAGCAATCTTTAGTGCTGAAAGTCACAGCACATAAGCTTTATCAACCATGGGCAAATTTGCTGCAGAGCAAAATACATGCCATCATTAAGACATTATGTGGTAGAGGTCAAACCACAACAAGATGAACCCAGCAAGATCCATGGAGAGTTTTCTTTTGGTTGACCTTAATTTAAATTCCTAATTTTTGATCAGTGATTTCAGATATAGCCCTGGTCTGTAGCCCTGGTCTTGGGAGAATTACAATAAGTGAAGTATCAGCTGTTGCTCACATATTCCAAACATCTGAGCTGAAGGATGATCAGTTATGTTGAAGATTTAGTATACATCTGAGCCAACTGGATATGAAATAAATAAATGTCCTTGAATAGTAGCAACAGCCCATTTTAAGTTCACCTGCCCCCAGGACACACCAATTGCCATAGCAACAACTTTCATTCATAGCTCAGTGCACCACATTTTCCAAAGGTGAGTCAGTGTCACTCTCACTTTTTCAGATCCCCGCAGCATTTGGGAGATGGTTTGTAATTCATGCAGCAAATTATTAACTAGGCAGCAAGTGAGGGTCATGACTCACTACAGGGGTCTGGAATTCAGCTCAGTTAGCAGGAAGAAAGTGACCAAAATAGCACTATACCATAGTCTACTGTATCAATGTCTTGATGCGTGGTATCACTGACTTGAGAGTTCTTTCAGATTAAAAGGCATCCAGACATCTACACTCTTAAAAGCCATTACAGTAGTCAAAAATCTGCAAATTGCTACCATTAATCTGAGTGCACTGTGTTGCACGGAGTTAGTTACAGCTCTACATCCCTTGAGGTTTTCTCCTCTAGTCCAGGAACACACTGCTGCCATAGTCCTAAGGGCTGTGACTCTAACCTGCCACAGCCTGTGGATGTAGAAGAAATATAATTTCTTTAAGGTGAAATGTCAGTGCAGGACAAACCATGCTGAGTTTCCTTGTCTTTATAAAAAAGGTCTTGGGAGGATGTACAGATCCTCAGTGTTGGCTACTTTGCACTTACAGGAGAACATTATTATTCTTCTGCACCAAAGTGCAAGTAATCTCTGGACAAACAACAAAAGATTTACTGCTTCTTCAATTTGCTTTTAAATGCAGCTTGACAAATTTAACCAAAGCCCATATACTAGCAGAATATCTTATGGAAAAATCCTTTAATGCCTTGGATTTATTAAGTATGTGTGTTATATTAGTCAGAAATAGCATAATAGAGGAGCTGTGTTTGAGTGCTAGATATTATGGTCTTTTTTACCATTTAGCTAAACTGGTATTAGCTATTATACCAACCAATAATAATTACTATAAAGTGAAACACAAACTCCTGCATTTTAGTTTATAATCACCAGTCTTAGGTAGGTATTACCATTCTTATCTGGACCAGAAACTCAAATATATTTTACATTTAAAGCAGCACAATTGAGACAATGGTCATAGTGCATTGAGTAGGGAACACAAATACCCCCACTTATCCCCTGATGTTTTAAATGCTTAGATCTAGATGGAGATGGGGAGGGGTCTGAAACAACTACCCATCATACTGTTCTACACACTGAGATAAGGCTCAAAAATTACAGTTATGATGTCTGGATGTTAAAAAGAAGTAAAACACATTCCCCCCCCCCCCTGAAAATATAGAAGCAGGTTTTTGACATGGAAAGAAAGAACAGCTTCATAGCTACACACTCCAAGCAAATATTTAGTATAAAGATACGAAGAACCAGAGAACACAAAATTAAGTAGACAAGTGATGAGAAACCAATGTATGAAAAGGAAAACAGGTAGAAACTGTCACAGCAGGTTGTTCTTAACTTCAGTGGAGGGAAGAGATGAAAGACATCTATAAGGCTCTAAGTATGGTTTGTAATGCTTCTGCAGTAGACCCTGAAAGCAAAGAGCTGAAACCTTTTCTGTCCTGTAAACCGTTCTTATAGTCAGAAGCACCAAAATGCTGCATCAGCTTAGAGCTCTGTTATTTATTCTGTCATCAACAGTGAAGACATGAACAGGATGCAGAACAGCCTAATATGCACACTGTCATATTTGGAGATTACTCCAAACTGGCGAAGCTTCTAAACTGCTTGTCTGCACCAGAAGTGCTTTTTTTCAGATAGTACAAAGGGTATAGGGCAATGACCAGGTTTTACCCTGAACCCAAGCCTTCTTGTGAAGTGCACCATTCCTCTACCCTGATTAAATTCCCCAAGAAACACAAATGCTGAACTCATCCAAAGACTACTTTACATCCCTGTAAGTTGTCCTTTGGTGCCTTCTAAATTAGGCAGCAAATACACATCCTAATTTGCACATAAAGGATCTGTGGCAAAAATCATATTTCTTTCATGTAATTGGTTTTCTTTTAATCCTGACCTTAATGTATACCATTCTTGATGAACTGCTTCAAATAGGCTTTGAACTAGGATTTTTAGAAGAATGTTAAATAATGAAAAAATTGCCATCTTATTTTACTGCTTACTTCAAGATTCAGAGAGATGAAGAACAGTGACAGCATAGCTGTTCACCCATAACCCTGGGACAGCAGGTAAACTGACAGTGTGTAATTACTAAGAGGTGATATTAAGTTAAAACATATAGCCAAAGTAGTGCTATTGCATATGCATCCCTTGGTTTTCAAGGCAGTGTTTAAAATAAAAAACCTTCACTGAGACAGAAAAACTGCTATGGTTATATCATAGCACACTGAGTTGTGAACCTTTTAATGAAAGACATAATTCTTCTGATGTCTGCATCATACTATATTCTCATGCAAAACACTTTAATGCATCGTGTAAATTATCTAAGACTTTCTTAGTATGTATTACATTTCTTAATCATAGATATTGGGTGTAAAAAAAAGAGAATTATGTGACATGCTGCAAAACAAATTGCTTGGTGTTAGCATATACTAGCTGGGTCTATATCTGAAAAATGCATGCATAGAAGGGTTGGGTTATTTTTTTTTTTTTAATGTGCAGAACTTGCTTCTAAGTGCATATGTTATCAATGAAGCAAAAATGACTAATCTGAAATGATGGTGGTCTGATTTTCAGCCAATATCATCAGTTTAAAAGCAACGGATCTAGACTACAGTCTGAATGATCTATTCCTTCTGAATTTCAGAAAAGGCTTTGGGCACGAAGAGGGTGTATATAAATAAACCAAATGTTTTCAGCCACTTTTTTCATTCAATTATACTTAGTTTAGCTGTAAAAACGTTTTAAATGTAAATCTCATTTTTTAGCGATGAAGTGCTTTTTGTTTCCAAGTTAGCAGACTGGTTTGGTTTGCTGATGTCTTACCAGGTGAACACTACTGCAGTGTAAATGGTGGACAATATCATCAGCACCTTGTAAGGTATGAGTTGCTCATAGATGTCCCTTTCGAGAACAGGATCTGATGAGACATATTATTTAACTTTCTGTTCTGTTTCAGTTTGATTGAAGGTAAAGCTCATTTACATTATATTATTGCTGAATATTTGTTAGTACTAAACAGAGGTTAGCACCTAGCCTATTCTATACTATTTATTTAATAAAACTTCATTCAAATAGATGAGACAGCTGCTTTGAATGCAACCTGAAAATCCATATGTCAAACATCATCAAATAGACCAGAATTTGTGAAGGTTAAACTCGTGTGACTCTTGCAAATATATAACCGTATATTGCAGCTGGGAGTACAGAGGAATAGGACATCTTTTAACATGGACTTCTGGGAATAAGGCATATAGATACATACACTAAAAAAGTCATGAACTGGCAGTTCAAATGGATCAATTGCAATTATCACACTTAATCATTACAGATCTGTTGTTCTATGTGTAGTCTCTCAGCTCTCTAAAGATCAAGTTTAATTATGGTTTTATATGTTTTTGCTAATATACAAACAGTGGTGCACATTCTAAGAGATGTTGAGTACCTGGAGGCAGTGTTCTTCAAATCTTAGTAGCTTTTGAATTATGTTCATAATCCAGGGGACACATATACATGACAATGATGATGATATCAAATTATGTTTCCTACTGTGTTCTATGACCAATTTCTTAAAGTATACTGCAAGATAATAATATTGCAAACTATATTAATAAATGCAAAGTATTACAGATTACAAGCAAGCACAGAAATAAATGCAATGAATTGTTAATCAAAACACACATGCTAAAATGCACATTTATATAACAAACAAACCCTCCCAATTTTAATTAACATAGGCTTTAAAAATAACTTATGCCTTTAGTGAAATATAAATAGAAGTAGTGTTGTAAAATAGACAACATCAAAAGACAGTAACACATTTTTAACAGAACACAAAAGGATCTAAAAGAAATTGCTTGTATATCTTCTGGATTTTTATTCATACCATGGATGAAACACTGGCTGATGTTTGTGGCGGTTATTCATGACATGTCTGGTTGTGTTATGACCTTCCCTTTTTTATTAGTTTATTTGATGTTTGTGGTATTTTATATAATTGATTTATGCCTCGTGATATGTTTGGGAGCTTTCTAGTAATATACAACAGTGATTGTGTGTCTGTTGTGATGTTACATATTGCTGTTTGTGAGTTTTCTTGGCCAGGTCACCATTGTAAATAAAACTTGTTCTCAGTAGATTTTTATGTGGTTAAAGATTTTGACTACTTGAGTGACTGATTGATGGACCAGAAAACTCTTACTAGCAGGACAACAGAGTATAATAAAATATTGTCATTTGTATTTCTGATTCAAAACCCCCACCATTTTCAGTCTTATTAAGTGAAGTAGGTGCAACATCAATAAATGGTTCACCTGCCTTTCTTCTCAGTTTTCCTGATGTGTTTAAGTGCCCACAGTATTTCAAAGTTTTCTTCCTCAGGCTTACAGTAATGTTGCAGCATTTGCCTTTATTATTTGGTAATTATCCTCCACATCCTTCCTCTAGTACTCTAATGAGCCCTTTAGCAAAAACTCTACCAGAAGGTACATGGGAATTGTCTTTTCCACCTCTCTCTCAGTTTCTCTTTGCCTTTCTTTCTTTCTTTCTTGGATTCTCTCTTTTTTTCCTTTCTTCCTTCCTTCCTTCCTTTTTTTTTCTGTCATGTTTCTAGGGCAGAAATAACAAATGAGACTGAGTATTCCAACTACTACAGTGATGGCTTTTCAAAGAGAATTTTGAAATTCCCTCTATAATATATATATTACACAAACTACTCAAAAACTCCGCTATATGTGTGGGTCATGCTCTGAGTTTCTGCAACAAAATCCATGAAAATTCTAATTAATAGCCCATAAAACTCATTTTGCCCTGTCCAGACTACGAAAAGATGGACAGCTTTTAGTTCATGAAATAGTGCTAATGAGCATCTGCAACTTCTATCCAGATGCAGAAGAGTTCTGATAAGATGAAAAATAACATAGATTTCTCTTGGTTACACAGCAACTGTTACCAGTACTTCTGTCATAAACTCTCAGTAGCATTTCCTGAGTCTGATAAACAGGTATTGGAGGATCTTCATGCAGTCAGGGTTTGATTTTATTTAGAATCAAGACCATGGGTTGGTATCACATCCAAAAGTATCGTTCACTGCTGCTCTGACAGAAGTGGGAAGTGTCTTGAGTTTAGGATTTCATGGATACTAACAGATCCAATTAGATTTTACCTTGGTTTTGAAACAGCAAAGCAAAAAAAGAGTGAAGTCTAGTGAGCTAGTTGGTTTCTTGGCATATGTTTGAGGCATAGAATAACAATAAGACATAGAATAACTGAATTCGTAAGCTTTCTTATTGTTTATGTGAATTTAGAAGATTATAACCAGTTGGGATTGTAACAGAAGAATAACCCCAAGGAAATCATCTTTAGAAACTTTGCTTTACAGATGATCTATCTGAAAGTTAACAGGGAAAATGAAATATCTGCAGAAACTTTATCATGACCTTAGTACGTAAGGTAACATTGCTTTTTTTTTTGCAGTCTTACTCTATATAAAGCCTGAAGGGTAGTCAGAGCACTGGACAATTCTAACAAGTAAATATCCTGACACAAGCTCCAGAAGGACCACCTTCTGAAAGGACTCATGTATTGTATACCTCTGGCAAGCTTGTAAGCAGAAGGCAAAATGAAGGACTCAAAAATGTCCCATCTTTGATCTGAAGAATATGTATTTGAAGAGTAAACAAGTGAACACATAGTTACCAAGCCAGATAGGATTAATTATCCTCCAAGCTCAAAATTCTGCTTTGCCAATGGCCTATGTTAGCTGCTTCGAGGAAAACAGTCAGTTAATTATGCAATGTCTTACGTGGCAAAAACAGATGACTGCTTGTTATCCTGGTGATCAGCTAACACCCTGAAGTATGAATTTGAGGGCCCTTCCTAGTAAATATAAATTATACTATTGGTCATAAAATTAAGAAGTCTCTTTAAAAATCCCATTGCAATATTTAACTCTTTGACCTCTGTAGATTAACAGCTATGTATACTGTGAAAAGAACTGTTTCATGCTTATTTCTTAAATACTTATTTTTAGATAAAAGTTTCCTAAAGTCATTAAGGTTAATGATGGAAATACATTCTATGTAATGACTATAAATTATACTCTGAAGTTCCTGATGTATTGAAGTCTTAAAAATATTTGGCCTCATTAAAAGAAGTTACATAAACCAGCTACTTAGTTATCTAAGTACTACAGCAAAGTTGAAGTGAATTTGTTGGGTCAAATCATGAGCTGATAGGTTTTGATCTAATTCATGTTAGCTTACCTTTAAAGTGTTCTTACTCCCACATAAGACAAATTTCTTTTTCTTTTTACCCTTTCTTTATTTTTAGTGCATGTGCTTTAGGCATTTTAAGCAGACTTTCAGCTCTGCTAAGCTGCTGTGCCTACGTGCCATCCTACCCTGCAGTACCTGGAAATGCTTATTACCAAGTCTATCTGCAATAACAATTATGCAAACATCATCAGTGATTTTGGAATACAAACAAATGTCCACTGAGACAGTCAAACTGCCACTGACACCATTTTTTTTTTCCCCTAAAGCTTTAACCCTTTGAATCACAACACTTTCCTGAAAATTGTTTAATAAGCTTCTTTTACCAAAATAGAAAACGTGAGGGGACAAGGAATAACACATCTTTAATTAGAAAAATTCAAATCAGCTCTTAATTTAATTCACCATACCAGCAGCCATGATTAGATCTGCATCATGATATATCTCCAATACTATCAATTTTCATAAATGCAAACTTTCCTGAATATGGTTCTGATGTATCCTGACATTTTAAAATATGTCCTATTGTCCTTTTCTGTGCAGCAGACCAAGCACAGAGTGTTCAGTCCTATATCACTGTCACAGTGGTATTAGACCAGATGGCTGCTTCCTCACAGAATCAAGAATTAGAGATAATTTATGCTGCTCACTGTTATTAGAATGTAAAAATATAAAGAGTTTGCAGCATGCATACATGAAAAGCTGCTCAGATCCATCAGTGACATCCTGGTGAAAAGGCATTTACAGTGTTACTGCACTCTTAAAGGTAAAACCTTTGGTGAAGCTATGGACTTCTGCAAAGCCTATTGACTGCTCTGCAAAGGATACAACGTAGGGGACTATCTAACCTAGACTGCAGTGCTGCTTTGCTGGGGCAAGAACATTCAGAGTCGGGAAAAATGTCCAAGAGCTGTCTTCTTTCTTCTTTCTTGTAAAATAATTCCATTACACGAGCATTTCCATTAATATGTGACAGTTATTTTTGTGTCATGAGGAATGAAGTTAAAAATGGAAGCTTCCTTCATTCAGTCTGTTAATCAGTACAGGAGAGTAGTTATCAGTAAGACCTCATACCAAAGGGCATGAGAGTTACAGAAATTTGCTCCTGTGCCAGTGAGGGGAGTGAGTTTTCCTTATCAGGACATCATTGTGACCTGTATCTCTGCTCTACTTGTTTGTGTAAATGGTGTTAAGATGCACCAGATTGTGTGTCAAAATACTGAAGAGAAACGATGTCAGCCTAACCATTCATTGACTCTGATCTCATTATAGGTAAGAATATTGTTGTCTGTATTTCAAACAGCTGAATCATTTGATAAAGAAATATTATTAATGCAGCTGATTCATTTGGAGGAACTTCTCAACCTATTGAGGAACTAAAATGCCTCAGGTTCCTAAAACAAGGGAGACAAATGGAGGGTGAGAGGTACTAGTCAGCTTGCCCATGTTGCTGCAGTGAATTGTATAAAAACATAAGTAAAAAGGATGTAAGGACAACCAAATGTCAAACATTGTTTGCAAGTAGCAAGTTTGTTGCTTTATCTTTCCAGCTCAGGAAGTTTAGTACATTACTCCCTATGAACAATGTCAGAGTTGCAGGCAGAATAAGGACAAACACTCTCAACAGCATTTAGGAATATTACAGGAGAAGAAATTTTACTGGCATTCACTGAAATGACACACTTACTCTGTGTGATTTTGGAAAAAGTTTATCACTGACAGAATGATTTGATTCACTTTAAGTTAATCTTTAAATTATACTAAGAAACATTACTAGGGACAGATTTGCTTTCAGCTCTCTGAGAGCATATAATTTGTATTTATGGCATACAATGGAAGTATTGTGACTTTGAATGACTGACTAGCACCTTATGAAAGTCATTACTTTTGTATCAAGAACAATATTTGTAACATAACGTGTTCTTAAATGGATCAGGACAGCGGGAAGCAGTTAAGTGGATCACTTATCTTTATTTTGCAATTTAACCTATGTTGTGACAGGGAACAAAAAAATTAGATAATTTATAATTTTCTGTCAGTGTTGCATATTTTGGGGTAAGATTGTAACTGCTTGGTATAACGGAGGAGTAAGGAGATTTGGCTGCAAAATAAAACAGAAGAAGAAGGATTACTTTAGAGAACAGTGAATTACTAGCTGACTGTTAGAACCAGATCACAAAGATTTCTTGCATTTTTATTTTCCTAATGATGGAGTTTTACCTCTGTAAAAATCCTAGTACTAGTTTTATTAAAATAAAGTCTATCAGAATAGAAGGTAGTTGTTATGCAGGAGCAGTAACTCACATAATATGAGATAGCATTTCTTTCCAGCTCTTACTGCTCCGCTGGTTCTAATAGCAACCTGGAGCTCAATTTCCTCCTCAAGAACATTGCATTTCATGTGGAATGTCAATTATTAAAATGCAGTGTCCCGTGTCTTACTTTTCATTAGATGAATTCATTTGCAAATTTGCTAATTTATGTAAATGATCCTTAACCTGTAACTGCCTGGTATGTATTTCTGAGTGCCTCTTTTCAATTCAGAAATACATACAAAGAAAATGGTGCCAACAGAACGTATGATAATCACCTTGTGTCACTGTTCCAAAACCCAAGGATTTAATTTCAGAGTAACCCAGAAAGAGTATCTGCTGTTTCTTTACACTGTTGCATTTTCAATAACATTAGACCACTCAAAATAGATAAATGATTTTTAAAAGATCATCTCTAGTCATTATCATTGGTGGTAAGTATTGTTTTAGTACAATATTTTTGTGAGAAGATATGAGCTGAAATTCCCTGAATTTTTAATTTGATTGTCATCTTTCAATTTTTTGGGAGATGTCATTGTTACTTACAATGGGCTAAATCACAGCTCCTAAGATTTGACCATTCCTAAATTTCAAATTTTTGCAGCTAAATCTCTCCTCTGCATTTCAGAAGTTAAAAGTCAGATGGGGAATTTTCCTTTAGGTAGTCAGCAGTCTAGCTGCAACTCTGATCTGTGAATTCTAGACGCACATTCTAGACACCATTCTAGATTTGTCACTTTGTTTCTAGTTTCACCATGAGCACAACCCCTGTGCACCCATATGTGTTCATTTCAGCCTCCAAATGATCTCAGGAAACTCAAAGTACTCCTATCTGTCTGTAGTTCTAATGAATGAAGGGACCTTCAGAAAAGTGCAGCTGAAGACACCAATTTTTGCCTAACTTCTCCTTAATGCCCACCCAAACTGCTCCCATGGTCTCAGACACCAAAGACAGTTTAGAACCTGTCAATGCACCTGGTTCAGTTGGAGATTTCAACAAAACCTAAACTGAGGCAATTTTACTGCATGTTGTTACTGTTCTGTTAACTTCCCACAGTCCAAATAAAAGGATCCAGATTCCCTGTGGTGTAATTGCAGTCACAACTCCATTGATTTCAGTGACCTGTGAATGGCAGATAGGACCATGGCCCAAGGCCTCCTCTTGACAAACCAGCCACAGCTTGTTTCTCTTGACTATTACCTGATTTACATGTCCTTGTTTTAGATGCCCTCCACAAGGGGTAGGCAAACAAAGCTCCATTTCAGAGCCAGCTACAGAGATCATTCCCAGCCAGCACAGAGGTCCCACGACCGACTGAGACTCAACTCTGAGCCTGAGCTGCAGGGCACAAGTGCTTCATGGTGCTCCTACCCAAGGGGCCACCCCTGGGGCCTTTGCAGGAGACTGCTGCTCTCTTTAGCTGGCCTGAGGTTTTGTTTTCCCAGGGTGTAAGGGAGGGAGAGAGGGATGAGATGCCTCCAGCTGACAGGCCAACACGCTGTCAGGCCAGCACGCTCTTCCGGAGCTGGAGCGGTCTTGTGTCTCAGTGTTTAGATTGGCTTTAGAGAGTGCAAAGCCAAGAAATGTTTGGCTGCTTTACCCCTGTTTCAGCATTCAGATTCCTAAGAGAAAATTTAAAAAAGGCCACTTGCTGTGTGTTCTGCAGACATTTTAGCACAAAATCAGCATCGCCGGTATCACCTGCTCACAGTACCCTGAGGTCTCGGGTATTTGATTTAATTTCTGCTTGGATAGCAGCAGGGAAGATTAACTAATACAGTTGTAATTTTGGAATTAAAAAGTCTTTCACTGTATTTGGTTGTACTGATCACCTGCAAAAATTTCTATATCTGAGACTCAAAGTAACCTTTAAGCTACTGCTCAGTTTTCTCCACAAAGGACATACTTTATAGGATAATGTCTCTTTAAATCTACCCCGAAGATATTCCTTCTGGCCCAGAAGATGCCAAAATGACTTGATGATTTATTTATGTGGAGCTTGGCAGACCATAGTCCAGATTGTGGCTGAGGCTGATTTTTATGAGCTTCCCCCCTAGTGAGTATATTTAAAAATTAAAAAAAAAAAAAAAAAAGGAAAAAAAAAAAGAAAAAGATAAAAGAGGCCTTCATAGATCTTGGCTTGAGAATCAAGTCAATATTATCAGGAAGAAGAATGGCAAGGAAGAGAGTTTTAGGATAGAATATAAATATTAAATTATTAATAATACTTTGTGTTTAGATAATTAGAACTTTCTTTTGATCTTCGAAAAATTAGAAAGGTGAAGTAGGCATTTCTCATCTCAGCAGAAGCTACTGTTTGGTCTGGAATATTTTTAGCCATATACCACTTGGCTTTTTGTACTGGGAACTGGCATTTTTTCCACAGAAAGACGGATGTCTCATTGTCATTCCAGGCCATACAAGCGGCATGTTGGTGCAATGATGTAAGAAAGCAATTTTCTGCCCTATTTTATTGATTTATAGTATTTTAGTAAAGTGATAAAAACTTAATGCTAGGGATAAAAAGGAGACTCATCTGATGTAGAGGCAGTAGAAAAGAATAGAGAATGAGGAAGATCCAGCATTAATACGTATTTGCCATGTTTTCTCAGCGTCTCCTGTACTAACCCATTAACTAAGTTATAAAACCATGTTTAAACTTTTTGACTAAGATATTTTCTAGGCACTAATTCCTTCTTTTGAGGAACATGTTGGCACAGGATTCTGGCTTTTTGAAGCACATACATGCACAAGCACAGGCAAATCCTAAAGGTCACAGCAGCAGGGACAAATGTCAGTAGTACTGCCTCCTTCCAGATGGGAGGTTTAGTGTTGGGTAAACAGATTCAGGGGGACTTTTCCATAATGGGAATCAGCAACAAGCACGAACATGACTTTATAGCATTTCATCTGCTTCACAGCAGTTCCTTGGGCAGCCTGTCCAAGGGGTGTTACACAACTTTGTGCTAAGTTCACGTTCTTGCTTGCTGCAGGGGAACTCTTGAAGCAGACAAGACCTGAGGAAGAAATTCCTTTGGGAAACCTTTTGTTGAGATACTCCCTCATCCTTGTGGTTCAGCATAGAGACTCTTGCTACACCCATGCAAGGAGAACAGCTTTGGTCCCTTCTCTTATTTTAACAACAGGAAATAAACTCCCTCAAGTTCAGATCCATAAAAACTAAACTTGTGTCAATTTATAGGCAGGCCTAATTGTGTTGGAAACCACTTCGGCTTAAGATAATGTTACACACTGTTCTAGGATGTTGTATACAAGTGAATATATGGGGGATGTCAGTAAATGGAAGCTGGAGCATGCTAGGAAACAGCATCACAATAGCATCCCCCCCTTTTCTTCAAACAATACAGAGAATATTCCTGAATCTCCCCTCAATGGGAGCTCAAAGGAAATTCAAAGGCATTCAGGACATTTTTATGGTGTTGATAAATCAAGGTCAACAGGAAAATATTCACAGTGCCTACACCCATGCTTTTTGGGGGTTGTTCGGGGTATTTTAATGTTGGATAACTCCTCACACTGCAAACATAATGGGAGAAGAATATTTTACAGCCAAGCATCAAAATAACCTTCTGAAGTCAGATCTACTCTAATTCATCAAGTGAAATATTTATTTGCCTTTGGAGAGTACCGGGGAACAAACTAAGCTGTACAAACCATGTACATTCAGGACTAGGAGTTCTATGTGAAAGAAAGGGAATGCCAGCATGACAGTCTATTGCAGCACCCATCACACAGTATTAAAGCTCCTACAAGGAAAATGCTTTCTAGATCTCAGTACTGCTTGGAACTCTTAAGCTCATGCACCAAAAGCACTGATGGACTTGTAAGTAAAGTTATTTCTAAGGGCCACAGTTGGAACAGTGAGAGTGCTAAAAAAATTCAGGGGACTGAAAATTATGACACAATTTGTAGTCAAAAAGGCACCACATGGATAACATACAGTTGGTAATGCTGCCAGAGATGCAGATATAAAAGCCAGAAAGAAGCAGTAAATGGCATCTTTGACTTCACACAGTAAACTGCCTGGGCCCTTACCTTTGGAGAACTGCACAGCATAAATTCAGCCACTGAGACCAGGTGAGAAAGAAAGGAAACAAAACAAGTGTTAATTTAACTTCAGTCTCATCATTTTATTTCATAATTTCACTGTGTTATGTATTGAAACTAGTCCTTGCACTTGACTCAATTTTCTGTTTTTTAATGACCTGTCAAAAGCTCAGTCAGGGCTTATTGTATTTATATTTTTAATTAGTTTAGTAAGGAGATGAACTGCTTATATTTGATTTTTTTAATTAACTGTGAAAATTTCTGTACCAGGATGGTATTGTGCACATTGATATGCATACTTCTGTTACGTTGGCTTTGCTGTGTGATATATAGGAGGCAGAAGAAGTCACAGGGAAGGCATACCTAAATAGGGATTCAGAGGTTCCTGGAGCTCTGATGGGAGCTGGTTATGCGTCATGTAATTAATTCTTTATATTCTAGCATGCAGCTCAGGCCAGTATTAAAGAAAATCATGACAGGTCATGTAATATCCCCAGAATTTTTTGTTACACTGTGGATGTGTACACTTTATTGCTTATATGAAAACGTTACACCTTGTCATCTCTGGCAACTTGCATTCTCTGGCCACAGAACAAATACTCCACTGATCGTGGCTCCTGGCTGTATTTTGATTGCTATGGTATGCATTAACAACAGCCTTCTTCAAATCCTGCTCTAGATCTTTCATTGTTTCACCAAACTCATGTCTGTCTTGTTCAAAATTCAAAACTTTTAAGTATGGGAGTGACTTCAGGGTGCCTAATTAATTTCAGAAATCCCTACATAGCAACTGGGTGAGAGTGAAGTCTATTCAACGTAATACTAAGCTCAATTTCAATGAGGGTGCTAAAAATGTAGATACAGTTGTTCATACAGACAAATTTAACCTCTGTTCCTGTAATTGTTTTTCTGCTGCTAAGTTGCATATAGAAATCAATGCATTGCCCTGGTGAGCTTGGATTCACATACCCCATTGAGATACCATCAATGTTCTAACTTACTTCCAATTGTTGCAAGAAGGGAAAAGAGAAAAATTATCAAGCAATTTTGATTTGCACAGGTGACCTGGAATAATTACACAGTTACCAAACAATAGCACAGGAGGATTAACAATTTACTCTGTAATCACCGCTGCTCCCAGTGAAGTTATTCTGTGGATAGCCACGCAATACCATGCATTGTTTCACAGTAACTATGTGAGGAATCAAGTCAACAGAGTATGCTCTACAAATGGAGCAAATCACTGGAAGTTAAAGAGGTCTAAGTTTTCCAAGGAGTGACACGAGTTTTATGAGATGGTTGATTTTCAGGTTTTTATTAATAGCCCCAGAGGTTTGGAGAATAGAGATATAACACTGCTGGAGGAGCTAAGGAAGAAGTTCTCAAGCCTAACCAAGGACCTCCCAAGCCCAGAGGCATTGGCTCTCATGGGTACATTTATACTCTTTTAATAGTCCCACTGTGCAAGGCAGTGCAGAAAGCAGATCGTTCTTGTGTTCCCTCAGAGCAGGCATTAAATTTTGGTTGGACTGGAGGAAGAGTTTTAAGCCCTTGTCTTATGCAGTTAGCAGGACTGGATTTAGATCTACAAAAAACAGACCTTTTACTCTGCTTAAAAATGCACTGACTTGTGCTCCAGACACCAGGGACATGAACACAAAGTGCCAAAGAAAATGAGAGAGATTACTCAGCCAATCAAGCACAGACCACGGACGACTTGCAGTTCTGAACACTGAGGGTGCATTTTCAAACAGTCTTGGACAAAGAAACCATTAGGAAATACAAAATAAGGAGATATTGCTCTGTAGTTAATGTAACGGAGAACAGTGTTTTGATTAATGCCTTCCCATTAGCGTATAGACAAGCTAGATTGTGTTAAGGGATTATGGGCTGAGTTGGTAACGCAAAAATAAAAACATGCTCAAAATCAGAGTAACAATTGTGGTTCATGGAGGACATCACTAGGGACTGCTGAGAGACATTATGTATTGGAGCTCTCTGAGTAGTCATTAATACCTAATTGTTCATATATATTTACATTTTTAAATTAATCTATTTTCATGCTGCTATTTGTGTTGCATTTCAGCACTGAAGTTATGGCATGTCTGCTTCTTAAAACATTCACAGAAATAACCCACACTGAGAAACTGAACTGTGAGTTTCAGATACTGATCATTCAGGACCATCTGCTCACAGTCTGTGGAGCAGGAAGTTACTGAAGTAATTTGACAAAATTTCAGTTAGCAATTAAATTTGTGAAAATCTCAAGACAGTTGGCAACAATCTACAAGCTGCAAAACACTGCAGTTTAACAAAAGAAGCAGATAATATTTTGGGGCTGTTTGACTACCACTGGAATGGACCCAACATAATGACCCAGGAGGTCCCTGAGTATCATATGTCCTGATCATTCTGAATTATGGGCTCTGTTCTGTATGCAACAGCACACAGTGTTGTATTTTAAAATGCTTCTCTTAATCTTCTGCAAGGGAAGCGTCTGACAGAGCATCTAAAACAAATGGTTCTAAATCTTGCCTGATTAGACTTAACTGCACCTACAACCTACCTCCCCCTATGTTGGTCTATTACTGTTTCAATCTGTATACATTATCCTCATTGCTGGAAAGGTGCAGTAACGCTTCATGATGCTCTTTCTACTCTAATGCTGCATAGCAGTTGCTCTCTTTAGGCCCAGCTCTTACCTACATCTGTGCTTACTGAAGTGAGACTTTAATTTGCTACACCACGCCAAGGTATTAATAGACAATTATTTATTGCAAATCTGAACCATTTATACTGTTTACTGGCTGACACAATGTAAAATTTTGATCCAAATGTTAATGTGTCCATGACATTGCATAATTCTATTCCACACCAAGGTTTTTTTCTTTCCTAAATGAATTGAACTTGCAATGTGAGGAAATAGAGTTTTTAATGGATGAATGATTTACAGTCTCAAAATTATAAGACTGCTTACTTATAAAAATAGGGGAAAATTGTCTAATTAAAATAGAACAGCAAATTAGAAAAAATTAGGATTTTACTGGAAGCAAAACTGAGGTAGAAAAAAATGGAAAGAAGTTGCAAAGAACTTAAAGGGTAAATGAATAAATCTTATGTTAGTCATTTTAGGGTTATTATGTATTTTAGCAGGCATCTTCGAGACTAGGCAGTCCAATAAACAGTCAATTGAATAGAGCACAGATAAGAATTATCTATTCATAAAGAACTATATAGATAGAAAAGCACTCCAAAGTCTCAAAATGCCTGGTGAAATTGCCTTTACAAATACTTTTTGCAGTCAGAAAAAAACCCAACAAAAAACCCACATAAAACACCCACAAAAATAAACAAACAAACAAAACCAGAAAAAGAACTTTATAGATAGGCAAATTTCATTATACAGAAGTGTTTATCTCCTCAGGTCTAGATAACATGTTTTTAATGTCTTCTAGACATGGAATCTTCTTTCATTGATACCTGTAAGAATCTTCAAATACAGATGTTTGAAATAAAGTAATATTTTTCTAGAGCTCATTCCTCTTAGCTTTTTCTACTGAACCATGCTATTAAGTTAATTTTCCCCTTGTCATGATAAAGAAATATATGGTGGTTCTAATTACATCTCACATAACTATGTTCAATTAGTAATACATAGAACCTGTGGTCAGCTCAGCCTGCAAAAGATGTACAAAGCCTTTGCAATATTTCAGCCTGTGTGGGCAAGATTACATTGGAAAGAGCTCTACCAGACAGAGTAAGCCTCGTTCAGTACCAGAATACTGGAAAAGGAACCCTTACTAAAGACTTCATCTGGAGAACAGCAAAACAGCTCTATTACTCACCTTGCCCATCCCCACACTTTTTGTCTGTTTTGTGGGGGGTTTTCTTGTTTTTCTTTTCTTTTCTTTTCTTTTCTTTTCTTTTCTTTTCTTTTCTTTTCTTTTCTTTTCTTTTCTTTTCTTTTCTTTTCTTTTCTTTTCTTTTCTTTTCTTTTCTTTTCTTTTCTTTTCTTTTCTTTTCTTTTCTTTTCTTTTCTTTCTTTTCTTTTTCTTTTCTTTTTTTTTTCTTTTTTTTTTTTTTTCCAGATTTGGCAAGCACATAAAAGGCTCCACATATTATTCCAGGATATCAGAAAAATGAATAATGACACTACATCAGTACTGGGTTTATTATGATGGCACAGATTTGTGGCTGATGAGCTGTGACCCTGTGGTAGCAATGGTAACCAGTAAGAGGTAGAGAGATGCATTTCTGTACATCACGGCAGAATAACACCAGCCAGTGTGACTTTGCAGACTGCATAAAGGAAAATGGACACCCTGAACAGGTCTGAGATTCATGAAA
Source organism: Myiozetetes cayanensis (assembly GCF_022539395.1). NCBI lineage: Eukaryota > Metazoa > Chordata > Aves > Passeriformes > Tyrannidae > Myiozetetes > Myiozetetes cayanensis. Next base: position 15,960,651 of record NW_026088185.1, on the reverse strand, counting down.
TAAGTGGAAATGGGAGCACACTTGTACACCATAAGCTAGTGTTGATACAAATTTTTTTCAGGAACACTGACAGGGATATTTTTCTGCACCTATAGTGCAAAAATCAGACTGAAGTGGGGAAACTGCTAAGTTACTTCCTTTTTCATTGTTAATTTAAGAAGAAACAACATGTAGTTGTGATTCCATGTCTGAATGGCCTCACCAACCTAACCATTGCATGTAGTGCTGTCAAAAGCTCATCAGCTTGGCAAGGCATTGCAGTAGCAGCGAGGCAGCTCACACACCAGTTGCTTCTTCGGAGTTCTTTAGAGAAGAGATATAAGAACAGTTATTTTGAGGCCTATTGAAGTATTTTGTAAAATATAACATTGGAACTAGTATGCAGGCAATGACTCCCGTGGCAAAGATAATGCCACTGAGAAGATGAAAGAAATTGAGAATAAACAATATTTTTTTTACCATCGGTTCATCCAAGTTCAACAATCAGAGCTGCCCTGAACAGTCCCTGTTCCTGCTGTGAATTAGACGACTTCTTCTCTTTGTTTAACCTGCATTCACATTGAGATGCCTTTTTGAGCTACCAGGGTACACGCTGTTGATGTATATTAATGACAGGATGTAATTTTTACTATTATAGTTCTGTAATACAGAATATGTCTAACTACATTTTGTTTATTATTCATAATGCACAATGAGAGAAGACACCAGAATGGCTCTTTTGGAGGCTTCACATGCTAGGCCACAAATGTTTATTAACAATAGTACACATTTATGTGTTATGGTTTCATAAAATGCATTTGCATAATATGAAATCATAATCCCAAAGGTACAGCAAAAAACCTATGAAAAATAGTTACTTCTCATATAATACACAATGGTTGATTTTAATCTTCACTGTCTCAGATGTGAAACTGGTTATTAGGGATTTTTTATAATGGGAAAAACGCCTAGCCCATCCTACAGAATTATGTCTTGCAAAATGAACCAATCCAACAAGAACCTTTTGTAAAATTGAAAAGATGATTTGCTAGTAATTTGCATTCACACTTCATTTAATATACTTCCAGGCTGAGATGTTACTTTCAATATCATACCAGAGACTGAAATAAACAGGCAATGCTGGCAGGTCTGGCTGCACGGCACTCCAGGGGCCTATGAATGCAAAAATGTGCAGTGGGAGTGGAGCAGAAATTAGCTCAGAGCAGAAGTCACTAGCACTAGGAAACCAGCTCAGAGGAAACCTTTGGAAGAATGTGATGCTTTCAAATTCCACTGTCCAATGAACCCCAAGACAGTTTTCTCCCAGTTTGATTGCAGAGATGGGTAAGTCTGTTTTAGTGTTGCTTCCACTTAAATGCAACCACTTGTAGGAAAGATTGACTACCTAGACATAACTCCCAGTGTCATAACTACAGCTGTAGGTATGCCACAACCACAATTTCTGTAAGGGGAAACAATGATTTCTACTTTTCTTCTTTATAAAGAAGCATGGTATTTTTCACCCTGACTGGTTGCTGTGCTATTTATTTAGACAATTCAACTTTTGAGCTGCTTTTGGTACATATACATTACCAAATGATTAATGGTTAATTAGCATTTTGCTAATGGAAAATAGATGTTATATAGATATGAGTGTGTGCCATTATATTTTCCCTTTTAGTTCATTTTATCACATTTGCATTTTTATCAATAAAAATCTATGAGTTTTCTTTTTGCTAAGCCAAATGAACAGTCTTAATTATATTTAACGTTCTACTCCTTCAACAGATATTGTCTGGTACCCTGCTGCACCCACACCTGTCCATCACACCTTGCCAGCTCTAAAATTCTCTTCCCTCTCTTAAAGCATTTCTTGGTATATGGAAAATCCCAGTGCTTAATTATCTACCAGAATTTCTGTGCTCTGACTTCTCCAAGGTCTATATTGACTTGTTCAGACAGTTGACTATTCACAGATGAATGTATTTGGAATTATTGGGATGAAATGTTTGCTGGGGTGAGAGGGAGAAAAGAGTTTTCATACTAAGATTATTATTATAATTTTTACAGAACAAGTGGCTTGAAAGCTAAAGGAGATGGAGGTCTCCAGGAACATAAATATGAAGTTGTTTGTTTGTTTGTTTTTTCTGAGACAAAGCCATTAGAAAATGGTACTTTTTATGTCTGCTAAGAATCATGGCTTATCTAGTCACAATCCAGTACTCCCGATTTCAACTGTGACTGAAAACAGAAAAATAAACTCTTCCTACAACAATGTAGAGAGAACTATTACTTCCATTAAACTGTCCTTCACATCAACACAGACAACTAATCCAGGAGAATTTACCTACATTTGTCAATGACAGGCTTTCAGACTTTGTCTGAACTTCAAACATTCACAAAAAGGAACACAATTCCACCTTTTTAAAATTTCATTGTCATAATTTACTTTTCTGAAAAGTGGGATTTTCAGTAATGACTATCAGTGCCATGCCGTGGCTACTAGTAATCAATGAATGAGAAAGTCAGGAGGAAGGAGAAGGGAGAATGCATTTTAGCAGTGATTATTTTTTTATGATGATTTGTTTGTGCTGCTCACCAGAGATGTGCCAAGCTATTTTCTGAAGCAGCCTGGTGTCATCTTCTTATCATGTGCAAGCAGGTTATTGAAGGAGAGTAATTTCCAGCAGTGGAAGTGGCAGCTGAGTAATTTAAATATTTATCCAAAATTAATACTTTCAAAGCTTTTCCCTCTCCCTGCTCTCTGCTAATTTCTTTCATCAGTTGCTTTGTTTGAGGATAGATCAAAACCAAAACTGCCCAACTTCTGGGAGCATTCAGTCACATGAGACTTTCAGTCAAATATTCACAACTGAGAAGGGTGACACATGAACTAAGTGGTACCAGTGAAGTGGTATCAGCCAGGGTTTGCAGAGAGCCTGGAACTGTACTTGAAAGAAGGGGAATGTTTCTGTCTTTCAATAGATGGGAACTTTTGCTATTGCTCAGGGTGAGAAAGGATGGATGCCACCCCTTGCTGTGATTTGTGGAGAATCTACACTGCCTGACCTCTGTCTGGAAGCACTGACTAACATAACTGTTGCTCCCAAGTGACATTTACACTTATTTCTTCAAAGGATAGTATCCTATCCAACTACCGCTCTAAAGAGAAGACAGAGCTTAAAAGGCAGAGGAATGAGGAAAGGTGTTATGCTGCATCCAAATAATCTTATCCTGGTTCTGATTTTGCCTAGGGAGAAAACACCAGTGGAAGGCGATGCAATGAAAATGTGATCTAAATAGCTTTTAAAAACACTGAAGGAGAAAAGCAGTTCTTTTCATTCATGCTGACACTTACATGAAGAATGGCATCTCTTTCCCACACTGAAACTTGTGTATTTTGTTGTACAGCATCTGACTTAGTGCTAAATCACATCATGTTTCCACTGTGATTTAGCAAAGGTGGGTTTTTTCCTCTCCAGCACTGGTAGAGCTGCAACAGGGAGGGTAATTCCGGTCTGCCTTGCCGGCATGCAGCTGTTCTGAAATCAGCAGAGTTTACAGGAAAGTAGAATTTGGCTGTACAGCAGACAATAGAATTGTACTTTCAAAGCTGATTTGCTTCAAACCTACAGCCAACAACCACTTTGGTTTGAAAAACCAGGTTCCTTTTTAGCACATGAAAACTGTGTGAGTAATTATTGGCACTTAGACTTCCAACTCCCTCATTTGTAGGCCCAAGAGGTAGTTAGACATCTAAGCAGCAATAACCAGGAGCACAAAATTGCTGGCACAAAAGGGAGTTTAAAAAAATCAGGCCATTAAGATATGAGACAAATGCTCAAAAGGAAGAAGATGATTAAAAATGACAGACAATGAAGAAGAACCTAGAAATGGATGAAGTTTTCAATATCAATACAAAGTTAAAATTTTTAATGGCAATCATTTACAAGAATAAACAGGAAGGAATGTGATGTATAGAAATAAATTTGTGCCTAAAATAGCAAATGAACTTTGTAACCAAGTACAGTAGAGAAGTATATTGCTACCTTTAAATATTAAGCTATTCCTGTAAGGTACTTTTTTAAGGTGTGATATAATTTTTTTCGTTATTTTAATAGAAATAATAAAAATGAGATAGTAGAAAGACATCATTTGTTGGAGGAGTAAGATGTTTTAACAGAAGAGAACACCATGCCAGAACTGCTGCTGTACCTGATATCAGCAAATCACCACTTATTTAGTGATTTTTAACCATGTGGGGTGAAAACCAGTGACCTGCATTTCAGGTGAGACTGATATACACGTGAACTCTGCATGTGTATAGTGTTTCTGGCAAAAATAAATAGCTGGCAGTAACTGAACTCTCTCTTCATTGAAAGAATGCTATTGGGCTGGATATAGCCACTGCAATCGTGCAATAAAATGAGATGAGCTTAACACTACCAGATGGTACCCTGTACAGTGCCTGAAATAAAATGGAGAATTAGGGTGCCCTAAGGTGTGCACAGGAAAGGCATTTACATGAAATAAATGGGCCTCAGACCTAGATGATGCTCAAGTATGCTACACAGGAGACAGATAGTACATCTGGTGAACAGATTTTATCACACACTGGAAAGCTATAAAGCATTCCGTTGAATTTCAGATCTGGGCTTCACAATGACATTTTACCTGTGTTGGTATTCAGTGCTGTTTATTTTTAAAGGTGCTGTAATCTCAATGATGTGTTTTAAAAGCCTTCTTAACATTGTTTTCTGATGTGCCCCATTTTTTTGGACAGATTGATGTAACACGATGCCTTTTCAGGGATAAAATACAAACTACTTTGGCTGTAGATGATCATGTTTTTATTTAATATATCACATTCCCTATGTGATTTTAGTAATATGGTTATACTTGTCAGCACTCACTGCTTGGGAGAAAGCCAGTATGTTTTTAAAGTTAACTCCCACTTTTCCGTTTCACTACAAGGTCTCACTGTCTATAAAAGAGCAAAAATTCCTTGAAGTTTAAGGTAGATATATCAGATTATGTGAGGATATATGCCAGGGTGAATCAAAGCAATATTTTACTCTTATCTGTAGACTAAATTTCTCTTGGTTTTGTAAGCTTCCTGCTCCATTTGACATTAAGTTCTTTTTAAGTTTACATTTATCATAACAGGGTTCAAACTTTTAAAGATGCTGATGAGAACAACATTCGATCCGTGGTGCTGTGATTTTTATAATGGGGAAATAATTTAGAGCTTTTGTCAGGCTTCACTGTTTTTGATATCTTTCTCTCTTGTTCCTCTCCTTTCACCTCTCTCATATAAAGCTATTCAGGGGAGCTAAAAATTCTACCAAACTTGCATAAAAAAAAATCTGAGTGGCTGCAAGGTGAATATTCCTGACAGAAAGATCTATGGCCTGTGAAATAGTGTCTCTATGGAAATCATGAAAGCTCCATTCCCTTGAGACATTTAAAATAAGAAGAAACAAAGCACTATTACAGTCTGAGGATATGATCCTGTTCTGGCCCCCTGTGAACGGATTAAATATTTCTAATATCTGAGACTCTCTATACTATTACTGTTCATAATGTAAAGCTACAATTTTCATAAGGTTAAGGGTTTGACTTGAGGCTTGCTTATACAAGAAAATTTACTTGTATTACCATGCTGGTATAATTGTATCACTGTAGTTCTATCAGTACAATCAGTATATCTCAGTGCTACCTCTCCAGTAAGTGCCTTGTTTGAGCTACTGTATACCAATTGTAAAATCCACAGAAATACAATGACATGAGTAAATTTCCTACACTAAGATCACCTTTCCAGCTGCTGGCAAGGTGAGAATCTTTTAATTGTTAAGTTCTAGTTCAGGAAGAAATACATAAATAAAGGCATGATATATCAAACTCACACTTAAGTTTATTGTTAGCTGTATGGGCCACAGAAGATGGATACTGATGGCAAAGTGTCACTTATAACTCACAACCGTAGCCTCACTTGCAAAACGCAAGCAAAACTATCTTGTGTTCAGGGCAGTGACAAACTTGTTCTCTGTTTTTTGCTTATGTCTAAATAGTCTCAAAACAGGGCTGCTTCTAACCTGCTCTTCAACACTTTTGAATCTTTTTGCTATTATTATAGTAAGTTAGTATCAAAAGACAGGAAATTATGGGAAAGGTTTATGTGATTTCTCTGAAGTAAACAAATTACTTCAACAGAGCCTTCAAGAGTACATCTACTGCATAAATTTGTGCAAAACTTCTGGTCCATAATTTTAAGCAGTAAGTAGCACAATTCTGAGAAGACCACTTATGAGTTTTCTTAGTTCTAGGGAATCCACCACAGCCACTACTGAAAGGAAGTAGGAGTTTGGAATATTTCCACAATTCAATTAAAATTGTGGCACCAGCTTTGAGTTTGGGTATCAGCCTAAGCAAATTTTCAAGGCTAACAAAGGGTTATAAAATATATACAATGACAAGTCATTAAATAGAGCAGTGCAGTTGTGCAGTACCCTGTGTACAATTAGCACTGCCAAACAGTGCCTTTCAACAGTCAGTTATTCAAGAGTTCTGCTTGTCCTGCTATGCCCGCAGCTCAGTATTTCGCTAAACAACAGTCCTGAACGGATCTTGAGTCGGCTGCTGAATAGGAACAGTTCTTTAGCTAAGAAAGAAATGAAGAGATGAAGGAAATAAATGTGGGAAAGGGAAAATGAAAAAGAAGGGAAGAGAAAAATCCTTAGATTGCACAGACGTTTGCCCAAGCCACTTGCACAGCTTTGCAAATCCCTTCTCCCAAACGCACACAGCCCCCAGCTCAGAGAGGAGCCTCACACACCATGGTTTCTGTGATGTAGCTTCAGTCTACAAAACTAACTTATTTTCTAAGTGGCAGTGACTTTTATCTAGCATTAGTACAGATACAGAAATCATGAAAGAACAGGAGTAAGACCTCCCAGACAGAGAACATGGGTGAATATGGTTCCTCCATAATGAGCTGCCTCCATACCAGCTGCATGCTGATCTGACTAAAGACTCCAACTAAAGACAGAAGGCCAAATCCTCTTGCAGTGTAAATTATAAAATCTTCAACACACTCAGTGGTACTATGCCGGTAGTATAGGATCTTATTAAAGATCTTGTCCTCAGGGCTTTTCCCATAGCAACGATCTTCCAATGATCTGAGGACTAAGGGTGGGATTCAGGTGGATGTAGAATCCAGTTGCCATTGCAGGCATCCAAGTTCAAAGTTTAGATCCTCAGTTGCCCACACCCACCCGTAGCATCCCAGCCATCAAAACCTCAGAGCACCTAAGCTTTCAGGCTTACCTGTGCTCAGGTTAGGCACTTCACATTCATGTTCATCATGCTCAGAACATTAAAACCATTCCCTTGCCGAAGCCCCACAGGGTCTCCAGCACCAGGATTACCCCATGCTTCTGCAGCTTCACCAAACATCCAGTTGACATTACAGTGTGTGTGGCAGACACTGCACAAGCGGGAGGGACAGGTGATGAGTCTGTTTTACACACCCCGGGGCTGGCAGACACATCCAGCATTGAAGGCCTGACAGTGCTTCATTGGTGACACAGCAGATCTTTGTCCAAGTTTCATTTTTTTCATTTGTTTAGGTAGCACAACTTGTTCAGCACTTAAGGGCTGAGCTGCACTGCCTAGACATGTCTGAGCCTGTTATGCTTTCTCTGCTTCTTGAATGGCCAACAGTAGTCAGCTGTGCATAGCAGTGCCAAATTGAGCCTAGGAGAGAGGATTCTGTGGGTCACTTTACAGTTTATGTGGGCCTGTGAGATTCAACTGGTTAGTGGCTGTAGTTGACAGTGAGCACAAAAGAGATATAATGATAACTGCAATTAATTGCTGTAGAAATTAATGCAATGATTCGAAAAAATTTTTAGGTCATTTTTCATTCATACCTTCTTGCTTGTTACAGCTCTGCCACGAATATAATTTTAAAATTTATGTGATTCATATTTGTATGATCTAAATATTGTGCAGTTCATGTAGTGGAAACATTATTTTGAAAATGTTCATTGCCAAAAGAATAAGCTCTAAAATGAGTTCACTGCTAAATTAACATCCCAAGTTATCTTAAGCAGAATGTTAACAAACTTGCAAATAAGTTGTTTTGCACTATGGAAATCATGATGGTTTTAATCATGATGGAATAGTGTAAATAAATGGAATATCAATACAAACAATTTCTATGCATTCAAGAGAGCACTAATGATTATTGCAAAAAATAGACTAACTTTCAGTAAGATTATGGAAAATTAAAATCTCTTCACTGTGGTACTAATGTTTAAAATGTATCTTTCAGGAACATCACATCTATTAGTTTGGAATCCACAATATGCAAGAGAATAGAAATACCTAGAAGGAAAGAAGAGGTAAATTGATGTTGGATTACACTGCTCTCTGAATAGAAGGGGGAACTGAATATACTCTAGTTTATTTGGACTCACAGTGCATTAAAAGTGGACTGAATATACTCTAGTTTATTTGGACTCACAGTGCATCTTTGGAAATATGTTTACATATTACTTACAAATCATGATTAACCTATAGAAATGCAATGTGACAATATGGTAAAAGGAAACAAATGTGTATTGGTTGCTTTCTGCATGATTAATGCTTCTTTCCATCAGACACATACATTTCATTTTAATAAAGATCACATTTCTGATTGCAAGAACTTGATCATAAATAAAGCATGCAAGTGGAAGTTGAAAATCCTCTAATATTAATGCCAAGAAAAATGGATTTATTGAATAGTCACCTGCAGTTCATACATACATAAGCACATAAAATGATAACCCAGCAGACGTATCATCTCAAACCAGGGAGAAGAGACCCTGTTTTTTAAATAGCTTAATAATAATAGCAGCACATTTAAAGAAAGTTATTTCTGTCTCCTGTGTCTAAAAAGAACAGAATAATAGCCATTTATCAACAATTTTTTACCTTGTCACTTTATCTAGGAATTATAAAGTTTCTCTTTACTTGTTCAACTCTGAATCCAACATGGGTGGACTTCAATGTATTAGTTCTGAACTTAGGTATTTTTTGCCAATTTAGAAATTGGCAAAAAGAAAAAAAAGAGAGAGAGTTGCTGATGAATAAAGAAAAGGCTAAAGGCTAATTAAATGGGATTTTTTTGTCCAAAGAGCTGATAGATAAAAAACCTAGTATATTACTAAAAACATGTATAGTTCTGGGAAAAAAATTAACATGTCAATAAACAAACATAATTTAGTCAGGGCTAATAGCCTTCACATGAGATAGTACAGCGTTGCAGAGGAAATGTCTAGAGCAGTACAGGGCTGGTTAAGATATAAAGCAATTAGAAAACTCCTCCCTAAGGCCGGCAGGCAGCAGAAATACTACAGTTGCACTGTGAAAAATATCCGTCAGAAAAGTTCATTTTGTGAACCTACCAATAGCTTTCCTATCACCCACACGAGGCTGCCTGACTGTTTATCCCACACAGAAAGGAACATCCGAGGACAAAAAATCTGCAGCTTCATCCCCTGCACATCACACCCTGGGCTGGTTGAGAGATCCTGGGGCTGCTGTTGTCTCACTGGCTGTTTACTCCATCAAAGCTGTTCCCTCTGCCCCAGCTCTGCTGGACAACCTCCCTTCCAGCTACCGCCACCTCAGCAGCTCATGGGAGTATCTCTGGCTCAGTCAGTGTCCAAAAGGGTTTGCAGATGTCCACGACTCCTGACACAGGTTGGCAAAGTACAAAACAGAGAGTTGGGAGAGTCAGAGGGGTAAGTAGCAGAAAGAAAAAACATGAGCAAGCTTTGGGTTCACAGTGAGCACCCACCTGTTTTGGAAAGAGCAACTCTGGAAGATCTGCTGCTTACATGTCTCCATCAGGCAGGGCAGCTGCCCCAGCTGGCATGGGACACATCCTCCAAAGGATGCTCAGTGCATCCAGGGATGCTGAGAGCCAAACTGAAAAGAGGTGTTTCTCACATAAACATTCTTAGCCAAGCCTATGATTGTCAAATAAATTCTTTTAAAAATAAATAGTAGCACTTACAAAAAGTACAAGTTGGATTTCTGTTCCCTACTCTTGCTCACACAACCTCACATAGAAATTTAAAGACAAATCTACTGATTCTAAAAAAGTGCCTGCCAGGCAAGGTTACAGCAGTCACACATGCAGCTATAAGAGAAGGATAGGAGTTACCATAGAAAGCAGGCAATAACTTTGTGCTGAAACAAAACTAATTAAATGGGAGATGATACATGTCTCATAACAATAGCAAATGAACTGAACAGTTCCTTGAAAACCAATTAAATCAACCTCTTACTTCCAAGACTTAGAAAGAAATTAATATAACCTTAATAAATGACATATAATTAAAACTCTAGGAAGCCATTCATGTAAAAATGATATCAGGTTATCTTATGAACCCACAGAAAATAGTTGTAGTCTAAACATTTCCAGTTCTGATTTGGGAGATCAAGAATCATATCTCCGTGTTTCTGAGTGGGTGTTCGCATTACACAGACCACAGATGGGAAGGGTGTTAGGCCAATTTACAATTTAAAACCCCTGTTTAAAAACACTATCTAAAAAAATTATACAGATAGAATCAAAGCTGACAGAACTTGTCACAGTTCCATTCCCCCAAATGAATCCATTTTCCTTGGTTTAATTATCCAGATACATATCTTAAATCAAAAGCACACCCAAGCCCTCGTTTCTAGCGGTCTCCTCTAGCTGTTGTTGACAGCACCAGAACCAGCAGCATCTCACATGTCAGTAGCCACCTCCACCACCTGCTTCCAGCCTCTCTGCTCAGTTCCCTGCCAAGCACCATAACCAGGAGGGAAAAAAAAAGATACTTGTACAAGTGCCTGCTTGCATATGTGTGTTCTCACACACACACACGCACACCACCAGATAATATATAGGGAGAAATATTTAATCTTTTGTTTTATGTTGTGCCAAAAATTGGGGAACAGGTGCACTGATGGGAGCTTATTGTATCCTACTGTACTTCTAGTGAATTAATAATGCTCTCTTCATTTTCTTATACTTTTAAACTAAATTTCTGGTGCAAAGTCTATTTTTCTGCTTTGGATGGCTATACAGCTATAGTCTCCAATGATTTTCAGTGACAATTCCAGAGCAAGGAACTACCTCTCCCTTTGCTCAGAACCCTCATTCCTGTCCCATCCTTTCCATTGTGCTGACATGATTGTTTATAGGGACATAGGAACTGGCTCAAGGAAATAGGTTTAAATTTAAAATAGCACTGAAAAAGTAGATCAAAGCAGAGGAATGTTTTAATCCAAATCTACTCCCTTACCTCTTTTCCCACACCTCTGTTAAAAGATTTGTATCAAAACAACTAGTGAGGCAGGTGCAGGTCAGGAAAAATCAACTGAGGACTGAAACCCTCTAAATGTCATTGCTGAACAAGAGGAATGTGAAACTGCACTGTTAAACTGTACCAGGTATTATTTAGCTAGTTAAAGAAGAAGTAATATAGAGCTTGGGAGGTGAGGTTAAAGCCCTGTTTGCCATTAACTTCAAAGCAATGCAAAGAGGGAGTTCAAGTCAATCTTCAAGTGTGCCACTGGTGTTTGAAATGTATTCATTAAACAAAGGAACTACAGGAACTGTAAGTACATTTCAAATAGTTAATAATTTTAATGTTATTTTCTTGCAGAATTTTTCATGCTTATGATGAATTTATTTGTTTAAGGGGTTGCAGGGGACTATTTTACTTACAGTTTTATTAATTATTTTTTCTTGGTACTGTGCAATAACATGCCTTTTTGCCTCTGTTTGTTTGTTTGTTTGAAGGCTTTTTTCCCTAAAAAAAATTATTCCATGGCAGAATTACCCACTTGTAATAAACTCACTTTTGTTGGAGAAAATTTGGATTGAATTGCAGTTCAAGATGGGAACACAATCTACCCCTTAAAAAAAGATGAAAATAGTTGTATGGGAAACTTCTGGTAGAAAACAAAGGTTTTCCTAGAAAATCCTGGTCTACTGAGCAGATCCTTTGCTGTTTCCTCAGTTTTTCCATAGTTCTTGAAGACTAATTGTCAGTAAGAAAATACGGATCAGATTCAGAGCCACTTTATTTCACATATTTCACAATTAATTTCTTATTTACTCAAATAAAGTTCTGAGTTTGGCTCCATTAGAATAGGGTGTTTAGGATTTTTATACAGTACTATTCATCAATAATTACTTAGCTGCTTAGGCCTTGTTTTTGAAAATCTAAATCTGTAAATTGCTACATTTTAAAACACTTAATATCCTGCTAGGACACCTCATAGGAGTGTTAGAATACAAGGCAGCAAAAAAGAGATATCTTATGGATTTGGTGGATATTTTAATTACTTCAGAATACAGAACAGATCTTTACCAGAAGACATGGAAAACATAATTTTACAGGTTCCTGTATCAAATTAATTTAATTGGAGCACAAAATTACTAATACTAAATTCTAGTGGAATTTTTTAATTAGTGGTATTCAGGAACTTAATCCAGTTGAAATTTTCCCAAGTAGCTAAAATTGTCTGACTTTTAGGAACCTCTAGGTTAATTTCTGTCAAAGTGAGGAATTTATATTGTTCAGAATATATTGTTCCAAACAGCCACACTTATGAAGAATTAATCCAAAATCAGCAGAATAAGTACAAATAATTTCTTTGTGCCTTTTTTTCTAATCTGGCCTTCCATTCAGTTCCCTACCTCAAGGAGTTCTGCTTCTGAGCTCTCTCTCTGTCTGCCTGGATCTTTCCTTATTTGCTGGTTTTCCTTTGCTAACATATCTGATTATGAAACAATTCCCTAGAATCTGGATTTATGACTGGTGTCTATATGGCTTAGTTTCTCCTAGGTATTGCCTTTTGGCTCAAATATCAGCTTCTCTCTCTTTTTAAATATGTCTATTGATATCCATATGTTGGTTTTGATGGTGTTAATGAGAAGGTTCATAAGATTTTCATTTTGACTCTAAGTTCCTATTCAGGTAGTTCCAGCTTTCATAGAGGGTAGTGCACTGTCTTTACTCAGACGAGTAACAAAGCACACTTCCCTTCTCTGTTTATTAAATCTACAAGGATCTGAGACAGGGATCCAAAGCTGTCTTAGACTTTCATATTGCCATGTATCATAGCAGCTTCCAAGGACTTGGGTTTAGAAAGCAACTTCTGTTCTCATACATAAAGTCCATAAATGGGCAGGAGGGAGGCAATGCCTGGAGTCTGGGTTTGGGTTTTTTTGCCATTGTTGCTTGGAATTGGAAAACTTCTGTTACAACTTTTTCTGCAATGTGGCTAAGCCTAAAGACTTAATTTGATATTACATCCTAAGTTATATTATAAATATTATTTGATTTGTTATTTTTGGAGCCTGTATGACAGCATTGGTTTTCATCCCAGATTACATCTAAAATAAGAAAGAGAAAAAGGCAGACAGATTTCCTAACAAGCAGTATCTGTTTATCATCAGTTGCCAAGAAATTTGTATAGTGGTTTAGAGAAATGGAGTGCTTTTATTCTATGGCTTAGTGGTCCAGACCATTGCAGGACCTTATGAAACTGGTAATCCACGTGTTTTACAAAATTTCTCTTTGGAAATAAAAATTTGACTTAAATACATTTAATGTTAAAGGTAACACAGAATTATTTTCCAGACTAAAATCCTTGAAGAGGCATTCATGTAATAATGTGACCAGAAATTGTTTTTCATATCTCTAACATTCCTCTTCTATTCATACAGCTCACAATCTATCAGCTACAGGGTTTTATTTACTTGTATCTCTTAAAGAGTACAAGAGCTAGACCAAGAGATAGCCTTTCCTGTACTATAATCAGCCACATATCATTAACTAAACACAAATTAGAAGTCATTACTGATGCTTATGTATAAATTATTCCTGAGCAATATCTAAAAACCAATTGTTTCTGTAGGAGTTTTGTAAATATGAGACCGAAGTAACTACAATCAGTTTATTGAACACCATGCAATCACTGACTCAACCAAATCCTTCACCACAAAAATGTGCAGGTTAGAAGATCTGAATACAGGTCAGCAATTGTTCTGGTATTTTCAGTAATTGAACCATTTCTCTAACTCTCTTAGAGAAATATAGAAGAACCATAAAGAGACAAGAACTTTTCATTCTGGCAGTGTAATCACATTTAAATCCCACTCAGTACCAAGGTTAATCAAACGAGCAGGCTTCATTACAAGTATTAACTGTAATTTTGAATACCCTGCAATAAAATCAGGGGCTAAATTTCACAATCTTTCAAAACATAGCTATGCCCCTGGAAAAAGCTATGTACCTGCAGATGCAATAACTAAAGCTAAAGCTATTTAAATAACTGCATTTTAGAGCTTTCAGAAACCGTTTGTAATATTTGATGAAAAAATAACTAAAAATTATTTTCTCCATAATCAGTTGAGCCTACTAGTATAACCATAAGATTTAAAAAAGCATCTATTGTCCTACAAATTTTATTTGAGTGTTGACATAGATGACATACAAGAAACAAAACAAGACAAATATCAGTACCTAAGCAATGTCTCCAGGAGCAAGAAGATTGCACGAGTAAATATAAGTTTACCAAAATGATTGAGTAATTGTTTGTTGCCCCTTTCGTGTCCCAAGGGTATTCGTATCTCCTCTAATCAAAGTGCTCACTTTTTTTGGCTCTTAAGTCAGACTCAGAGTTGCTCCTGTTCACTCATTCTGCTTACCTTTTAACTTACCAACACAGCTTTCATTAACACTTATAGAAATTTAAATTAGTTTTACATCAATAATTGTTTGCTTCCCTGAAAACCTACTTATGCTGAACCATAGCTTTATTTGTTCAGAATTTTGCCTGTAGATACTGTAAAGTTCTGCAATTAAGAATTACAGGATAAAGGCAAAGATCTACAAGTCTTCATTCAAGATTTGGAGCTAACTAACCAGCTAGAGATATCTCATTATTCTTTTTTTTGTTTTAAATGATGTTTCACTTCAGAGGCTTCTTCTGTTTCACTTCAGGATAAGAACCTCTGCCCCAAGATTCATGTATAGGAATATTTTTGGTTTTTCCTATAGTTGATTCAGAATCATTCACTGAAGCACAGAAGTCCTCTCTTAGTAAGGAATTCTTCCAAGTGGGATATGCCTTTACCTCCTGCATAACAACAGATGGGTGAAGCTTGCCAAATATCTCAGAAAAGGTAGCTCAAATCAATGCTTTTTCTGTGTGTCAAACACACACGTCTGACAATCACAGATACCATGCACCTGCTGCTGTTCCCAGATTGCTATCTCTGTTGTCAAGATCCTGGTAAGATATGAGACAAAAGATGGATCTCTAGACAGTTAGCACAACAAATGAAGCAAACATTATATTATCTGATTCAGACTCTGGGCCCCAGATTTTCAAGCTTTTCACAAAAATTGTAGTTAGGACTAGAGTTCCCAAAGTATATGCCATTTTTTTAAAGAAGTCAAGTTCTCAGCTTGCCTGAAAAATAGATCCATGTATGTCCATAGGTGAGATATAATTCATCCAGGAGAACTTCCCCTAGTAATAAGTATTTGGAAATAGTTCTAATAAGTATAATAATGGCATGATGAATTCATCTCTCAGCTGAGGCTCAGAATAATCTCTTCACTTTCCTTATAGAATATGCATTTGTAAACAAATAAT
Source organism: Myiozetetes cayanensis (assembly GCF_022539395.1). Taxonomy (NCBI): domain Eukaryota; kingdom Metazoa; phylum Chordata; class Aves; order Passeriformes; family Tyrannidae; genus Myiozetetes; species Myiozetetes cayanensis. Next base: position 15,944,955 of record NW_026088185.1, on the reverse strand, counting down.
GATGTCTCCTGATCTCCCTTTCTGGGATCCTTTTGAGCCAGAAAATTATTTTTTTAATAATTATTACTTGTTTAATAATAACAGACAACAGCTAAGGAACAAGTTGATACAAGTTGATACAAGTTGATATATTGGTCATTTCAAGCAAACCAACCATCTCTACAAACTTAGAGGAGAAAGCCATAAGGCACATACTCAGATGCAAAATTATAATCACAGACAGAAACACAGCATAAATCCTCAGCTACCAAAAACTGTCCTAGGCTGGAGACCTATTTTTACTCCTTCTTTAATATCTATCATCTTGACATGTAAAGATGACCAAAAAAATTGTCTCTAGACTTTTTCACTGGTATGTTACTGCATGCTCTTTGCTGCTCCACTCAGTGTTTTAAGGTTTTGAGTCCATTGGTTTCACTTCTGAAAGGTTCAGAGGAGAGAAAGCCAAACAGAGAAGATGGATTTTTACTTTGTTCTGTTTAGCTCCAGTAAAAAAAATATGGCATAAATAAAATGTGCCAGGCCCAGTCCCTTTGAAGTTCTTGCAGGAAGGTCATACACATTCTCACAAACTCTCACAGCCCTCACAGAACAGGGAGTAATAAGTAAATAAGGGGAGCTATGGGCAAGCAGCTAAACACCACATCTGTCCTTAGCTTCTAAAACATATCTATGAGGCTATAGATGGTCAAGCAGTCTGGAGCTGCTCTGAATTATATCTGGGACTCATTCCAGAAAAGAAACTGTAGAAGTGACATGAACCGTCTCTCTCCTTCCCAGCTATGCCAATGATTTCTCTCTTGCAGGCTTATTTTTACTGGGACACACTAAAGAATCCCAGGCTTCATATTGTAAATAAGGGGAGACACTGTTATCCTTTGTAGAATCACCGGGACACAACAGCTTTATCTTTAAGGCTTGCAGTAGATTGTCCCCATTACTTTCTGAAGTGACACAGGAGGAGGCATACACTTAAGAACACTACCTCTGAAATGAACACTGCACACTTGAAAATGAGATCAGTAGAGAATAGAACTAATGAGAGAAAATTCCACATTAAGTTTAATTTTTATTTGTCAGAGGAAACTATTCTTCCAATACTAATTAAGAATATTCTCAGGATTACAAAAAGTGAAGATGAAAAACCAGTACTGTCAACACTACCCGTCTGAACACTGAAGATGTGAGGACCAACCTTGAATTAAATTTCACTCAGTGGAGCCAGAATAAAGAATAGAGCACTGCAGAATATTCCCATCTCTCTTTTCTCCTCAGCAGTCAACTGTGCTTAAGCTACCAAAACTGCTGTAGGTTCTAGCAAGAGACTACAGCTGTAAACAGTCTTTGGAGAAAAAATAATCTTTAAAAAGAAATTCTCCTCCATATTGTCTTAATCATTCTTTTAATAGATATATTGGCTGGCCTGTGTCTTACAACTAGCTATTTATCAAAGTCCACATCCACTTCATACAGCCTCTCTCTAGTTTCCTCTAATTTCCACTTTAAATTACTAGGAGATATCTCTCTGCTTCTGTATTGACCACTAGGAATATCAAAGTATTTCTTTTCTGTTTTATTTTTGTAAACTAGTTGCAGCAATGGAAATGAAGCCTGATCAGTGCATTTTGTTCAGCAGGTATAAAGTCCTTCATTTAGGCAATATTACTGAAGTGCCTACCATGAACTCTAAAGCAACTGGGAGTTTAATTGATTCCTAGAAGTGCAATGAAAGTAGAGCACATAAAAAATGACAGAGTTGTTGTTGATGCAAATGAAAATGTTACAGCAAAGCAGCTGGGGAGAATACTGTAGATGTTTACATTTTCCCAACATTCTTACATTGTTTCTTCCAAATTTTCCAGGCTAAACTCACCTGGTTTTGCTCAAGGCCTGGAATGCAATGAATTGTGTACAGCACCTAATATTTATTCATGCCATTGTCAAGAACATCTTTGCAGCTCCTGCCAAAGTCTGTCATTGAATGTGTTTGTTCAGCTGCATGGCAAAAACATAATACACAGTCATCATTTTTACTTCATCACCTACTCAATATTTTTCTTCTCTGATTAAATTAACTCATAAATACTGTGCTTTTCATGCCAGAAAAAAATCTTACTACATCCATTCAACTAACACCCATTTGTAAATTTTTATGTTCTTCAACATTTAGCTACTTCAATGATTAGTTCTGAAACAATCGAAAAGCCAAATGCCCTAATTTAATGGGGACTCTGGAAACTCTAATCACAATTCCAAAAGATTATACATTCAGGCAAAACCTTCTGCTAAGCTAAATTTCATCATTACTCACTATCAGCTGTAGAATGATGCATAGGAGTGGAGAAAACACAAGGATAGTAAAGCACTTGGTAAAAAAAAAAAAAATGTTTAATACCACTCTGCATTTCCACATGAAAAGATTGACTTTACAAGAGAAGATTGACTGCAGCACAGGTGGTGAAGAATAGTGTTAGGTAGCCAGAGTAAAACCAGAGCACACGAGGGAACCTGGCCAGTCACTTCACTAAGCCCCCCTTAGCTGCTGCTGCTACCCATGGGAGGTAAAGTACAGATATTCTCCTGTACTGCAAAGAGATCTCATACCCTGGATGGCACAGAAAACAGCAGTTTACAGGCATCTGACTTTGTGTCCGGGAATCAGTGGAAAATAAGATTCCCCTGGGAGGTCTGCCCTCTCTCTAGGCAGGTTTAATTTGAGAGATGTTCCTCTTAAACCCATTCTTAAACATTTTCTGTGATGAAGACTCCACAACCCTCTCAAAGAAATCAAGTTTGCCATCTTTAGAGTCAGAAAGCTGTTTTCTAAGGTCTAATTTGAATTTGCCAGAGCAAATCTTTTCTATCTACCATAGAGAACAAATAATTCCTGTAAAAGGCTGCTGTAAATAAAATCAAAGGCTGTTCTCATGGCCCATCAGTCTTCTTTATTCTAGAGAAAGAAATACAATACACTTCTTCCAATTTTTCACATATGTCATGTTGTTGTGACCTGGTTATTCTCCCCTGGATTCTAACTACCTTTGTATCTTTCTAGGAGTTTGGCACCCCAAAACCTGACATAACACAGGCCTTAAACAATACTGAGATAGTTGTTCAAGACAATGTCATGCAAATGGTGTCAAACAATCAGAATACCTGTGACCTATCATATTTCCACTTTACTTGTGATCTGTTTTATGAGGAAGTGAAATCAATTTGACATGATTAGTTACTGACAAATTCCTATTCATCAAGTGAATGAATTTCACAAATTCATATCAGCTGCCACTTATTTCCTTCTCATATTTTGGGGCTTGAATTTCATTATGAATTACAGAAAAAAAACTTTGGATAAATAGACATGTGGCTAGCCAGAATTCCTTTTCTCTTTCTGCCCCTTTTTGGAAGAACTGCCTTCACTATTTACACTTTTTCTCTTTGCTCTTCCCAGTGTCCTCCAAACAATTGCTAGCAAACCTGAGGTGGCCATGATGAACTTGATTCTGTGATAATTAAGAAGTGTGGCAAGAATACAAAAAACGTTTTTCCTGCCCTTATGTTATCCCAGGCAGAGGCTTTACCCTTTTTGTCTGGTGTTAATTACACTAGCCAGCTGCCACAGTTGATGCATTTAGTAGAGTCTGATCCAATAAAAAGTACAAAATATTTCAGTTGTCACAGCATCACCTATCCTTTTCTCTTGAGCTTTCTTCCCAGTTGTCTAACTTTAGAAGACTTTCTCTTCCTGAAGACTATCATTTTACTTCTGCTGCTTCACCTTTCTCTCTCCCTATGCATTGTGAGTTCTGTCTGTCACAATCACAAGTGCTGCTGCCCACACATGTCTGTCTGCCACAAGTGCTGCTGCCCTCAGTGTTCTGCAATGGAATAGTGTCATATCTTATGCCCATTCCTCAGACCCTGGTTTCTTTCTATTCACACCGAAGAAAGTATTGAACATTTGCTCAGGCCCTTTGAATGTCCAAGAAAATCAGAAACAAACTACTTGACTAAGTGAAACAGGAACTTATAAGCACTCAACATCAGCTGTCTGACAATGTGTCCCTGAGATATTACCTCTTTGGGGATTTTAAATAGTTAAGGCACAGTCACAGTGTGCACCCCTGATCACAGTGTGGAGGCAGCCTGCAAAAGTAAGCAGAACAGAGGAAGTAATGTGGAATAGGCCCCCAACCAGCAAATTGAGAAAGATGAGTTGTGAGTTATCTAGTCCTGGCTGAGAGGTCTAGTTAAGTCATAGGACTGAAAAGATGTCTGACAAGAATAATTTTGCCGATGAAGGCAAAATCTAAAGGAAGTCTGGCTCTGAATTCCGAGTGTAAACACAAGGATTCTGCAGCTAAACTGAATCCAGATCAAAATGAGCCTGATCTTCACTGAGCTTTCATTATTCAGTACAACACGCTAGAGAAGGTGAATTTCCTGTTGTCTTTGCTGTCCTTGCTTCAAGCAAATCACAGGTATCACCAGACCTGAGAAGATGCCTAGGACCTGTTCAGCAAGTCCAAAAGATCTTTTTGCCAAGGTAAAAAGTGGGTATCTGAAACAGTCTCTCAAAAATCAGAAAACAGCCTCTAGGAAAAAATCCCACAAGCCTCAACTCATTTGGAAGACTGATTCACCTTCAATTCTTCCCTTTAACTCTCATCAACCAGGAATTTGCTAACCAGTGCCTTTACCAACAGTTTGATATTTAAAGAACATATATTTTGGGACTTCAGAAGAGTCTACTACTTAATAATAAAAATTATCCCTCACTTGAACTTCCAGATTTAATGTTTTGTAGGAGAACCAAACTGTGATATTGCCTATGTCTGTTTCTTCTTCACCGTCATACATATTCTTTGAGCTCCATTCTGGACATCTGAGCATGTGATAACCTTCCTTGCTTTTAACCTGCTTTTCCTTCCTGAAGAATCTATATCCTTTATATCCTATATATTAATATTCCAGTCATATGAATTCTTTCACCAAGTCTCTGATTACTCTGATTCAGCTATAATCATAACCAATTACTCAGTTTTCCTTGTTTATTTTTTATTTTATTCAGTTTAATTATTTATAATACTCATGACTGACCTACTGTTTTGTTTCTTGTCCTTGTGACTTTATTAGGAACAAACATCTCTCTATTACATGTAATTTTTTAACCTCATGTAAGTTGGTGGTGATTATTTTTGTACATGGAGTTTTGCCAGCTCTCTTCTTAACTCTTAGATTAAAGTCATTCTTTCCAGGCTAGCAAATGACTGCTGGAGGGTTTTTTTCCTTCTTTTAATGTGGGCCCAATATTTGCCCAGCAACTTAGAGAATATCACTAATAGTCAAGGTAAAATAACATCCTTCCAGTGTCACAGGTATAGCTACACGTTCATCTTCAGGCTGTCACTTGACTGTCAAATAGAAGGTTTTGCATGAGTTCCACCTGAGTTTCTGATCTCAATGTCTCCATCCCCTTTCTGCAAACCTTTTGATCTGCATTGCTTCCAACAGTATCTCTGTGACAGGAGAGGAGGATGCAATAGAAGAGGTCAATGAGGCAGATGAGTTGGAGAAATAGTGATATTTTGACCCAAATTGATAGGAAGGAGTATTTCTTTGGGAACTTTGTGACTTACTTGTCACAGACTTTTCCCTTTTTGGCAAAGTGGCTGCCTGTCCATGAATCTTCACAGCTCTTGATGGTTTTGGCTTTTCCCCCCATTATCACTGAGACAACCTTATTGTGTTCAGAAAAGGGTTGTTCTCAGTGTTGTCAGGCGGCTGGCATGGGGTCAGACACTTTGCTTACAAAATGCAATAGACTATACAGTCCCTCCTTCAGTGGTGGACATCACCTAATCTAGTTTACAATATCTATTTGTCTAGTTTCTTCAGTGGTGATTGTATGTACTCTGTTTTATGATAACAGATGCATCCCTGCCTGACCACTTGCAGCTCTTTTTGCTGCTTCATAAGAGATTTTAGGAGCAACCACAATCCAAACCAGATGTCCTTTCCTACCCAGCCTTCTTTGAAGGAGAATGTAGGTCACACTCTGTACAAATCTAATGCAGGACTGGAGCCAAGGCATACAGGATCAGGTCCCCATCTGGGCACAGCATTCAGTTTCCTAATTCCTTGCACAAACCAGGATGTTATATGTATAAACAATTACATTATTTGCTGCACTTCACCAAAGCGTAGTAGAAAACCTGTAGATTCAGGGTGGAAGAGAAAAGGGGGAGGAAGAGCAAGACAGAGGCAGCTTTAAAACATACATATGCCTCTGTGGGATGTTTCAAGAGCCCAAGTAACTAAGTTATGGTGCACCCTGAGGTGTTAATGGGCTGCCCCAAAGTCTGAAAATCCATGTAATTAGGCAATGGAAACACTCCCTTCAGTCTCAACATAGCCCCATGCCAGTCAAAAGCTTTTTCCTCAGCTACTGAGTAGGAGGAATTTTACCCAGCCTAGATTTGTTAAACTGCTCTTTACACCTCTGTACCTGGAGTAAGGAACCACAGCCCAGGTGAGAATATGCCACTTTTTCTTGCATAAGGCTGACATTCTCTTTGTCAGTGACGTAATAGTAATTTTTTTTAATCATATGGCTAGAATAGGGCTATCACCTGGCTAAAATGCTGGCCGTCTGGCTAGGTACCTACCACCTGAGCAGCACTGCTGACATGTGGCAGCCATGCTTTCAGTCACCAGTCATATGAAAACTGGAGGTGACTATTCAGCTGCCAGAGACAGGGCAGAAAACTAATGGGGGAAGAGCAGGTCCTCGATCGTTATCTCTTTGAAGTTTTATTACAGCAGAACTTCCTTCTGAATATTCGACTGGCTGCAGCAGGAGTGCTGCACTTCAGTGGGCCTCTGTCAGACTCCCTCTGATGAACATTAACATGCAGGCTTGGGAAAAACCTCTATACTCCAGAACACACTAGGATCTGCTAAATAACCCGAGACTCGCCTCTGCTAAGTGTTGTACATACTGGGGAAGGAAGCCTTTTGTTACAGGTTTTACAGCTATTATTTGCTTTGGGTTTTGTTTTGTTTTCAAAGAAAGGAAAATAAAATGAATTTAACAAGTAGGTTTCAGACCTTTTACAAGATAAATTGATAGGTTTTCTGCATGATTCTCATGTTTTTACATTATTGCACCCATTTAAATTACCCTGTTAGTTCTCAGTGTTGGAAAACCTAGTGAATACATATGGAACCCTTAACTTGCTTTGCAACTATTTGAAGCATTTAGGAATCTATCAACCAGAAAAGAGAACAGCATATTGCAACTACCATATGGGCATTAAATGTGATCTTGTCAAAGGAAAAGAGAATTAACCATTTTTTACATTCCTCATGGCCTGCATTTTTTTCTTTCAGAGTATGAATTGTTTCTAATCATGTTTTGTTTTTGAAAACTCATTACAAGCCAAGGAAATATCCAGGTTACTAAAAAAACTCAGTAGGTTTATGGTCTTCTTCAATGATTACCTAATACATTTGTCTCATCTGCTTTCCTTGTTGTGTGAAAACACACTGAGGAAATGTGCAAATGTAGTGAATTGTTCCCAACTCTTTTATTCACCTTTCAGCATTCTAGTTCCTTCCCTTGGCATTGATACCATTATGCATTTGTCAAAGACAGACTGTCACTTTAGAGCTTCTATTATGTGCAAGATTTGGCAGCACATTTTACCTTTGGGATTTGCTTATATCCTTTGCATGTTATTGTACTGCTTTGGCATTCAGCAAATTCAGTACACCCTCTTCTTTGATGTTCATTCCAGCCCCTAAATGTGGAAACAATGACTGAAATTTTGGATCAAAGCATCCCATAGATGGCAGGCAACATAATTTTGTGATAATGTACATGAACAGAAAGAAATCCCGCCGCTAGAATCTAAGTCTCTAATTGTTCTACGATTTATGTACTTTAACATTCAAGAAAAGGAAAAAGAAGGAATAAACAATGTGGAGGTCCAGCTGAATTCCTACTAAAGTGTAATTTCTCAATATAATTAAAAGAAAAAATCCTTTTTTATTTTTCCCCAGAATTGAACAAGAAATTACAATGTCTGCCTCATATTTGTTCTAGAATCAAGGGAAAAAACCAACCTTCCCACTTTTTACTGTTTCCTAAAATACAATAGCAAGCACAAATACAGTAGCCAATGAAGTTAAATGCAAAATCTCATCTGTGATTTAAAATAAAAGAAGTAAAACCATTTTTAAACCCCCAAATTATTTTCAAAACCACCAGTCCCATTTATATTTTTGGTGAAAATGAAAACGGTTTGGTATAGCTGATTTTAAATTAGGTCCCACTGACAATGAGTCAGTCTAAATTCAGCTTCCTCGCCATTCATGCGGGCAGATAAAGGTGTGCAGAGGAACTAAAATATTTGGGTTTACTGGTGCTTCATTTTACATAAACCCAAAATAAGTTAGATTAAAATAAATGGAAAAAAACACCAAAACTACCATTAATTATGCGATTTATTTTTTTATTTTTTTTTTTTTTTGGTAGCATCAAGTGCTAGGACAGGTACGCAGGTTATTACAGTAACTTATTAACACCCAGGCTCTGACATCTCCGCTGGTGCAGTTGGCGTGCCCGGTGACCCCACACCCACAGGTGCCCCTGCCCGCGTTATCCAAACGGGGCTCCCGGAGGTCACTCTTTCTGCCAGCCATGTGCAACAGTGCCATCCAGTGGCAGCACTCCCTATCCACATCCGGATAACCTCTAGGAAGCCAACAAAATTACTACTTATAAATAAAATAAATGAACATTTTTTTTTTCTTCTTTTTCCCCGTCCTAGTGGGTAGCAAGCTGCCTTCGGGTTAAATGCTAACCACAGAGCAACACATCTCCAGCTGCTGTAAAATCCTCTCATTGTATCCGTGGGCAGATTTTAACCATACAAACCAGAGTGCCCTTTTCTGTGCCTGGGGGCTGTGCAGGGTTGGGGCAATGCCCCGTGTAGGTGAGAGCACTGAGCTCCAGGCTGAGAGCCTTCTAAAAGTGTGCAGAGCTGCACAGACCTGGCACTAGGTCACGCCTTACCTGAAGCGTGTATTTACCACTGGAGCAAGACTGTGACTAATCCTGGCATTATTTGCCACTTAGGGTTGCTGGTTTAGGACCCTAAAATCCCACCCCTCCTTCTCCTATATGGCACTGAGTTTCTTTCAAGTGATAGCAACAGCTGTACTTTATACTAAGGTGACACTCTTGATTGCTGCATTTAAAACTCTAATATTCATATGCAAATAAACATCCTCCAGACTGACATACACGTATTCGTTCTATATAAAGCTACACAGAATAAAGTATTGCCATAGTAATTAATTCACAAGAGTATTAAATACCCCCATTGCTTAAAAAAAGTTATATGAAGATATATGCACAACAGAAATCATGCATTTGATCATTCAGAGTTTCCTTGTTGTGACACAACCTGCCCAAGGCCTTTAACTATTTAATTCCCATGTGATAACTGCTGACAGAAGGGCTTACTATTTTAGTCACTCTAAGGATGGATAGACTAAAATACAGAAAGTCTAAATGAGTTGCCCAAAATCATGTCACAAAGCACTGATACAGCCAAGGAACAGATCATACAGAACTGACCTTTAATCTCCAACCCAGGCTACTAGCTCACAGTAGGAAGGGTGATTGTCTTTTTTATTCTAAGCAAGAAAATACAACTCTGATATTTTAAATGTAAGAAAAGTGACAGAGTGTGTTTCAAGAAAAAAGCTGCAAACGGTTAAACTTTCAAGACTGAGGGAGCATCTGCTCATGGGAACAACCACATTAAACTTTTGTCCACAACATCTATCAAGGAAAAAACCCAATCCCTATCATCTGAGACCAGATACTATTCAGGGCTTGAGCCAATGATCAGCACAGTGGACCTGCTCATTCAGGCCCTGTCCCAGCAGATCCTGTTGCAGGAATGCTGCAATAGGCTTATGAGCAACACTTTGGGAGTAAATATGCATAGTTCCTTGCTTAAAGTTACAACCATGTTCAGCCATCCTTTTGAAAAGGAGCTTAATGATAAATGAACATGAATATTTTAGTGCCTTCTCTAGAGAGAACAGGATATTTCAGAGCCCAGAAGCCAGTAACATGTGCTTTGGCAGGCAAGCTCTCCTCACATCACATTCTGCTTCTCCAGCCGCTCCAGTTCAGGAAAAGGGACATCTCAGCATCCATGGAAAAAACTTTTAGTACCCTCCAGTTTCCTCACCTCAACCTCTGCTTTCCTTCCTTGATCCCCTGTGCCCATGTGCCTTCCCTGAGGCTGGGCACAGCTGCACTGCCCCAGGTGCCCAGTGGTTGCCCTCCGACAGGGCTGACCCACACCTCACCCCAGTGCTACCATGTCCTGCTGGCCTGAGGAGCAAGAGACTGGCACTGGGAACCTGTGCTGGGCTCCTCCTCACAGCCCAAAGACCCTATCTGTTTTGGGGACCTTGGGTGTGTTTGGTAGTACAGTAAAGAGGTCAACCATGGTGGTCCATGTATGTTTGCTTATAACCTTCAGATAACTGTGTACTTTAATCTATTGCCTAATCTAACATTGCATTACATTTCTTGAGGATAATTTATACTTACAGGCAATGATTTGATGGGATCATGCACAATAAACCTGTCTGACCAAACTCAGATTTTGGAACACAGCAGGAAAATTTGTTTTGAATGGTCGATTGGTCATTTTTTGCATCTCAGAACATATCACACTGTCCATAATAAAACATAAATTCTATAAAGTGGTAACAGGTTTTCTGATTTACTGACAGTTGCTGGTTTGAGTTTTCACAAAAATATTTAGCTATAGGACAGCGTATTAGGTGTATTCTTAAAGGTAAATAACTGCAGCCAATAAAAGTTCAGCCCATAAAGGGTCCCATCTTCTAGGAGTTTTCTGTACCGAGAATTACTACCAGCATAATCATGGCTCCCTGCACACTAATATTTCCTCTGATACAGTATGATCAATGTTGTGGAAAAACATTTATTATATTTCTTCTAGCTACTTAAAGGCATTACTGAATTATGAGCATCGCAAAACGAATCCACTGTGCATTTTTTCTTTATGTGACGTTTTTACAATCTTCATTTTCTGCTTTGCAGCCACTGAGCTATAGTGATCGCACTATGCACCCTCTTCCAACTGACACAAGGGCCAGGAACTCCTTTCTGCTTTATTACATTTGAAATGCACTTCATATGACAACATTCATTCTCATTCTGCATTGGACCCTTATTTAAACAGAGAAGCCATTTTTTTACTGGGCTGTACTTAAAAGGGAGAAGTTATGAAAGAAATTAAAATGAGGGAAGAGGGTTTAAACAGCTGTTTCAAATATGCCTAGTTAACAGAGGCGACAAAGTTTTGACTCAAAAGGGACAACATGGACAAGGATGTATCAAAGCTGTTCTTAAAATGCTAATAATTGTAAAGATGGTAGTTTATTTTCTTTTATTTTACATGTTTTGAGATGCAGTGCATTACTGGGGTATTATAACTTCACTGGAACAAGAAATGAATGAGTAAGGAAGGAATAAATGAAAGCTGATTCAGCTGCATAGGATACAATCTTGCAGAGGCAGTCCACCTAATGGCTACCACTCACAGCAATCGTAGTCTGATTAAAACCTTGTAGTAGGAAGTCAGTTAAAATAAGATGGAAATAGTAGCAGGTTCATTGAAATTGTATTTTCCTTTAGTAGAAGAAAATAGATCATAACTCTTCAGAAAAAAAAGCCTAATAAGTCATATGTAAATGTATAATTCTCTATAGGGATGAAAGAATTATGCACTCTTCCTGCCTTCAATTCAGTGACTCATCCAAATCAAAGTATAAACAGAGAGTGAGGCAAGAGAGAAATGTGTAAGTTTGAGCACTTGAGCTCATGATTTATGGCCTAGAGCTACAGCCAACTTTATTTCAAAAACAACTTCACCTATTATAACCTTATTCTGGACTCTATGGAGATGGGAGAGGGTTGAACAGCATTAGAATATCAAGAGGAGTTCACAAACAATTCCAGTCTCATTCTCACTTCCCTTTCCTCTCTCGCCCTTAATGCATACATATCATCTGTTGCCTCCTTTCCTGCTCCTTGATGTAGGCAGATCATGGTACCTCTCTCTTGTCTTCCTGTGGGAATTGGCCACGGCCTCTTATTTATCATGAGCTCTGACTGAAAGGTTCCTCCCATGTTTTTGTCTCTTCTTGTCTGAAGGACAGCACAATTCTGACAGGGACACCTTTGGTAGCCCTTGAAATTTGCTAATGATGGTTTTTGGCACACTCCAGCTGATGATGAACACTTGACTACCATCTTTGAAGCACTGCACAACACATCAATTAGGCTTTGGTTTGTGAAACTATTGCATCAGTTTCCAGGAACTGATTTATTAAATATATATCTGTGCATGTTTTATGGAGATTGCATGCCCATTTGCATTTTTCCAGAACTCTGTCTTTAAACTCTCTAGTGGTAATCCTACTTAAGACAAATTAATACTCTCTAAACAGCTTTAGAAACAAACACAGCCAAAATAGTAGAGCCCACAACAGATGATTAGCAAGGGCAGTCTCACAACTAGTTATGGCCTATCACAGGAAACCTGAAGTCGTCAACAGAGATGACATTTCTTCAAGTGAACAGCGATGCTGCAAGCATTCCTCTAAAGAACTTCATTGTCAGTCACGGATCAACATCACAGCTACAGGACATGGCCTCTTTAAGCAGCTTAGGTTGTTTCCCTCCAAAATAGTATTCTGATGATATGCAAGAGACACAAGACTGGCTGTCAGCCAGGTTTTAAAGCATAAATAAGCCATGATCTCACTTGCCTACAGTCTTTACAGGCGACAGTAGCATGTATGAGTGACTGCTATATTTAGGAATGACAAGATGGGCATTATTAATAGCTTAATTGACATTAATGCAATTACCCCTATTCTTATTACAGTTAGTAGAATTACACAGAAAGCACTGGCTGAGGCCTCATTTTCCCTAGAGCTACCCAAGGATACGACATTTTCCACCACACCAAATCTAGTCTTTGACATTAGATACTTAGCTACAGAATCATTCCAGTATATCATTATAAATGCATTATAATAAAGATGTTATGAGGTGTTGGATATTAACCCCCAGCCCCTGAAGAGAGATAAATACACTGACTGCAAGATTTCTGCTTTTGTTGTGCAATGAAAAGAGAGTTTTGCTCACAACTAAAGAATTATAAAATGTTATACTGATAATTAAAAAACAGACTTAAGCTTCTTGGGTCAGATTAAAGCTAAACACATCCTCAACATAAAAAATAATATATCTGTAGGATATAAAGAACCAAATTTTTTGTCCATCACAATCAATTTACAATTTCATTTACAGATGTTTATTTGTGTCTATACTGCTTGGAGACACAGTTATCATATTTGCATATGCAAATATCTCCATTTAGACATCTGATAGCTATGCCTGATCTCCAGGAATTTTGTTCCCTTTTGAAATTCTGTTTGCTTGTTTGTTTCTTACTCTTAATCTCTCTTCAATATAGAAACACAAGATCTTCCAGGCTCAGGACTGCCTAATATTAACCTTTTATCAACCGTACAGGAGTCACGAATTAAATCAGTTTCCAGCACAAATAAAAACAGAGAAATAAAAGCATCATGACCATATATTAATTATACTGAACTAGCATAGAGGTGCATTTAGGATCACCACACTAGGCATGGGATAACATAATATAGCAATTGCACACTGTTTCCTACACAAAGGAATTGCATTGTAATACAAGCAACGTAAACACGAAACACTAATCAGTACATGTCGGTCATTACGAAAACCAAGAAAACAGCAGAGCCCATAAAAACCCAAACTGGGATCACAAATTGCATTTTCAACCCAAATATAAAGTTTTTCCAATGAAACATATTAAAAAGAATAACTATATGGCTTCATTGGTTTTCTGTGTTTAGTTTTTTCTAATTCATTAAACTGAATTGTGATTTTGTTTTAAGTCTGAAGTCCATTGTAACAAATCCTGTCATATACAATTATCATTTTATATATACGTAGGAGTTTCTATGTCTGTATTAGCATGTGTACATACTGGTATGCACATGTATAGAGGAAACCTTTGTTGCATTCTCTGTTCTTATTACCTCCTGAGAGAAACCTGTAGGCACATAGATTATAAACTTTTAAAAGTCATATATCATTGTGGTGCATTCCATTTTTAGTGAGTCTTTCTTGGAGGTGACTGAGAATAAATTCAGCTTGAACTAGTCCCTGAAAGAGATCTGTCTCCAGTATAACTGACTACTCAGCTGTGGTAGTTTGTCAGCTTTCAGGCCAGGGTTCATGTGCCTTATCTGTCCTGGCTATGCTCCTGATCACAGCTCACACTCCCAGAGAGAACAACTCCCATAATAAAGAATGAATTAAAAATGAAGCTCTAGCACCAGCCAGGCACTTCTTATCTTGTAAAGTCTTAAGTCAGGTACTTCATTATACTTCAGCTCTTCTTAAACAAATAATCTGGCATCTGGTGAAAACGCTTTCTGGGAAGGTTTTATCTGCTCTAATGTGAAACTCAAGACAAGGCTATAGGATATAATTTAGTGTTTTAATCGAATCCTCAGTTCACAATATGCACTGCGTATTTTTTGAGGATAACATTTAAGTGTTTGCAAAGTCCCTGTATTTTTTACAGAAAACATTTATTTTTGACTACCAAATCGTTAATCACTGAGGCTTATCAGCTATAGGGGAAAAATAATCAGGACAGCAGTGGATGTCTTGCCTATTGATCTCTCCAAAGCAAAGCTGGAGGCCTATGGAGAAGATCCCATGGTCCACTAAAAAGTGTGAGTCAATGTCAGGAGAGATGAAATTTCACAATCTGTAGAAATAAACAGATGATCTACCGTCCTTTGTCAGCCTTCAAGGTTAGCATCATTCAGATTTATAATATGCATGGGAGGTTTTAGAGAAGAAAAAATTTAAGTCTGTGTTATTTACTTCATTATTTCACATTGCAGAGCAAAGAAAAATAGACAAAAGTAGCACTACTTAGATACTATCCTAATTAGCTGAGATTCAACAGCATTACGGAATCCCCATTCTTCTCTCAGAGGAGAGGACAGGAGCTTCTGCAGCATCAGGGTGTCTGCAGTTAGGAGGAATTCTGACCTACCCTGCACTGACTGGATTGTAAGGTCATGTCTGAGGCTCAACTCACTGAATTCAAGCTTAGCTTTGGAAGACATCTCTGGTATTAAAAAGTGTAATATAGCTCAGAAGACATGGATACATTTCTTCTCTCTGCTACAGATTTCCTGTGCAATGGATAGTATATGGAACCATTTTTATAAGTAAATTGCCTTAAGAGAACAGGATTCTTTAGTCTTTGCCCAGATAACATCTTGGGTCTGCCTCACAATCCCTTTTGGAGAAGATGCAGCAGCTAAAGAAATCTCTACTCTGTAGAAATTATTGAAACTACAACCCACTCACTCCCTGAAGAATGCGTGGAGCCCATTAAAGAGGCACAGAGGGCTAGTGTGCAAACTTCCTAGCTGCTGCAATTCATTGCCTTATATATTGGTGTCTTAAAAAAAAAAAAAAAAAAAAAAGAAACAAGTTAATTAAAGTTATATACCAGGCTGTGAACAATGGCAAATGATGGCTTTGATTCACAACCCTGCTTGGACTTAGCTGCAGCAGCAGCAGAAGTTACCGCCCCTCTTTGTTACCCAGTCACTGCAGCCAAAATCGTGAAAGATGACCAGCCTATTATCCAAATCTGGTTTTCAGGCTATAATCTAACACTGATTTTCATCTGGCCCTGGAGCTGTCATTACCAAATGTCTGCGCAGTGAGTGACCAAATGTTCTAGATAAAAGTGGAAGCTGACAAAGGGAAAAAAAAAAAAGAGAAGCCATAGATTGGATATATTTTAAGATTACCTTGATGACACCCTTACCAGAACAGAGAAGGGAGGGAGATAACAGCCTTAAGGCCTTAGTATCAGGCACCAACAGCCAAAGACAAACACGTCCCAGGAATGACATCAAATTAATTTCTGACAACAGCTGCATGGCTAAGGTACAGCAGACCCACAAGTCAAGGCCAACAGTGAAGAGGTTATTGGACACTACCTGTATATTTAGTTAAAATTTTGTTTAAGAAAGTCAAACCTTGCTGTTGTGGAAACAACTCTGACAAGCTCAGTTTTGAACACAAGGAAAGGAGTAAAATAAATTCCTTTTCTGCCATGTTACTATCACAAAAATAATAAGCATCTTTTCCCAGCTCCTAGGATAAAGGACATTTCCTAATCATCACCTTAGGAAACACACCCATACTTCTGATGACCATTCAAGCTATCTGTACTGTGAATGCCTTGATAGGAGACTGTCCTGCTACTACTTTCCTTCACAGTCTCAGTCCTGTCTCAGGCTTCTCAGGCTTATCACAATAAGAATGTGCTGTTTTGCATACTAAAGAAAAAACATTGCTGTGAATTTTTACAGGATTGAAAACTTTTATATATGGGAAGTGTCACCAGCATGTATTGAATCAGAATTATCCTTTTTAAAACCAGTTAAATAAGAAGTAGTGCAGAGAGGAGGTCACTACTTCTAACCACTTTTGATTGCATCAACTCCAGTTTTATTGCTGTTCCCTGTTTTGTTTCTTTTTCATGTCAAGGCATTGTTCACACCCAGCCTTTTATGAAATGACACCCTGATGCTGCACCAGGTTTTTCCTGCAAACAAAGTGACTTTCATACAAGCTCCTTTTCAACTTCAAAAGTAAAAAATTTTTGTAGTTATTAATGATCCATTCTTGTGACTATCCATGGGTGAAGGGCATTTGCCTCACATCTTTAATAGCAAATAATTAATGAGGTGTTGGAAATTAACAACAATTAACAATGCCTGGGAACAACAGCAGAAGGTGTTTGATCCTGTTTAGATGAAGTTGAGAGAATTTGTTTCTCAGGCAAGGGCTTGTACCTGCAAAGAGGGAGAGATGGAGGGGGATTTCTAATGTGATCCTCCTCCTTCTGCATTACCTTGTTGAAAGTCATTACAGTGACTTGCCAAGTTGGAAAGAGAACAGGAAGGTCTCTGTCTCTGAAATACAAGTACATCAATTCTAGCTTCTAGAGGTACTTCAAACCTAAAGTTCTCAGCCTTCAAGAAGACAAATCAGAACTTTCTAAGTGGGATCATAACCCCAGAATTTTTGCAGTAATCAGGTAATTTCTGTTGTAAACACAACATTCTGGTCTTTTGTATTCGATTATTCATGATGACATCATGGCTGTAGAATGCTTGCACGTGTTTTGAAAGGTTAGGTATGCTCATGGAAGATGTACCACAGCTCAGGTAATACAACAAGAATATTCTGAAAATATTCACTGTGGTCTTGTTTTGTCCTTTTGGTCTTGCCCAGGCATTGACAAGATACTTGACCTAATGTAGTACAGACTATCCATTTCCTCTTATGTTATATGCAAATAAATCCCTTTAATAAACAGGCAAAATAGCTATAAATATGTGTAAGGTAGGAAGGGGAATGGGACTATTCCCTTTTAAGTGATATATTTACCATGGTCCACAGAAATGAAAAGCTGATGAAGAAATTCAGTTATGTTTTTCCCCAGTTGCTCATGCTCCGCTCAGTACAGCAAACAGGAAGATAAAAACTTTGAGATAAACAGTCAAGTCCCCACTCCAACTCCTCATCACAATTTTGCAGAAAGATCTGCTGGAATTGAACTGAAGAACATAACTGCGTCTGTTTACTCTCTCTCTAAATTTGAACAAGCAGCTGTGGAAATAGCTTGGGCTGACCTTTTCCCTTATTGGAAAGCAAAGGAAGTATAGAAATTTTTCAGGAACCTGCCCAAAACATACAGAGTTTCTTCAGCCTTCTAGCTTGGAATCCTCCAGTTTTAGACTGTGGGGCATAGTTTAAAGTGTTGCCCAATGCCCAAAAAAGATCTACAGCATACAGCAAGAAAACAGACAGAGGAAAAATTTTTCCACCTGAATAAATGAAATGCAATAACATCCTAATCTTTTGATTTATATATGAAATTGGAAGTGTCTCATTTCTAAGAATGAAATTATACAACAGAACTGAATGATAATGGTACATCACACACACTCTGACTCTCACCTTTGCCCAGGTGAACAGAAGACATTTTGACAAATAATGCTCTAGATGTAAAATACCAATTTCCTCAGCATGAGTTCAATCAATGATCCCAACTTAAAAACTATTTGTTATTCATCCCTGAATTTCCACATTTTTGAATAAGATGTTACTATTGGCATTTCTACATTCAGTAGGGACTTTGCAGTTGTTTGGTGTTGGAGGTTTAAGACACTGACTCCAGAAGTAATTCATTCTGTTCTCTTTCTGTTTAGTGTGATGAAAAGACTAGATTTGGTAATTCCATATACAAATGCAAATTCCATATTCAGGAAATTTAATAGAATGCAAATCAATTGTATTTTGCCTTTGGTTTCACACTGTGGAGATGATTACTTGCTCTGTGAATCTGATGGTCAGTAGAAGGTAATGAGTGTACATATAACTTCTCAGTATTATACTCACAATTTTTTATTTCAATCAGGCACTACCTGATTCTACAGTTTATTACCTATTTTAGGTAATGTATTAGGTCTGTATTCAGATTTTTTGTGGGAAAACCTTTAAATAACATTGCAAATACTGTGGAAGGATAAAAAATATGCATAGAATGCACATCATGATACATGAAATCAAAATTTTAGAAAATGAGTTTGTTTGATTCAAGACAATAATAGCACAAACTCAAGCAAAGAATGGCGGGTGTTACTCCATCCTTTTACTCCAGAGCTACATAACATGAAAAAAACCACAAAATAAGGGTGTAACAGAATATAAAATTCAGAGACCAGGTCTGCAACTATAGGAGTCTTGTCTGTAAAGAATAAGATGGTGAAAGACTGGAGAATGTTTACAGAGACAAAGCAGATACAAGAAACTTCAGAGGCTTCTGTGTGAGGTTAAGCCTCCACTTTTCAGGTCAACTGCTGTGGACAAATTTGTCACTCCATGCATTGTGAGTAAGTGATGGGAGCTCTGTATCTACAAGCAAGGGTCAAACACCATACGCCCAAACTGATAGCAGACAGTTTCAGCTGAGCAAACCAGGTAGAGAAGGAATGCACTTCAACTGTTTTTAGCATCCCATTGGCTTTATCTGTACTTCTAGGCATGACAGCATGCCTGGTATTTATGGCTTAAAAGAATTTCCGTCTGTAAGTTTATCACCTTGTAAAAATCAGTGAGGAAACTACTTAGATACACCCAAGCCAGCTTGCAACAGGGAAGACAGATTTTATTCTTGTTTTGTATACCAGAAAACCTATTAGCATGTTGTTATTTAAAGGTTTCATTATTAGAGATCTGCTGTGTTTCAGAAGAGCCAAACTGCTTCAGCTCAGCAGGTCCAGCTACTGCTTTACTCTGCCTCCAAGGTCATAAGCAGATGCCTATGCAAGAACAAGAAGAGGGGAAACACACTTCCCTCTCATATTCTCCGGTCTCTTCCTATTTTCAGTGTGGGGACATTCTGAAGCAGAAGTTGTTCCTATACTTTTCATATCAATTAACCTCTCCACTCCCCTTTTAAACCTCTGTGGAGTGCAATTATCTACAAGATGCTCTGGCAAAAATTCCAGAGATCTGATATCCACAGCATAAAGAATCCACTCCATCCTTTGGTTTCTGCTACAGAATACTCTTAGCATTCTATTTTCCTACTAATCTTATCCTAGTTTTCCTAGTTGTTTCACACAAAGCCCGAATGTGCAGTCTTCCTTCATGCTGCATTTCGACTGACTCCAAGTACTGCATGTTTGGGAGATGAGTTGTTAACTTTGGATGTTTCACCAAACCAGAGTACTTCTTTGACTGTTTTTTTCTGCAGAAGACCAAATATATGAAGTTGCTACTGTAACCCATATTGTTGGGCTGGATAGAAAGATAGAACTGTTTTGGTTGGAAAAGAGCTCCAAGACCATCGAGTCCAACCATTAACCTGAATGGTCAAAAGCAACTAGCACTCTAAGATTAGCTTTGTCTTCAACTCATGAACTTTTATGCAAAGCTAGGTGCATTGCTAGGTTTTAAGTAGAACACAAACCCCCAAATGATAGATCTAGATTTATAGCAGAAAATAGTATCTATAAGGAGAGTACACTAACTTAGAGATACAGATATGTGACTCTGGAAGTAAATGCAAATATTATGAATATAGACCTCTATTTTATAGAATCCCTTCATCCTCTCCTTCATTTTATAAAATCCCTTTAAAGAATCCAAAGGATCTATTTTCAGAGCAACCATCCTCAGCAAGCTCTTCCAGAACGACTAGAGAATAATTACGCTTCACATATGATAGTGCCTTAAAACCTTAATGATGGGCAGACCTTGGGCATAGATTCTTCACTGTAAAGGTTCCAGCCATACTTGCATATGGGTAGCAGTGTCATAAGTGTCAAGTGTCAAAATTGCCCATAAATTACAGGAGAGGTTAAAAATTATTTGAACATTAAGCTGGGAAAAGAATAGAAAACAGATTTACAAGGAGAAAGAAAGGACTTAGAAGGGCTTTCTCCCACTATTTAGCACACTATGCAGTGGCATGGTCTTCCTTTTCCCCACTTCAATTGCAACTGTGTTCCAATCAAGAGACATCCTTTCCTTTCTAGAAAATTGAACAAGTAAATGAACAAGTAAATTCAAAACATGTTAATTCACTTTCTTCCTTAACTAGTAAGCAAAGTGTTATCCAAATTTGGTTTGTTGCCTTACGTCTCACTGAGAGCTACATAGGACCCTCAGATAAATGTATTCTTACACAGTGAAGTTCTTCCAGACAAAATACTCTACAGAAAGCAGGTAAATATAACCTGATATGCTGGGTATCACACTGGAAATGGTACAAAGCCATCTGTTAGTTAACCATCTGAGAGTATTGATGACGTCATTCACAATAAAAAAGAAATGGGAGGATTGTCAACAAAGTCATAAAACGAAATTATAGTCCCCCGATGTGAAACAGACTCTAACTGCACACATTCCCTGCTTGTGTGTCCCCTCCCCATTGCAGCTGTGTGCTTACCTTCTCTTGCAGATGGTTCAGATCATTTTGCCTCCTCCAAGGCCTTTTCTATTCCTGTCCACCCCACATCACCCCTTTTCATTCCAGACTATTATTTTAGGGATACTGAAGCTGTTGCACACACTTTACCAAACAGAATGTTTTCTCAAAGCTTATGCATGGTGCAAAAATTAGTTTGCATGAGCCAAACTTTGGGATAGAAGTACTACCTCACACTGAAGTCATACCTACTTGACAAGAGGGTTGGTGGGAGCTCAGGGCTTGAAGACTTAGGAACCCTTATTGCAACCTTCTTTCTCCTCATCAAGCCCAGTGCTGTCACAGATCAAGATATTAGGGATGCATAGGACAGAAACCCCAAATATATATATGTGTAAACATGGATAGAGTTAGTCAATGTTTTATGTGTAACTCCATGCAAATGCCAGGAAAGGTTCATAAGTTCAATCAGCAGGGTAGAACAGGACTCTTCAGCTTTTTCCCCACAGAGATATTATCTGATGAAAGGTTTACGGCAAATTAAATATGATTTTGGCATAATATATTAGACACCTATGATATGTCTCTGGGTTTCCTACAATAAATGCTTTTCTTTTTACAGTTAGTTGGAAGATTCTGGGGGAAAAAAAGGACTGACTACTTCATAGGAAAAGAAGGGTGGGGTTTTTTATATTTATGAGAAAACTTACAGTAACTTGCAAATTGCAACACAAATATTTATTCCCCAAAGGCACATTGGTCAAAAAAGAAGGCAAACCACCACCTTGCTCTGATTTAAGCCCTTTGGTATATCACCTTCCCAACTGTTTAATTCAAAAGGAGAGCTCCCCATAGTAGCTTGCTTTCTGAATGTAATCCTGCATTATAAATACTGTCTGAACCCTTCCAAGAGGAATCATTTCCTATCAGACTGAAACTGGACAGATTTGTAAAATGTACCGTTACTACATAGTAACTTCAAGTTCTACTAAGCAAAGATAAAACAATGTCTAGCTCAGTGGGTCTGACAGTTCTATACACAAATTTAAGTTCAAAAGGCTATAAATCCAAAGTCAAAATTGCTATTGAAATTTTTTTTTAGGGGAAAAAGAAAACCCCACCCAAATAATGAATCCAAAATTCAATAGTAATATTAAGCAGATACATAAAACTAGATTAAAGGTCAAATGTTCAACTAGGTTTGGTCACCAATTCATATTGATATCTTTAGAGTTTACCCAATTTACACTGAAAACTGGTGAAAAATAGCCCACATAGAGCTGTAATATGGTAGGGCACTGAAACACCATGTACATTTTTATAGTCCTCTGTTTCTCGATCAGGAAATACTGTATCCATTACCAAAGATCTGAGTAAATACTAGACTTCAGATGTCCTAGCAATACATTCAAATGCATACCATGTTCTCATGTTCTTACCACTACTACTGATTTCTTCCTGTGTTAAGCAAGAGATTGTAACAGCAAAAAAATACCTTTGTTCTAAAACATATTATGTACACACCACAAGATTAATATTTAAATTCTGAGTCATGATTCATATATTAGAAAAGATTTCCACAGCAGTTAGCCTCTTATTTACAGTGGACCAAACACAGGCAGGGTCTTGCATTTGGAGCAAGTCTGAGCAAAGTTAGCTCTTTTAAAAGGATTGACAGTAAGGCCATGACTCTTACAGCATCTGTTGCTAAGGAATTCCAAATTCTCATGAATTTTCTAAGCAAGAGAGATGCTCTCAAAGAAAAGGAGAATGAAATACATTCATTCTCCATTAATGGGAGTTCTCTGTGACTAAGGAACTGATTAGACAACAAAGAGAAATGAGACAGCATCCTTGCACATCTCAAACAGAAGTCACCAATTCAATGTCACCTACCTGCCTTCCATTACCTAAGAGCAGAGCTACTTACTGCAACTGCAATATAGTCTTCCTTCCAAGTTCCACCACATGCTGCATTGTGCAATGTGATTTGGGTACATCACAGAAAAGCAGGTGAGTAGAGGATCAGTCTGCACTGGATAAGATAGCTGGGGGAAAAGGCGTTTTCCAAACCTCTGTTTTTAAATGAAAAAAGGAGTGAGAGAGACAAGTTAGGTATCTCTCTTCAGTATATTTTAAAATACTTTCTTATCACTAATATCAATTATAAACATTTATTCTAATTTATAAACACCTGCTTGACATCAATAGAACTGACACACCCCTCCAATTACTTTTCTTATACGATGGCATATTTATTTCACTCTGACGAAATGAGGCTTTTCTAATTTCCTGTATAACCACCCCCAGCTCTCTGTGTATCTCCCATTAAATTGTGAACAGGCTTCACACATATTTTTAGATGTTTGAAAACTGCAGGAAGAGCTTTTTGATGTTTCAGAACATGTTCAGTCCCAGTGTCTCAATATTGTTTACTTGCTAACTCCTCAAGCTTATGCCATCCATATGAATGGACTTCAGGCTTTTGAGAAGGGTTACCATATCATTACCATCTGCCTAAACTGCTGCAGTCAGAGGTCTTTCCTTCTAATGTCAATGCCACTTTGAAAACAAAGTTGCAGGATTCCTCTGTGTCTTGGAACACATTTAGAAGTCAATGCCTTATTTTCTATGATTAGTCTGTAACAATGTCAAGTGTGAAATTTAAATTAATGAGTGCTTCGCTTATTGAAATTACTTCAGCACTTTTGCTGTTTTCATTGATTTCTATTTACTTTGGCAACCACAAATATGAAGAACATATTTCTAGATGTGACTAAACAGACTAATAATATGCTAGTATAGATGCACCTACTGATCGAACATTACACTTAACTCTAAACTTATTTTGAAAAATTAACATAATAGGGGAAATATATTATTTATAAAACACTGTTCATTTCCTGCATTTCAGACAGTGTCACCTTTAAGTTATTTTCTTCCAACTCTCTCCACACTAATGATTGACCTACACTACTGAAACACGGCAGTAAATACGGTATCAACATTACTCCTCCATAGAATCAATTTAAATTTTAACTAATATATTCATCATCCAGTAAATACTATCTCAGCTGCAGATATGGCTGTACCTAACCTTCAGGATATCTTAGCCTCCTACTAGAGGCCAATTTGAAAGAAGAAGCTGTATTTAATTCATAAGAGGTAGACAAAAATCTTTCATTCCCCTCTGTCCTTCCCCACACATCAAATAGTCATTTATTTTATTTGTTAAAAATCTTAAAATTTTTGTATTTCTTGCTAGCATCTAAAAGAATGCTAGTCAGTGGAAAAAGCTAAAGCGATAGTTGCTTAGAAGAGAAAAACAAGGCCGTGATTCTCTGCTTATAGGTTGGTTTGGGTTTTTTTAAAGAAAGAAAAGAAAAGAAAAGATAACTGGAAAAGAGAAAAAAAAAGCCTTCCAAAAGGCTATTCAGTATGTTTGTAATGCAGCAAGTGGCTCAGAGGCAGCATTGTGATGGCTGGAACTCTGCACATGCTCCACAGCATGGGTTACCCTTGGCCCTATAGACATGTTTTTATATAGCACAGCCAAATCCACAGCTATTAATGTTACATTCTCATGACAAATACAACTAAAAAAAAGTAACTAAGAATGGAATCTGACCTTCAAACAACAGAAAAATCACCAGTGCAAATCTCCACTCAGTAAAGGGATGTTACATGAAAATATTGATTTAAAAAAAAAATTAATATTGTAAAAGAATATGGAAAGGTCGAACTTTTTAACTTTCCTTTTGTTTCACAGCCAGATTCTGCAAGTCCTTAAATTTCCCTAAGCAACTGTGTCTAAATAGATCCTTGCAAAATCAGTTATTCAGTCCCTTTAAATACTTGTCTACTAATTAAGAATCTTGGATAATGACCAGTGTACCTGTGACTCTAAACCTGAAGCCCTTGTTCCTGTAGAATTACAAAAGCGAGGATCCTCTGGGCATTACTGGAATATGAACTCTGCAGCATCATGTGTAGTCTAGAAACTTCAACATAGCAGTCTGTTGATGTAGGAGATTTATGAATTCTTTCATAGATAGAAGATTGTGCTAGCACAGTGGTACTTGCTGCATTACAAGTTTCAAGATTAAATGATCTCTCTCTCTTTTGTTTCCATTTTGCAGGAAAACCTGATGCCCATGGAGGATTGCCTCTGGGGATACTTGACCACTAAATATGACAGTTGTGGAAATAGAAAGGTCTCAACCTTCACAATTCCTGTATCTCAACCTCTATGATTTGCTTCATTAATTTCTCTCAATTTAGTAGACTAAAGACTTCATTTTTGTAAAGGATCACATCTGAAATATTTCCTATTTAATTTCCCAAATGAACCTCCTTTCCCCAGACCTTACCTGTGATCCAAATCCCTCTGTTACTCTCAAGTAGATTGCTGCAGCATGACACCAGTGTACGAAAGTCTTTAAACACAGCATGTCACTTTTTAAAATGGCATTTTTAAGAGCAAGAAGGCTATTTATTACTTCAGAAAAGATTGTCTCTATAGTTGTGATTACACAGGAAGAATGATGCATTCTTATCAGAATAGATGACAGTACTTTTCCGTGTAGAAAAGGCTTCTAAGAGCAGATGACAGAGACAAAATTAGCATTTTTCTAGCAAGCATCCCGTCCATGCACATCTGCAAAGTGTTCCTGCTTCCTTCTCTGCAACCACTACTATACATGACTGTTTCTCCTGAAATTAGAAAAGCATGTGAATCAATTTTGGCTTCATGGTTGCACCTTAGTCTGGCTAAGCAATTACAGATGAACAGCAGAAGGCTCACAGATTTTTTTGTTTATTCAAAGATCTCCAAAGTTCCAAGTAAAATGTGAAACCTTTCTTGATGTTTAAATCCAGACTGGAATTTACTTCCTAGTCTTCACTCATTTATGAAGACATTCCAAGGCTCTACAGAAATTCTGAATTCAAATGCCTATACAATGGCCTTTTTAATATAGAGAAGAGAAGGACATGTCTAAGCCTATTAACAGGGCCAAAAGCTTGTACTCTAAAGCCAGTCACAGAAACTGAGATTTGAGAAGGTTGTATAAAAAGGTATGAAGGATGACACAAGCTCTTTAATGAGCTTGTAAAGAATTCTGGAATAACTGTTTGTGGACATGACAAACAAAGGTCAGATTTCAAGTAGGATTTTTAAACTGATTTCACTTATAAAAGTAACACTATTTTTCTGTCATTGATCTCCTAAGTCAATATTAGAAAAACAGTTGAAAGGACTCATTCACTTGATCAAAAAAAGCAAGTAGAATCAACCATGTGGTTCAGTGGAGAAATGCTTTCTCTCAGTGTGATAATACACTCTCACATGAACAAGCCACACCATCAGAAATAGATGGCAAGACTAGAGGCACTTGCTGCTAAGAGCAGAATGCTCAACAGTAGTAACTACTGTGCAGCTCTGGGGCAAGCACTCATTTGCAAGCAATGAGGAAGCAATTTCTTTGGTTATTTCACCTGTGGGGATGTGGAGAACAGAACTGCTGCACAGAAAACAGGCAAACTGGCTGTATTGTCATTTTCAAGGCATACAAGGCCAAAATCAGTGCTCAGTTATAGAAGTCTAAAATAACTAAATTCATAAAATATAGCTATAACTTTCTGGGTCTTGCACTGCATTACAAGAGTCTCACAAAAGCTGCCAGAAGCACTGCACACTTCAGTGAAAAGAGTGAGACAGAATTTCCAAAATTTACTTTGCCTGTTATATTGATAAAGAAGCCAAGTATGGTGCCCAATACAATGGTGACCATGCTGTCACCTCTCCCCCTGCTGCTCTCTCCCGTGGTCAGCTTTGAGTTTTATGACAAGATTACAGTGAGATTATTACATAAGGAAGGCAAGTGCTATTCTGATAAAGTATGGAGAAATTCATCTAACTTTACACTGAAAACACAGAGAAGAAATAAAGTGAGAACTGATGTGAGGGCAAAATTCAGACTATACTGGTGTGCAGGTGTTCTTTACGTGTGGTGCTACAGCTGTACTGGGAGGAACCAGCAGTTCCTGGAAAACAGCTCTCTTCTGAGTTGTGTGAGTTGTCCTGGCACAATGAAAACACAGCTAAACCAGAAACCAAGGCTCTTTGGGGTGTCAGGATATCTTGCTGCTGATTTTAATGAGCTGTCCTGTGAGATCAATTCATCAGCATCCCAAGACCCAATGACCCAAGAACTTCACTAGGTCCTTCCTGTGCTTTCTGACTCTGCCATAGTAATAACAGTAAATGCATAAGAGTTTTGAGAGCACTAAGGCAGATGGCATTGACATATAGACCATTGTCACCTTGCACCATCAAAACATTACAACCTGCAATTCCTAGAAACAGATACTGCAACTGCTCAAAATCCACCAATATTTTTACTCCTTTCACTGTGTTACTCATTTGAAAATATATACGTTGATTGCTGCATTAAATAATTGTCTTGCCCCACACAATGCAGTGTTTTGCATATTTGCTGATGTTTCCCCAAAAGCACTGGGGGAATGAATCATTACTGAAACAATTTACTTTCAGTTAGTGCATGAATGCCTTCCCATGATGCTTTGATGCTTTGTTTGTCCTCCTATAAAAATTATTTATGACCCACGTGTGATCTTTTAAATCAGAATACTTATTCAGAAATCAAAGCTCCAGCATGTTAATGCAAGTAGAAGCCCTAACTAATTTTTCAAAGCCACGTTGAATATTCAAAAGCTAGGACTGAAGGAAAGGAGTTAACATTAATTAATATTTGAAGCAGTAAAATAAAAGCAACAGTGAAGCTAATTTTGCAGGACAATTAATCATGAGTCTTGCTAATTACACATGGGATTTTGCAAATGGTTTTTTTTTCTCAGGTAGCAGAGTAAAAATGATAATCCACTACCCATCAAAATCATTGGCTCCTCACCAATGTCCCCAGCAAGAGCAATTAGTGGAAACAGCAGAGCTCTAGTAATTGCATGTCAAGAGAGGAGAATGTTAGAATTTTAATTGCTCCAAATAAAGACCACTTGCTTATACATACACCTGACTGTCCAAAACTAGTCTGCAAGTTGGAGCAAGTATATAACCACTTCCAGGTGTCTGCACAAAAATAACTCTGTGGGAGAAGCACTCTAAGCAATACATGCAGTTTCTGGAAGAAAAATATCAATATGCACTTATATTCTGAACTGCAGTGTCATCACTCGACTATAAGAACTGGAAAAAAAATATATCACCCACTTGGGAAAAATGTGCATATTCTTTATATTTGCCAAATATTTATTGCTGACATTTTTTGAAGAACTTTAACTATCTTCAGGGTGCCAAGGGCTTCAAATTTACTGAATTTTAGGATCACCAATAAAATGTTTTTAACAAGACATCTCAAGAGGACATAAAATAAAAAATTACCATATTCATGAGAGCAAGCCTGTAAGATTGCAATGCTATAAACTGGATGTTTATAATTTGCTTGTGGCTTTCTTAATTAAAAAAAAAAAAAAAAGAAACCCAAACAACTAGTAATTAGAGACTCCAGTTCCATTTCTGCACTTTATACCAATCACTGACATGCTACTATTACTTTTTTGTTTAATATATCTACATATGGATGCACACAATTGCAAATAATCAATAATATTTAAGTGTGTGTCCAAGTTCTAAATGATGATGGATATATTTAAATATTGCTTTCCAGGAAATTATTACTTCACTGGTCATGTAGTAACTTTAAAAATGTATAGGTTGAAAGAAATGCCTGATTTTTCTCTATTTCTCTTTAAGATGTTTACCATTTACACTCATTTTCAAATGAAATGGCTGAATTACCTTCCAAGTGCCACCTCCTATTGTCTTTTGCTCTCTCCTTCCGCTTCTGTGTACACCATATTGAGGTACTAAACCACTTTCTGCTGTTAGCTTTGTTAAGCATTAAACCGAGAGCAGTAGCCTTAACTTGTCTAAATATATTCTTTACATGTTCAAAATCACTGTACACTGTTTATTACACCACGACTGCTTGAGAGAAAAAAAGCAGGTCATGCAGAGTGCTGCTTCCTTTCCTGAATTACCAGCAGATCACAGGTGTTTATCAGTCTCCCGGAGGTGATTCAGGTAATAAACACCAGGATGGCAGTTTAAATGGTTAGAAGCTTTTCCATCAAATGCAGTCCTTGCAGTCCTATCATTTTGCATATATTGCTCACAAATGTCAAATTATTTATGCAGCCTCCTTAAGTGGTTCCTTATGGTTTTACTTTATTTTTCCAAAGCAGGAACCTTTTGAAGATGTGTGTTCTCATGACAAGGCAAACTATCATTCCATCTGTGAGTCTGACTCATTTCTTAAAGCTCACTGTAGATGTATAATGTCAGTGACCTTGTTTTGCCCTTCTGTTTAGCTCAAATATCTTTTCTAAGAAAGCATCAGTGTCATTGCAGAAGATATTCTGTTGTACAAAGAGATCAAGAATAAACTGTATGCAGTAGAAACTGGCTTTTAAATAAAAGCTTTTTCAAATATTACCTTGTGAAGATAAAATTAAAATATACATCAATTAAGATTTCTAAAACTAACACAGATTTTAGAAGGATTTGCTGTAAATTAAAATAGGATGAGTTTTGGGAAACAAAATGTTTAAACAGAGAGGTTTTTTGTCTAAGCTGACAGAGATGAACTTACGTAAATTTATGCTATTATGGAAAGTTACTGACTGAGACATACCTCTAGCAATTGCCCATTACCTGTTAAT
The DNA here is from genome assembly GCF_022539395.1 of Myiozetetes cayanensis. NCBI lineage: Eukaryota > Metazoa > Chordata > Aves > Passeriformes > Tyrannidae > Myiozetetes > Myiozetetes cayanensis. Next base: position 15,914,974 of record NW_026088185.1, on the reverse strand, counting down.
AACTGGAATTTGTTTCATGGTACTGAATCACCAAGACCATATTTAATGCCAGAGTTGTGACATGAACCACTGTACTGGTATGCAGATCACCTGCTTCTTCCCTTCTTGACAAACAGCGCTGCAATAATTACATAGAAATTCCCTATATGCAAAGTAGATATCAGGAAAGGATTTATGGTTGTTCAACATAATTTAGCACCAGGAAAGAAAGAAGAAAAGCCAGCTCTATACAAAGTTTGTAAGAATCACCAGATCATAATCACTGCACCAGTGGTGTAATAACTCTGAATCACTTAAAATTTCATCAGTTATACCCTCACCTTGTGAAATAATATGGATTTCCATAGAAGTGGTATGGAATAGAAGGTGTAACGAAACACTCAGAACATCTAAGATTTGTTTCTGCTAATTTTCTACAGTTTGAAAATTATGGCTGCATCATGCATATGAGGTAATTAATAAAGTATCACCATTTTGATCATGGTAGGTAAGAGTAAAGAAGTATTGTCCTTTCCACTTTTTTACAGGATGAAAATTAGCCTCAGAAAATAAGCAACTTGCCCAAGAATACACAGCAAATCTACAGAAGCACCAAAACCTGAAAACCTCGAAATCTACCAAGCACTGAAATCGTACTAATCCCATTGGGTTATATATTTTTGACTGAATATCATAGATAAATATACAATTTTGCAATCAGTATCTTTACATCTTAATGAAAACTTATTCAGAATATAATATTAGATATGATGAGGAATGCCAAGTATTGTGCTATCCAGTATGAAATCAAGACTGAACTCCACTCCTATCCCATTGTCTGTCAAAGGCCTAGGATGTAAGTTTTCTAGCATTGTCCATATTTTCATGCTATTTTAGACTGTCACTGAAATAAACCTGTCTTACCTCACAGGCTGTGAAAAAATTTATTGACCTTAATCAATGTATATGAACAAAATGCAGAATTGCAGAAAATGCCAGTATGTTGAAAGCAGACAAGAAAGATTTTCTGTGACTTCAATTTTGGAATTCCAGACACTTCAGAGAACAATAATTTTCAGAAAAAGTGAAAGTAGTTCTACACACCAGTTCAGTTTTACAGGCAGAGGAACAATTTCAAAATGAACTCTATATCACAAGAATGTCCTACAAGTATTAAAAAACTGACTTACCCAGTGAACTTATCTTTTCATAACTATTTTGGAAGAAAACCAAAAAAATTCTTTTCACTTCAGTAAATCATTACCTAACCAAAGCCAATGAAGAAATAAGGTAAAAGGTGAAATACATGTTTAGATCAAAAAAGTAACTCACTTTCTTTTGTCACTGAAATGAAAAACAAAGAAATAAAAACTCCAAAGTAAAAAATTTAACCCTCATTTAATCTCATGACTTAAAGACACTGATATCATAAAGTCTTACTACAAGTTTCTCTCTATTGCATCGGTCTTTTATCTTTGATAAAAGATAAAATACCTTGAGCAAAGCAATTTGAAAAATGGTACTGCACATGGTATGCAAATCGCAGGTGGTTTAAATAATATACATACAGAGCAGCTGGGTTTTATCTGGCAAACAGGTGCTAGTTTTGGATTTGCTGAATAGCCACAATTGTAATGACTTTTCAATGAGAGGTGAAATGGGGACCTGGGGAGTCTTCCATTCATGCTTGTCTAGCTATTTTGGTTTTGTTTTGTTTTTACTAGGAAGTTTCAAAAGAACATAATATATATCACAATATTCTTCCTCAGAATATCTTACTCTGAGTCAAAAACTGGCAGTTAATAAGCCAAAAACGAATGTGTTTAGATACTGGATTAAAACATATTCAGTGATATGTCAGAAGACATTTTAAACAACACAACCTAAAGCATCAAGACATATAAACTACTGCACATCAGAGAAGGTACTTTAAATTTCTAGCTAAGAGTCTGACCCAACATGTTCAAATACACAAGAAGAAAACTAAGTGTCAAAGGCATGAGGTTCTCTCAAATTTGGAAGTACAAAAATGAGGTGTAGTTCCTGTATCTGCCCATAGGTTAATCTGGTTCTTCTAGTAACTGTACCTTGTAAAGTCCCCAGCATTTTGAACATTTCAGGGTGGGATGGTCTGAGGGCTTTTTACCTGCATAACAGAATGATTACACAGACCAATAGTGATTAATGCATGGAGCACTGGCACTTCCTCCCTCCCTCAAAGTAAGAGAACTAGTTATGCTGCTATGCAATGAACTGTGGGGTTTTTAAATATTTTGACTCACAAAACATACATAGGAAATCTTTAATCACAATTGAAGACATATTAATACCAACTAAAGATAAATATTTGGTTTGAATATCCGACACTGAGACACAATGTAAAATAAGACACTATCAGTAAACTCAGAGCTAAACTATGTCCTTCTTTCTTCAGGGGATGCAGCATGTAGAAATGAGTCCTATCAAAACCAACAGCCAGAAAGGACTATTAGAGGAGTAATCTAAACTGAATTAAACACCTGAACAGATATTACAGAGCAGGATCATTAGCTAAATGATTAAACAAAGCTCTTGGGCTTCCTACGTATCCTCTCAGTTATAAAGAATGGTAAAAATACTGTTCTACTGAGCACAAAGCAAGAAGGCAACATTGTCTTTTGGAACAGGACAAAAGCTCTGACTGGAAAAGAAACTTGCCTAAGGTTAATACAATTGTCTGGTTTCAGATACTTTACACTTCCTCTCCAATATATCACTGCAGACTTGCACAGAACACCAACACGTAACCACAGTAATCCTACCTACTCATTAATTATGCCATCAGTCACCCATCCTAAACATGCTGTAGCTGAAATGAAACTGCAAGATGCATTTTCTTTTCCTCAAGGCTCTTTACCTTGGCCCTGTGTCTGTTTTAAGTTTCCATACACGTTTCTCCTCTCCTACAGTCTTTGACCTATTTAGCCTGTTATTTGGCACTCTTTCAGAAAACAGAAATCTAAAAAATGTACAGTTTGGGAGCCAAAGAGAGACAGGGAAATAACCCAACTCCCAGAATAAAAAGGATGTTGATTTGAGATCTAGAAGTTCCTTCCCACCAGACAGATCAATGAACAATTATCTATAAAGCATAAGGCTAGGCAGCAGGGTTCAACACCGCTCAGAATTATTTACTTCTCCTGTAATTTTAAAAACTATTCTCCTTACCCTTCAGTGTGAAATATATGTATGGAGGGGCTCTGAAAGCTGAAAATTCATTAGACGAACTAGGAAAAAAAGCTAATAAAGCAAGCTCCCTGTAACACTAATAATTTGGGGGGTGGCCAGGAGGAAGGGTATACCATTGTTCTATAGAAAGAGTATCTACATATGACTATGTTCAATCTGCTATTCATTGCAGCAAATATTAGTCCAGAAAGAATCAGCCTGAAGTCCCTTTTCATTAGGGGATAAATAATTCTTGTCTTTTGCAGGAATACAGGGCAACTGTGTGAAGAGTTTACAAATTCTGTATCCAGGTTGCAAGAGGTCCATTCATGAAATCTAGATGATGCCAATTTCAGCCTCAGCATGTGTCTCCAAAAATTTTGTGGCCTGAGTGTTTTAGTGTCACTGTGCTCTGTGAAGTGCTACCTCCAGTCTCCAGTGCTGTTTCAAAGACAATACAGCAGAGACAGCAAAGACAGTAATATTAAGAGAGAGGATACTGGAAGTTACTCCCATTGTGCCAGCAGGAGTTATCTTCATAGTTGCCATCTGGGCCAGGGTTAGGGTTAGGCTTCAGCAAGCACTGGACATAGTTTCTCTAGAGACTGGACACCAGGTCAGATTGCTACATAGCAAGTGTCCATGCTCCCTAAGAACAATTGTCCATGCAGAAAGCACAAGCAGCAGGATAACAAGCAGCTCTGGGCACTACTGTGGAGCTGAGTTTTTGATCCTAGTCACCAGCTACAAAGGAAGACTCCCAGCATGGCTGATATTTTTCCTCCACCTCCTCCTGCCACTGTAAGGGAAACCATAACTGGAGGTGCTGTGCAGTCTAGCCAGGTGGGAGGCTGAAGGGAGTGCACACACCCCAGCTGAAGGAATTGGCCTGGCATTAATGGGATAAGGGCAAGACAGAATCAAGTTAGCAGGTAGACTGGCAACTACAGCCTGCAGGAAGCTAAAGTACATGTTTTTAAGAAGTGTATTTTGGATGCAGCTTCTCCAGCTCATGAGCTGGATACAAGATCTGAACTTTCAAGAGCTGAGAGTCTCAGGCCCTTTTATTTTTGCTTAAACTATATTTAAAGACACTGCTGGTTCTACAGGGTGCTATGAATTCTAGTTGTCTGTGCCCAGCTAGAACATTACCTCTTTTTGCACTCCTCATCTTCATCAGGGTGAGGTAGTCAAGGCTCTTGTGTTGAGACTCAGAGGAATTCCAGATTGTCTCAGCAAGAGATCTCTCTTTGAGCTTTCTGTAAAAAAACTTCTGACTCATCTTTATGACTTATCATTAATAGCTTGTTCGGAAATATTCAGTGGAATTTGACTTAACTGGTTGTAACTAATCACACAGAAAGGCTGGGCTCCATGTATGAAGTCTCTCTGGTATTTTAATTCTGTTTATGAGGCAGACCCTGGGTGTTGTCTAAACTGTGTTTTAACTTTCAGGGTGTTCACTTTGCCAACAGTCTCTGTGAGGACAGAAAGATTTTCTGATGCTTTGAAACATGTGAAAATATTTGTTTTAAAAAATTATATCAGTACTGAGTGCCTTCCCTCTAGACATTATTGCTGTAAGACTTAGCTTTGCAGCCTCCTCTTGCTCTTTTCCCACCGCTGTGTGGCAATCTGGTAGGTGTTCAGTACAGTTACTTTCCTTCCCAAGAATGACGCTTGCTTCTGGTCTGGAGCTTCTGTCAATTCTTCATACAAAATCATGAAATTAGCCTCCACATCCAGAATTATCAGACCTCTCACCTGGAAAAGAAAGTAAACCCTCTAACTGGCTATAGCAATGGAAGGCAGGTTGGAGTGACACAACAGAGTTCAAAGGCATCAGCCTCCAACACCTGCACCATGCACACAATGTGCTGGACAGTATTCAACCTGAGCTGGGTGCCAGTGCCAGTTGCACAAGTATGACATCTGCTCTGAATGTCTCTGCCAGGATGCTTGGCCAGGAGCCAATACCATTTTCCAAAAGGGTGTTAATTCATGGGCTCACACTCACTTCTCAGAAACAGAGAGTAGACAGAGGAGAAACATGATTTACAGAGTAGATCAAGCAAGTGGATTGTCTCTCTTAAATCCTGATTTGCTTGCCTATGTGATGTAGAAAGCCTCTACCAAAGTGCCAGAGTTCTGTGTGCAGAACTCTGTTAGAAAGAGAGATAATTTAGTCTTCATCTCTGTAAAGGTGACTGGAGATAATGGAGCAGGTTGTAATAAATTTCTTTCTTTAATTAATGCCTCTGAATCTCAGAAAGGGGAAGTCTGCTCTGTAATTAGGTATGTGTTAAGCTTTACTTTACATCAGTCAGGCTCTCCGTGCAAAGTAGCATATCCCATTCTGGTCTCAGAAAGAACAGATATATGTACAAATATACCTGCATCTAATGAACATCATTTATTACTAAGCCTGTGATGCAAGTCCAATCATACTTCCTAACACATGATTTTTCGCAAAGTGTCAAAAGCTAAACCGTTGTTGTGGCTGTTCTAAAGCCATCCATAACACCAAAACAGATCAATAGTGCAATATTCGAATGCTTGGAATGCATGGCTGTCCAGTTTTCCCATGACTGATTAAAATAGGATATTTTTCAGAGTTGCATTTTGAATTGGCGGAAGGGATGAAGACAGAAGTAAGTAAATGTACTCAAGAAAAAAGGTCATCGGGTTTTCTGGAGGCACTGACTGACAGGAACAAAGCCTAGCTGAGCATATGCTTAAACACAACCACAGAGCTTCCTCTGTCTTGTTAGAACATTTCTTTGACTCCACTAATGTCCCTGCAACAGGTTACTGACTTGTTCTTTCCATCATCACTAATGCAAGACTATCATTCTCCTAACTAAAGTCAGTCCCTTTTGAGCTAGTTCATATTCAATTCCCTAAATTCAAAATATCTCTATGATGAACTAAAGATGTGGAAAAATGAATTTAACCTAGACCAACTCTACCTTCTAATGCAGACTTCACACATGTACTCTCAGAAGTTCTCTTCAGAAATTGACAGTAGCACACTGTGGTTTTTGCTATAACAACCATGATGCCGTTCTTGACATCGTCAGACTAAATGGCAAGTGTGAAACCTATTTTAACTATCTTGTTTAGGGCTTTTGGAGGTAATTTTTACACTACAGTAACAGGCCAGTCTGATTCTTAACAAAAAGTGAATTTAATGCTGAGAAAATGCCTACTGCACTTATCAAATAAGGCCTTACTCCACCTTTTGGTAATAAATTGCATATGTAAGTGCTAAGTATAATTTGCTATTAATAATTTATTATTATTATTTATGTTATTTAATAACAGCATAAGCATGGCCAGGAAAGGAGGCAGAATACCCCACCACTTTCTTAAGTGAATAAGTTCCTTCCTCTGCATAAGTATTCCGGCCCAGAGGTATTTTATGTCAGCTGAACTGCCCAGTACATCTCCATTTTTTGCAAGGGAAGGAAGCTTCCAGGTAAAGGAAAGAGGAGACTTAAAAATGAGATACACAATGGTGGAGACCATAATGGTATCTAAAAGCATTTCCAGTAACACAGAAAAATCTTTATTGCTTTCTGCATGCTTGTTAATTACGTTAATCATAATGAACTTTAATACTATTATCTACTAATAGTCTTATATTGATATCAAGGTAGATGCAATACATGTGACTATAGGATTTCCACGCTTGTCTGCATGAAGGACAAATGGAGTGGATTTTTTTCATTATGATTTCTGTTGTATTTTCTTCCTACACCCTGGGTAAAGTCAATCATGTATTGCCACGAAAAGAAATCCATAAGTCATACTGTTTTGAGGTCAGCATTTCCTATTTTGGGAATGGACAGGTTTACAAGTATAGACATAAGATTTTTATACAGCTATGGTAAAAGATAGCATAGGCAGTGATTTGCACACTTAAACTAAAAAAAATTGTAAAAGTTAATATTAACTGTGTAAGAAATTTGAAAATTAAGATTAATTTACCATATATTGCCAGACTGCAGTTTATATTGGAGTGTTAGAGAAGAAAGTTAACTCATTAAAAGGACAGTGCTAATAAAAATGCTTAATACTGCTTTATATAAAAAATATTTATATTTGTCATCACCAGAGAATATTGACTGAAAGTTACACAAAATTAGAATGTCAAGGAAATCCTTTGAGGAAAAAAAAAAACTGAAAGAGAAATAGCATTGCCAGGGATGGCAAAATGGACTCCCACAATGTCTAAATAAAGAGATAAAGCAAATAGTGTGATAAGGTGCTTTGCAAACAAAGAAAAATACTGGCTGCATCAGGGCTCTTTGCCACTGGATTTTTGATTTTTGTGTCGGACATAATGACACTAAAGACCAAAGAAAATACCTCTGTATTAGACAGCCAATGTGTTGAGAGATGTCAACTGACCAATTTCCCTCCATAACTCATATGTTGTGCTGTGAACAGCTAAAATCCAGCTCTGAAAACATGCATGCTTTTCACATTGTCCTAGGCAGCTAGACAACCCCTGGCCTGCAAGGTAGTCTGAAGCTATTCCCATCATTGCCTCCTCACCTCCCCACCTGATTCTTGCATCTTCAGAACTTCTTACTCATTCATCATAGCTGTCACAACTTCCCTCTATAAAAGAGCCTGAGTGAACACCACGTTCTCTGCCTCTGCTCAAACAGCATGACACAGGGCTCAGGAAACAGGACGGACTGAGGGCAGGCACTAGGACGTGAATGCTGAGCTATGCCCAGCAGGCAGTGATGGGCACCAGAGTAGACCAGAATGCCTGATTGAGGCTGTGAGACCCAGGACATCACCTCTGCTCTGCTTCTCCCCATCCCCCTGGTGTCAACACAGCAGGAATAGGTGAGATTCATTACTTCCCTCATAAAAATGGGTGAGAGCACCTAGAGGAGTCAGGGCTCGTCATTCCAGACATGGACACACGTGGCATCCCTACTCGTTAAAGGCACAGCTCAGGGAAATGGCACAGGCCCAAGAATCCCAACAGAACCTTTTCTCAGCAATATCCAAGCCATAAAAGATTTATCTTCCTTCAGTGTCCATTGTATGGTCAGAGGCAGAGAAACATAAATATTTTTCAGAAAGCTGGAAAGAAAAACTGGACCCCGACTATCAGGGTCACAGTAATGAAAGACTCAATCACGCAAAAGCCTGTGGGCATCTTAGCTAGCACGAAGAGGTCTTAAGACAGTATTAAAACAGATTGTTGTGCTAGCAGAGCCTTCTCAGAGAGAATAGCACCATTTCTCAGATTCCCTTCTTTCATTCCCTTAGTCTTCCCATCCACAGTCATTCTCAAGGCAATAACTGTCGACACCCATCCACCAGTGACAGCCTGCTGGATGGTAGTCTTGTGTACCACTGTATCTCTGCCCTTCTAAGTATGCATCTATGATACTTGCTATCAATGGAAAATTAAATCTTAAGAAAGAGTAGAGAAAGAAGATGACTTCTTTCTAATTCTTCAGGATTTTTTTTTCTCATCTCCGAAAGACAGATTTATCTGTCGCATTTATCAAGAAATTTCTACTTGTAACCCATACAAAGAGCTGTCACACTATAACTATATAGTGTGAAGCTATAACTTCCAGCACTATTTCTCTAGTAAAAAAATATTTTACACTCACTCATCCCTTTGTCTTCCGTTAAGTTTGGGGTACTGTCATATGGGAAAGCCTTTTTATTTTTTTCAGTCCCATTATATCTTCACAGAAGCCTCAGAAAAGGCATTCAGCAGTCTTACAACTGACTAAAGAGAGTAGAAAGAGGAAGTAAAAGCCAGTAACCAGAACATGGAGGAAACATCTCAGACAAGCCACATAAAGTCCCTGGCATAGAGAAGGGGAATTGGAAATCCCCTTGAAATCTGCTGGAAATACAGGAACCAAAGGATGGGACAGATCTCTGCAACACTTGCTTGAGTTCAGACAATACCATACTAAGTTTGTTATGGCAGGTGATTGATTATCAGCAAATTGGTATAAGTGTTTACTCACATCAGAGATATTGGATTCCCTGAAGAATTAGAGTTAAATCACAAGAATCATGACACCAGACATGACACCATAAATCATGACACCAGAATTTCTAACCTCAAACCTCCTAGATGGAAGGGTAGATGGACCTCTCACATAGGAGGGTTTTACCACCATAGGACTACCAGGAAGCTGTCACTGTGTCTGCTGGAAGTGTGATCCCAAGTTACGCTAACCAAACTCTACTTGTTACTGGTAAAAACAACTACCCCATACAGGCAAAATAAGCCATGCCAGTCAAAAGCTTTGTATACACAGTAAGGATTACTGTTACCACAGTTGCACAATTTAGAAATCAAACCTATTTCTACTGCTGAAGCCATTCAAAGTGCAGTCTCTTGCATAAAACGCACCACCATAGCTAATGACACGTTGAATATTTAGCCCTCCAGGGGCTAACTAAGAGATTTAGCAGATATTCAACATGCAATGTAGACGTTTTCCACATTTCTCAAAACCATTTTTTGGGCGGTTACAGTTGTTGCCAGGTTAGGAAAAACTTTCTGTAAAAAAAATGTAAAAGTTTATGGCAACTAAGAACTCTGCATACATTTGACCAACATTAGGAAAGAAATCTAATGCTGGTTGTTTCTCCAGGACATGGACATTTTCATGAGATCCTTAACAGACAGAGTAATCTCTCTAACCACTTTTTTTTTGCTCACTGATACAAAGTGTTTAGTAGTTCGTGTCATAACTAAGAGCATAAATATAGTAATACCAGAGCTCCGATTGGCTGCATTTCTGACAAATAAATCAAAATTAAAATGTAACAGCAGTACCAGGAAGGACAGAATGCCAAAACTGGAAAGGAAAATTCCACTGAAGACAATGGAGCTGATTCTGACTTAATAGCACTGTTGATCAAGAGTAATTGATACTGAATTCAGAGAAGTTACTCAAGGGGGAGGGATGGGGATGGAAAAGGAAAGAGAATAACAGCTTTCAGAAATACAGGCCATAAAAAATATCCAGAGCCAAAAAAGAATTCCTTACTGATTTTCTATTACATTCACATTTGGGAAACAATTTTATTTCTTTCCATGAGACCTTTGCATTTCCAAAGCTTCCTAAAGACAAAATATGTGGTCAAGTGTGTTACATTTTCAATAGTTAATAGAGCAGACAGTAAGAAACAGTTGTTGCAGTGAAGCATATCCATTGCAAAAAGAGGTACAATAAGGAGAGAAACAAACCTGATCTGCCACGTTCTTGTTCCAGAACAGAGGACACAGTGCTGATCAAATTTTGGTTTGTGTTCATTTTAGTCAACCTGTGGGAATTCATTACACAGACTGTAAGATTCAGCTTTGAGAATTTAGCTCTCCTTCTCTAGGCCTCCATCTCCTGAGAATCTTCCCCTCAGTTTTAACCTCTTATGCATGCTCACTGAGCATAGCTGTCTCTGTGGGTCACGGAAAGTTTATATACAATGCTGGCCAAAGACTACTGGCAACCTGAGACTTTCAGTGTGTATTTCACACACACATTTGTAGAGCTCATCAAGCTCCAAGAGCCATCCCTTGGCTATACTGCACTCACAGTTCACAGTCCTGGCCTGCATTAGCACATCTAAAGTACAAAACACTTCTTCCTGTCCCAAACCCTGCACTTTGTCAGAGGGCCTATTAGTACTGTGTCTGCATTTCTCTGTCAATGAATCATGAAGAATACAGAAGGAGACAGCAGAATCTCAACCCTTTTGTACTTGTGTTGCTGCTGCTTTTCTATGTCCACTGCTCTGCCAACCTCTCAGCACCCCATATTTTTAACTTGTCTGCACTAATATGTTGCTCTGACCACACAAAGGACTGGCAGCTTTTCAGCTACCAAAACAGTGGCTGTGTCATTATGCGTGTCTGTTACATGAATAGTTTTCTAATCTCCTTTGTGTCTGATGCTACTATCACAAGTGTTTACAGTTCACACTTGGACCATGTTTTCCAGAATTCAAGGATGTCCGCAGTATTAAAATCTCCAAACACAAATGCCCTCTCAATCTCATCTATTATTCTTATTTAACTTTTTCCTCAAACCTATTCAAAACCAATCATAAGCACTTCAGGAAGGGCAGTCTAATCTAAGCAAGCAGCAGGTCATCTGCACACTAACAGCAATTTCAACATTGGAAGCAAACCAAAATCACAGAAAGTGTTCTCGACCCAAAATGTGAACTAGACCAGAAACAAGTAACAGCTGACATGGCCACCCAGAAATAAAATCAGAAGACAGTCACCGTGAGACCTTCATCTGTTCAGTCTCTGGATACTAAAAGCATATTTGTATTTGAGTTTCTAATGGAGGATCATTTAAATAGTATCAACAGGGCAATGTTCATTTTCAGCCACCCATATGACAGGATCACAAAAATTATATAGCATTAGAGATTATTCTCTTTATCCCAGGGAAGTTACACAGCCTTCATTAGAAAAAAAAAAAAATGGATGGGTAGGGAAAAAAGCCTGTATTTGAAACTGAGGGAAAGAAAGAATGCAGTATCCTCAATTCTTCTCTGCAAATTAATTTTATTGTAACTAAATCAAAATGTCAGCAGGGACTTTATTTTCAGTTATTTTTATATACTGTATGTTGCACAGCAGTGATTTCATGTTGCATTTCAAAAATACATTTCCTCAAAATGCATTTCTAAGTAGCAGAAAATGTCACAATACTTTCACCTGAAGACATGGACAACACCTATGGCCTAATACCTTTCTAAACCCTTCCAGTATACATACTGCTGTACCAATGCTGAAATTCCCCTGGATTTTGTCCGTAACAGCAAGCACTAATAGAAATTTCAGAAAAAGACCCAAGAAAGCCTGAATTTCTTTCTGGGTAGGCAAAGGAAAGTTTCTTCCCTCTCACCAGATAGGTGTCCTAGAATATGAAAACCTTTTTTATATATATATCCTGTTTATATAAATGTTACTTTTAAAACCGGCTCTTGCCTGTTGCATTGTTGCTCCTGGTTTTTTAGAAAGGTCTTGGAGGCCTCAGTCTCTTGTGGATATGAATTTCCATGCATGAGCTGTACGTTATCATAAGGAGGAGCTCACACATGCATGTGGCATTTTGTGAAAGAAGGTCCGAGATGCTAAGAGATTTCATTTGCATTGTATTTTAAAAACCGATATAACAACCTATTTCCTCAATAGCTACAATTTAGGCCATTAAGCCAATATATCATACCATTAGAATAAACAATTATATTAATTTTACATTTTTGCACTATGAAGTATGAAAACAGTGTATATACATGCAGTTTTAGGCATATGTGGGCTAGCTATTTGTGTGTGAAATTTGGTAGCTTATATATGCACAGTATTTTTATTATTGATACACCAGAGAATACTGGTCTATGTGACAGAGAGGTGACTAAAGTTACACTAAAAAATATAGCAGGTTTGTGTAATTATGTTATCATATCAGATATCATTCCTTTTAAAAGTAATACAATATGCACTTTCATGGCAAGCTAATAGATTTGCATTTAAAGCTTCTAAATGAGGCATTACTGAGGTTTTTCTTTTAACTGCTTGGATGCTGCTGGACACTGCAGGTACTTTAAAATCCAATCTCACCCTTCCATGGAACGACACACCAATGCAGGGTATGATGATGTTCCACTGGCTCTGGAGGAATCATTCAGAGAACAAAGGCAAATGCAACGGGAGAAGTACTAAAGGAGTATACAGTGTATACAGTACTATACAGTGCCTACTTTAAAACCTCCCTTGATGTAAAAGGCTGTGGTATGAAGACACAAAGGTATTTAAGCACCTGACTGACTTTGTGTTTAAAAAATACATGTAAATAATACCGAGCTAACTGAAAAAGTGGACCTTAACAATTCAGATAAATTCTGAAACAAGCACTACCTGCAGATCAACATGCACCACTAAGCCTGAAAGCAGGAAAAGGCCCTCCATCCTGAAGTCATGGCCTAATTCTGCAAAAATGTGTTTCTGTAAGATCTCAGTACAAAACAGACAGCGCTAAAGTTCTGTAGTTAGTTTCAAAATTTGTTGATTTTACCTATGTCAAAAGTAACATTTTTAGAAGTTAAAAATTTTCACAGAGATGTATCTAAGGTAAGGTTTATATTATGCAATGGCTAGATAAAGTTTATTAAAACTACTGCTTATGCTCCAAAAGAATGCCACTGCATTATGTAGCTACCTTAATGTTCATCCTGTTATATCTCTGTTGCCATGGCAATATCCTCCTAGGTATTTGTAAGGTCACAAAAAGAAGAGCTAACCCTCTTACTCCCAGAATAACGAATGCAGCTCTGTTACTGTCGTGATGTAAATAGTCTCAGGTGACAGCAAACTGTACATATAGTCAATTACAACTGCTCAAAGGAAATGATTTGTTGTAAGAGCCACTGTTCAACCTCGGTGACATCAATGTTTCTATGGTAACAGTTGCCTCTTGCACTGCTTAGAATTGAGTATTGATCAAACTGGGGCCAGCACTATTTCAGAGACTTGCTACTTTTCTGTGTGGCAATTTACAATAGGAACTCATAACATCACTGTATATTTCAAGCCCCAAGGAACCAATTTAGCAGACAGTTACAGTAGAATATTAGCAGAGGTCAATAATGGAAGTCTGATTATAGTCCTAGGACAATTATTCAAAGCTTTGTTGTCTGCCCTTTCAGCATTCCACCAGCTATTAAAATTTTCAAATAATAATATTCATCCCCAAAGAAAGTGCTGAATTCATTCATCTTCTATTTTAAACTTTATTTTTCATTGTTATGTTATCTATCAATAAAATTATTCAGCTATATTAGCCAAACTCTGACCTCTCAGAAGTAAATAACTATTGATCAAGAAGTGGAGCTCTGATGGCATAGCACAGGGTTTCCATTAATGGTCTCATTGGCCCAGCAGATAAGGTGATTCTTGCAGGAAAGCAGACAGTGTAGAGCAGTAAGGAGAGCAGTGAGGCACTCTCTGTTCCGCACAGGGGAACGATGGGCTCCTCTCCCAGTTCTCTCAGCAGGGAAATGGAAAAGCCTCCATAAAGTGTGTGTGTTCCACAAATGGCACTGAGAGCCATTTACACTTCTCACACATAATCCCTGCACCCGGGGCACTCTCACATTTCAGAGATGATAAGGAAAGTTCTCATACCACCTGCTTTCCTTTTTGGAAACAGATAAGGAATGGGATGGGGGGGGGCGTGTTAAATGGCAAAAATGGCCAATCTCAGGATTAATTAAGAATTTGTGATGACTTATAATGCTGATAATGTCAAGAGAATGATGTTACTCCAAGAATGTTTCTTCTTCATTGATTGTGAAGGGTTGCAAACTGAAGAGATTACTTGCTTCTTAATTTTAGAAACATCACACACACTAACCTACAATTTATCACTAATTTTGCTGCTACAGTAATTTTACAATAATAAAGAATTTATTTTATTTGGTTTGTCTAACTGTATCAGTTAATGGGTATTCACAGAATTAACCTGTTAACATGATACACTTCAAAAAACACTTTCCTGTACTTTCCAGCTATTTGCAAAATCAGGTTTCATGGGAAGCAGAGTTTGCCTCCTACCCTTTTACCTAATTTAGTAGGTCAACCTGGAAATTTTATTTCAGGCCCTTTTCTATGTAAATTGTGCCTCAGATGCACACACATTTTAATTCAAATCAATAGGAGTCAGATATATCAAAGGAGGAAATTATCCCCTCATTGAGTCTTCTGCTCCAAAGCAGATTTATGTAACTCCTACACAGAGATAATGCAGTTAATTACATTCTTCTTCTAGTGCATCAGTGGGAAAATAGGATCTAACTATCAGGGATGTTAAGTGGACAAATTCACCAGGAACTGAGAATCCTTTTCTCACCTCCAAAAAAGAGAGAGAGAAGCTTCCAAGCTCAGCAAGACCTAGATGAAAAAGCTAGAGGGAATGAAGAGAAAATGAACAATCATTTCTGGGGATAGTAAGATTCTCAGTTTTTCTTTATTCTCATTTAACTTCTTTGTCATTGTCTCCCCAAAGAGGGTCAGAAGGACCAATCTGTGATGTCATCAGGACACTCTGGCAGCTCCCCCATCTTTTATTCATTATATTCAGCCTGTGTTGTTTCCTGTCTACCTCAATGTCTAGCCAAGTTGAGGCCTGGATGAAACTGGTTGGCTGCTGTACAATCCAGAGCAGGCGTATGTTATCCTGGAACCGGCAAACTGAAAGGCAGTGGAACACATGTAACTACCTTGTCACTGGAGGACCAATTGTAACAACCTAAAAACTTTCAGGGAATCCTCTCTTTTTGCTTATCAAAGAGAAGAAAAAAGAAGTAATAAGTGCTTTTCAAGTCTAGTATTGATCAAGGTAATAGGAACTTTCCATTGCAGCTGCAGAAGTCATTCAGTTTCCTGCTTGATGAAGAACTATTGTAAGAGTTGTATGAAAGTGTTCAAGGACACTCTTGAAAAAAATGTGGTTAATAAAATGCAGAAATGGCTTGCTACTGAACATATTTCAGAAAGAAGAGTGTAGTGAATGCCTTCCTGTTTTCTACAAGAGTGGTGTACATGAAAATTTGTGTTTATTTGTAGAACAGGTAGCTCTCCTACAGCTTGGAAATATTTCTTTTATATGAATGGGCTATGGTAACTAAACACTGACACAGTATTCAAGTACATTGACCAAACAAAATACATTAAGCAGAAACATCAACCCAGCACATTTTCTATTACCATTTTTGTGGACTTTGGTGGAGTATCACTTCATACACTATTTTGAACAGCAAATTTTAAGTGTGTAAGTTGTACCATTCACTACATGATATTAAAGCAGCTGAAATTGCAACAGCTTCATACTTTAAACAGAAAATGGGATAGGATGAAAAAATCAAGAAAACAAAGATCACAAACACTATTTTAGGCTTAATGGCAGCTGTTTCCTACTGGAACTAACAATTACATCTAGGCTGAGTTTTTAGATTACTGTTCCATTTTGGCAGAATCTTTTTTAATATGTTGAATTGGATTTGAAATTATCAAGGAAGAAGACTTCAGTGCATGTAGGGACAGACTTTTAAAGCAGTTCTGTGTGGTTCTGATCAATAAGTACATGGTTTATGTTCTTGACTACAGTATCTTGATTTAGAGAGCTCTCTTGTAGCCTAAGACATAGTACTCCTGTATTGGGATGAGCTATAGTGAAGCAACATGAAGTCCATGAGCTCACTTATCTATCATTTCTCACCACAGTCTACAGGAAAAATATAACACCTCATCCTTTTTATCTTTCTGTATATCACTGTACAATCACCAATACTTGCTTTTCACCAAAATCTACTTGACAAAAATTGTAAAATTTGAAAAAAGCACTAAGTCTTTCATGTTGCAGAAATACAATTCACATCAAGCCCAGCCTTTAAGTGAGCCAATGATCCAACTGGAAGATAAAAGCTGTCAGAAATGTTTTATACAGACTGCTTTTTAGACTGTTTTTGAATTTCATTGTGAACTGACATCACACAATAGTCACCAGTATCAGTGAGAGCAACTAGCACCAGAGGTGCACCAAGAGTTATCACTTCTGGAATAATTAAACTACTTGCTTTCTAGCATTTTCCAGACTTGTTTCTTTTGATTAGAGGATTTGCTAAAAGTAAAATCAGAAACCAAACAAGTTTTCATATGCTAAAGCCCCAGTTCCTGTGTTCCTCACTCTGGCTTTGCTAATACAGGTTAACACCCAACCACATATTTCAAGGTCAGGAGGGACCACTGTGATCATCTAGTCTGCAGTGCTGCAAAACACAGACCATAGAATTTCACCCAGCAATTCCAGTGTCTAGCCAAGTAATTTGTGGCTGAACTAGAGCATATCTTTTGAAAAGTCAGCCAGCAAGCTCTTAAGCATTTGTGGAACTTCATTCGCTTGAGTATGTTCGTTTAGCTCACTTGAGTAGATGTAATTGTTTAGACTTAAGAGTGTTCAGGGTCAAAACAACAAGCAAACAAAACTCAGCTGCCAAAACCCTGAGGGTTTTCCATGATTAGTGAAGGAAGGCATTGGTCTGATTCACAGAGCTCTGGATCATCCTTGCAAGATGTAAGGGTTTTTTAATTTGTTAGGATGTAGAATATTTAGAGCTTAAAAAAAAAAAATCTGTCTCAGCAATGGCAAAATCCTTTGGCTGACCTCACAGGCAAAGGGACATACAGAGATCATAACTTCCACAGATTTTGGAAAGAGCAAACACTTCCTAGCCTCTAAAAAATAATTCTGAAAGTAAAAAAAAAAAAAAAGGAATTGGGGAGAGGGAGAAAAATACTCAACACATCTTTAATACTTGAATAGACACATACAGCTTCCCCACAAATGAAGGAAAATCTCATCTACCTGTTTAAACCATCATCCAATCAGTTTGTACAGACTGAAACAACTTTATTTTATTCTGATTATTTAACTGTGTTCTCAAACTCCTGTTGAAGAGGAAGGATCAAGCTACACAATAGGTTATATTTCAGACAAACACTTCGTAATTTGAGTACCGTCCCAACTAAGTCTTTGGTAGAGGCTCAGCTCCAAGTGTAATGGAGCCTTATTTCAGTAAGTCAAGGTCTTGCTTTTGTAGAAGAGATTTCACAATCAACACATCATCTTTTCCTGAAAGGTAAAGTATAACAAATTTCTTTATGGAAAGTGTAGAGGCAAAAGAAGCACCAGTAGAATGACAAAGTACTGTAATAATTCAGAAGATATAGATAGGTTCTATTTCTATCCCTGTTACTGATGTGGAAAATCTCTTCCTTTTCTCCATTATTATTTCCAAGGTTCCTTCTGGAAATCTAATTAAAATGGAAAGCCTAATTAATACTGTAAGTTTTCCAGAGAAAAGTCCACACTTGCTGTGATTGTATTTGCATGACGTACTAGTAAGTACTAGCACAAATATTTTAGTGTTGTTTGCTGTTATATGTTATAGAACCAAGAAGGACAAGAACAGAAGTGAGGAGGAAGGTGATCAAACTTTCTAAAATAAAGTAATTTGAAATACCTGAGGGAGTAGAAAGCTAAGATGCTAGGAACATTAAGAAAGTTGGAAGGAGAAAAAGATGGAGAAAATGTGAATAGTATTGAAGAGACAAATGCTGAGTGAAGATTTAAAAAAAAACAAACAAACAAACAACCAAAAATAATTTAAGCTTGAAGTCAAATTGCAGAATGGTATTTCCTGATGGGTCATTTGCAATGTGTTGCATCACTGTACTACAGAAGATGGATATTACATAGCTAAAGCTTTGAAGACTGCCTGGATTGTCAGTATGGAGCCTGCCTTCACCTTTATTACTGAAGGAAGATAATTTTATTTGCCTAGTGCAATGCATTATACCCATAAATTCCATCCACTCAGCAAGTCAAATTAATGCTAACCTACAAGATACATTAGGTATGGGTTTAAATCAGTCACTGAAGATATACTGCTACCTAGTTTCTATGCAGGTTTGCAATACATTCACCACTAAAATACCCTGAAAACATTTTTCAAGATGCATTGTTTGTTGAGGTGTTTCACCTCGGCCAGCAATGTAAAGATGTAAAGAATACAAGATCTAATTTGTGTTGTTCCATGATCATGACCAGTGAAACTGCAGGCTGCCAAAACATTCCAGTGCCACGGGAAAATGCACCCAGCTGAAACCCATTAGTTAGCCACCTAATAGTAAAATCTACTGCTTTCCATCATGAGTATTTGCACTGGGATTTTGTGAGAATGTGAAATTTTTTCAGGTGATAACAGAAAGAGAAAAGATGATGCATTAGGTGTGAATCTTTAATGGATATGGCAAAATCAAGGTCTACTTAATGGTGATGTCCAAATTTTCTCCACTTATCAAATGTTCCTATTTTACATGACATTAAACATTTGTGGTCATAATCAATTATGTGCTATCACATGTACGTATGAGTTATCAAAAATTATTTCAGAGTTAATAAACTGATTCCTGTAGTTGCAGAGCTATACATGCTGCAGTCATTTTAGATGAGAGAGGGGTAGCAAAGACAAAAGGAAAAAAAAATCGTATTGAAAATTCAGAATGCAGAAGTTTCCCTAGAGGGAATGCAGGATGTAGATACATTTCTACAGCATGTGTCTCTCCTTTGTCAATATTTACCCAGCAAGTGGAATGATAATGTGCAGTCATTATTAAACTCAGCCTTCTGAAAGAATAGTTTCTGGCTCTTGATACAGTTGCTCTGTGTAAATTATGCCAGGGATTATGCTTGGGTTGTGCCACTGGCATAGTTATTTCAGATCTATGTCTTGTTTCCAGATGGTTCATCCGTTTGTTTCTTTAATATATTCAAGATTCATTGTGTTTGCCACAAATTTACACATTTTTAATGTTGGTTACTCAGATAAATCTGATCTTAGACAAAGGATAAAGAGCTAACATCTGTAGGTTTTCATGCTAATGCTAACTTAAAAATTCCCCTAAACATTGAAAGTACAATAAAGTTTTTGAAAGATTAGCCAAACATTAGTGGTTTTCCTGTTCATCAAAAATTGTAGAAAACAAAAAAGAGGTCTGCTCAGTTTTACCAAATGATTTCTTAAAGTGCAGGAAGCCAAGACATGCATGAGGCTAGCCATGACTTGTATTTTTTCTGTCAAGTTTCAGACTTGAAACAAAGAGTATGCACACAAGGCAAATTCATACAGTCATCCCTTCCAAGCACTTTTTAGTACTCATCAAAAACAGCTACTGCTTTCATGAACAGGGAAGAAAGGAAAAAAAAAATAGTAAGACTCAACTCTAAGCTATGTTTTCAAGGTTTTGTAGTAGAACTCCATAATATTTTCCCCTTGTATCTTCCATATGTTTCTTATGAGACTGTTCACAGAAGACAGAAAAGGATCCATCATTTCTACAAGAGCTTTGAATTTTTGTTACATATTTTTGTGCACAGGAGATGTTAAGTGTCTAATAAAATAAGGATTCCATTGGCTGCTGTCTACATACAGCTTGGATTCCCAAGTCCTGGTCTAGTTAGGCAATTAAGGCAAACATTTACTATCCCAAACATACAGGTAACAAGTGGGCATAGGAGGGTGACTTGCCCATCTCAGAAGAGACTGTGGCAGACATTCATGTGGAGCTCAGGTCTCCTGAGATCCAGTCCAATGCATCATATATTTTTCCTTAGATTATACTAGTAAAGGAATGGGAAGAGTGGAATACTGAGAGCTTTCTCTGACAGACGGGAATGAAGTCAGTAAAAATGTAGGGGAAACAACACACTCTGAAGGTTAATTTTTGTGTTTCACAAACAAATCCTGTTGTATTACAGAAACTCAAGAAATAGATCTGCATGATACAGATGTTCTACAAATCTACCGTTTGTAGAAAATACTAAGCCATAATCTCTGATTATCAAGCATTCCCCCAAGTTTTGTTAGCAGGATGAAATGACATTTATCCCCAAGGTGTAGCATTCCCACTCCAATTTCATTATAACCAGCACTAAATGCGGGTGAAGAAGTAGAAACCAAGCACATTGTCCTGGCACATATCAGAGAAAGGATTATATAGCAGCACAGACAGCAGGTTCATAGAGGCCATTTCAGAGAGAACTCCTCACATACTGCTGCATTTTCATATTCAACTTATAGGCAGTGTCTCCAAATTTTGGTAGTCTTTATGTAACAGATACTAGCTGTGGATTTCTACCCAGCTACTCAGTAGTTTTGACTTCCAAATATCAGCTCTCAAACAATATTTCCCTCTCCAACCCCTGTCACCTTCAGAGGCTTCACATCTACTTGACTACCTCACTGACCCTAAAGAAATGCTACTCAGCAAACTACTCTGACATCCACGTATTCTCTCATAGCTTTCCTAAACTCATTGTTAACTGGCTGGCTGGTAACCAACAACCCAACCTCCTGTTAAAAGCAACCATTACTCCTCATCATCAGCTATGTGCTCAGCAACGACCACCCAGTGGGGAAAATTTAGACTTCTCCTTTTTGCTTTTAGAAGCCTTTGAATGTACTTCCAGGATTGGAAGATCTGATTAAATGTGGAAGCAATAAGACAGGCTGGATGGTTGCTCAGCCATTATTCAAGAGCTTATATATATAAATTGCAAAATGATTATAGCAAAAGCTGCAAAACCTGCTAGGGGAGGTTTCCTGTTGTAATCTTTTGCTGTAAGATAAGCCTTGCTTTTCCAGTTAGAAGTCACTAGTTTCAGAGGTATATTTTAATTGTTTGTGGAGGGATTTGCGCTTTTTTTCTGCTTATACCCAGAATAAGGCCATTTTGAAGCGAAGCTTTAAAATTGTATAATTATGAAATATTCTTTCTTTATACAACTTCCCGCTGCATACACAACTTCCTCCAGCTGATAAAGAACCTATGGTTAAGTAGCATATAAAGCCATCTAGCTTTTCCTTCAATTCCTATATTTTCCCAAGCTATTACATTTCAACCATTCTGTTGGAAACACTTCAGAAAATATGAAATACCTTATTCTCCATCTCCATTCATGCAACTCTCCAACTAAATCTCCATCTCCCAAGTCATACAAATAGTACCAAATATGGGACAGGATCGTCAAAATTTCTTTGATACTGCTACAAAACCAGTAGGTTTAAATGATAGAACCATGTCTTTGATCTTTTAATGTGAAGGGGTTCTGGAATTTCATAATCCTAACAGGTTTGTCAGATACAATGATGTCAAAAGCCAGAGCGCAGCTGCAGAACAGATATACAGACAAGCTCAAGCAATGCTGTTCCTCAGTGCTTTAGTACTAGAAACATCATACTAAGCAATGAGGCCATTCCCTTGGGGTTCTGTCATTTAAAAAGCTTCAGTTACCCATACTGAAAATAACAATACCACATATTTGCAGAATACTTGTGGAATCTGTGCAAACAGTGAACACATTTTCAGGCCTAGTTTTGAGATAAAGAAATGAGTCAGGAAAAATATCATCAGCCTTTTAAAACTCCTAAGAGTTTCTACAATTAGTACATGCATATTATAATTCAGTGGCAACATTAAAAGTTGCATGTAAAGTTACACTTGCGATTGTATAGATGAAGTTTTGGGTCAGTGAATGGAAGGTTAAATCTAATGTTTAGTAAAATACTTCAAGTCACAAAGAAAACTCTGGAACAAAAACAATGAGGCCCCTGCCCTGGGCCTCTGCCCCAGGAATCTTTGCTCTGTACTTGACAGTCTTTTTTTTCAGAGCTTAAAGAAAACCCTTTTTCCAGCCACAGAAGCATGTTCAGTCTTCTCCAAACAGTACATTTGAAATTCATCAGTTAACATTCTGCTTTAGATAATTAACCATTAACACCATTTACCTGCACTGCGATTAAAATGATATCTCCACTTGTTATTTGAATAGGCAACACAAGAAACATAGCCCATGTATGGTTTTAAATATCTATCTATCAGCTCACAGTGGCATGTCACAGCAAGAAGGCTGAACAAATATGCAAAAAATTGTTGTTTAATGGGGAGAAATACAATAAAATTATTTATAGTGGGGCAGTAAGTTCTTAGCGGCAAAGTAAATTACAAACAGATTTTTCAATGACATTTTAGGACTTCATATAAGATTCTTATATACTGTTCAAAAATCAATTTTGCATGGAATTTCTGTGAGTGTTCCATTATTAATAAAGCAGCAGTAGGCAACCGTGGCTGCACTCTTGCAACAGCAACACCTGAGAAGGAAGAATGCTGCCATACATAATCTTTGCTTTAAAGGACTCAGTCTTGAATTCCTTGCACAGCAAATCTCTCTCTGGGATTAAGGGCTTATGCCATATGTAATCAAAAGGCTGGAGAGGAGGTAAATTATTGATGTATCTCTGCAGGTCTTCACTTTACCTAACTTAAAGTAATTTAGCTTCTGGGGGCATTAAATTCATCTGCAACCTTGTACAATTAAACTCAAATGAAAATTCTCACTGAAACCAGTTAGAAAAATGTGTGAGAATCTAAAAAAAAATGTATATCTTGGTACAGAATGGATTTAAATTATTTCTTATTGTGTATATCAAACAATATTTTAGGAGCAAAGATGGTTACTTTTTTTTTTTACTGAACAAGTAATCATTTTTATCTAACTCACTCTGGCTGCTTCATTTTTCCACATCATTTACATAGGTGGTATGGTTCTGATTTCAGGAGTAATGATCAGAATTGGAATATCTTTATCCCAGTAATGTCATGTGTTCCACATCTATTTTGAATTGCTATTCCCACTATGCACCTCATCTTCAATTTCTATATACCTGAGAGTACCGCAGATCTCAGCTTTTTAGGACACACTGAAGCATATGTTTGAGTTTAAACACATGTTTAAATGCTTTCACAAACAGACCTGGAGTGAGACTTTCACAATGAGGAGAAGAAATGCAGAGCTAGATCCGAAATATAGAATATTAAAGTACTTTATTAAAGTTAGCAGTCAGGAGAGACTGCTGTTACCCTCAAAGCCAACACTGATTAACTGCCCAAGGTTTATGTGACCTGAAGTTTTCTTAGCTTTCAAATGAAGAGTTAAATGTTCTTTCAGTAAATCAACATCTGTAAAAGGAAACAGTAATTCCATACTGACCCTTATGTTTGGAAATGAGTAATGAAAATTTTCTGATGAAGTTCATTTGAATAAGAAATTCCACATTATAAAGAAAAATCTCATAGTCAAATATTATTATATAATATACTAAATAATAGAGAAGTCTGTGTACCTTGATTGGCTAACAGATGAAATCTGAATAGTGCTGAATACAACCTAATTCATTGTTCAGAATTTATGAGACTCATCATCATTTAATTAACAATATAAATATTAAAAAACATTTTCTAATAAAATTTTATAATTGTAATAAGACGCTCCACTATATGAATTATGGAGTATTAATTCACACCCAGTTGTGTTGAAACTGGGTGTGAATGAATAGATCATAATTCACAACTTGTCATGTCCTAGTGCTGAAAATAAAAATGCAGACAAAATAAAATGGAATATTACGTTGCAGAGACAAATTAGGTAAAATTCAAGTTATTAATATAATTTATTGATCCAGCTCTTTATTAACCAGGTTCTCACATGCTACGTGATGCCTAATCTCATAGTCCTTACACCTGGAATAGGCCTGCTTTAGCAGTGATGCAGTAGTGGTGACTTCAGAGATCTTGCCAAGAGTACTAGTAGACAAGATGATATTTGCATCAACCAAGAAGTTGGTAGATTAGCTTAATGAGCAATTTTTTCTAGTGAAAGGACTCCAAAACAATGGATCTTAACAACTAATTAGGCTGAGTGACATGTTTTCATAAATTCAAATAATAAATTGTTTTGTCAAAACTACAGTTTAACCACAATGCTTCAAGAATCCTTGCTGAACCAGACTAATATCTATGGTAAAAAATGGCAGTAAAAAGAACAGAAACACAAAATGTATTTCCAGTTTCTAACAGGAAATTTTGTATTTTTCACTTCAAACTGATGTTTATTTTTAACTGGTGAATATTTTTAACATGTGTACATGCTAAATAAAATATTTTCATTTGTTCTGTCAGCCAAAGTGTTGGTTATTTCATACAATCATAGAATCATTAGGACTGGAAAAGGCCTCCAAGGTCATCAGCTCTACCCTTTGACCAAACAGCACCATGCCAACTAAACCATTGTGCTAAATACCATATTCAGTAATTTCTTGAACACTTCCAGGGATGGTGACTCCAACTGCTTTCTTGGGTAGCATCTTCCAATGCCTGACTACCCTTTCAGTGAAGAAAATCCTCCTGATATCCAACCTGGTTCTGGCTAGACTGATATCCAACCTGGTTCTGGAGAGTTTGCTCATACATGCTTAAAGCTTAAGCACTTAATAAGCAAAATCTTTCAGAAGCTTAACTCGTGTGAGTTTTAGAGATGTTTAAATTTGAATCAAGGTCAGTCCTGGAAATCAGCCATCCAGTTCTGGAATAGCTGATGCAAAGTTTCATCTATGTCAAGATAAAATAGAGTGATGCAGTCAGTTTCCCAAAAGTTCCTCTCAGTGTGCATCCCTTGTCCAGGTGCAAGATGGAATGTTGGAATACTGTAAAACCAAAACAGAAATTAGGAGGAATTTGAACTTTATTCTGGTTCTCAGTGAGTGCAACCAAAGTACAAGAATTCTACCTCTGCTCCACATGGGCCACAAGAGATATCCTCTCTCAAATAACATGGACTGTTCACACAGTGTTACAAATGACTGGACACGCCTCCATCCCACGGTGGACTCCCTTCTAGCCACATGACAGGGCATTTCCTGTCAGATTATAGAGGAGTGTGCTAGGACCCCTGGGGAACAAATTCAGATTGCAAGAAGAATTCAGCTGCTTGCAATCCACTTTCTACATGTGGTTAATTCCAGAAGGGCGACATAGAACGAGCCATGGGGCAAAACACAATTTTCTGTTGGACCAGATCCAGTTATGACCCATAAACTGACAAAAGATGCCACAGACCCAGTTCCCAGTTTCCTAAGATGCTTCTTACCCCAGGAAAGCTCCCTATTGCCCTTGCTCTCCCATGAACGCTAAGTCCTATGTCATTTCCCAGTGATCTGCTCTGCTTGTCTCTGCAAAGGCTCTGAAATAGCTGGCCCTGATAACATTTTCAGACAACTGTGGCTACTATAACTGTAAATCTGTATCCCACTCACCCCAAGAAAAGAATTTGATGCAGGCTAGAAAATGCAGAGGAATGGATTACATTAATGCAGTGATAACTCAGTTCTTGTTCAAACTTTTCTGACATATGAGAAGAGAGAACAACATTGGCTCTTTGTATTATTAGGGTGGCTGAACATCAAGGGTGAAATCTTGGCCCTTGCAAAATTAGTGGGAAATTTGCCATTGACTTCAATGGAGCCAGGATTTGACCCTGGGTGAACACAGTTCCCATATGTGCTTCCATAAAGATAATTACAAATGATTTGTCTGACAGCATATGGAATCCATTTATCCATTATTAAGAAGATTATTATTTAAAATGGAAGATAAATGTAAATTAACTATTATATTCAAGCATATATTTGCACATATCAAATACAGAACATGGGAATGAGAATCCATTATGTTCTCTTATTTTTCTCAGTGTTAAGTAAGAGTTTAAAAATTTTGTTGGGGTAGAGACTTATAGGGCAGAGGAAGAGTAAACAGCAACTTACTAAATTCTTTGCAAGTTTTATAAGTTGCCTAGGTTCTAGATTTCCTGCTGCCTGTCAGTTTAAATGGATCTTTAACATTACTTAAGTGCCAGGTTTTCTGATTGTGAATGAATTTTACTATTAAAAGATATATATTTGAAGGATTAAGAATTGAGAAAAAGCCGAAAAAGGGAATCTCATCCCTCATGGTTCTGTACTGCCTGACCTTTCCCACCAGAAAAATTATTTTATTTCTTTGGAAACATGGCTCAGTGCCATCCCAACTGCAGACATGGTTTCAAACTAACTTGGAGCTGTGCCACGAGGAACCTTTGGCTTATTATACAGGACGGATGCCAGACAAACTGGCTGAGGTGTGGTTGGGTTTTATGGACTTTCAATTTGAAAGTTATGCTATACATAATGTGATTAGATCTGACTGGAATGTTATTCCTTATTTTGTTTTATTGAAGTTTAATTGTTTCCTTATTTCTCTGTCATCTCTCCATTTGACTAACACTTGTGTATCACTGCTAAGATGTAATATTCGGCCTGGCTTTGTCTTTATACACTACTGCTCTTTGGGCTCTTTTTTGTTCCCTCAAAGAAAGAAAGAAAGAAAGACAGAAAGAGAGAAATTATTCTGAAAGTAAATTCCTTTCTAGGGTCAGTTCTAAAGTTTTTGAAGAAATTCTGCCTGCAGTAATGTTTTACCTGAAGGAGGCTAACAAACATAAACCATCAATCACAAAAACAGACCTTATTCTCACTAAAAGGCGTGTGTAGCTCAGATGGCCACTGCACTCAATTTTTAGCCCCTGGTTCTGCATTCCGATATTCACAAACAGATTTCTGCAAACATCCCATAGAGCTTCTTTTTCTCTGAATAGGTGCAGTGACCACGCAGTTTGATCAAAATATAAGGAACTTCATGTACACAGGTTTCTATGTTGGGATCAAAGTTACTACCATTTAAATATTTTATACTTGCTGTATTCCAGTCTAGCAAATTAGTTTGACAAGACAAACTTCTAAAGGTGAACTAATTACTTCTGTGCAGTTTGGTGCCAGGAACATATTATGAGAACAAAATATTTAAGGTTTACAGATACTCACAGTTTCTAATGAGTGACTAGTTATAATGCCTTTGTCTAACTCATGTGCCAGTTTCCCTCATGTTCTCTTCCTACTAGCAGTGATTAGTTGGACATGCCATGGCATGGTTTGTCCTAAACTGCACCACAGCCTTCTACATCTTGCAATGTACCTGCCATTACTCTGTTACCTATATGTCCTATTCCATTCCAACTGAAGTTGGTAGCTTGCAAGGATTATTGACAGGTGATTGTCAATGGAAAACTTTATAGTTTGCTCTTATACATACTGTCCACACTTCCAAAATCCTCAAGCAATGAGAGAAGTCCAAAGGCTTTGTGGTTACAGAACTAATCCTCACATCTAAAGTTTACTCAAGTACATCTAACCTTGAAAGCTCTCTCCCAAGAAAATCAGAGAAATGCATTTAGGATGTACGTTTTATACCTCCTATCCCATTGTGTTTCATGGACTTCTCAACTATTTTTTGGTAGAGGTGAGAGCTAGACTGGCTCAACAGCTATAAATAAGGCAGACTTTTCTTAAGTGGAGAAAAAGACAGTTGGTCAGATGGTAAAACACTAATTAATTAACTAATATTAATAAAAAAAATCTCAAGGATCCAATTTTCTTTTATAAGAAGACAATAACTTCAAAACGCCAGGTTTGCTGTGCCACTGGAACAGAAGTTATAGAATTAGGCTGGGCTGTCCTTGACTGCGTTTCCTCAGGAAGCTAGTGTTGAGTTGGGGGCAGGAGGGTAGATGACAGAATTTTAGGTTGTAGTTTGCTTTTGGTTGTTTTTTGTTTTGTTTGTTTGTTTTTTCAATTCAAGATTTCTCTCTTCTGTAGAAGAGAAAATACTGTAATACTTCTATAGAATAGAAAAATATAGAGAGGTAAAAATGTAGGTATTTTAAAGTCAAGTTGTATGCTTATATCATAAGTTAACCTACTTAGTCACATATTTTACATTATGGAAAACCCCACTTGATTTGAAGTGTCCATATAAAAGACTCTGAAGCCTTGTTTTGAATATTCAGTGTCAGCACTAGCAATACATGGGCTAATATTTAGTCCTAGCCATTGTTCAGTTTGATTCTCGTATCTCTGCTTTTCTCTTTCTCTTCAGTGCTCTGTGGCCTTGCTTTACCATCCAAGAAAGTACGGGAGCCAGTAGGATGCTTTATCAGTAACAGTAATTTGAAATGGATGTTGACATACCTATTTTCTGTCTGTCCTGCCTTCTTCACCCCTCTTTATGACTAAGATTTATTAAAATAATTTTAATTGAGTGCACGTGGACCCCTGTCCTCCACTGGAGAGTATCAGACGGGTTCAGCAGTGTGTCATAAACATCATTCCTTCAGAAAACACAAGAAATACTCTAGTAGAAATGTCTTTGCTGGGGCTATGAAGTTCCAAGTAGCCATGGTATGCAGCGCAGCGCCAACAGCAGAATTGCTACGAGGTCATGGATTTGTTAAAATAAATGTTGCTTTCTGTCCAAACCTCAAGTGACATTATAACAAGGTTTTACTGTTCTTGCTGTCATTTTGCATTAAAAGTTTTAGACCAGTGAAGAAAGGCAGAGTTGAGGAGTAGAGGACAAGTAGGGAAATCCAGAGACATCATGTAAGTTGAATTTTGGTGACAGAGGAAAAGAGATTTCAATGACTGGATGAAGCAGGAGAAAGGTAGACTGAACCGTAAGATGTCAAGCTCTATCTCAGCTTTGAGTGCACTAATGGACCTTATTTGCTCCACCTGAGACCTTCACAGACCCCCTTCCACAGACTCAGGAGACTCATTCAAGCTCAGGTCCAGGAACCCACTCTTTTCCTGAGGTACACTGTCTGCGTATTTTTCCCCAGACCTACACCTGAATTACTACTTGAATTTCTCAGTCTGACTTTGACCTGTTACTTTGTTTTTGTCTTGGTCGTCACTGGTCTATCAATAGGACTTGTTACTGTCACCCCCTGCTGCACTTTTCTGGCTCAGGCACTGCATAACTTGGTCCTTTCAGTGAAGTCATCGCCTGGACTGTGTTCTGACCACCCTTGGCTTCCTCATCCCTGAGGGACACCCGTGTCAGATGCCAAGTTTGCCCTGCTGCAATAGAGAGGGGGGAGTTCTCCTCTGGGAATGCATCCTGGATGAGAACCAATAAAGTAATGCTACATATCTGAGAAGAGGAAGAAAAAGAACTGTGCTTCCCACTCTATTTCACCTCCTCCAACCCCTGTTTAGAGAGAGAAACATCTTCCCTGAAACATCTTCCCTGAAATGCTTTTCATGAATTTCTGAAAGGAAGGCAAAGGTAATTGTACACTCTTGGAGTCTCCATATTGCTGGCAATCATGCAAAAAAGTTGCTGGCAAACTGCATGGGAAAGCATACAGTAAATACATGCCAAGAAGTAAAAATAAAAAATAATGAGAGTTCAGTTATTCAGTTTCCATAGCATCAGAAATTTTAGCCAACAAGACACCATTACTTACCTGATGTAGGATCTTCAGTAGCATATCAGCCTTTTTACCAAGCCCTTGTCAGATACTATTATGAAATAATTGCCTGCACCTAAAAAACACCCATAAAACCAAAACCCCCCAACACAATAAACCCCCCACTCCCCTCGTGATTTGAGTATCATTGCTTTCATGAAGAGAAGGGAATAGTCAGGAAGATGTCAGAGCCTGGAGCTGTATAAAGAACATATTTTAAATAAAGTCCGAAATACACCACATACAAACTGGGAAGGAGGCTTAGACTTGACAGTACTGGTAGTTCTGCAGGTTATATTGCTATGCTAAATAGGATGACCATAAGTGAATATAAGCAGATCATGTGAAAAAATAAAGACCAGAAGATGGAAGTGATAAGAGAGTTTCACCTCTTTCAGCTCAAGCAAAGAGGCTTTATTTTTCTTACTGATGGTAAAATAGAAATGGAAAAACATTCAAATCAACTCTTAAGACTGAAGGAAAAAAAGGAGGATACTGTTAGTGTCTTTTGGCACAGGTCAGTAGAATTCTCTTCTCATGAGATGTGGAGCGCCTGCACAACTACTCTGAAATACTTTTTATAGCATCTGGAAGTTGTACTGAGGCTTACTCAACTGAGGACTGATGTTTGGGTCTGTGGACCTCCATTGGCATGGAAATACTAGTCACGTCTCTCCTGGCCTGTCCTCATTCCAAACATCCATCTATACATTCAAGTGACACTTTGTTCCGTTCCATTCATTTTGTAAAAGCCAAAAGCCTTGACCAGAACGTGGGAGGATTCTGTGTTTTTATCCTTCTCAGATCTTAGCACACAACCCACAGACAGAAAAAGCTGAAATTACTTGTTTGCTTCTTTTATTAAAAACAAAAGAGTTCACAGCTGTTGATCTGTCAGTCATTTTCCCTGTTAAATGTCAACATATATCTGAGGTTACTAATATTGCAATATCCAAGATTCAAAATAAAAAAAATTTTTCAAAAAGCTCATGTTTACCAGACAGTCCTGATCTATTCCTAGACTACTTAAAGTAGCCTTTTTCCTCTCTCCCCAGAATATTTTCTTCTGTTGTTCGCACTGTCACCTGTCATTACAAACACAAATCCTGTTTCCTTTCTCACAGAAGCTAAAGAAGCTTGATTAAAAATATATAGCTTCTAAAAACAGTACTTCAAGGTCTAGTCTCTGTATCAAGAGTAGATGTATCCAAACCAAGGACTAGTGTAAACAGCAGTGACAGGGAGACCCTCCTGCCCCTGGCTAGGGTTCAGTCTTCCTAAAAAGATAAATATTCCAGAATTTATTTACCTCTTGTTGATTGTTCTGACTGATATATATTGCAAGAGAACGTTACAGTGAATGAGTGCATGCTGTTTGTTTAGCAATATGACTTAGAATGTAAAATAGAAAAGAAAAAATTAAATAGTCAAGATGCTCTTCTTTCAGACAAACATTTTGGAAAGATGTTCTATCACATTCTGTCCTCGGTGGCCAAATTAACTGGTGTTCTAAAATAGTGAAGGTTCCCAGCAAATCCTGTGTAGATTCTTAACTTACTCTACAAAACATCTAAAATGTAACATCTGTAAAGGTGTTGCACTAGGTCTCCAGTCATGTTCACATGCTGGAAATACAAACAGCTCTTCATATTTATTTCTTAAACATAGTCACAGTAGATTTGTCTCTCTTCACTTTGTCTCAAACCAGAAACTTTGTCCAAGCAGTTTCTCATGAGGTGAGGTAATTGTGATGCTTAAGGCTTACCTAATGTATTTGGGTTTGTGTTTTCAATTTACTCTATAGTGATTTTAATACTTTAATATCAGACTATATCAATATAGTTGCACACATTCCCACTCAGATAATTCAAATCAATCAGCCATATATTGCTTTTTCTATTTCTTCTAAAATTATTACATTTACCTGCTACCAGTTCATTAACAGAACTCACAATTGCAAGAGACTAGGGGAGAAATTGATACAACTAATGAAATAATGACAATTAAATAATTCTCTCAAAGCACAGCATTTTTAGTAAAGTTTTGCTATGCGGCGAAGCAAAACTACAGCTGTCAAAAATATGGCATCCTAACCCCTTTAACAATTTTTAAAAATACCATCTGCAGGCAATGCAGTGCAGATAAACAGATGTTGCAGAAGTACAAAGCCCAAAGAAGAAAAAAAGGTTTGACAGTTCTAAGGTTTGTATGTCTGAAAAAAGATAACATATGTTTCTCCAATGAAGAAAGCCTGTGAAATGTAACAATTGCTAATGTTTATAAATAGCTATTGAATGACTTACATGCAGTTAATACCTGCATTCATTATTGTTTTGAGTTTCCTAAGGAACAGTAAGTAGATCAATTAGAGAGGACTACAAGTTCAGCATCTTTCTGTGTAGCATTAGTTGTTTAGTTTAACTGGAGAAGGTCCCTACACTATCTTTAATCTGCTTGTGGGGTTTTTCTTTCCCTAAGAACTCCTCTCATTAAAGCGAACTCTTTTGAAATATGCAACACTGGCTACCTTAGTTCCACTTACTAATGGTCCTGAATTGATTCTTAATTAGTTGCAGTTTTAGTCAGAATCCCATTAAAATATCTGAGTGCTCCAACAGGAAAGAAGGAAAATGCTGGGGTTCAGCTGTGGGGTGCTGAGACTGGGGGTGAGCTTACACCCACAATGGCAAAATGCACTGAGATTCAAATCACGCTCTGTGTCCTGGTTTGAATAGAAGCCTTCATACTGTAATTTATCCTCCATCTATAAAAGATGATGAAGAAATGTAACCAGATGCTGTTAGAAAAATTGCATTATTCCAATACTATTCTAGTCTATTCTTAAAAAAGGATAGTGATTCAGAAAAATATGAAAGCTTTTCAATAAATAACTGATTGTTCCTGTGTAATTCTAATTGTTATTGTTTTCTAACCTTCTGTTTATATTCTAGAAAACCTATGAGAAGCTAAATAGTATATTTTCATGGTTTTCTTCCAAATAACTGAATATTTGCTATGAAATGTGGCATATTTTGGTAATGAAGTGAATCAGTGGTTGTTGAACAGCTATTGCTTTATGGTTTGAGTTTAATTATAGAAAAGTGAGGTATCAAGAAAATATTCTCTTCTAAAGCACTATCTGGAGCAAGTATCCCTGTTGTTAGGGAATAGTGATGTCACGTGAGCAGCTTTTGTATTCAGCAGCAATAATTCACTGCCTACATGGGGGGATTGATCCCAGCTATGGTATCCCCAAAGGAGCCTCCACTAGGAATGGGCTCACATACTTTGATCTGGAGATTAACATGAGCAGGATCACAAGCCTTTGTCTCTTGTAAACATCGTATGTCCCTAAATTTGTATCCAGCAAAAGGCTGAGTCTTGTGTTTATTTGGGTAATGAATTGCAGTAATTAATGCACGCATTGATTCCTCTACTGAGTCTCCCCTAAAGGCCATTTCCATTTTTAATTTATAGAAAATGCATACAATTCCTTTAATCAGAGCACAGTCTGGAATCTATAATAAACAACACAAAAAAATATAGTAAATAGAAGTGAGATCACTGAGCAGAATGTAGGTAAGAATTTAGGTAGACAGAGGTTGTATTTAATATTGTATTAAAAGACAGCTACATAGCAAGCAGTATAAGAATATGTATTTGGAATTTTCAGGGCAGATCTGAACCTGTAAACAGAGAAGCACAAATTCTGCTATTTCCCTGAGCAGGTTTTCACTTACTTCAGGGCTCGATTTAGTCCCTAACACATGAATGTATATTTCTGTCACATATTTCTATTATAAAGATGTTTTGCTGCTGTCTTTCTCTCAGTCTGTTATGGCTTTTGTATCAAAAAAGACCCTACCATTTACTAAATATTCTTGAGGGGGGAAGTTTCAAGGGAGAAACATGTGTTTCCTTATCAACTGTGAATATTTCTTCCTTGCCAAGTGCCAAAACTGTACTCAGCATTGTGCAAGACACAAAATGCGAACAACCTTCCCCTCACAGTTCTTCAGCCCCAAAGCAGTTTCTAGCATTTCAAACATCACCCTAATCTTAAACTGGACCATTCACAAACATAGCTTCAGAACAAAGCAAAAATCAAGTGCAAACCAAATAACACAGTTGAGTACTAAACAAATAAAAATCTAAACAAATTACATCATATCTTTTAAATATCTGCAGTACTTTCAGACACTAAAATTATATTTTTCCTTGTTTGGGAAATGCCTGCCTTGTATCATTCAGCTTTTGGATATATAAAATTTCCATATACATATTGAAATGTGTGTAAAATATGTCTGGGGAAGTATGAAAACACAGCATTTTAAATACACAGCAAGGCAGATGATGCTGTGCTGAGGAATGCAATCTAATATTTTTTCTGAAATGTACAGGTGACATAAATTAGAAAATACCCCATGGTATCTATGCAGCATAAAGGACACAAAAAGAAAGACTGATTTGGAAGCACACACAAACTAAAGGAATACCTGATTAACCTTTCACTGACTCCTGGTCCACGTGATGCAAAGCTTGCCTTCCTCCTAGAGTGATGGCTTTAGAAGAAGATGTTAAATTTAACCTCTGGCGCAATGATAAATTGACAATAAAAAATTCAATGGCTTGGTAATTACCAATCACTTTGGACATCGGCAACATTTTTCAGTTCTGTCAGTGCTCATTGGCACAAAAGCTTCAGCTGAAATTCTCTCGATCTCCCTCTTTTTAACTTTGTTTTCATGATGCAGATTAAATCTGCCACCCTATTACTGATTCATTTTCCTAATTTTTCATGTCTGCACCATGCCCCAGCTGCACTAGGCTGATAATTGTGGAGCCCAGCCCTGATGATTAACATCAGAAGAATTAATTATGCCTGCCATTAAAATTCCAGGTTGCACATGGTGATCAAGAAAAATTAAGTTTCTCTAGGCCTCTAAATCATTTCACCTTTGAGGAGAATGATAGTGACTCGACAGCTAAACTGCAGCCTGCGTTCCAGAAAAGGTCTAAACCACACACCCTTTGTGTAATTCACTAAATGCCTTTTTAGTTATCCATACTGGCTTATTCCACTTGCTAAAAAGATTTACTGCTCTTAAATGAAGACAACTAAAGTATCTAGCTGATTGCTCGATTTCAATATAAAACACCTTTTTTAGCTCCTTTCTGAGACTCTTTGAGAGTTATCTGTTATATTAATATCTAAATTAAAGCATCATACAGAGAATGGAAGATCCAGGCACAGAACTAATTTCACAGAATTGGTAGGAAATTTACTTTTTTCCCAGTTACAAACTGAAGGGAAATTATGATTTTAGTACTACATAAAGACAATTATTTTCTCTGAAATAAATTGATAATGAAACAAAAACAGATTCCTAAGATCTTTAGGCTAAGTAGTAATGAGTAAGGAAAAGCCTGTTGACTGACTCATTTCAAAATAGATTTTTGCATGGGAAACTCAAAACATATTCATCTAGCCTAAGGTATGACATTTACTAGAGCCATAAAGAGTAAGATGATATCCATTTATCATGTTCTCTTTTTTTATGTTTCGTTTTTAAATTACCATGATCATGTATATTACAGGCTTAGCTTAGAAGAATGTGATGAGGAGTCATATTTTGATGAACAGATGTAAATATCTTATGTCAAAGGGTAAATGTCACAAAGACTATGAATAAACTATGGATCATATCTTCTTCCTTTCTTATGTTTAGGTAGTACCACCACAGCAAAACTACTTAGAAGTGGATATTCTTGTTAGCTTTTATAGATGACAGATTTCTAGAATAAACTTGACAGAATTGGACCAAAGAGCAGCACAAGAGCCATTATCTTTCCCTATAAAATATGTTATAAAATAGGAGGACTCAGTGCATTTAGAGATTAAGTTCTACGGGAAGTCATGTGCATGGCAAAATAAGAGAAAGACCCTTCAATTTAAAACTTAAACCCTTGAGTTTAAAGTGAACATCACTGCTATAGCTCAAGGATATTGTATTCTATATAAAATAGGCCATTTGGAACTTGTGAGGACTTTATTGCACTGTCTCACAAATGACAACTAACATAGTATTCATGATTAAATGAACATTTATTGTATTTGTAACAGTATTCCAGGAATGCCATAAAATGAAGCATGAAGTCATCCATTTAAACATTTTTAAAACTTGTCTTGACTAAAAGCATTGAAAGTATCTCCTTACAAGAGTTATGGTTAAACCCAAAACCTTTTTCTTTCTGCCCCAGGACACGGATAACTCAAACATACTAAGACTTTTGCAAATCAGAGATGTCTCTCCAGAGATCCAAGAAAACAGTCAAACATATTGTCAAAAGCCTATGAAATAAGGTGAGAGAAGTCTGAATACACTTACTGGTCTTAACCATTTCTAACATACGTGAAGACAGAGCAAATGACATCCTGAAAGAGGAAGACAAAGAAATGGAATTAAAACACTGAGGTAAGATTGTAAAACATTTTATGATTTAGACCAGCATTCAAACCCATAAATTCCATTTTTAGCAAGCATGGCTATCAGTCAATATATTTACGTGATAAAAGGTTAATCACAGACCTAATTTTAAGACTTCAAAAAGAGGATGAAAATTAACTGCATTGATTTTTGACAGATTATTTTACTTACTGTAAATAGATTTACTACGTAAATACATAAATGTTCTATCAGAATAACAATCAGCATAATATGAGCTTTGGGAGAAGATTATTTTCACTGACTCTAGACTTGAGAATGCCACAACATAATTCATCTTGAAAGTAGCTTGAAAGATTATTCTGGGATTAAGGTTTAGGCCATGGAAGACAGGGATTAATATGTTTCTTTTCCCCTAAAATAACCAACAGCCTTGGTCCAGTTTATCCTCACTATTTCACAGATGTCTCTTGCTCCTACATGTATGCACAGAGGACTTTGCACACCAGTCAGCTGAAATACAACAAGTTGCTTCTTAAGGCAAAGAGAAGGAAAGGCCTTTCTCCTTAACTGCTGTTGAATGAGATATCAATTCAAGTACTCTAGTCTTCCTCACACAAGTAACCACTGACTCCAAGAAGATAACTTGCGTTTCTAAGGACAAGATTTGTAGAATCAGCCTCCAAACTTACAGAATATCACAGTAAAAGGAACTGCTAGTGTGAAAATCCAGGGAGCATTATCCAGATGAAAGTCATAAGGAATAAACATTTTAACAATGTTTTCTGTTCTGCTGGGCTGGAACATTGCAATATACTATTTTGGTTCCTTCTCTGTGTATCCATTACTCTCAAAGGAACTGTTCATGGCAAGCACTCATGCTGTGATCTGCATGTTGCTTCGTCACAGGCTGTAGCATCTCTGTCTCTAGGCTGATACAGCACCATGTCTGATGCCTTCTGCACACGTCTTTTTCCTTCTGAGCAGCCATGTACTGGCCTACTGCTCTATAATGGATATGCAAGAGAAGACACCGCCAAATGCAGTGGGTACAGTTGTGTTTATTCCACTTAAACATTATTGCTTTATCTCTTTTTCTGATGAATTAATAGTCATGACTTCTGAAGGCTTAATTGTTGTTAAAGTTAGTAATACTACTATGGAGACGCAATTACTATTAGAAAGTTAAAAAAAGCAACTAGTATTTTATGCACACAAATTCTGGACTTTTCTTTCTACTGATTACAATGAAGGGTATCAGTTTAAATAATTCAAAACTTGCTTCCAGTCAACTCCTAAACAAAGAAAATAGGATTATTTAATATATATCTTCAGTTCTATGCTAATCAGATCTGGGCTTAATCTCCCTTTGTCACTGTAATTTGCCATGCAACTTATCTGCCTAAAACATAATACAGTGCATTCAGCATGTATTTATCTATGTGTAAATCCAGAAGCACATATGCATTCAAACACATATCAACAAAGTTTTGCCACATGTTTAAGGGCATTTCCTATTACAAACTGCTTGAGGATGCTGAGGTGTCAGGACCTTTCCCAGTAGTGTTGGAGCAGGCCAGCAAGCTTGCCTGACTAATGTCAGTCACTAGACGACGCTTCTTCCACACCAGACAGTTTAATAGGGAAAGCAAAAATCACACAAACGAACAAAACAAAGCAAAACAAGGAATTAATTCACTGCTTCCCATGGGCAGGCAGGTGTTCAGCCATCTCCAGGAGAGCAGGACCCCATCACCTGTAACAATGATTTGGGAAGACAAAGCCATCACTCCAAACGTCCCTTCTTCCTCCTTCTTTCCTCCACCTTTATATCCTGAACATGATGTCATATGGTCTGGAATATCCCTTTGGTCAGCTGTTGTCACCTGTCCCAGCTCTGTCTCCTCCCATCCTCCCATGCACCCCCAACTTCCTTGCCAGTGTGGCAGTACAGAAAGCAGAAAAGGCCTTGGCTCTGTGTAAGCCCTGTTCAGCAATAACAAAACCATTATCTATTATCAACACTGGGATCTGCACAAATCCAAAACACAGCCCCATACCAGCCAGTAGGAAGAAAGTTAACTCTAGCCCAGCCAAAACCAGCACAGCTGGTCACTGCAAGGATGTTTTGGCTCTACGACTGCCATCCTACGGGTCCCAGCTGTTAAACTGTCAGATACAAGTAGGTTTCTCACTACACACCTCTTCCCAACCCTCTATTCATAGAAAGGGATCTACATTTGGAAAACATATTTTCTTTCACCACTCAAATCCATATTTATCAAGGATTCTTTCTTAAGAATTTCTCTGTCCTAATACAAAAAGAAGTTTAAGCCTTCCTGCTGTCAGGTCATTGTCTGGTTCTACCATCTTTCACCTGGCCTGTCCAGGAGAACTTCCAGCTGACTCAGATGACAACCAGAGCAAGCTAATACACTTCTGTTGTTGCCACGGTCCAAGGAAGCTGTCAGTTCTTTGGAAGGCAGATGGCATTTTCTGAAAGGCAGGGTTGTGTTCACATCCCAGAAAAAAAAAAAGGTTTAACCATACAGAGTTAATCTTATGTTCCAGATACACATATAAATTGCTAATCACATTTTATACAATTATATTCAGGTTCATGAAATTGCATATAACTGGTCAGAGTCTGGCTTCTTGTGCTCCAAGTTTAATAGCTATTAGTTATATTTAAGAATATGAAGTTTTCTTCCAGTTATAAGTTTTACGAACTTACTGTCACCATCTGCATAGTGATCTCGTTGAAAATGTAAAAAGCAAAATGGTGTTTATTTAGGTCATCCCATTTTGTCAGCAAGAGCTGGTGGGACATTTCACACAAATAAAGATTTGGCAAAATACACCCATGACAGCTTCAGCTTCAAATTTCCAGACTTTGGAAATAGCAAAATACAGTGAAATCATTTTTTTTTAACAATAATCAGAATAAGGATAAGTGAATGGGCAAAAAAGCCCATAATAATTTTTACAGAACTGTACTTACAATATTATACTTTTCAATTAATGATATTGCTTAGGAAACAAACAAAAAAACCAACAACAGAATTAATAATTAATAACATTCCAGTTTGTTATACTTTCGTTTGTTGAGGACCTGCTAGCTTGGTAAATATTTCCTCCCTGGTGATTTCCCTTTTCATATACTAATCCATGTTCCACATTCTGGAGAAAAGTCCACTAGTTTTAAAGTCTCTCTAATTCCTTCCATTTTACAGTATCACCCGTGTTTACATAAAATGCCTTAATATTGAAAGGTTAGTGACCATCTTCCACACGCTGTAAAAGAACTAAATTAGCAAACTGATGG
Source organism: Myiozetetes cayanensis (assembly GCF_022539395.1). Lineage (NCBI taxonomy): Eukaryota > Metazoa > Chordata > Aves > Passeriformes > Tyrannidae > Myiozetetes > Myiozetetes cayanensis. Next base: position 15,875,138 of record NW_026088185.1, on the reverse strand, counting down.
CAATTTAATATTTTCTGGTTTAAAGCTGAAATTTACAAAAATCTGACATTCACTGTCAATGCATGTTTCTGCTGTGAAGAAATCTGTATGACTTCTGTACTAATTTGCCCTTATCTGACATTCCAGAAAATACAATAAATTTTTCCCAAATACTACCATTTCATATTCTTTGAAGTTTGTGTTAAAGATGTCATTTGGAATGCAAATACACCTAGAAACCTACAAAACATCCTCACATTTTCTGCAGTAACTAGGCTCGATTCCTCGAGGGACTGATGGAGAAAAAAAAGACACCTTTCACATGGCAATTTCCCCTCCTTATCCTATACTCAACATAACCAGTGGCAGTCAAAGGCCAGGGGACAAATGAGAGCTACTCAGCTAAGTGAGGCTCTGCAAGCGACAAAGATAAATTGATATGCATGTGGGAAACTGGAATGAATGAAAAATGGAAAAGATGCTCCCACTGGTCTGGCACCTGTAACAGACGACAGAAAACCATACACATTACTGGCTGTGTCAAAACTGTTCACAATATTTCAGCTAAGACTGGCCGGGAAAATAGTGTGACACCTCTTGAAAATCAGAGTCAGTCACTTAGGGGTTTTCACAGGTTTTACTCAGACACATAAATGCCACATTGTAGGATATACTGCAAAATAGGTCATGTACTTGAAATATCCCTCATACATAGGGTTTTCTGATGAAGAACTGAATCTTGATATGTAAAGATGCTTTTGCAATCTTTCTGCAAGCAAACTCAGCTGAGGACCAAAGTTGGAAAGATTGTCAATCTTTCATTGAAATTTGACTTCATGACTTTAATAAGATCAAAAACTTCACAACTCCTTTGAAACTCAAAAAAGTTTGTCCGAGAGACAAAGGCCTTGTGGATTCAACTGTGTTCAAGTTGTGATTCTGCTTTGACCTAATTAAAACAACCTTACTCTTCACTAGCTGATACCTTATTGGATCAAAGCTTTATACTTCTTTCAAGAATTGCCTCTTTCTATGAGAAGGTTTTGCTTCAGTAATATGCAGAGGGCTCCAAATGATAAATAAGCTGAATATTGAACAAATGGCAACATTTCATTCATGCAGAGCAGGAAAATTTAGCTCCCATGGGTTATGTTACAGGAAACTCCTTAAATCAAAATGTGGAAACTCAATATTGAGGGGCATAAACTATAAGCTTTATTGATTATGTCTCTTATGACTGGGCATTCCTACCACGCTAGAGACATAATTCTGTGTGAGACTGATTTCCTTCAGCTCTCATTTAAGGATGCTCAGCATCTAAAAAATCATAAAATCCTGTTTCTGCATACATGTGTCTCTGAAGAGAATGTGAAGGAATTGTCAAGGGTATTCTATTTCTTCAGCTTTTCTGAAATCCTAGTCTGGCACCCAAGAATCCTGAAGGAAATTAATGGATATGTTTTCCACTGGAGGAGGTTGCCTATTTGGCATAAACTGCAGTTAGAGTATGAAATGTCTTCTGATAAGAGGCCAATGTCATTTTGGTTTCTGATCTAGTGCAACACTAGTAATCCATTCTTACATATTTGCATAACTTTGCTTTATATCAATTTGAGTGACTGTTTAGCTGTCATGAATGCTGGGATACTGAGTAGATGCAGAAAAGGGCAGCCAGCAGAGGGTGAAGGAAGATGCCAAGGTTATAAACCAGTGTTCATATTTACAATCCAGCTTTATTGTCATGAGAATCCTCTCTAGCACAGACATAGGTGTAAGTGCAGAACATCACAGCTCTCTATAAGGCAACACCGTCCCTGGTCCGTTCCTGTAAATTCTCCACAGTGGCATGTTTTATTGCCCCGGAGACACAACTTGATGGCTATTTATTTAATTACTTGGGAAGCCCAGTCAAAGAAGGGCGTCTCACTTTTGGTGTGTTAGTTTCCTGCTTGCAGATTTACAATTTTGTACCATTTGGGTTTTCAGAGTCTCCTTGTTAAAAGTGCGAGGGGCCCATTTCACCCGATGAAGCACAACTGCTTTGTCTGCCTCCAAACAGTTGCAATCCCCCAAAAGGCACAGAGCAGAAGTGCAGCCTGCTTGAAAACTGGTGTGAGCCACCTCTCCAACCACTGATTAATATTCGACATATTCTCTAAGCAGAGCTTTATATCAAGTTCAGTGTTTTCTCTGTCCTTTCCTTTCCTTCCCTCCTCCTGCCTAATTTTGTAGACAGACAGCCATAATGCGCAATAGAAGCATAAGTCTTTAAACTGAAAATGTCATCACTTAAGAATACAAGAGAGTGGTATGTGTCATGTATGTCTGCAAAATGCAGTTGCTGTCTGTTACAGTCTGTAGCAACTTTTAAATCTGTCATCACGGCATGAATTTCATATTAAGCTCCTTCCCAGTGCTTTAGCCAGGAAGTAAAAGGGGGAACATACTGTATCATTTATGGGCATGCTGGTGCTGGGTCAACCATGACATCACTCTCCACTCTGCTGAGCTGTAATGAGGTGAAAAGGCAGCTTTAGAACAACATAGCACTTTATTTATTAGGAAAATTTAAGTGTGTGTGTATTTCAATTTATGATAAAACTGAAAACAAAGGTTACGGACTGTAGCTCTCCTACAGACCAAAGTAAAGAGGGGGAAGGGAAGGCATTTTGTAGATGAAGAGAGATTTAATGCAGACTAAGCACAGAAGATTGAAAGTTCTCGGCAGGCTGAAATCCTGTACTGACAGCCCAGCCAATTAGAGATGGTACACAGCACATTCTGTTACAGTCAAATTGTACTGTATGCTTTGATCAGAGCGAGTTGCTGAAGCAAGAGTCTAGTTAAGACCACCTAAAACCTTCAAATTCAAAATTATATTGGCATATAAACCAAGAACATAGTAAAAAAATTTTGGTGAGGTTTGGAGGCTACAGGAGCCCTTGACTGCAGAACATTCCATAGAAACCTGCAATGCTTTTAAAATCAACATTGAGAAGCTGGGCAGTTAATTTCATCTCTCCAAATTAGTGATTAAATATAAGATGGATTTTGTACTTTACAGTAAGGAGGGTTTTTTTAACCACAGCTAGAGATGGGACAAAAGAGGTACAAAAAAAGTAGAAAAGTACAACGCAGAACAGGTTTGATCAGATCTGCAATAAATTGCTCTTGTTCCTTTTTTCTCAAGTACAAACACATTATTTTTATTGCAGGCACAGTACCAGCAGTTGATTTTTCTGGAAAACGCTGCAAAGCATCACTGCTGCTTAACTCCTTATTTTGAATCTGAACTTGCTTCTAAAAAGGACATCCCACTGCCAGCTGATCACCAGCCTGCAAATCCCATCTTCCTTGGCACTCACAGTAAACACCACATCCACGGTGTTCAAAAAATACTTTCAAAACACTACATGCAAGCTGGAGTTTTTCTGTCTGGAAGATCTAAATGCAGTAAGTACCAGGTCAATAACATCATAATAATAATAAACATATAATTAAATAGAGAATTTTATCTAGATCAAACTGAAAATTTTAGTGTGATATTTTGATTCTTTTTTCCTGATTACAAGATGTTATTTTAACAGCTCTGATCTCAAGAAATGGATAACCTGAAATTGGTCTGTAGCCAGAATATCTAGGGTTCTAGCCTTCCTAAAGCTCACAAACTTCTAACACCTAGCAAATGTCTAAACAGTATTTGGCAGAAAACACTCCATGAAAAGCCCATCTGGAAGAGATAGTGTCAGTCCCTGAAGAGGGGGTGCTCTTTATTTCAAATTAGTGGTAAGCCAATGTCTCAGCATGATGCTAACATACAATGCACTGCTAGAGTCATAATTTTTCAGATTAAACATAAGACTAAATTCCTCAGTGTTCATAGAAGTTTAAGAAGCCATTATGTTTCTCAAAGCAACTGTAGAATTACTGGCCAAACTCTCACGTGGGGAGATAAATACTGCACAATATATTTACCCCAAGAAGAGAAAAATGTTTCTTTTTTTTTTCTTTTTTTTTTTTTTTTTTTAGATTTCAGACATGCATTAGGCAAATGTCTTGGGCATTTTTAAGATCAAGATAATATCAGCCTTCCAGAAGTAAAGGAATGAAGCAGGCACAACAGACAACTTTGTATGTATTCTCAATTCTGTCAAAAATATTCACTGAATAGGACCAAATATTTCATAAGTTGCAGGGGCTGCAATTCCAATTATGTTCTGCAATGCATATCCAAAACAAAGAGCTGAGTAAATGAAGCAACTCACACAGTAAGCAACTTCTCAATCCAAATACAAGCAAAAGCTAGACAACCTTCACTCTTTATTTTTTCTTTTCTTGATTTTTTTGGATAATGTTGCTGCCACCTAGTCTTTCTGTTTTCTCCCCATTCTAATCTGGTTTGATCTATCTATGCATTTCCCTGCCTAGGAAAAAATGTTTAAAGAAATGCCATGAATATGAGGTCTCGTAGTACACCACTCATTCTTAAAATATCTTTGTCTGCCTTCTCAGCTCACATTTAAAAATCAGTTGTGGAAAATTATATGAAGGATCTATTATTTAAAATATTTTTATTTAAATTTGACTTGTAAAACACTCTTTCTACTTCCACTCACATGTGTTACTTGTTTCAAGTACAGCATGAACCAACAGTAAACATTGGTTTTCATCTCTAGCTGTGATAGAAAGCACCTGGAAGACAAAAGATGACTGGGAGAATCAAAACCAAGATTATACAGCATGATCCAAATTCATTCTTCATATGTTTCCTCAAATGCCGACCTAAATTGAATTACACTGTGAGTGAGTCTGGCACTCTATCTGCATTTCTTATTAAATTGCTCACTATTAGCATCTGCCTTTCCATTATATCTTGTGGCCTTCTCTTTCCCATTAATGACCTCACCATATGCCCCAAATTCAGTACTTCCTCCACTGAATTTATTTTGTCATTTACAAATTCTTTAAACCTTTTTCAGTATGTGAAATATCTTTGTAGAAGACAAAAAGAATAGTCTCTAAACTATCCACTACTTGCATGATGCTCTTTTCAACAGGTAGCCCTCTGCATCTTTCCATATTTAATAGTTTCTGCCACCCCCAGTCACACTGAATAGCAGGGTACTCCAGATGAATCTACAGTCTTCAGAAAGGAACCAGACTAAAACACAGAAACCAGTATGTCACTGTGTGAGTCCAGAATGAGCTACTCTTGAGTATTCAGTAATAGTCTTGGTTTCTCTAGCTCAAAAATTTGCAGCAGAATTTGAAAACAGAAGGAAAAGACCAGCAAGGACAATTGGCATGTGTAGTGACTTCACAGAAATTATTTAATAGAGAAATTATTAAATAGACTTTTTAATTTAAAGAGAAGACATGAACTTAAGCATAAAAATCAGAACTTACATGAAGTACCTGTCATTTATAATAGAAGAATTAGACAGCATCAAATTAAAATAGTTCTACCAACGCACAGCTTTACTAGCAAAATAAGACATGGGATGCTGGGAAAGCTGAAGATTCAACATGAGTTTTAAAAGCTGTTAGATATTTTCATGTAAGAAAAATCCATCCAGGGCTATTAAACATAAAGATATCACCTTTGCTTCATAAAATCCTACTACCATACATCAGTGAAGACTGGAAGAACAGAGGGGATTATCTCTACACGCTTGACCTAATCTCATACCCTTCCACAGGCAGATTATGAAGAAATCTGGCTAGCTAGGCTGATAGAGGAGCTGCAGTAATGCTAGTGGCAAAATTTTAAAATCACATTGTCTGACAGAGCTTAATGCCTGTGAAACGAGAGTTAGTAAGAAAGAAGGTGTACTCCTGCCCCAGCTGCTCCCTGTTAAAACACTAAACTGAGCTCTGGAACATAATGCAGGACTCGATCAGCTTTCTCCTGTGACAGGGTGACATTTAGCTAGTGAAGAGCAGCACTCAGAGCTACTCAGCGGTGCCTTGCGCTTCTCTAGTAAGATCCACAAATGCTCTGATGGCAATATCTGCATCGTGCATGTTCCACTGCACAGCAGTCTGGCTCTGAGGCGTTATGTTTGCCTCACTTTCAGCCTGTTCACTAGCTGACAGCACTTCTATAAATACCTCACCTACATTTTTCTGTGTTCACAGAAGGTTCTTTTCCCTTTTAATTCTCTAATATTTCTTACAGTGCCTTATAACCTGTACGGAAAAGGCTGAACAGAAAGAAACAGACAGTGAAACACAATGCAGGAAGATGCCAAATCAGTCAAAACCCCCACCCTATCCACATACAATCAGTGCCAGCTGTAGTCCAATTAAACTTAATCTAGTCACATGCTCATGTGTTCCTCAGAAATTAGAGGAAATCAATTCAAATGCTAATGAGAAAACCCATAATTTATTATCTGCTGAGGAATGCATGTTACATTAATTTTAACTGTAAACAATTATTTTTATTGCAAGATTAATTACACCATCTTACACAACTTCCTTCTTTCATATTTTTTGAAGGAATTAGTTTTCTGCTACTGTTTTGTTGATCTGTCACAGTATTTTAAGCCTGGAAAAGTATAATTAATTTGGGAATACTACAAATGTGGTTTTCTATTCTTCTGTCAAAGCAAAGTGGGACAAATGCCTGGGGCAAAATACAGAAAGATCTGGCTAAAACTTATGGCCTAAACAAAAGTACAATAGCTGGAAAACAGTCTATTCCTTATTGGAAGTCTGGAGCTAAAAACATAAGGGGAGAAAAGAAAGTCCAAGTAAAAGCAAAACAAAATTTTCATGGGTATTGTCCAAAAAAGAATGAAAAAAAGAATTTTTTCAGTCAGGAAGTTGCAAAATATTCTATCAATAAAATACAAAGAAGCAGTGGAAAAGGAGAAGCGTTTCAAGAAAGCCTATCTTGTTAGCTGACCAGAAGTCTTACTATTTTTCTATAAGGTATGTGTACAGAATGAACCATCTGCATTATAACAGAAGTTTATTGCAGTGATACAGAGAACAATGAAAATAATCCAAACAGTATTTATTTTCTCTGTTTCTGTACTTTATTTTTTGTTTGAAAAGCCTGCTCTAATCTCATAAAAAAGTGTCAGTGATAAAATGTTTTATCCTAAGCAACCCATTACTCTTTTTATGTATTTGGTTTTTAAAACTCATACCAAAACAAAAATCAAAACCAGAAATGCTTTTAAAGAGTTCATTTAATGGCTGGACAAGCAAGAAAGACCATCCAATGAGTAGTTTCATTTCACATTAATTGCTAGGAATTTCCTCAACATAACTAAATCTGGGCCTCAGGTTTTTGGGATGATCGTGCAGCTCAGGTTTTGGGGCTACAACTAAATATCAGATTTTTCTTGCCGAGTAATTTAGCATTACCAAAGGAAATGTGACTTTTCTTCCTTGCAAACCCTTTGCAAAGCTGATTAGCACTTTCAGTAATTTATTAACTACTCATAATATATTCAACAAAGACTTAAAATATATCTGATTTTGTGTATTATTTTAAAAATTGCACTATTTTTTATTCTTGTTGTGAGTCCGTTAAACGCAGTCACAGGTATATGTTTATAATAAATAGCACACTTTTTAGTTCAAAAAAGAAAAGTGTAACATTGCAAATAAAAAACCTCAAAGAACAATAGATAATATGTTTTGCACAAATAGTGTTATTTGTGTGCATGTATATATTGAGGAAGACTATATTCAACCTATAGACTGTAATGCAAACAGAATACATTACAGTAACTATTCACCAAAAGCATCTGAAGATGAATTTCAGAAGGTTAGGCAGAATGAACTGTTTGTTCCCATACTGTGTTTTTAGTATTAAATCAGATCAGTATGTTATAGAGAAACAGGGGATCCGTTTATAGCAGCCCCCAAAATCATACCTAAGGGTAGTAGCTTAGCAAAAATACCAGAATTTCTCAGTTTCTGTTGCTATCGCTACCTTTCTAATAAAACATGCACACAACACTCACTCTTTGCCTTTATCTTTGTGTTTAAGAAAAAACCCAAAACACCCGTTTTGATAACCTGTCACTGAGGGTTATCATTAGATACCATGTTCATAATGCAAAGTGAAAAGGAAACAATGGGCATGGGGACTTCAAATGTCGTTGTGTTTGAATGTTACTGAACCTATACCTTGGCAAACTGAATGGTCAGCAGCCACAAGAATTACACTTTGCCTGCTCTAAAGCACCTTTGGGGCTAAAACACCTTCTGGGCTAAGCTGAATGTGGCTGTGTCATTTGTTGCATTTGGTAAGAGAACTTGATGCATTTTAGCTCCAGGTTCATCATTAATAGTAGTTAAACTGTAAACCTCTCTACAAAGCAATAAAGTAAATGGAGCATACTAGCATATATCACATATATGTTAGGAACCAGTGCTGCCATGAAGCCCTGATTAAGCAACACAATCTTCATTCACTCTTCATGCTGCAAACCCATACATTTTTAATTCCTTCAAAATAAAACTACAAAATGTGATGAAGCTGCTCTGGATCCCTTTGTACTTCTCAGACTGCTGACATACAACGACCAAAGGAATTTTTCTTTGACACAGGGTATTATGGTGCTATATTTTGTGTTGACCAACACTCCTTCCTCCCAGTTTGCTCAAGAAAATCTGCAGTTCATCCTGAGTAGCAGAAGCTTTGACATCTGTCTTTATGGACATTTTCACTAAGGAAGAATGCAGGGTTTTTCAGACTAATTTAGAGAGACAATAATAATCCCTAGAATTGTAGTAGTGTCTTAAAAGAAAACCTAAGGAGAAAATGGAGACACAACTCTAATTCTGTTAACCAAAGAACTCTAAATAATAGTAATTAAATTTTATGGTCCAAAATTTTATAGTTCAAAGACAGAAAGAATTATTAGATGCTTACAGCTGGCCATCTGTTAATCAGAAGCCATTAAGCTTCATTCAGATGGCCCAAACTAATTCCCAAAATTTGTCAGCCAACCAAAATATTCAACCCCGTCAGGGTATTACAGTATTTGCTGAGGCAGGAGGTACAGGAGCACAAACAAGAGTCCAAGAGGCAAAACTTCAGCAGAGGAAGGGAACTGATGAGGTGAGATATGCCCAAGTGATCTCAGCAAAGGAACTCTAGCTACCACTATTGAGGGCCTTTCCCATCTGGACTCCAGGTGTATTTATTCCCTATCAGACAGCCGTCAGTCAAACACAAGTAGATGAGCAGAACAAGTCAACCACATCCAAGAGGATTCTCTGTGTAACTCCAAACACCAACTCCCATTATCTGGTTTCCCATGCCTCGTTATGGTCAGCCTCTCCTCCTTTAGAGGAAGCTGCAAACAAACAAAATCCATGGATCTATATATTTAATTGGATGTCTGGGGAAATTCCTTCTGGACTGGCTGAAGCTCTGAAGTTTGAGAACTCTTTATAACCATTGTTTTAATGCAGAGCTGTCTGGGTCACAAAGCAATGCATAGGTATTTCAGAGAGAGCAATGAAAGTATTTCAGTTCTTACTACAGCCCCTGAAAGAAAAACTTCAGATTTACAAACTCCAAGGAAAGAAAAGATAACTGGAAATCTCCAGCAATCCATTTGCACTGCCATCCCCACATTCTTGTTCCTATCAACACACAGGTATTAAAATTTCTCACTGAAGCTGGATTATTTTTTTAATTATTTTTTAGGAATCTCTAATCTCCCTGGCTTAAAAATCTAAGTAATGCAGAGTCCTCCACCTCACCTGTCAAGCAGTTCCTGCATCTAATTACTCTCACAGCTTCCAGCCATTCCATCTTGTTATGCTTCGTCAGCAGGAGAGAAAAGCCCAATTATCACATTTTTTCAATGGAAGTGTATCTGTGTGATTCTTGACCTTATCTCTAAGAAGCTGTGTAAGTAGAACTCCTTGCTTTTCTCTTGGAAGAATAAGGCTTGCTTTCCAATGCCTGTATAATTTTCATGGCTTACATTGGAACTCTCTTACTTCCACATCTAATTCTTGAAGCGTAGTCTCCAGAAAACAATGCAATCTTATTAGTGATCTTGCCAATATTGTTTGAACCTCTTTATTGCTACAGATACTTTTCTTCTAATACAGTCAAGGAAGCCTTTGCCTCTTTTAGCTACATCATTGACAGCTCATACTGAAATAATATTCGTAAGGTACTGTATTTTTCTAAGACAGAATTACATTCCTAACATATTATTTTTTTGTTTCATTTTAAGACTTTAGGAACTAATGCTTTCCATCATTGTCTAGGGTTTTTTGTAACAAAAATATTGGTATTGAAAGAAGCCTAGATCCCTGTAAAGCTCCACTGGAAATAAATCCACCAAATTAATCTCCACCTTTACACAAATATATTTTGATATCTGTCATTAGCCTATTTTAATTCTTCTAATACGTGTTCTGTTCACATAATACAAGGTTTTTTTCTAATAAAAATAGTTTAAGATGAAAGATATATGCAGACAACTGCAAATAATAGAATAGTCAGCTTAGCATTTACAAACAGGACATATATATGCGACTTGCCTGTTCTACTTGAGCAGTAACCAAGGGTAGATGAAGCAAGAGGGGTTTAGCTGAGATACTGCACCATTGCAATGGGCCATACTTGTGCAGAGTTGCTAACACAACACACCTGATGTGTATCTCAACTCAGGCTGCTGCTGCACTTCACCACACAGCTGCACTGAAGGCATTCCACACAAGGGAATGTCTTCAGTTCTGCATGGCTTAAATGGTGCCAATGATTGGAAACATCTTGTAGAGCTACATGGAATGCTTGTACAAGCTCTTAGAGAACCCCCCCGCTATTGATCTGCAGCCTCCAACTTTTCAGAATCTCCTTCCTCAACCAAAGTTCAGTGGACTTTCTAAATATTTCACAGACCAGTTATCGCAGTAAACTGGTAAATAACTAACAAAAAAAGTTCTTTTTGGGAGCTATATTAATTTCATACAATGTGTCTGGCAGATTTAGCATTGTTTCTGGTCAACATATGTCTCAGTTGTAAAGCTTTTGTCAAAAGATCAACTTTCAAATGTTTATGTACCTATTGGATGGTATTCAAATACAAAAGTTTCCTGTAAACCTAAAAGCTAGTAGTTGATTACACCCAGAAACTTAATTGCTCTCTTTCCCTAAAAAAGAGATTCTTAGTTTGGAATCTCACCTTTTGGGTAAATGTTTGAACAGAAAGCCTGGATTTTTGAGGGTCATTTACTGCTTATCAGAAGCCATGATGAATATTGAGCAGCTGTACAGCCTTAGATGTGACAGTTACCTGTGTACTGCTGTAGCTTCATCACAGATAATGTTGTAAGCATTCCCAACACAAACTCAAACATAATCCTATGTGCAGGCTGATATCAGACCATCTGCAAGTATAAACAATCGTGCAGATGAATTCCTGCTGCATATCAGCTGATGAACATACAGATGAGTTTCCTCTGTGTAAAACAAAATCTTTCTGACTAATCAACCTTTGCATCTTGACACTTCAGTGGTATAGTATATACATCCTCTCAGCTCTGCCATCAGAATGTAATAAATCTTCCTGCTACTGTCATAATATTCTTCTCAATATTTATAGTTACAAAAATTTAACTCTTGACTGCATGTTAAAAAACATAGAGAGGATTGATTATTAAAGTAAAAATCAATCTGAGGGCTTTGATCATTTAACAAGCTGCAAAAGCATATAAATGTATCACAAAAACTTTGATTGATTTATAACTTTGTAATCCATCCTTTCTCATCTATTATCCTGTAAGCACTATATTAGCAATCATTAGTAGCAAGACGAGATAGAACACTGACATCTTCCTGACACAGTACAACCATAACTGGAATCTTCTAATACACAAATGCTTTTACCTGGCTATTAATAGTGCCCTTTGCTAAAGATGGACTGGTATTTTCAGCCGTATTGAACGACTGAAGTTTGCCATCAATTCTGGAAGTGTCTGCTCCAGATGGTTGTACCTACCGGAATAACAGTTGAGTGCCAGCCAGACTACTGTATTACTTACTGTTCCTACCAGTACTTTCATTTATCTCTGTAAAAAGACAATAATTTGTAAGTAAGTGAGAGGTGGATATTTTTCAAGATATTAGAATAAGAGTCTGACTCTGATCTGCATGAAAAAAATCTTTTCATCTTTTCAGAATCTTAAAATTTTCCCATGTGCGTGAGACGTCAAGTTTACAAGCACAGGCTAGGACCAGTACAACAACTCTTTGTAGAATCACTGTGGTTGCACTTTTTCTGAGTTTTTAAATTGTCTCTGAAGAATTTTATACAGAATGAAAGAGCACAAAGTTTCCACCAAAAAAGAAAAGCAGGGAAAATTGCCATTAACTTCATTTTAAACAAATTATAAACAAAAAGAACTCCTTGTCACTGGTACACTCGAAAGGTGTGGATTTGTTCTACCGAGTATATAGATTTCAATCAGAGTAGGGCCCAGGAGACCCCCAGGAGCTCAGCTAGCCAAAGCAAACTTTCAATTAGAATTTTCTGTTGAGCCAACAATATGACAGACAAGCACACAGGAGCCTATCTAGCAACTGCCAGCTTCCAGCAGGCTATTCAAAGTCTCACAGGTTATATACACCACGGATGCCAGTGGTTTAAGCAATATAGCAAACAGCTTGGGCCACTATACTTTTTATTTCTTTCTACCCTTGCAAACTTTTGACAGGTGTCATTTATGCTTGAGCTTTGAAAATTCCTTACAAAAGCAGGTGCTGTGAAAGCCAACCTAGACAGCAGGCTGGCCCAGAGTGATTGGTGGCCCTGACAGACAGGTTACCCATGGCTTCCTCATATCTCTTACAGCTGTACATTTTCACCATATAAATGGATGCATTTTATTACTAAAGTGCCTACCCTGGGTCAGTTTCTTATCTTCTTTATCCTACTGTAAATCTAGCACAGTTCCTTTGATGATAGGTGATCATTTGCATTTATGCATGTGTAAATTCAATCAAACTTTGTCATTTCTGTCTGCACTTCTAACACTAAATATCCTCATTAACTTCATTCTTGTTTTTAGCCGTGTAAGAAATCCATAACAATGGCAAAGAGTATAACATGTTTAAGACATTCAGAAATACATGGCATAATGTGATCTGTTTTATAATACAGAATCACAGAATATTCTGAGTTGGAAGGGACCCACAGGATAAGGGAGAGCTCTTAGCCCTGCACAGGACCATCCCCAAGAGTCACACCATGTCCCTGGGAGTGTTGTCCAAACTCTTCTTAACTCTGGCAGGCTTGGTACTGTGACCACTTCCCTGGGGAGCCTGTTCCAGTGCCAATCACCATCTGGGTAAAGAACCTTTTTCTGGTATCCAGCCTAAACCTCCTCTGACACAACTTCAGGCCCTCACATGCTGTCACTGGTCACCACAGAGAAGAGATAATACCGCATTTATTATTTTTATGTAAACAATTTCTAAAGAAATGCCTTCTTTACCTTGTTGAGAGCCCAGATGTGGATAATTCTATGTCAACCAACAAACTCCAAAATTTTTCAAATCTTCTACCCTGGTGCAGACCATGATGGGACAGTGCCCCTGCAGCCCATAGAGGTCCACAGAGGAGTAGAGATCCATGTGCAGGCTGTGGAGGACCCCATGCCAGAGCAGGAGGATACCCGAAGGCAGCTGTGACCCCAAGTGCAGCCTATTCCTGAAGGACTGCACCCCTTGGAAGGGATCCACGCTAGAGCAGTTCAAGAACTGCAGCTTGTAGGAAGGACTCATACCAGAGGAGCTGGTGGAGGACTGTCTTCTGTGGGAGGAACCACACACTGGATCAGGGGAAGAGTGTGAGGAGTTCTCCCCTGTGGAGGAAGAAGCAGCAGAGACAACTGATCTCAACTCCCACTCCCTATCCCCCTGCGCTGCTCTAAGTGAGGAAGTAGACAAAAACAGAGATAAAGTCAAGCTCAGGAAGAAGGGAGAGGTGGGAGGAAGATGTTTGTAATTTTGGGTTTATTTCCCATTATCCTACTCTGATTTGATTGGTAATAATTAAACTAATTTTCCCCCAAGTCAAGGACATTTCACCCATGGTGCTAATTGCAGACTGATCTCTTCCTACCCTTATCTCGACCCATGAGCCTTTCATTATAATTTCTCTCCCTTGAGAGGAGGAGTGAGGAGTGATAGACCAGCTTTGGGGGGCGCCTGGTGTCCAGCCAGTGTCAACCCCCCACAATAATATTTAAATTCAAATAATTAAGCCTTTATGTCAATCCCAGCCATGAGAAAGCCTTTCTGCATCAGAGTGATTCCCCTTCAACACTGCGTGCAGTCACCTTCAATGTACATACCGCATCTTTCACTCACAGAAGAAAAAATAGAATAGGAACTCTAAAATGCTTTTCCCTGTGGTTTCAGTGAGCCAAGGAATAGAAATGCTGATGGGAAGAAACAGTAGCCTCCATTGTAGGTATACTTATTTTTTGAAGACCAAAATAGCTTCAGGTTTGCTTATAACTTTTAAGATCCTCTTTCATGTCCCTGATATTATGGGGGAAGCTGGAAATGTCACTGCAGAAAACTAGTATGCAGCTCATAAGTGCCATTCTACCAGACGGTAAGAGGGGGAGCAGAGAGGGCTATAATCCTGTTGAAACTGGCAGTAGAGCTTCCATAGATCCCGGGGGTTAATTAAAAGAATGTCAGAAAATAAATCAAATAGGAATTTGGGACCAGAAGGAACAAATAGATGCATGAGACCTCCTTGGATATTTGCGAGAAGCTCATAAACCTCCCAGTATGAATACGGGACGGAACAGGATTGGTCGAGAAAACAGTAAGTACATGTAACATCACGTAAGTACTGTGTCCAGCAAATGAAGAGAGCTGCAAATCTCCCCAGTGAGTCAACGTACCTCAAAGGCTGTGATCTTTAATTCTGTCTCCATACACCTCTTGTTCTCAGGTCCTCCTTATTCAGGCCCAGTTAAGGAATATTTCCAGATTTGTCCCAATCTGATTATCAGTATTTATTTTAGAGAAATAAAAATCAAACCAGCAAAAAGGCACACAGTCATGCTGAGCACTGATTTCAAATGAAGTGTCATGGTATTGTCCCCTGGGTGAGTCTGTAGTGTAGCATAAAGGATTTGTAAGACAACTCCAGGTCTGTAATCTTTTCACCAATGAACACTTCACAGATTTCACCTTAGCCCTTTAGCAATCAAACCAGCAGCTGAAAACTGCTCACTTGAATATTTATGAAAGATCTTACTCAGCTGCTTCTATAGATGTGTTTTCCTTCCATTGTGCTTTCTTTCTCCCAGAGAGCACAACGGAATAGACACTTTTAAGACTACTTTAAAAACATTGATTGGTTTAAACATTAAACTGTCACAAGCCTAAAATAAAATTTTATTGAATTACCACTATATTGAAGACCATGGCTCAAACCTGAAGACAACTAAGTATACTAGTAGCATTACTGCATGATTAGTGTTAGCAAATTTATGAGACTGTCTTAAGCATCTGCAGGAACATTTCACCATTCGCAAGTGCACATTAATTAGTTAATAGCTCAAATTATCCATTACCATCTAGGCAAGGATTCCTTAAAAATTATTCAAATACTTGTCTTACTCATGTAAGTAGCCCCATTAAAGCTAGTTTTATTAGCAAAAATACAGTTAGTGGTTGTTTCCAGGATGAAAGGTTTGGGCATCTGTGAAAACTTTTGAACAAAATCATCCATAGAAAGAACCAGTGAGCTGCTGGTATGTTCACAGTTCCTTACTCCTGCAAGTGCTTGCAGAATCAGGGCCTTTATTCATAATAGTAGAAGACATTGCCATTTCATTTGTAGTCCTGGTATTCTTTGTATTTTGAAATTCCTTATAAAATACCACTTTTGTAAATATTATCAGGTTTTTATTTATACAGTGGATAAACTCTACTAGTATTTCAGTACTCCATTTCCACTCCATAATACATGATTTTTTTTAAATCCCATTTGCATTTTATAGCAATGTTGGAGATATATACATACAGTTAGATATATAGTCTATTCTTGACATATTTCTGTTTTTCTTTCTCTGTTTTGAATGGCTATTAAGTGGTTATCTAACACACCAAGAATCATTTTGAGGGGAAAGAGTTCACTGTTTCCAAATGGGCTATTTTATGTGCATATTTTATGTGTAGCAGATTCTGTCACCCTCAAACAAGTAGCACATAAATGTTCTCATCTAGCTGATGGAGACACTATAGATTGGAGGATCTTTAATTAGCACAAGGACAGCACATTCCACTGATTTGTTTATGATACTCAGAAGGAAAAATTCTGTAAAACTTAAATTTACTGAAAATATTTTGCATAGTTACAATAAATAAAAGCAGTGCTCTCTTACTGTAGTCTATACAGACCTGGTCTTAAAATCATGCAAGTGTCAGAAATTCTTTCCTTCTGACTTCAAATCTTTCCAGAACTGCCTCTATGTGAGCGCACTTTCTGGATCTTCCACTAATTACGGATCTGATCTGCAAATACCAACTCACCAAAGACTTGTTATAACAACTTATCACCACTTATGAGTCATCCTACAATAATTTACAAGGTTGGATCTCAATTTTATAGTCATAATTACCACAATGAGCACAGTAATGCACTCTTCAATGTTATTTCCCTTTATGCTGCAAAACTTCTTTAACATTACGCTACAACAGACAGGACTAGTACTTTGGATTAAAAAAACAAAATCTTTTGTGTATTTACATATCTTTCCTCTTCTGACCATGAAAATTGCCCCTTCTATGTGAATGCTAGGCTGGGAGCTGGCCAGGAGTGAAACACCACATTCTAGGTGTGATACTTTCAGTGTTTGTGCATGTATATGGTTATCTGCAAGCCCAGAGACTGCAGAGCCAAGGGTCACAAAGGAAGGCTGTGACAGAATTCCCTCATCTCACCCTAAGTACCAGCATATTAAAGATGTTTTCCAAGTGAACTTCAAATCATGTTCAGTTCTTTTTATTCCAAAGGCTCTGAGGTAACTCATTCAGAGACACTTCAGGCATGACATATACATGTGCTCATTTCCTCAACACCCTGGACACAGAGAACGTAAGAAAAACACCTCAAGCTCAAAGTGGAAGGCTGTTAACTGTTACGCCCCTCTACAACAGTGGAACTATCAACAAAAAAATGATTGTTTGCTCATAGAACACAGATCTTTCCCAGCTCATTCAAATGCATGAAGGGAACTCCCACAAAAAATAAAGACTGCTGCAAAGCTCATGCCATTCCACTCCTAAGGCAAGGTATATTTCTTTGACATTGCTGTCCCTAAAATAAGCCCATACCAACCTGTGAATTTTAAAATAAAAACTTAAATCTCTAGCAAAACAAGACATTCCATTGCACATCCTTCTTTCCTGGGGAGAGGATGAGAGAATGAACAACATGCGACAGACATTGGTCCCATTCCTTCATGAGCTGCTGAGCCTAGAGTTTCAATGACAAACACCATTTAATATAATGGAATCATGGAACTTAACCTGTAATTCCTGAGAAACCCAGAGAACTTTAATAATCAAACAGCATCTGCATATGAAAATGTATTGAGACAGAAAACACCCACCTGTGTGATGTTAATTGCATTTAACTGCAATCCACCAAATGGAGTACATTTCAGATATTTTTATACATAGAAAACAGCTTTCTGCATTTCCTAATGAAACTAACAGAATGTAAATGGATATTTCCTGTCTTCATAACCATCTCTCCAGAACCAATTGTTCTATCACAAGAAGTTGTTTACACTTATACGCAGGAAGATTTATGCCTAAAAACTGTAAAGACGTAGATCTAACTTATTAGTCTAAAGCAATTTATTTTCCCTGATCTCCAAACACTTTATGCACAGTCATGTTTAAGGAATGTACCCAGTGAATCTTTCCTGGAATATAATACCAGAAGAGAACAGGCTGCTCTACAAATAAGTAAAGGTACTTTAGTGTATTCAGAAATCACCTTCAAACTAACAACCCAGAAAGCAGACAAAGAATTTCAATTCTTTTTAAACTAATGACTACCCATACTGTCTTTGTTTTGTTATGAACAACTGACATATTCTAGTTTCTTGAATCTAACCACTGCTGTCCCTTTATTTATGCTACATCCAAATAAAATTAAATCTTATCTTTAAAATAAGGCGTATCAAAATATTACGGTATAAGTTTTATCAGTGGCAATACTACTGACCTACAGAAAACATTTTCCCCCTTTATCTCCACATCCTTATACCTTTTTCCCAATGTTCTCTATGTAATCACCCTATCTTTTAGCATAGTGTCCCTATGAAGATATGCCATGCTTTGTGTCATGTGTACCTGATGAGACTTATGCTTGTAATAACCTTCCCCGCATGGGTGATAGATGTTAAATGTCTTACAGGAATTAATTCTTTTTTAAAAACACAAATACATGAAAGAGAATATCACCTTAAAAAGTCAATCATACGGCATCTGAACAGAGGGTAGAATTCTCTGACCAACTCTAAACAAACTCGATTCATGGATTAGGGCGAAGTTTTAGTCCATTGCGTATAAAACTAACCTGACAATTGAAAGGATAAGTGATACTTGCTCATGCCATTTTTGCCATATTAAGTTAAGTGTAAGTTTGATGGTATCAGGGATGACAGAAATCATGGCATCAGAAATACGTTTGTTACAGTAGCAGTAATAAACAAAGTAAAATTAATAATATCAGTGGACCAGAATCAAACTTCCAGTTCCAAATGTCACTGAGTTTTAAATGCCAGCGAAGTTCACATTAAAATTCTGTGGATAACTCTCCTCTCTGACCAAGCCAAAATCCCCAGGACAAACACCAGTGAACTTTAACTGAATGTGACTCCAGATACAGTGGTGAACAAGAAATGTGCTACCATGCAACGTATTTAAATACAAATTAAAACAAGCAATAGACCAACAAATACCAACAATAATACTAAGAATAATACTTAGGACATGCTTATGGGAAGTTACCCACCCATTTTATAAATGAAAAAGAGTGCTTTAAGTGTATGCCTTGGTTTTTCTGGCAGGGGGAGAAGGGCAAACAAAGCTGAAACTAATTTTATTAAGCGGAATTTCTTGACTAAGAAAGAATCACAAGCATTTGAGAAAAATAAATACAAAAACCTGCAAGAGGCATACTTAGTATATGTATGGGGAAGGGAGGAAATAAGGAGTTCTTCTGTTTTGTTATTTTTCTGTTTTGACTTAATTAACAAATGCAGGGATTACTGCAAAGAAATCATCTGGATGCAATTCCATAATGACACCTCACCAGCCTCAGTACCACCAGAGCTCTAAGATCAGCTCAGAGCTCCCCCTCAGTCCAAAGTTGTCACATGCTGCTAGAAGATTATTTTCATGCAAACTTCATTCCTTAACATTGATGCTACCACTGAAAGGCCTAAAAGGTATTTTTAGCTATTCACATCTTCTGATCATTATAGTAAGACTTTTACACTTCTTTAATTTGTTTGTTTATATAAACTTGGAAATTCTGACAGGTTGCTACTTTACTATAGAATGGTCTTAATTTTAATAAATTTGGAGCAGTTTCTAGATTTTTTGTGAACATAAAATATTTTTATCTATGGCCTATTCAGAATAAATTAATGAGATTTTATGTCACTTATGAGACAACTCAGATTATGAAAGTTGACATAAAGCTGCCACTATTAACTCAGCATCTATGTATCTATTACTGTGTAGAAGAACTAACACAAGTGTTCCAGACAAACAGTTAAAGAAACTTACTGACATTCAGAAAATTGCCTTTACCCCATATTTCTTATGCAACTGATAAAAAGTGCTAATATGTATGCATATATTTGTACTACTTCTGCTAAGAAGACTCATCTAAGGAAAGATTCTAATAGATTTGAGCAGAAGTACTCATGCTCATAGTGCATAGGAGATCAGAATATGTTTGGGTATGACAGCATATGAAAGACAGAATGACACAGAAAGGCAAGTTGGGACATTATGCATGTAGTAAATAGTACTATAACTGTTCTTTAATGGTGATTTTTCAAGTAGTGTATTGCTTTTAGTAGAATAAAACTAAAATATAACATATGGAAAATTGCTTTTGATTTCAATAGCAACAGAAATGAGGCTGATACCTGAGAAATAGATAACATTTCTGAAGGTTGTTCATCCCCAAGAGGGGTCTTGATTTGCAACAACTCTGTGTGTTAGCTCCATCTCAGCTAATGAAAGAAAGATTGTGCTTTTCTCAACTTTGACAGAGAAACAAACCAATTAATGGAAAAGCTCATAATTGCCTTATTAGAGACTGGGTTTGATACTACACAGAATGTGCTTTCATTGAGGAACAGATTACAGAAAATTCCTAAAATTCTCAAGGAATAATCAGCTAGCAGCTCTTAAATGAAGAAAAGAAAGTACTTTTTTCACAGAGTACATAACTAAACTGTAGAACTCACAAATATATATGAATCCAGCATAATTTAGGTACATTAATGTCAGGCAGTTGCACTATTTAAAGATAAAAGCACTGCTGTACGACAGTACAACAGGGTCTCAGGTTTATTAGTTTGGACTTTGCATCAGCACACTAAGAGGAGATGGACTCTGCAGAAGGCTGGGTTAGAGATAAGGGAGATGCTACAGTACAGAAAGAGAACTCAAGTGGTTTGGCAATAAGGAATCAGCAAAAAACTTGTGGCAGGAGGCATTAAAACAATGACTCACATTCATGAGAATGCAGAATTTTTTAAAAGCTACCCCTTCACTACATTTTTTACATAAAGATTGTGGTTGAAGCATGGAACAATAAGAAGTCAAAATAAAGGCTCTTTGATAGCACATACTGAATGACAAGCTCAATGAAAGTAGAATGACTTTTGTACAGCACTTGTTAATTCTTTTCTCACCCCTTTACTCTGTGCCATTATGCAAAAAGAATGTGTGGATTGATATACCTTTGGCACATAAAGAAACACAGTCAAAACACAGAAAACTCTAAATTACATGGCACATATTTATTAATCTTTCTCTCATTGTTTCTAAAAATCAAAAAGTGCTTCTCTGAAGATCTTTTAATCCCATCAGTCATTACTCCATTTGGTGGTGTGTCTTATATGAGCATGCTCAGAGGCATATAACCCACTATATATATATATATATATATATGTTCTCTATACTGCCCCTATACAAAGACCTTTAAGGAAGCAACTGCCTGTTTTGCAGCATTCTTGAAAGCAACTGATGGATGATATATGTCACGGTGCTGATGTTCAAATTATGATCTCCACCTGTGAAGCTGAAAAATTTTGTAAAGGTTCCCTCTCATTATGTTAGGTTATGCTATCTAAGTATATTAATTTCTGTGAAATGGTACAAAAATAATGTATCATAATTTCATCATAATTTTGCTTGTTGTTAAAATTAATAATAAATAGGAGCTTTTTTTTCTTCTGAAGAAATAAGCACACTAACTCAGAAAGCAGAGGAATAAGTCACTTAATATTTCCCAAAGAAATTACTGAAAAGAGGTATCCAAGCCTAAGGAAATATGAGAAAATCAACTATTTAAGGCTTTCATCTTCATTCCTTTAGATATATGTGAAGGGAGAAATGACCCTCTCCTGTGGAACAAGTAATGAGATGAAACCTGCACATTTCAAAACCAACCAAACAAAACCCCTAGCATATGGTGAGAAAATATATGTCCTTGTTATATGCCCCTACAGTTATCATTCTTCAATCTCCAACTTTATCTCTCCAGTACAGTAAACTCAGAAGTGTATTCTTCCTCTAGGGAGTATTTGCTGACTTCAGGGTAAAGTCCTACTGGACTTCCACTCAGAATTCCAGAAGGTCCAGAACCAGAAGCTGAGGTAGTATAGGGAGCTCTTGCAATCCAGCAGCTGCAGCTCAGGATCACAACTTACCCTTGGTGTTTAATTACTATTAAAAGTATCATCCTATTTCTTTCCTTCCTTGCAAAGGTGCAAAACAATTGCTAAACTTGAAAAGCCATGAATTTCCCAGGTATCTGAGGGACAGAGCATCAGACAACACAGTCCTTGGCATGCCCAGTGGTTAGGCCTGGGCCAATGGGTTTTCTAAAGTGGGTGTAAGTGTGCACGTGTCTCCTGCTGCTGTAGGTATCGGTGAAGGAGTTGGGGGGGAGGCAAGAAGCAAATCCAGGAGGGTTCATCACACAGCCACGCTGCAGGCCACAACCTTTGAGCATCTTGTTTCACAGAGACAATGCTATTGGCATCCCCATGGTAGGCTGGCTAGCACCTCTTTCTCCCACCAGCTGACCAGAGTCTGTGCTTATAAAAAGGTGCTGGACATGCAAGACCTACTGTGATCTTTTGGTATAATATGCTTTGTCAGTCACAAACTATTGCTACTACCTCTTTTGCAGCAGCCCAACCTTTCTACTAAAAACCATAAAGAAAAAAAAGTATAGAAAGAATTATCTCATTTTAAATGCACAGTCTAATTAGCTGATAACTGAGCATAAGATATGAACATTAACACAGAAGTCTGACTCAGTGAATCCTTGCAGCTGTGTGAAGGACTGTCATTTTCAGGTGTGAAAAGCACCAGGAAAATTTGATTACAATTTTAATTAATACTAGCAACTAATATAATGACAAACCCACATCTATTTATACAACAAAACATCCGTTCAGACAAAGAAATTCCCACTGGTAACCTTTCCCCAACTATGTGTCAGCCGTTCATTTTCATTTTGCTGATGTTTCTCTTCTCTCTTTGGTTAACACATTCCTGGTTATGTATTTTATCTCATTTTCCAAGAAGGGCTCTATTTATGAAGAGTCACAGCCATTTTCTCCTGGATGGAAATGCTGCCCTCAAGCTGCCATTGTAACCTGAAACAAGGATGCTTCATTGCTTCAGAAAAGACCCCGGGGACTCTTCTTCATACATGTATTTATCTTCTTCACAATGTACACGCAGCTTTCCAGTGTGAAGAAGAGCTGTGTGATTCCAAAAGGCTGTGCCTTTCATGAAATGAAGGTTTGTTCAGGATTAAGATTAAACTGCAGCATTTTGTGGAAGCGATGAGGCATCTTACCAGAAAAGCACTTCAGCTACCGTAAGAAACTGGAAAGAGTCAGATCACAGTTTTTGCTGTATTCCTTCCTCCTCATTTCCTTTCCTTTCAGGTTTTTGTTCTCTTCCAGACCCCTACCTCTGTCCTCTAAAATCTGTTGGTTTTCAGCTTCATGCTTGACCCTCAGCCATATTATTTTCCTGCACACTACCCAGAATGTTCATCTACATTCACCTTTTAATAGCATTGTTAATGATTTGAAGGAAGTAAATCACATACAAGATAATGGCTGTAAAAAATTAATAGACATGATTTTTATTATATAATCCACTAGTATACTAATCGTCTGAACAGTTAATTGAAAAGCACTAAATATTTTATTATTCATTTGGTATTCCTTCTCCTTTCAGCATTCCTGCATCTGTTTATTTTTATTTCTTTAGAACTTTTTTACCTACACTAACCTACCCCATTAATTCATTTTTAATAAAAATTGTGCCCTACTGGTATCTAATCCTAGCACTTTGAAAAAGAAATCTAGAAATTGAGAATTTCTTTGGACACTGATACAGATGAGATAGGAAACAGATTCCATTTCAGCCTCTAGAAAGCTCATTGTAGAAGGAAGTCCTATTTTTTAATATCATTTTTTAAAAATCAGACTTTTAAAAAAACCTGTTGTGACTAAGCATGCAGACTCCTCATGATAATCAAGCTTAGACTCTTAAAGGGACAGAACACTTGCCAGTCGGGCAGTATCTTGAGGCCTGTATTTGTTTCTAACATTTCCAACAGTTCAGAGAAGAATTAAAAAACCTCAAACAAACAACACAATAGGATCTGTCATATGTCAAGGATTTTTTCCAAAAAGGTGATACTAGTTAAATGTTGTACTATGTGTAATTTTACGAAAACGAGCTTTTATTTTTGCTTTCTTTTTGCTTTATCTTCCACCCTGGCAGAGGGTATTGGGATTGGTTTCTTGGAGATTTTGCCTTCAATATTAGCAAAAATGCAGCCAATGACTACCAATGCAGCTTTATGCAACCAATGACTACCAGTGTAATATACTAAAAATAATTAGTTTTGTTGTTTTGTTGTTTAGTATTTGTAAAGTCAGAGGGGGGAGAGGGATGTGTCTGTGTGTGCAAAGCAACACTGTCACTAAATACATGCATTGACTGAAACAAAATCAGTGATAACTCTGTTTAGTTTTTTCCAGAGAGGGATTGTTTTTAAAGTTTGAGTGAGCTTAGCACTTGTGAAAATACTGCATATACAACTCAGCAGGCAAAGAACGGGCTGTTGCTATATTAAACAGCAGTGTTTATATTATCACAGCCTTGTGATATCCATGCAGTTAACAGTCTTCCTGCAAAGGACAATTCCACTAAGTTCTGTGATGGTCCCATGATGGTTAATATAGTTACACACACAGTTACGTAAAACTGATGCTAAATTAACAAACCAGACAAAGTTCTACACAGTCTGTGATAAAGCTTTTAATGAGATGACTGCATGTCATCTCATTAATCAAAGTATTTTTCCACAGATTCCAGCTTTGTTCTGCAAAGCAGTATACTTCTGCACTTTTTTCTCTATATGCCCCACAGAACATATGGCCACAAATACACAATTGTTCAGTTCTATGTGGGCATCTCTCTAGAGTTCCTCAAGAGAATACAAATGCATTTTTTCTTAAAAAGAGAGCACAAAACCAAAATCTATGAAATGAGGCAGTATTACTATTTTGTGTGGCACTATTTTCTCATTTTCCTGAAAGGAGGAGGAAGTGGGAGATAGCTACCCATTGCCAAAACTATCACCAATAATTTTGCTAATACCCAACGCTCAGATCCCCATCCATAGCACCTTATAACTTTTCACATTCAAAACACATTTCCCTTTGACAACCCTTGCAAATGCTGAAACTTCAGTCCCACATGTCTCTATTGTCTCTATAAGCTTCATTCCTTCAAGGAGGACTCTGTCAACCAGTAGCTCTCAAGCCTGAGCACACACTGAGGCTCTCCACATTGCAAAGATCTGTCCTTAGGGCATGAGCTGCAGGTTTACATGGTCTAACCCTCAGGAAACCTGCAGATCTGTTCTAAGAAATGTTCCAAGTAGTGAAAGTAACTGCAAATTATATGAAGGATTTTATTTTCACTGTGACATTCTAAAAGATTTATCTCAAGTGTACATACAAAAACATAATGAAAACGTTAATTTTCTTCATTTGCACATTAGTGTGTGATTTGGCCTTTTTAATACCTTTCCTCCAGTATACATACAGCCATGCTTAAGATGCATCTCTGGTAAAAAACAGCCCTGAATTTTCAGATGTGCAGAGCACCTGCAACTCCTGTTGCTATCAGCTGGAGTTGCCAGGCTCTCAGCACTTCTGAAGCTCTGGCCTTTGTTTATGGACTGCCACAGGTGCACTCATTCTTCAGTGAGCATCCAGCATTTTGATACACTTTAATGTGATAATGGCACAGATGAGGGAAGTAGAAAAAAGGTGGAGAGGGTTAAACTACTCAGAAAACCCGTTAATTCTGCTGTTGCCATATGCCTAATCAACTCTGTGTTTGACATTGCTCAGCTAAGCTGATCCATTTCAAGGGTAGGTAAACACTGCTCATAAAATGTATCCATAACCACCTCTTCCTCTCACATAAAACAGCTTATTTACCTGTGGGGAAGTGCAGGTTCTTGTAGAACAAGTCCATATGTTCAATATCATAGTGTGACTCTTGTGCTTAGTGTGAGGATAAAGAAGGCTAGAAGCCCCTGAAAAAGCAGCTCTCCTGGGTAGCTGCAGGAGCTATGCACAACCTGCAGCTACAGAGACAAGTGCACACCTGGAAACAGCTAACTAGCTGGTTCTCTCACCATAGCCTCCACTCTCTGCCCTGGAACAAGCTGATAGCCAACAGATTACAAAGGAAGAGTAATCCCACCCTCCCTGGGAAGATTTCTCTGTGCTCAGCTGTATTACTGTGCTTCATTTCCAACCCATCAGCTGAAACCTTTTCTTGATATGAATTTTGGAATATTTGATGATCTTATGACCATACAAAATGGTCTTCCATTTGCTCAAAGCTATTGTGCACATTCAACACTACCTCGTCTTTATTGTCAATACCTTCATTTGAATTCATTCACATTCACTTGACTCTCACATAACAAAAAGTGTTGAACTGCGTTGTCCTATTAAATTAATCTACTAATATTTAGTAACAAAAGGCAAGGAGTTCTATTTCAGACTGTATGTGAAAAGGATGGTCCTCTGCTTTGCTGAGCAAAAGTGCCGGTTTCATTATTATTACAGCACAGACTGTGCACTTCTCTGAGGCTGTTGCAGTAGTTTCACAGACAGGGCAAGAAATAGAAATCTCAGCAGTTCCTCCAGAAACAGCATCAAAGAGGTCACACAGGACTACTCCCAAGGTGAAATTCACTGTAGTTCTTAAGACAAAACAATTCTCATGGTATTCTTGAATATTTTGGCATTTGAGGAGAGACTTAGAAGGACTGAGTGCTACGTTATAAATATTAACAAAAAGGGCATGATATTTGGGTTTGTGTCTTAAGTTTTGAAAGCACTTCTACAATGAGCCTATTTTTATTGATTTCTATCTGGATAATGCAGAACTATACGTGATAGGTTCAATTTTGAACCTGTAGGATATGTTAAGAAAATCATGTCAAGTTCTGATGATGATGTCATCTAGTTGGTTTTATTGATTACAACTAATAAATGTTGTAATGAATGTATTCCTTACATTGAATGTAATCCTGAATGCAATCTTCACACTCAGATGAGCTTTCATTCCTTCTCAAGAATGAACCTCCCAGATACAGCTCTTTCTTCCAAGTCCAGACAGCAACTGATGGATATAATGCAAGCCCTGCATGTCACTAGTCAATGTTATGACTTGAATTACACTTTTAAATTACTATATTCTTAAGTTCTCTCAGTATTAGGACTAAGCTCTTACCTGTTTATGCTGGATAGAAGGGTTGCTCTGCATCCCTTGCAGCCACAGAGTTCTCATGTGTGATGATTTGGATTTGCCTGGACTATTAGGCTGCTCAAACTGCTTCAGCAATGAGTTCAAAACAAAGACACTCCAAAATAAAGGGGCTGTGAGGGTTGCCACCACTTTTCAGAGCTTTTGATGCAACAAGAAACCTCTCCTGTCAGATGCCCACAGGTATGTTCTTCTCCCAAGAAGAATCCAAAATACAAGAAACTTCATTTTTTGATTCGTCATTGCCTCGAAGAAGGACAATATCATATGCTGAGATGACTAAAAGTCATGAAGCTTTGATAAATAATTTATGCAACACTGTCTTGATTCTGTATGATTAAAGACATGTCAATGTAATGCTATAATGCATAGTAATAGTTAGGTTAATGCTATACAGCTGGGTTTGCTCGAAAGGATTTTCAGGTGCTAATTATACTTTCCTCAGATTTACAGTTTATAACTGAACTTTCCCTTGCAAACATTTTTTACCCCTCCAGATATATGTTTCATCAGTATGTATCACTCTCCTTCATCATTTCCACACAACACTTACACTTTGTGAACTTAACGAAAATATGACGAACTTAACGAAAATCATAATTAAAGAGAACAATGACAAATAAAATTAGTTAAGTTGAGCCTTTTCAGTATCAGTTGACTCTTAACATCACCCAGAATCTTAACACTCAGCTAATGAAAACTCAAAAATAGTTACTTAAGTTAGGTAAGCAGAGGCACACAAGCTGAAGAATTCAAAGTCACAAAAGGAGGCAATAACAGAAATAAGAACAATGCCCATAAATACTTTTTTAATTCTTAACTCTGACTACGAAGACTGATGTCCTTGATATTAGTGCAAGTATCAAAAGAGACTAACAACTTGTAAGAAGAACTACCCTGTGACAAAGCACTAGTGCTGTCAAAGTAACGATATTACAGTAGTGTATCAACAGAGAAACAGCCATGTCAAAATCTATCTAATCCCCCGTCTTGCCTTCTCTTATAGCCAATAAGGATGATTGAGAAGGATTATATATCATATACTGGTATTTCTCCAGAATAGTCATTCACTTCCTAGCAATCTGTACTTTGGGGACTTTCTAGCCAAAGCAGTAAATTTGTATTTAATATTTTTGCTAATCGGTTTTAGAATCATAATGATTTTTTTGCAAGTTCAATACTAAAAATAAACACTGTGGTCAGGAATTCTGCTGCTTACTTTCTTTCAGGTAAAAAAAGGATCCCTCCTGTTTGTTTTAGACTGAACACTCACTAGCTTCCTTTAGATTCCTGTTCATATAGACTAAATAATATTTTTGTTTTAGTTATTATATAAGTATTCCTGGTACTTTGGAACATATTCACACAAGGGTAGGTGGCACATTTGTTTGTACTGAGGAATCTGTTGTGATGCTTCAGACAGATTTGGTGGCTGTAGCTCAGTGGGCTCAGGACACTATTTCTTCATAGTTTTAGCCATGATTTCTTATCCTGAAATCAAAACCTTTTTTATTCTAGGAAATCTCTATGCCTTTACCAGAGCTGAGAGCTTTTTACCAAACCTAAAGTTTAGCACTGAACAATTAAAACTCTTCAGTGGCTTCAGAGTCAGACTGGCTTATGAGGGGAAAAGAAATAAAAAATCTAGAAAACACTACAAAAGTAATTAAAGGTTCTTTCAAAGCATGAAGTAATTTACACTCTTCTTCCAATATTGAAAGTAGTTACATTGGAGCAATGACTTCAGTTTTGATACTGAGCTATCTGAAATCAGAAAGACTTTACGGGAGTGAGACCAGAAGGATCCTACATCTTCGGAACAGAGAATAAAACACTGCATTCTTTGCTGTAAGACACTTTATTAGCAAAATGTTTTTCTCTCCTCAAGTTATGGTGAGGTCTCTGAGAAAACAGTAACTTCTAATGGTTTCTTCTAGTTTCTCAATTAACATAAGCTACAGAGATCTGTGCTGCAGGGTCACCATCCTAACAGAAAGATTTCTGTAGACAGTCTGTGCAATGGAATTTCCATTTTTATCACTGTGCTTTTTAAAAACATTCTGGCTGACTAAGCATCCACAAACCCCATGTGTCATTCTCTAATCAAATATATTTCCAGCATTCATTTACACAATCAGATAGTGAATTTTTCATAGACTCTGCAAGTAGATCTGCAATTCACATAGATGTATCTGAGCTTTCTTTGAACAGTTTAATAAGACTAAGGAGAGTTCCCCAGCAACAGCAGCCACAGCGACAAGGGAGTTGCTGCATGCAAATGACCACATACTTACCTATGGCCTAGGAAGCTTTTGTAACAGAGATTGAACCTTTTTTCCAGTGTAACTATACAAAGATTGTCTTTCAAGGAATGCTACAGGGATTAAAACTCAATCAACCCTATGATACTACCAATAACCTGACTAGGAAATAAGGAAAATATCTTCTTGCAGTTTGGGAATGTGATAATAGACCCCATTGCTGAGAACTTAACATTCTCTAGAAACTATGAGTTTCTTTTTAAATAAAATATTTTACAAAAATAATATTTTGGAGGAAAAGAGACTGTTTGCTAGACACAAGTAATGGATTTAGATTAGGTTTTCATCTTCAATCTCCATTTTTAACAGTGTGGCATTTGCACCAAAGGCAGCACTCTGGTTTATGTAACCAACCCTGGGAAATACATGCCCCAGAGAGAAGCTGTTTAATGAAAAAGATTTTGTAATATATTCATGGTAGTTAATGTGAATAAATATTATATTCTAATGAAATATATCCTTATCATGGCCACACAAACAATTCATCACTTCACTGTAAGGGAGTTTCCCAAGAAGTCATTTCAACATCAGTAGAAAATAAACACATGCATACACACATACATAACAAGTTTGAGGTTTTTTCAAGCCTTATCACTGAATGTGGTTTATAATGGAACTTGCTGCTAAATTAAAGTCTACTCCCTCAAGGACTCTTATGTATGTTTCAAAATGTTTTTAAAGCATTTTACTCTTCAATAGATCACTACAACGCCATGTAAATAAAACTGATTAATAAGAATTCAGTGAGGAGAGAGAGACATTCACCATAAAACCAGGAATGCTTTGAGCTCTGTAGAGATTCTTTTCTGCCACACACAGCTTGGCTGGAAACATTCCACTGGTCCCACAATGCACATGTTTTCAATTACAAACTACAGATTTTATCAGAGTTTAAGTTAATTATTTTATACCTCTGAGATAAAAGCAATTCATGTTTGAAAACAAAAGTACATATTTTCCTCTTTTAAAGCAAAAATATTTGTGCTTCCCAAGAATGGACTGTGAACCCGTTAGAACAATTTTTTACTTTTAACATCATTGTCAAAGGGAATCTATTCTTCTCTGGTGGTTTACCTCTCTCGAGTTATCAAGCCTTCACAGCTTAATGAGAATAAAATTACATCTTGTGGCAGTCGATTATGATCCTGTTACTTACAGGCTTTTTAGAAAAAAAGAAAAGCCCCTGGACTAGCTTTTGTAAAAAGGATCCAGAACGCGTTTTCTACCCACTGCTGTTTTCAATGTCCAAACTGTATCAAAGTAAAACAACCCAAAGGAAATGAAGCAGTTTCTGTCAACATCCCCAATGTGCCATATGAAGTATACATCCAGTATAAAACTTGAGATTTATATGTTAATAATATCGGCTTGTATTTAATAAGTAAATCATATATATTGTTTTACAAAATGAAAAGCATCATCAGTTAGGACAGATAAATCTTTAAAATATGTTACTTAACTTTATGCCAAAACCAAAAATATTACAGTCTGGAAATGTTGTATTTTCAAAATTCAGTGTTAATACAATAATACTCTGTCCAACAAATCAATATTTTTTGTTTCCCTTCTCTGAGAGGAGAGTACACACACCATAACATTACAGTTTAAAACTAGTAAAGGAAAAATTTCTCCAGCATTTTTTTTTTTAAACTTGCACAAATACCAGAAAGATGATGGATAAGAGTTAATGAGTACTCCACTTCAGTTGCTGAAAGCTTATTTTCTTTAAGGGTATTTGGAAAATTAAATCTTCGTGTTTCTGAAGTAGAAGACACTAGAGGTCTCTAAGATTGGGAAAAACCCCACAGACTAGGAATTCTGTCTTCCTCCCTTGTCACGGAATTGCCACAAAGCTACAGGCAAGTCCACCCTGTACACCACCACCTATCAATTTATCAGTCTTCAAAATAGGAGAAATAAAGGTTTGCTGATCTTAGTAAAGCACCACAAGACTTACATAAAAGGCACGTTATATATGAGTGTAAAACTGACGTTAAATATCCTAAAGCAAAGAACGCCTCATCAGCAATGAGATAACTTGTGGCAAACACTCATTACTTAGCTAATTTGTTGCAGGAAAGAATAAAACCATAATAAATATAATCTGGACAAAGTAGAACTGGACAAAAAGGGCATCCTGAAAATAAATTCTGCCCTTCTAGTTTCATGATAATTGTTATGTAAATTAGGAGAGTTAAAATTACACCATCTGGAAAAGTAAAATGTTTCTTTTCTTTCTTGAGTGATCCTCAGAAAAGTCTTCCCCACCTGATTAAGTAACATTGTGTTTGTTTTGTGGACAATAAAATGTAAAAAGTTTTCCTTTTCCTGTCAGTAAATGATGAATACATGTGGAACAGATTATTTAATACCACTAGACCACCAGGGAAGAAGATTTAGGTGAGCAGCAGCAGAGCTGTACCATTTATTTTTATTACCATGCATTAAAAATTACGTTTACAGATAATTGTTTTTCTCCCTCCAATAAACCAAGATTAAAAAAAAAAATCAAGGAGAATATTTAATAATACCAGACCACCAGGGAGGAATTTTAAAAGTTGATTTTTTTATTGACAAATTTGATTCTCTTTTTCTTTCTTTCTTTTCTTCTAAATTTCCAATTATTTTTAGTTGCAATTTGTGGAAAGAAAATCTGAAAATAGAATGACAAAATGAGTTTTCAGATGGGGGAGTTTCACACAGATTAGGTTGTCCCTTTATAAGGGCAATTAGCTAATCAAATAGTCCCTCAACACCAGCAGTTTTATAACACCTGTGTAGCTGCCCACATGTTATATAATGTTTTGCAGCTGTAAGTCCTCAAACATTTGGTCACACAGTCCTATTTCCTAGTATTATTTGTCAGTTTTGCACCTACTGAAGTCTGATACTACTGCTATCTATTTCTGTGGGAGTGTTACTGGGTATAAAGTTGTTGAACTTGCTTCACTTTCCTGCCAGAACTGTGTTTTATATAAACCTCTATTTTAAATTCCCAATCCCCACTTTGAAATTAAAGGATTGTGAGAAAGGTCATTTATTTCAGTGGTGATCATGATACTAGGAAACCCCAAGAATACTGGAAACATAAGTAGTGAGTTTGCTTATGTGAGAGCTCCAGATGATTTATCTATAAAAGGAATTCAGGGCCAAATTCTCAAGTCAATGCTCATTAGCTAAACAAAGCTGATACGGGCTTCAAAGTCAGTAATGATTTTGCCTAAGTAAAACCAGCAAGCCAGTCAGGATCTGATAAGCATCTGGATGCCTCAGATTTACAAAAAGAAAAAGAAATTAAGCCACTGAATGTTTAGCTGTTTGTTTATTACAGTATGAAAGGAACCAGATGTTAGAAGAGGAGGCTGTGCTATTATATAGTGCTGGTCAGGTTCACACTATTTTCTATTTGAAGAAAACAAACAATTCTGCATGCACAGCAGGGCCATAAAAACATGCAGTGACACATAAATGTGCAGTGAACTTTTTCAAATGTGCACTGACTTTTTGAAACATAAACGTTGGCTGCTCGGCAGTCACCTATAGCTGCTGCAGCCACTGCCTGGATCTCTATTTGCTAATTCACAAAGTGGCTATAGAGAATTTTTTCTTATACACAACTTTAAAAAGAAATACATATGCCTAGAAGTCAACATTTGCTACATACATTTTAAATTCTATCCTGATTGTTTTATCATCAATCCACACACCAAATGTTAGCTTAAATAAGAACCATACACTCTACAGGAAGGGCTCACAAACTTTCCTGTGTTTCTCACACGTGACCTGAACACTCACTCAACAAAGCAGGAACAGCCTGCAGTGACACACCGCTTATTTTGTGCCTAATGACACAAGAGACCTTGTCTTAACCTCTTCTGCTTTCACAGCCAACTGCTCCAGCCACTACTGCCCAGGAGAACGTAAGGTGTAATGTTCATTGCTGACCGTTCCTCTCAGTACCAGCAGATACTCTACAAGAGGGGAAGAAAGCGCTGCTCTAATGAGTAAAGTTCATTTCTCAATTCCTACACCATTCTTTCCCAGACATGGTTCTAGTCTTAACCTCCCACACACAGGGAACTCTTC
Source organism: Myiozetetes cayanensis (assembly GCF_022539395.1). Taxonomy (NCBI): domain Eukaryota; kingdom Metazoa; phylum Chordata; class Aves; order Passeriformes; family Tyrannidae; genus Myiozetetes; species Myiozetetes cayanensis. Next base: position 15,841,586 of record NW_026088185.1, on the reverse strand, counting down.
AGATTGGGACCTTGTCTTCTTCCTCTTTCCCTTCTTTCTCCTTCCAGAAGACTCAAAAGGCTGAATAGCAGCTTCTGCAAGGAAGGAAAAAACACAGTCTCCAGAAAGGCTGAAAAGGACAAACAGAACCATGTCTGCCCAACCACCAGCCACAGACACAATAAAGATACATACCCTGTAACCTACTGAGTATTTCCAGTTCCTTTTCCCTAACTCCTTGCTCTTACATGACTAAGCCTCCTGCTAAAGCTCACCTTCATAATCTCCTATGGATCCTATGGGTGGAGGTGATCTATAATTTCTCAAATTGAATGCTATTATTTCTCAGAAACCAAATTCTCGAGAGCTCTACAGACTCCACGAGTCTTTATCCCCACATACAACTTTTAAAATTCTCCCTCTGAAGCCCTAGTGACCAATAACTGCTTTCAGATCCTCAGCAACTGAATTTTCCAACATCCTTAGCCTCCTCACATCCCAGCCTTCATTCACAGAAGTATGAACTACAGTAGAACTGAGTTTTGCCTACATTTCTGACACCACCAAGGAGTGGTGCTCACTATAATTGCTTTAAATTCTTCCAGACAGTTTAGAGGGGGGTTCTATTTTTTTTTAATTAGGCCTTTAGCTTTGTTTTTAGCTTCCCTATACTGAGGAAAAGTCAGTCAGTTTGTGATTTTTTTCTATGTTGTTTTCAAAACCCAGAAGATGAAAGGGAATATGTTGGCATAATATCTAAATCTAAAAAAGATTAATTAATTTTTATGAGATTTATGAAACTTCCCATATTTAATTTGCAGGCACATCAGATTATCAAATCTAAGCATGTATGCTCATTCCTAATTATTTTTTCAGCTTTAGCTACAAGGACAAAGCAATAAAACAAGCGAATCAAAGTTAAAAATTAACAATCAGCTGAATCAAAAGGCTGGGCTCCTCCCAAACAACTACAAATCCTAGGGCACACTCATGATGCTTTCTGGCTCCTCAGGTGTTGTAAGTGCTCAATTTCAGATTCCTCACAGAGCAGCAGTCTCCTTTTCCTTACTGCTCACAGCAAGTACAAGAAGCAAATAAAGAAACGCAAATCTTTCTGGCTAAAAAGCAAGTTAAATCCAGGAGAGGCAAATAGCATACCAACTGCCCAGAGCAACATCTAATGATGATGGACAGCAAACCTATCCCTATTCCCAAGCTAAATTCTCATTCACTAAGTTAGTAAAATCATTAATATTATTGTTACATTTATTTTACACAGCATCTGCACTGGACCTGTTATTTTGAGTACTTAGTAATTAGTAGTTATTCAGAAGTGTAGGCACAGATATCAAGGGAGAAAAAGCAAGGTGAGACATGGTAAGTGGGCTTACAAGATCATTTTTCATGGCAGTTGTACAAAGAATAGTGAAAACGTTTTCAATTTTGACTCTACTTCCTTTGCCCCTTGTCTTGAAATGCAGTGTTTTTCTTGGCACAGGAAAGGTGTTGTTCATACTTCATTTTAATTTTGCCTGTTAAGTGACTGAACATAGGAATAAGTTCTGGCACTGGAAATAATTCTTAATTTTTAATGCTAATGAACACCCAGTTATATAATATATTCATGGTGCCTTGCACTTTGCACTTACAACTCCTTAAGATTCAAAAACACTTTGCAAATAAACATAAAAATAATATTTAAAGGTTATTCACATAATTTTCCTCACAATATCTGCTTCCTATGTCACACTACAGAAGATGTTTTGAACAAGTCAAAAATAACACAAGTGAAGTAATATTGTATGAACTGACTTTGGACAGAAGACACTCAGATGAATGCATCTTTCCTTACAGGAAGTGTCGTAGGTGGTCAAACCCAGAGTTAAATATTCCCCAGAATAACAACTCATACAGAGTCAAAGCATCTCAACACAGACTTGTTCCTGAGCACCACGATTCAGTATTTGGAAGTAGTACCAATGACTGACAACTTGCTTCATATATTTCCTTCCGTACTGTCCCCTTTTCCTCCTTGTGCAATATTTTTACCATGGCAGACTTAATTAATGCACAAGACATCTTTTCATAATTTTGAACTGAGTTGGATATAAGTAAATGGAATTCAAGGCATTGCATGAATAAGCAGCATCTCTCTGCCAGTTTTGGACTATATGCCAGTTGAAATTTAAAGTACTTCTATTCCTGTTAAGGTGAAAAACTGTAGCTTAAATAGAATCACAGAAGAGTTTGGGTTGGAAGGGACCTTAAAGATCATCTAGTTCCAAAAACCTGGCCATGGGTAGGGACATGTTCCACTAGACCAGGTAGCTCAGGGCCCCATCCAGAGAGGCTATGAACACTTACAGGGATGGGGCATCCACAGCTTCTCCAGACAACCTATTCCGGTGTCACACTACCCTCACAGTAAAGAATTTCTTCCTAATATTTGATTTAAAACTACAGTCTTGCAGTTTGCAGCCATTACCCCTTGTCCTGCCCCTCCGTGCCCTTGTGAAAATTCCCTCTCCAGCTTTATTGTGAGCCCCGTTTAGGTACTGGAAGGCACTCTAAGGTATTCCTGGAATCACCTCTTCTCCAGGCTGCACAACCCCAGCTCTCTCAGGCTGTTGTCATAGGAGAGCCCTCAGATAGCTCCATAGCTCCAGCCCTCAGATCATCTTCATGGCCCTCCTCTGTACTTGCTCCAACAGGTCCCAAGTGCAATTGTTTTCTTTTCCTGCTACTGTGTTCCATTGCAGTTTGAAAGCATCTATTGCATTGTTTTCCCTGGGAAGCTATTAAGTTTCATCTGTAATTTCCGTAATAAAGTTACATGTAAAGAAGTTTGATTTGAGCATGCTGCATGAAGAACTCCAGCCTGTCCAATTACTTGTTTTCACTGACATGCAAAAGAAACCATATTTGGTAAATTCAGCCTCTTTCCCCTGTTTCGCTGTTTAAACTTTATAATTGTCAGGAACAGCTGTGCTTGTTGCCAGCCACCTTCCAAAGAACTAACAAGCCTCCAAAAGACAACGCTTCTATTCTCCTTCTAAATTTGTTTTTAATTATATTGCAAGTAAGAAAAAAAATATCCCAGCTGTTAACACTGACTCAGAAAGGCTGAAAGGAGATGTAGAGCAGACATTAGGAAATACTTAAAAAAATTCTTGCTTTAATACAGATACTTCTGGCTTTGAATAAAATCTGAAATATTCTGAGATGAAACATTAAACAATAGACTCTGACTACTATTTTCAGATTTTAATGCCTTGAATTCTGCTTCAAAAACACAGTGTATAAACTTTATATTTGCAGGTAAATACTAAGTTATTTGTCATAATAACTTTACAACTTTGTGTTTTGTCTTGCCTTGATTGCTGAAGGTAATAGGGCCTGCTTTATTATGCCCATAAATTGAGTCAATTGACTTATCCTTATATCCTGTTTCCTGAACTTAATGAGAGATTCTGCATCATTAGGAAAAACACATCATCCTACAACAGGATCAAAAGCAAAGGAAGACTGATAATAATTCATTTGGATTTCAGAGAATGGTCACAGGACAAAATTTCAATGTTTTGGCCTGAGTTAGGACAAACAACTGGTTTTGTATGTAAGTTTGCTGATTCCCATGCTTACTTTGCAAATATCAAAAAAAACACAAACAAAACTGAATTATTTCTGAATGTCAGTTACATTCAAATGAGTATAAACTCCATCTGCTTTGTATGAAAAGATAAAAAAGTTCAGAAGTGCGAAATATCAAAAGAAGCACGTATCGAAGCAACATATTAAAGGAGCTGCTCCCAGTAAAATAATAGAAATTTTTTCAACTTTAGTGCATTTATACTTACACAAAATATCTATTATGTGTTACATCACCATCATGATATTTGAACGTAAATGCTGCCATCTCATAATCTAAATAGGAAGACAAATCTCTTAAATCACAGCAGATTGAGTTTGTTTGGTATCTGGGCACACAAATAGAGCACCAATACCAGACCTCGGTAAAAGGATTTACTGGCACAGAGCAGGTCACAGGAGAATTCAGTCCCCTTGCCTGATCCTTCAGCACTGTGCAACGTGACCTGTGCCACTGTTTGGCAGTCCCTACGGTAAATGCTTCATTGCTAGCACTGGGGCAGGCTTTCTGTGCTTTAAAGACAAAACAGTAGCATCCTTATCATCTTGCCTCTGCTCAGGAAATACAAGACAATAAAAACTGAACTACAATTTTGTAACAGATGCACAGATTTTCTCAATGCATAGGAGGGCACAGGAAGTTGCTGAAAAAAGCTTTCAGTTGTTGATATTCCACCTGTTGCCATAAAGATGTTTTTATTCACCACCCAGAGGAAGTCAAAACTATCAATGGGAGTAAGACCTAGGAAGAGAAAAGAATGTTTAATAGACAGTGTTTTCATCAAAGCTGAAAAGCAAACTGTGGAAGTATTACAAATAAAGGTGTTTTTAGGCCTTTCTTCAGCTCAATTCTGGGTTTATTTCTGAATAGGAAATTTTTGAAATTTCTAATGCAGATATTAAACTAAATCAAAGTACTGGTTTGATTCTTCAGTATGATTAGAATATACATCTGCAGTCCCTTGAATTCCTGCCCTTGGGAGTTCACACATTACTAACAGGCATTTTTCATTTGCTATTATCTTTAAAGGATAAGGAGTAATTTCCAGATAAAACCATATACAATTTACATAATACCTTAATTAAAACATTAAAAAGATACATTATCTACAAACTTAAGGTCTGGCAAACCTACTGAACTAGACAGCTTGAAGTTAATACTAAAAGCATTTTTTCAAAGCAGTAAGGAATATAGTAATATTGTATGGTAAACCACACCTGACAATCCAATAATATAATTTTTCAACCTCAATTCTGCCTTTGAGGTTGTGGATATATACTAATGCATTATAATAACCTATCTTTTCTATAAAGGTGAATATTTCTTCTGGAAAATATTATTTCTATTTTGACTTAATTCAGTTATGAAATAAGCAACCCCACAGTGGAATAATACTAAAAATGCTATGTATGTTGTCTTGAATTAACCTAAAATCATGAGTAGGAAGGTTTTCCTGCAGTGTGGAGTTTTACTGTTAAATGGAAGTTCCAAGAGAATACTTTTGAGCCTCAGTGGATCCATAATACTTTTCCACTGCAAAGCATGTACAAAAGAATTTTATATGCATGTTATCAATATACAGTTGCAATACAGAATGTAGAGTTGGATGTGTTGGGGAATGCTGCAGGAGGCTCCAATCAATGAGTTCTCTTCAATATGTATATTACTAACAGAGTAGACCACAATGGCCAATTGTGACAAGGTCTACTTGCTCCCTGCTTAGTGCACAGATTGTCTACACAGAAGCTCATAAAAGCTCCTTAGAGTTGTTACAGTCTCTCAGTAAAGACCTTGTTTAAGGTGAGCCACTGTCTTGCAAAGTTACCACGTTCCAGTGGTCCACACATATCTAGCATCAATTTAGGTGTTCTCAACTCTTCTCACCTGTGACAATCTCTATTTTCTAATAACTACACATTATAAATAGACACCATGCAATTATATTTCTATTGTTGTTCTTTTATGCGCTACATAAGAGAGACAGAAGTTACAAGATGGTGTGAGTGCTCCCTTGGCCACAAGTGTCCTCAGTAAAAGAAGCTGAGAGAGAGAGATTGTTCCTGATTAAATTAAGTTTAGTAAACATTAATTGCCTGCCCAAGTGCTGCACAGTCTTGTTTTCTGACTGGTTTAATGGTGGTTAAGGTTAATGACAATTTTGCAACCTGCAACACATCAGTCACACAAACAGCTTCATTTCAATATGTGGTTTTATAATAGCAAAGAATATGTCCCTTTTCAGGAATGGCCTCATATTTTGAGTGAATCCATGTAGATTTTTTAATTAAAAAGGGTGAATTATCTTTTTTTTGAAGTCTTTTGTCTATATTTAAATAAATGCAAATACCAACAAGCAGGTAAGAATTAATCTTTCTTTGGAGAGGCTAAAATCTTCCTATGTATCGACTGCATCAATTATACGTTGAAATGAATACTGAGAAAAACAGATCTAAAATGCCAATGCATTAATTTATACATTACAAAATCAAAAATGTGCTCATGGCACCTAAAATATAATTGTGCAGAAGTACTCTGCTGAACCACAGGATCAAACTTTTGCTTAGAACTCCAAAGACCTTTCTGGGATGTCACCCAAGCCTCACTGCTCTTTTGATTAATTCCACTAACTGCAGGATGAGGGAATCTCAGTTCCAGCCTCTTACTACTTCCAGGAACCAGTGGGAACATGCAAACTCTGTCTCCTCTGGGAAAATGGAGAGCATTGGCTGTCTCTAGAGCTGGTTAGTGTATCTCCTCTGTGCTTAGGTATTTATTTGTGTGTGGGTTGAATGCAAGCCAGTTATTTCTGCAATCATCATACCAGGAACTTTCAAGGAAAATAAATGTGCTCCCTGTTTGTCATGAAAGAACACCATTTAAGTCGTGTAAGTCAAGTCCACCTGCCTTCATGAACCCCTCTTTGTTTATGAGGGAGAAAGAAATTGCATGTACAAGGAAGAAACGGGTTTAAGACTATGAAATGTGAACATGAGTGGTGTGCAGAAGGTACATAAATCAGGCCTTTCTTTATCAGAAATGCCAAACATACTGTATTATCTTCACACTCATTTCTTTTCTCGGAACTACTTTGCGGATGTTTAAAGGGTGTGGAAAGGAAGAAACACTTCTGTGAAAACACTAACATTGGCAGGCATTCAAATTGTTATGCAAATCTGTTGTGACCAATTCTAAGAGTCTCTTAGCTAATATTATATAGTATTTTATATAATACCTCCCAAAGGGTTCAGAGTAAAAATTTTGAAGTAGAAAAACTAAATGACAAATTTGATTTTTGTACTGAACTCTGACATAATAAAGTCTAGGATAATTCCTTCTCAAATAGATCCATGTTATTATACTGATATCCAGCTTTTTTAAAATTCTTTTTCATGCTTTAATGTATTTCTAAGTCTTCCCATGTTGCCTGACATTTTCTTTGGCTTTATAAATGATCATGGACAAGGTTGTGCTGGTGAAGATGTTAACTTTTTCAGAGTGCTATGGTCAGACCTAGAGACAGCTTGAATATTGGAACTGAGCACCAATGTGTAGGAAGATAAAACATGGAACAGCTGGGTAAAGCACTGACAATATTACTAGCCACATCAAGTGTTATAGTTTCATTAGTTAAAGCTTTTTTTCAGGGTTTGTCACTCTGCTGCTAGGTATAGTATGTAATAATACTTGCCTTATGCCATAAAAATCTGATGATTTATTAATAAATAAAAACTCCGTGAACAGTGAATATTTGCATAATGATAAATACTACTAGCAAAATTAACAAGGACTACTAGAGCGAGGAGAACTTCCATTTCTATGCATTTGATAAATGCATAAGGTTCCTTCTTTTTCTAGAAGCAGGAACCATTTTCCCTCTTGCTATTTGCAAATAACATCCTCTTCTCTCTTCCTGTATTGTATTTATAAAAGCATATAACTTTCTACTGTTTCCTAGAAAATAAGTGCTATAAGTGTCACAGTTCACAGAGATACTCTGAGAAACTACTACCTCTAGTACTTCTTTCAGAAAAACTAGTCTTTATTCTCAGTCAGATACAACACTTCTAACCAAGCCAATCTAATTGTTTTGATTTTATAAATTACTTATAGCCACTTGCACAGCTTTGTTTTTACCTTTTTCCAACCTAAATGATGCCAAAGAACAGGTTGAGAGTTTCTGATGACACAGTACAAAGCTTTCACATTAATTACAAGCTACACAAATGTTGCTTTGGCTTGACTTAGGTTTTTTTTCTTAGCCAAAGAGACATGTTTAAATCTCTGCAATATCCTCTGGATATCTTCCTTTGGCCCGACTGCCTATAGGAAACAGCTTTTAAATACCAAGAGTGCACAATACTTGTCCAAGCTTCAAACACAGTTATGAGATTTTTAACAGCTTTTATCATCTTCTAACATGCCAAAGTGGAACACATTGAATAGCTCAAAGCATTGAAAAAGGAGAGAGAATGTGAAGCAGGTCCTGAAGCTATGGGTGATTACTGCCTTAGAACAGTGATCACTCTCTGAAAATGTATATCTTGTTTAAATAAAAACTCAAAACAACTGTGCAAAGGACTTCTCTCTCATCACCTTGAACTGCATCCTCTCAGCTACAAGAAATGTATCTTTTGGTGTGAATTTCCTCTGCTGTGTTCAGTATTCCTTGTTTAGGAAAGACCGTGTCTCTATAGCAGCAGTGTGAACAAAACAGCTTTGCACTCCATGAGAAACAAACAGAAACGGAGCTGACTCAGGAGGTCCATTCCCGATGCTCTCTTACTATTTCACCTCTCACTAGAGGAGGGGCTAATGCCCTGAAACATTGAAGTATTGACAGAAGATTGGTTGCAGACATTTTATTACTTCAGTGGGTAAAGTCTCACCATCATAAGTATCATGAATACTGCAGCAGTGTTAAGTATCACCAGCATATCTTTTATCTCTGTTAACCATCACTACAAAAGAATATAGAGTAAAATATTGCATCAATACCAGAAAGGAGTTCAAGGAATAGAAAACAGGGAAACTAAAAATCAACCCTTTCTAAATAGCAATGTCCTAAATGAGCTTTATGATGTTCCTAATTAATAGTTTTGCATCTTCCTCCACTGGCCAGACATAGTGAGGTAAGTTTTATACTGTTGCCAGATGACATTTTTTAGTTGTAAGATATTTTAAGTGAAAATCCATCATTTGAAATATCATTTTGCAGTATTTTGTATTGCATTTACTCTTAGCACATGCATTGATAAAACTTGCAAATGACAGAAGGGTATTTTTTTGAGGTAAACATTTGTTTAGTTGGTACATAGTGTGTTATCCCTGAAAAGTTAGTCACCTTCCCTGATTCCTGTGAGTCTTTCTAGGAACCCATAGGAGAAGGACGCTTTAATAAGAGGACAAATTGTGCCAGCTAGCAAATTTTTTTCCATCTTTTAAATTTAAAACATTCCTTAAAAAACTTCCTGCTCACTGAAGAACACAGGCAGCCAAAGTCCTAGTATTTTTTCTGTGAAAACTGTACAAGTAATCTTTTTAAAGAATTATCGTATTTTATAAAATGTGATATAAATGTTATATAAAATCTAAAAAACCCAAACAACAAAAAACCAAACAAACACAAAAAACCACCAACAACAACAAACCCTAAACCAAAACCAACTGAAAACAACAACCCACCTGGTTTTGTGGTAGGAAAATTAAAAAACAAAGCCCAGCGAACATCACTGAGCTGGCCATCAGTAAAAACCAACTGTCTGCAATGGCAAGCCTTACAGAGAATCCATATAGCAGCTAAACAGAAAACCAACAACTTTGGACAATAAACGAGCTGGATTTCTGATGCTTATCCACCAGGGAGCCAGCTAGAGGGACAATAGGGCAGTCACAGTAACCACACCTCAAAAGCCAAGGAGATGAGGAACGAGGTAGTCTGTGGAAACAGCATTTGAGGAGCTAAATAGATGAAGGGAGAAAAACCAGTTAGCAAGACACTTGGAAGTTTAGGTGAGCCAGCGGCAAGGCACTCTATTATCCATACAAGCAGCCAGAGAAAGAGCTGGCTGCCCATCAAGTGATGAACTGGGATACTGAGCAGCTTGAGAGCTTGCCAGGTCAAGAGTCTAGAGAACTTAGAAAAGAGGTCACACAGCTGTTGACAAGCTGGTTGATTGGTACAAAACCTGGCAAGAAATTAAAAGCTCACCTCCCTGCTGATTTTCTGTTGATAGCTATGACAGAATGAACATTCCTATGGAACATTTTTGTTCCACCAACAAGCATATTTCTATTGGAAAAAAATATGCAAGCTTTATTGAAGGAACATTCTGTCTTACTTCTAAAAATACCTACTGGTCGTAAAAGATGTTACCTTCCTGGAGAATGAACCAGTCTGTAGGACTACTTCAACTGCTTTCTTCCCAATAATGGAAGAAATGCCTCAGCCAAATTTGAGGCATTGACACAAAAGATGAAGTTCTGGATTTTAGCTCTATTGACCTTAAAAACAGAGAGACTTTTGAGTAACAGATATATGAGAGCAGATAACAAAATAATGCATTGCTACTAGAAAAATAGCCAAGGACAAATGAGAAAAAGCCAAGATATAGGACTTGACTACAAACACGTAAGTGTCTACTGTTCATATTTTCTTATTTCTAAAATATTATTTGTAAAGAGGCCTAGATTTCATTTTCTTGCAAAGCAGTGAAGATTGAGTTAAAATAAAAATCCTGTTCTCTGCCAACTCTTCTCTTCAGAAAAAAACAATAGGAACATTTTCTGGCCAAGGTCCAGGCTTTTCATGCTTTCCTGAACAAAACAAGTGTATAGCATTAGCAAGGGTAAGAAAACTATTATTATTTTTCTAGAAACAGCTTTTTAAGTTGCACAGAGTAGCTCAGTTAGGCACTAATATTTCTAATACCATATAGGTTTCATTGAACTCAGCATAACAAGATGTGACAGGTGAGAAAGGAGTCCAGTGAACAAAGACAGCATTATTAAAGATAGCTGAACAGATCAACTGTCACAAAGACACTCCTGTATTCTTAAGGTAGATATATTTTCCATGCACTTAGCCAAAAAAAACAGTGGCATTGGGGAGGTGAAAGAAAGAAGTATGCTTTCCCTTACCTTGGCAAGAGAGGGTGAGTTGTGTTCCAAGCTCGTAATTTTTATTCTCATTCTGACAATCACAAACACTTACTTAAGCTGAAGTATTGGACCATAGCACAGATTTTCAAATATGATTTTAAAATGAAACTTGAACTCTTGACTCATATTTACATGAGAATTATGACATTCCATCCCTTAGTGCTAATGCTTGTCCATTTCACTAATCCTATACTTTTATTTTTCAGCTGGCCAATCCCAACACAGAAAATCCCACCACACAATTTAAAATGAATGATAAATTACTTATCTCTCAACAATGTTATAAGTCATAACAACAAATAACAGACATCAGGCTATCACTTTCTTTTCTTTTGCGAAGCTATATCAACTTTACATTCTCAATATGAATTTATTTTACAGTTCATCAATTTAATTCATGTTTTGTCCATCAGCCCCTGAACCCAAATTCTCTTCTTTTTCCTCTTTCTTTTTTCCCAGCTTCTTGCAGCCTTGAGCCAAAACTTTTAAACTTTCTATCCACAGCAACCATTGTAGCCTGGACTACATCCAGCCTTTTACTAACATCTGTCAAGTTCATATTTGTGGTTGCAATGGAGTGGAATAGAAAATAAAGATGGATGGCAATGGATTAACCCAAACACTTCTTTATTACACTGTAGCCATTTTATATGTCTCTCCTGCACTGAGTCTTACTCAAGTTTCCATAAAAATATCCTCTCCTATGTTATCACCTAGTAACAGAAGAAAAAAATAATTCTTTTCATTTAATGAGGCAAGTGTTAAACCAACATTATCAGTGACACAACTAAAATCCGTAAGTCTGAAATGCAAACTTTTGCCTATTGCATATAATTAATTCTTCATGCTCTGTTTCAAACATGCTGAAGCTCATAAAAGTACCTAGGAGGAAAATGTTTTTGTCTGCAAAGATTAAGAATAAAGTCTCTATAAAAGGATTTTATTTTCAAGATTCCAAAATGTAGTACTGATAATTTTCAGTTCTTCTATGAATTCTATCCAAAAATCTCACTTCTTTTTATAAAAATTAATTAACCCCTGTGAGGCAATTCTTATAGACAGGAACTCAGGAAGATGATACTAAACCACCCACATAAGCCAAGCAGAAGGCAGTCTCCTGACATTGTCCTTGTTTGTCAAACTCAAAGCAAGGAAAGGAGAGGGTAGTTCTTTGATGTGCTAATGAAAACTATTTATTGCAACAGCCTGGTTTTTATTACTATTTTAATGTCTATGTCTGTAGAGTTCCAAGCACAGCTTTTCTTCAGGGAAACTCAGTGGTCACTGGATTCAATGGGTGGTTGTATGCAACCCTTTTACTTGATAAGAAAGAAATCTATCTTTTAGTGCGAGGTGTAAATAACTGGGGGGTTTACCTGAAGGAGTCGTAAATGTGGAATATTTGAAAACCTGAAAATTCGTTAGCTCCTATTAATTTCCAGTAGAGTCTTTAAGCTTTACTTTTCAAAAAAGCTTTCTAAGAGGTGAGCATTTGCTGAAATTGTGCAGGTATAGCATGTAAGATGGATATGACAATGAATTATAGCTGAGTTGTCTACTGGTGCTGGAAAGAAACGAGCTTGGAATTCAGTTTTTTTATTGATTAGATTTCATTTTGAGCATAAAGGTAGGAATAAAGATAACAACCCAGATAACAGAGTATAACACATGATAAAAAGTCCCAAGGAGAATATTAAAAAGTACTTTGGTATTTAGAATTGTTGGATTTCTTCCAAGCTTGATAAGACACTCTGCCTATTACTTTCATGAAGCAGTTACAGAAATTCAGCTTGGCCTAATGCTCCAAATCAATATATGGGAAAGATAGAAATATTACATGTGCTTGGAGTTTTTTTTCTTATAGAAGTGCCTAAGGAAGAAGAAGAATTTGAGCAGTCAATAAGTATGCTAGATTTTCATCTAGAACCAGCTGATAGGAAGGCAAATTTCTCCTTGGATTTGTTCTTATTCTGTGATTATTGTGTTTGAAATGAGCTAAAACGGTGCCTGAAACCTGCCAACATACAGTGCCAAATGAAGACACTAAAGATTTGTAATTATCATCTGAAAAAATAGGATAGTCATCAAACACTATTAAGCTAATAAGGACAAAAAGGAAAAAAACTCAACTGTTTTAATTTAATTAATTCTGATAGAAAGATAAAACAGTCCTGCATATCTAAGTTAAAAGCCACTGAAGTAGCTAGTAAAGTCTGTTCTGATTTTGGACACATGCTACTTACCTCATTTCTTGCCAGGAAGTAAATGTCATGGATTAAAAAAGACTGTAAATGAAATGTAGATGCTAACGTTGTCATTGAGTAATTTTTTTAAGCATTTATCTCTAGGATAAATGCACCAAATCGAGAGGGATTTTTTCCTGGTAAGGGTCAAGCCAACACTGCTGATGTATTTTTAAAGTACCAAATAGACAGGCACATCAGTAGAATTTGCAAGATTAGTAGGAAGCTACAAGTAGGACTCTCCAAGTAAAACAAGAGATCTGAAGCCTATGCACTGTGGAAAGGCTGGGCCACGTGAACTTTTCTTATTCTTGTTGACAGTCTGTCTTCACAAAAAACAAAGTAGAATGCTTCCCCCAAACCAGGACATTTTGAACATTTAAAAGCAGTTTGTGGTCTCTCAGTTTACCCACAACACTGAAACCTCCCCTTCCAGGCTTCTTGCAGGAGCAAAAAGTGAAAAATCTCAGTCACAGCTACGCCAGCTAACAACCATTGCCTGTGTCATTCTGACTGCCATCACTATCTAATGAAACTGTTCTTTTGAATTTTAGGAACAACAAACGTGAGAGAGCAAAGTTTCTGAAGAAAACAGAATCTCGGGATCATTGCTGTTGGAAGTGACCTCTGGAGATCACCTGGTCCAACTCCCCTGCTAATGCAGGTTCATCTAGAGCAGGTTGCACAGGATCGTGTCCAGGTGGGTTTTGAGTGTATCCAGAGGAGACTCCACAGCCTCCCTGGGTAGCCTAATCCAGTTCCCCATCACCCTCAAAGTAAAGAAGGTTTTCCTTGTATTTAGATGGAACTTCCTGTGTTAGTTTGTGCCTGTTGCCCTTCGCCCTGTTTCTGGGCACCACTGAAAAGAGCCTGGCCCCATCTTCTTGACACTTGCCCTTGAGATATTTGTACGCATTGGTAAGGTCCCCTCTCAGACGTCTCTTCTCCAGGCTAAACAGGCCCAGCTCTCTCATCCTTTCCTCATAAGAGAGATGCAAAACAATGAAGAAGAAATGGCAATATATTTAGAAAAAGTAAGAATGATTGCTTGTTAAGCAGATGAGATGGAAGCATTCTTCCCCTATCATCCTGTGAATTTACAGACAGTGTATGCACACACACACTTGGTGGAACAATATCGCACTCCCAAATCTGTACCTTCTGACAAGTTAAAAGATTCTATTTTAAGCTGCAGAAATCAAAGCTCTGCAGAAATCTGCTCTACCTAAGATTTTCTCAGTTCTGTTTGAGGCTATGTTAAGGAGGGGAGAAAGGAAAATAGGGATTGCTAATGTAACAGCAGTGAGATTTGGAGAAACTCAAGTTGTGGGTCACAAAGAAGCATAGATAATCTCTACATTTCTCAGAAACATTATAGATCAATTTTATCACATATATTAAGTGATCTATCTTTTTAAATTATTTCAGAGCAAAACTGATAGTTGTGTCTTTCACCAGTTACATGAAGACCTGTGTTATAAGACTAAGTAGCTTTTTAGGGTCTTGGATTAAAGGAAGTAAGTTCAAAGTTCTGACATGGGGCTATAAAAGAGAAAACAATTTTTTCTTACATCAGTTTCATCATTTGTTTTCACATCTTTTGTTCCGTTATGAAGGTTAACAGATTCAGTCATAGCTACAGAAGAGTTCAGTTTGATTATTGAAGTGTTCCTTATGCATGCTTGTTTGCCTATTATTATTATTTTAGTAACATCCATTAAACTGTGTTAAAATATATTTTTCTTACAAATTTTCATCATGAACCATATATGTGAGGGAAAATTTCTCTGAGAAGGACTTGCCATAGTTGTAAAATCATGACATTGTCCTGGAAAATACCTCAAACTAATGAAACAGTACTGTATATTTTGAGGGTTGTATAAATTGATGCTTTCTACATTTTATTTTAATTTAAAAGGTCTTCAGATTACTTCATGTGCCAGAGCTAAACTGGCTTTTTTCCTGAAAGCCTAAGGGAGCACTCACACAAACAAAGACATTTAGTCATCTCTAACCATCTCAGCTGGTATATTTCTCCCTCTACCACCTCTCAACACTGTGGCAAGTGACTGGTCCTCAGAAGCATGACTCCCTCAAATGAAATTATAGATCTTCATAACTGTAAAGCAAGACAAGATATTAAAGGGGACCTATTACTAGCCTTCATATCAATGAGTCAGCTAACAACTAGCAGCACCTAGTTCCCTACATGTTTCTCCTCCAAAATGCAGACTTTTTATTCTTCTGGTTATTCACAGTTTGGAATAAGGATACTTCAGCTGACTACTACTATCTATTTCATTTGCTGTAATAGAAGTACATGGTAACTATCACTGATCATGCTCTGTTTGTAAATTGATGAAATTATTCTAAACTTTGGAAAGTCAGCTTTTCATTCTCTGCAGAGTATTTTCCTTTTTTTCCTAAAGTTGTGCTGTTACCAGAAGTCTATCCTCCCTGCAGCATCTGGCCTCCAGGTTCTCTAAACTGAGAACAAGTCAGGAAGAATTAAAATAAGGCTGATTTTTATGAAGTTCTCTGCATGTAAGTACAACATCTCTGCCAGCTTCCAAATAAGACAGAAAAGTTGAAAATATTTTTCTTCACTGTATTTTCTTAACCAGAATGGGTGTGGTTGGCTGTCTTCAAGCAGTTCAAACAGCAGCAGACAGAAGTTTAACCATAGTCATGAGTCCAGGCCAAGGGTGCACATGGTTTTCTGCTGGCATTGTTCATCATTTGCAGTAAATGAGATTGTTTTGTAAATATTTATCTTGCTAAAAATGCTTCCTGATGCTGAGCACTAAATCCTTGACTGAGGGAGACTGCTATCACTGTGATGAAATTCTACCAAGGTGCAGTTTCTAGCTCTGTTGTCTCTAATTCCTGTGTTGACTTTCCTATTACTACGAGGCAGTGTCACGTCACTTAAAAAAAAAAAAAAAAAACATTGGCACAAAATGAGAAATTAAAGCCAAGGAATATTCAGAAAACATCATATTCCATGTACATTATTCTGCCAGAACACTTGGTAAAGCAACATAATAGTGATTAATCAAAGTTACCCCCGTTTTTGGCAGTGAGGCTTTTATTTTATTTAGTCATTTTTGAGTAATTTTAACTTTCAGAGGTCAACTTCTTACACAGAATGATTGAAGTTGGAAGGGATGTCTGGAGATATCTCATCTTGTCAACCCCGCTGTTCAAGCATAATCCCCTAGAGCAGGTTGCCCAGAACAGAGTCCTGACAGCTTTTGAGTATCTCCAAGAAGGGAAACTCCACAACCTCCCTGGGCAACCTGTGCCAACACACCCTCACTCACACATTCAAACCAAACCTCCTGTCTCCTTGGCTCTTGCTGTGCACACTGTTTCTTGTCCTGTCACTGGACACCACCAGAATAAGCCTGGCTCCATCTATACACCTTCCCTTCAAATATTTATAGTATCTGCTGAAGTCCCCCCAAGCCATCTTTTCTCTAGGCTAACCACCCCCTGTTCTCTCAGTCTTTTCTTCAGTTCCACAATCATCTCAGTAGGTCTTTGCTAGACTCTCTCCACTATGTCCATGTCTCTCCTCTACCAGGGAGCCCAGAACTGGACAAAGCACTCCAGGGGTGGCCTCACCAGTGCTGAGTAGAGGGAAAGGAACACTTCCTGATAGGTGGTGACACACCTTCTAATGCCCAAGATACCACTGGCCATCTTTGCTGCAAGGGCACATGGCTGCCCATGCTCAACTTGGTGCCCACCAGGATCCCCTGGTTTTCTACAAGGCTGTTTTCCAGCTGGTTTGTCCTCAGTATGTGCTGGTGCATGGGGTTATTCCCACCAGGTGCAAGACCTTAGATTTTCTTGTCTTGAACTTCATGAGGTTCCTGCAGGCCCATTTCTCTGGCCTGTTGAGATCCCCCTGGATGGCAGCACAATCCTCTGGTGTATCAGCCACTCTTCCCAGCTTGGTGTCATCAACAAACTCGCTGAGGGTACACTCTGCTTCACAATCCAAACCATTAATAGGGCCATTCAATAGTATTGGCCCACTATTGACCCCTGGGATACACTGTTAGTTACTGCCACCCAGCTACTCTTGGTAGTGCTGATCAGCACTCTCTGAAATCAGCCTTAAGGTTCTATTTACATATTGAAATAGTTCCTGGCACTGAAAACATGATCTAAATTACATTGCAGGTTCTTTCTTCTGCAGAATCATGCAAAAAAGAGCAATAGTCATAAATCACTGAAAAATAAAGTTTACTCAACCCTCTGAGCAGTGCACAAATTTGTATATTAGTGTTATGAGATGTGATGACGAAGATATAAAAGACCATGATGCATCACCAATGATGCATTTTAGGTTGAGAAAGAACTTTTAAATTTGCTACAGATCATGTCACTAAAATGAAAATAGCACTTCGAAATATAAATGTAATAGATACTTTTTTAAAATCATAAATAATGGTTAAAATCTATTTTCAGTTACACACAAGTAGCCGGGGGGCTTTTGAACTTCAAACTAACTCTTAAAAAGCATGTTATTAGAAGTCACAAATTCTTGAAGTGTCTTATTAAAATGAAATTATAATTACTTAGTATTAAAATATTAATAATATTGAAATGTAAAATATATATTAAAATTATAATTATCTCAATTTAATTGCTTAAATACTTTCCCCAAAATGCTATTTCTATCTTGTCAATAGAACAGGACTTTCATATTTGTTGAGATTCTATCTCTACAAATTACATCTGGTAATCAGTTCTTCAGTATTAAAAGAATGAGTTAGCATGCAGTGGTAGTGCAACATGTAAACTACTTCGTTCTGCAGCGTAACTGAACTCAAACTGACCCAGTGGTGCTGAAATGAAAATTTACAGCTTCCAATCAGTGTGGGATTAGCACACACTGTGTGCTAATCTCTGTTGCTCAGTTTACATTTAAGACCTGAAGCCTTCAGAGTTTTAAAAACTACCTTTGGATTGACTTGAATTTCACATGTTACTCACACACCAATAAATATTTATAGAAAGTTTAGTTTAATTAGCTGCCCAGTCAAAAGAAAGCAAATGACAATCCCTATGAGCAGCCAAAACACTAGAAAGCAATTTGTTAATAAACAATAAAACCATGCATTTCCTTCCCTTTCATACCCGTGGAAAAAGTGCTAGGATCTCTAAGTTCATTCATTCACTTAAAATTTCTTCAGAAGAAAATACAGTTTGCAACAGGCTTTGCTTCAAGCAATAAACACACATTTCACAGCTTAGTGTACATCCACAGCACTGAGATCATAGGGCTTTACAAAAAGCATTATTTAGTGAAATTTCTCTTTTCACTGCTTATGGTGGAGGGGAAAGGAATTACTTCTGTTGCATCACAACATGTAATGATTTCTTAGTGAAGTAGAAATGGCAAACTTATTTTTGAAGATGCAAGTAACATTCTTCCTCCTCAGTGTTTTAGGATTTACTGTCCAATGAGTAATGGTCATTTTGTATATGGCTTTCCCCACTAAATCAATGTAACTATTTTTTGCAGTTGCGTTTTCTGTGAATCTTTTACAGGCAAACACATGGACACATACCTGAAGAAGATTTGAGACTTCAATCATTGTCTTTGAGGTCAAGAAATACAGGCCTGAACTTACAAAAGAGGACTTTTACTGTCTCTTGTAGATGCAGGTTCCTTATCTTTAAGCCAGACATAGGAGGACAAACTGGCTCCAACATATTTGCTAATATACTCTTCCTGTCTTGAACAGAACTTATCCTTAACCTCTGAACTTCCTAAGAGTCCAAAGCAATGTCAAAACCAAAATTGTTTGTCACCACTGTTGCTTTCAAGAATCATCACTACTGGGGACTTCATTCATAACATAAGCACAATCTTTCATGTTCCATATATAGAACATGAAACTGATGGCTTTACATATTACTAGTAATAGCAATAAGTTTGGCGGGGGGGGGTGATACACATACAAAAGAAAAAAAAACAACAATTAGCAATGACTCAAGAGGATAATATTAAATTCACACTTAATGGAGTACAGTTAATTATTAGTTTTATTTCATGCGAAATTTTATTTCTTCTCAGTTACATAGAGAGTAATAACGTTTTCATGACTGTGATTCTTTCTTAAAATTCCATCCTTAGAGAATGCCACTTTCCACAATTGTCATATTTTCTCTTCACTCTAAATAGTATTTCCTTAATTTGAACAGTATAATTTTAATGAAATGCTTTCCCATTAAAATCTTGACAATTGGAATTCCATTTTCCCCATTTCCTGTATCCTTGACAAAGTCAACTGTACTCCTTTCTAAGGCTTCCTATTTGATATCCTCAGCACAAAGTTAATGGAAGTATGAGACACTCAGTTTCAAACATTGCTGGATAAATTGCTGCTACACAATTTTCACACAAGTAAATTCAGCTTATGTTTTGCTATTACATTAATTGCTTTCCTTGAGCACTTATAAAAGTCCATGGGTTTCTATACCATATACTCTTTAATACGAGGAAGATATGTTTATATTTTTTTATTATGTTATTTTAAGAGAGATTTCCTTTCATATGATTTGCTCACTCAAATCTTCATAAAAAGTGTCAGAAAACACCCTATTCATTTTAAAACTGTAATGGAGGTAGTATTTTGACGAAGGTGAGTGGGTGGGACCAGATTCAATATACATAAAGGGTTTTGTTATCACTTTTGTCCTAGATTTGTTTCTGTTTAGCAAGTCATTTACTAGTGTGTACTAGGAACTGCAACATCTATAAACGAATAAATCAAAAAACTATGAAGTTAGCTTTGAACTCTTATGTGTATTTAAATATCCAACAGTAGACAATGGAAATATTCAGGCATGCAAAAACAATACAAGGTGCTTAGAGATTATAATATGAAATATAAAATGTGAAAAATATTCATATTCTCTTACTTCTATCTTTCTATAAAATTTACTGTAGTTCAGCCACAGGTCATCAGAATCAATGAGGAATCACCAGGGGAAATGGTCTATGGTCAAACTACATAATCATAACCATTTCTTTTAGCCTTAAAACTCTATGAATCCATTTAAAAGCTGTTATAAATCTGGAGGGTTACATTAAAACCTCATGACTAATAAACACCAATACATCAGTTTAATTCTCTTTTAATATATTTTAAGTTGTTAGGTACTAACGAAACCCAAACTGAAAACTGAAATAAATAGAGCTACAAATATAAAATTGAGATATTCTATCATATTTTCAAAGCAATTTCTTCCCATATGAAATGTATTCCACATAGCAAAATCTTAAACTGTATGTGCATTTTCTTCTGTTCTCAAAGCTTTTTGCTTTACTTCTAAGTCATGATCATTTTATGGAGTGGAATGAACAGAGCTCAATTCCTAATTCCTATAGAAAGTGTCTTCTTTTCAACTGTGAACAACTAATAGCTCTGGTGAGCCTGATTTCTGGTGAGTCTCTCGGCCTTTTCTTTTTCAACCGATTATTTATGCATAGCATTTGTTTAGTGGGACCTTTCCAGACTTGTACAAATAATTTAACATAGGTACCTTGAATTCTTGCTGTTGCAAGTTTAATCAACACCTTGTCATGTGGAATCAAACTAATTTTAAAAGGATCTAAATAAACATCGCCATTTAATTGTTCATATTATCAGGCAAGAAACTCTGCTCATCTAATAAGAGGTGTATATCTGTGTTCCTACCCTCTTCATTGGGTTAATGGTGATTCAATATATTTAGAGCTGCAAGCTACTTCTCTAGGCTTGAACATTTGAATGAAAAATGGGCAATTCAGCTACATCTCCCTTGGCAAAACAATCCATTTAATCAGTGATATAGTTTGTATCTAAACAGTAGGTTTTAATCGGAGTATCCATCTACTAATTCTAAACAGGAGGAAGTAGCAGTCGAGAAAAGAGTGAGAATCACGGTATCATTGCTGAGTCAGTTTGTGTCCTGTAACTATCCATCATAGCAGGAGAAGCAGCAGGCAGATGCACACTTACTTCAGAGGAGATTATTTTTTTCCCTGGGGATTCTGGTGTTGGATCCAGACAACATCTGCTCCAGCACTCCAAAAAGGTTTAGCATCTTCTTTTGTTTCTCCATGTAGAAATATGCAACTATTTTGTGCAACTGTGTGGCTGTGTCTTCTAAAAGATATTATGGTTTTGACACTGAAAATAAGAGTTTCTGTGACAAGTGGAGTAAAAGCTGCATGGCATACACAGGCAGTTTGGGCTACGAGGGCGGCATCATCAGCATAAAGCAGCTCACGGATAAGATGATTTAAGGTCTTAGTGTAGGCCTTCAGTTGCCTTAGGTTGAACAGGCTCCCATCAGTACGATATCGAATGTAGACACCGTTTTCATCATCGAGGTCTGCCATGGCCCTTTGGAGCATCATGCTGAAGAAGATTGTGAATAAAGTTGGTGCAAGAACGCAGCCTTGCTTCACACCATTGGCTATTGGAAAGGGCTCAGAAAGTGCGACACCATATCTGACTTGACCGCGCTGGTCCTCACGAAGCGAGATGATCATTTTGAGGAACTTGGGAGGACATCCTAAACATTCCAAAATCTGCCACAGACCTTTCCTGTTCACAGTATCAAAAGCCTTGGTAAGATCAACAAAGGTTACATAGAGCCCTTTGTTCTGTTCCCTGCACTTCTCTTGCAGTTGTCTGAGAACAAATACCATGTCTGTGGTACCTCTGTTGGCTCAGAAACCACACTGGCTTTCAGGTAGAAGATCTTTTGCTATGGTGGGTATTAATCTGTTCAAAAGAATTTTTGCAAGGATTTTACCAGCAATGGAGAGCAGAGCAATACCTCGATAGTTTGAGCAGTCTGATAGCATTCAGTATTAAAACAGCTCACAAGTTGAAATATTTGTAGCTAACTTCTAAGTTAGCAGAATGTTGAATTAGTCTCTGAAGATCTGTTACATGGTCCAAATCTCTCTGAGATCAGACAAATATCTTTTAATAAATGGATTTAGATATACTATCATTCCTGGCTTTTTTCCTCAGATTTTATTCAAAATTTTCTGGAGAATACAACACCAAATGGAGTAAAGAAAATCTTGATACTAACTTGTTTCCAGCTGTTTGCATGTTTTCTGGTTTGGAGTTTTCTGGTTTGGGGTTGGATTTTTCCCCAGGGGGAAAAAAATCAATATTTTAAGTCAATATTCAAGAAGAGCATATTTCAGACTCACAGTTATATATCTGGTGCAAACACTCACATCATAAATCTAACTTTGTAAACACAAAGGGGAAAACATCAGGTGAAACTTCAGTAGCATTTTCCTTGTTTTCTTAAATTTCCTAAAGAAAGATAAATTACTTTTGCATAACAGTATTTAAATCAAAGTCCATTATTGTCAGACTTCCCTCAGCAAAAAGCTGTGGTGCCTATTGTTTTCGATATCCTATGGCTATTTTCTTTTTCCCGTAAAAGTAAAATGTTCAGGAAGTGGTCTCACCGATTCAGTAAGTGGTTTCTTTCTCCTGCAAATCGGTCTTGAAACAATGTTTCAGCAACGTTAGGAAAGCATTTGGCAGATGGTCCCGTGATTTGAATGAGGTTTGAAACTGAAGTTGCTGCTGATCTGAAGCACTTCAAAATCAAAAAAAAAAAAAGAGAAACGATTTCAAAGGCTTTTTATCAGGTTCTAAAATAACTCCCACTTTCATATGACTTAAGTGCTCATCCTGCAACACAACTAACTTATTGTTCTCTACATTCCTGGTACATCTGCTCAAAAATGCATCCCTAGGCATTTACTATTGGCTTCTGCTGGTCACAGGTGTACCTATGGACTGCTCCACATTACTCTGTCGCCCTAAAGACTTCAAAGGTGAATACAAGTGTAAACTGTTCTCTGCTTAAGTTCTCTATATATTGTCCAGTACTATTTAAATAGGTATAAAACCAAAATGAGAATCTGTCCTACTGTTTTGGTGCCCAAAGGTGCTCCATTTTGCTCAGGCACATGTGCTTGACAGTCCAAGAACAGTTAATTAGCGGTTTCTGATTCTCCGTTTTTATTTTTTTCAGAAAAAAAAATATTACCTCAAGTGTATCACCAAATTTTTAATTTATGTTACAGACAAGAAGGAGTCATTTATTCTTTAGTAGATATTGCACTGTAACCATTAAAAAGGTAATTGGGGGAAGGGGAAGACTGTTAAAGCACCGGAGTTAGAAACATGCCATGGACTAATGAATGCATTCTGCAACTATATGCTATTGGCTTTCCCTTTAAAAAAAAGAGAGAGAGAAAGAATCAATACAGCAATCCAGGTGAATATTTTCTAACATAACTACCTTTTGACTTTGTATTTTTCATTTTATAAAGGTTAAGTCAGAGTGTAAAAAGCCAATTTAATAACATGAAGAGTTTCTTTTTCTCCTTTGCTTACTGAAAGAAATAGATGTGTACAGCATTTATAGCAATGGTACCATTTGCATCACAATATAAAAGGACTTTTACTGTACTTTTACTGTACTTTTACTCTACTGCGACAATAGCACTATAAGTGAACAGAAGAAAAAAGTGAACCTTGCCACTTGATGACGTCAAATGTCCAATAATTGTATGTTTAGTCACTTGGGTTTGCTTTGATATCACCAAAATCAGATGATATGGTCAGAGGGGAAATAATTAGCATCTTAACTGATAAGGGCACAATGCTAGGACAGTAGAAAGCTATGAAATTGGATTGGATTCAAGCTGAGAATTGTTTTACTGTGGAAATGGAGTGATCTCTAGGGACTACTCTTCAATTGAAAATGATTTTCCTGTTTATAAATATACATCACTTGAGGCTGGGTTGTTGGGGCTTTTCTTTTTGTTCAAGTTATTATCTTTTGAAAATTATCTTGGCTCCCAGGAGTTATTGAACTTATTTAAAATGGCAGCTTTCTCTTAAAATTGAAATCCAAACCCATTTGCAGTTATGTAGTTTTATTCCCTTTCCGACTTCAACAATTAAAAATGGAAACAGGCATTTCATTGAGATGATTTAGAATTTTAATCCTACAGTACCAAGGCATCAGTTTGCTAGGAAAACAAATCTTATTATGAGAAACTTGAGTGTTAACTGCCAGGAAATAACCAATTTTACATCACAGCTGTGAAAAATTTGCTTTAAAAATACAGGAAAAGACCCTCCATTATTGCTTATCTGTAAAGATGTTCTATGTCCTTACTTTAAAAACAGTGCAGTAATTATAAAAAAAAATTCTTGTATACTATTAAACAGATTCTGAACCTAGTTGCAGAATGCTGACTGTGTAGGTATACAATTAAATATAACAAAATAGTCATATCCTTTTATTCCTGCTCAAATAAAAGCAAGAATAACAGTTCTCCAGTCATTTGCTCTCAACATTTCTACTATTCAAAAAATAATCCATTTTAGCTAATGATTAATCCAATTAACTACAGGTCCATTAGCTTGTAGATGGAATAAATTGCTGTTCTGCAGTTTAGATAGAATAAAGAAGTGGGGTTCAGATCATAAAAAACCCCATAAATACATTTGCTGCACATATAGCTTGTGCCTGACAAAAATGTTCCGTTATATATTACAACAACGTGTTGAAGTAGTAGAGTCTGGATCCACAATGTGTAGCAGAGACAGGGTTGGTCCAAGTCATCTGTATGTTCAGCAAACTTAGAAATCTCCCCTCACTCAGACTCGCAGGAGGAGAACACAAGGAGACTTAAAAGCAGACAGAGCTTTCAGTGTCTTGTAAAGAGCTGAAAGGATTGTGTTTTCACAAACATTCAAAACCTTGATAAAAAAGAGCGCACGTGCTGCATTCAGAGAATTAATTGCATATTATTAACACTTCACGGAACACCTACTGGAGAAATGCCCAATGGAAATATTGCTTTTGATTTTTAGCTGTTAATATTTTTTTCCACAAGACTCTACTTTTTTCATATTCACACACTTAATAACCACAGTGAATCAAATTCAACATCCTTCACAAATCTACTGGATTGAACGGCCCAGTTCCAGACCTGCTGTAACTGAATATGGCCAGCAGAGTTCCACACGTTTCCATTTGTTGTATTCAAGACTGGATACAACCATTAGTCTATAAACAGCTCCTGCAAGACACATTCATATAACATTAAGTCATTATAATTAGCCAGATAAAAATAACTGTTTGACCCAAATGTCCGTTGTTGATTGAGTTTTGGATAGAAACATTTCCTCCCATTCTGTTTGTGATTGCTTGAAATAAATACATTTTTTATGGATTGTGTATGCATGCAGAAAACCAATTAAACAAAGGCCAAATAAAAATACAATCTACAGGCTGTTCCAAACCACCAACGTTGATTTCACCAACAAGAAACAGTCGTCCTGAGAGTCTTCAGGTAGCAGTCAAGTTGATAAAACTTGGTACACAAGGCACAGATCCAGCTGTTATTCAGTGAATAGTATCCCTCAACAGCCAAACAAGACTTTAAAACTTGCAAGTTCTCCACAAACCTAATTAAAGCAAAAGTCACTGTAGAACATCCTGATAAGAAAAGAGAACAAAAATTTCAAGGGGCAACAGGAGAGGATGATGGGGATTGAAAGAAGAGAGTTTCAGATAAATTTTTCCACAGTATCTGACTGCACAGGATGGAGCCACACTGTGGTTGAATTTTTATAGAAGACTCTTTAGACTCCATTGCTTCATTTGGTGCAGAAGGGTGCAGGTGTATTCTTAATGCAAAGTTACAGTGAAAATTCATGTGCAGTGCAACTTCAGCACTTTGGAATCCAGCCACTATGATTGTCCCTATCTTTCATTTTAGTGAGCCAGATCGAATGTGACAGAATTCAGTCTGATATTTCCAGAAATACCTTCAGGACCTCACAAGTCACCTCAAATCAGGTTTTCTACTTAATATGATTGAAGTCAGCCTTGAAACAAATAACCACTTTAATGATGCCTGGGTTGTTGTTTCATAAAGCTTTCCTATAATATTTGACATCTCTTACTTCAGATCTTTTTATCTTCCTTGTCACATCCAGAAATATTTGTTACATTATGTGGGCTAAACTATGTAATTAAAATAATTAAAAGTTAGTAGAAACAGGAGAGATAATTTCCTGAATAAGGCAGTTGAAACACAATCCTGAAGAATTAGAAGCTATCATTGACTTACACAGTCTTTATATATTAGGCAAGTAACTCAAAGCAATTTTTTTAAGTGATCACCAAATATGTGTTCTTCATGCATGATAGGAACAATTGGAATCAATGGGGATGCTGTTTTTAATGTGCTACTATATTACCAGTGCTATTACATAATACAGTGCTGTTATAATACCAGCTACTGAGAAAAAACAAGCCAGCACTGTCAAGCCATGCTACTAAAATTAGTAGATCCTTTTGATTCTTGTTTCTATCTGTCTCAGTTTTGCATTTGCAAAATTGACATAATGGTACTTTTTCTCCCAAAAGTTTTGTTAAAACAAATTGTTATGAAGAACACCGGTGTGATAGCAATGAGCCCAGTGTAAAGCTCGGGAGGGAGCCGAGGTTCATATAAAAAGTTCTAATAATGGGCTGCAAATTAGTGTGCCTATTGAACAAGAAGAAATTAAAAATTGTTATTATCTGAGTGTAAATTACCTAATTTAGAGTCAGCTGTTAAAAGGAAAAAGTCACAGGAGCTGGAATGATGGATGCAAAACCACCTTGTGAGGATAAAAGGGCACACCTTTGGAATGTATGGATCACAGACTGCAGGTTTTGTGCTTTTCCTTTCAAAGGCAGCCATTTAAAAGTCGAGTGAAAACTGAAAAATGTATACATATACAAAGTTTTCTATTTCCTAAAAAGAAAATACCACACACAAGATCGCTTTTTAGAGATGGAACTTCCATCTGTACCTTTTTAAAGCTAGTTTCTTTTCCCTGTTTTCTACATGTGTATTTCTATAAAATATTGGCTACTGACCAAATCTGACACTTGGATAAAATTTCTACTTATTCTTGAAAACTTGCCAGAAAAACTGAAGCCAGGGGAAAATTTACTTCAAAACTAAATATGGCCTATAAGATTTTGTGGTAGGCAACTGAAGATTTTCTCATGCATTACTTCAATAGCTTTAAGTACCTTTTGCATCATCTTGTTAAAAAAAAAAAAAAAAACTAACTGCTACACAACCTCTTATGTGACAGTGAAGTCAAGATGGGAAAATCTAGAATCCCATACTACTGTCTCCCCTCTCTCCCGTAGAGTCTGCACATTTTTCTTCATCCTTCCCTCAGCTTTTGCATCTGATTCTTCCTTCCTATCAGCTCTGGCACTTACCTACTTGATGCCTCTGCAAGGCCATCCAGCTCACTATCAGCAACACACAATTCCTCACCAAAAACTATCCTTAGTTGCAAAGAGACATGGAGGAAGAATTTCAGCTGATACAAAGTAAGCAGTAGAAAAGCACTCTGAAGCAGGGAGAGAAGAAGCTGCCATGGGACACAAGAGGGGAACAGGTCTCTTTTGAGCGGTGAACTGGTATGTCAAGTCCTGCTCCTGATATTACTGCTTGTTTTACTGGTATTAACAGCAGGGCAGCCTGATAATATCAGTATCCTCTGCTGTTAGGCATGTGGTCAACCCTTACCCTTTTGTCTGCACAGGTGAAATTTAATAATATGCGTATGCAAATTTAATCATTTTATTATTAAATGTATTAATAATTCAGGTCAAAAGAAAGGAAGCTTAAAACTAAACTCCAAGAGAAAGGAGACATTATGAGCAGAGTCTGGCTTCTGTTTTCTGTGTTGTGGGGGTTTTTTCCATGAAAGTTCATGGCAAAACTTCTGTTTCTTGGAAAGGATTATGGCTTTGTTTGTACAAGCAACTATTTTACAGTCTTTACTAATAAGCAGATAAAAGTCCTCCAAGAACTCTAGGACAATCCATTTCCAGCTCACCTGCAGCAGAGGACCCAGTAGGAAGACAGAAGGGATAGCTGGTGTTTTAAAATCTGTATTAACCCTAATGCTCATCTCATTCAAAAGTGTTCTCTCTAAGACATCATAGCAATGGATATTGTGATTTTCTTTTTTTAAGTCTGAATTTCTAGAAGTCATTCTATTTTTTATTAAGATTGCATTCAACTTCCATTACCCTACACATCTTCCAGAAAATATCATAAGGTTTTATGTTTGTATATGTATATTTATATATAAAAAGTCAATTATTTAATACTTATACTTTAATTATTATATGCATATATACACAAACCTAATTCAAAAAATACTTAAGACTATTTCTAAACTGTAAACATCCATTTAGGACAAGAAATAACAAGCTGCATTTCTTACAAGGGCTCCTGCAATACAACAGACAACAGTTTCATTAAATCTTGCCTCCAGTGACTAAACAATCTGCAAACAAGTCTAGTCATTTCATAGCTCTTGATTTTGGAGCTATGAGCAGAGTTTTCCAGTCATGCAGAGCCAGATGGGGTTTTTAACCAAATGCAGTGTGAAAATGGATGTTGCAAAACATTACTGAATGAATCAGCATATTCTTGTACTCCAGTAGCAGAGACAGAAAAATAGGCAGCATAAATCAAAAAATGTGTTGCTGTTTACACGATCAGTGGGAGAAAGCACAGAAAAATAATTTAGCTTATTATAACTCTTATGAAAGCACTAGCAAAATGTCACATTGCAATTACTACTGGCCTTAAATTCTCAAGGTTTTCTCCTCATTGCTATTAAAAACTGCTGCCATTATTTTAGTGGGGGTTGCTTGGCGTAAGATAGGTAAAGTGATTCATTTTCTTTTTAAAATCAAGAAAACTAGGTACAGACAGGAAAAAAATTCTAACGTGGCTTAATTGAACTGGTGCCTTCCTTGCCTCGTATGTCCCCCAGAGTCTTTCACTGCAGAAAGATATCTTTCTCAGCAGCAGATATGAGACAAAACATGGATGAAGTTCGATGACCAAAGGAGATGTGTTTCATCACTGAAGTTCCTGAATGAGTAAGTCAACACACAGGATGGAAAACAAATTCCAAATGGCATTAAAAAGCATACAAGGAAAACTCCATCTGCATCTGAAGCAGGTGGTGCAGTCACCACACTACATCACCCAAATACTACTGGAAAAAAGCCTCTAGAAATGATCGTGTCACAAAGGGACTCACAAAGACGTGAGCACAAGGGACTGAATGGAGCTGGATCATCACTGTATCACTGGGACTTCTGAATAGTCTTAGGTTATCTTTATCTTTTCCTGGTTATTCAATGTGATACATCATAAAGCCATAGGATATGATGAGTGCAACAGCAACAAGTAATTTTGAAAGTCTATTCACGAATTCTTTAAGCAGAAGGTCTCTGTGTCAGTGTTATTGTTTGCATGTAGCATTAAGAACGTAGCATGGAAACCAGACTAATTTTGCTAATTAAGCAAAATACCAAATAAAAAAATAATTGGTAACTTTTAACCTGGCTAAAAATGTAAGAAATATTTTCTTTAAAAATATACTCTTCACCTCCAGGCCCAGATTCTAAACTACACAAATGCCAGGAAAAAAAACTGCCTTAGGAAGCTATCTGTGATAAACTGGAGAACATGGAAGCTGGACTAAATGTACAGTAGAGCAAAGATGAAAGGAATTATAAAAACAAATACTTGTGATTAGATGAGAGTCACATCATTAAGCTTGCTGGTTTCCGAACCACACAATAAGATTTTTTTTTCAGAATTGTAAATTCTTTGTAATTAAAGATTCAGATAAATTAAATAATCTTGAACATCACTGTTGCTGATTTGTTTTTGCATTGTTTGTGAAAATCATTTAAATCAACTTTTCTCTGCATAACAGCAACAGGAGGTAGTGGATTAGGTGATCTTCATTGTAAAGCTTTTTATTTTCTGCTTGGCAGAAAATAGTAATTTTCTGGCAGAAAATAGTAATTTTTAGTACTTATTGCATATATGATTGTTTTCTTTTTTGTCAGCTTTTTATTGTTTTATGAACTATTCCTCCACCACAAAAAAATTAAGGGCTACTGCTACTAAAATTATTAACTCCTCTAGAAGAAAAGGTTTTTCTTCAAACATCTTGTGTTGGAAATAAAACTAAATGATCTTTTATGAGGAATAAAACAAGACTAAAAAGGTATATCTCAAAATATGAGGAGGCAAAACACTAAAAGAAGACATAAAATTTTTATTCTCTCTTGACAATAGTATATATTGAAATGGTAGTCACTGAGAGTTGACAGCTTACTGGATGAACTCTGCTAAATATGTTTACCCTCTTACCTGGAAATATATGTCATTAAAACTGTTGTATTTCTTGAAGCCTGTAACTATTATTTACTAAAGCATTATAGATTCCATAAATATCTCAGATTAATAACACATAAACAAATGTATTTGTAAAACAAAAGGTTGGGGTTTTCTTCACAAGTCCGAGTCGCATTATATTTCCATACCTAAAAAAAAGGCTATTTACAGGAAATAGGATACACTGAAGGCATGTTGATTCTACATTGATTTTTGACATTTTTTTTAAACATCACAACTCTAATAAATCAGTAAAATATTATTTTACATGTTTGATTTTTGAGTATAAACTCAGAACTCTTATGGTTGATAAAAATTCCTTGCAAGTACATGTGTCTTCCAGATTAAGAACTCATAGTATTTTAATTAAATTTCACCAGAGCCCTTCAAGGCAAAGGATTATTACTTCAGTGTTCACTGATGACATGGAAAATACATACAGACCAATGGGGCACCTAAAATAATTCATACCTTCAAACTCACTCTTCCAGTTGGAGTCTCTTCACTGTACTACAGTTGATTCAACTGGATGAAGGCCCATTCACTCCAAAAGAAGGGCAGTGTTTAATTCTACCAAAGTGTTGGCCATCGTTTTCTAAGTTCTATGTTATCAACAATGACATTGACACATTCATTAAAATACGTGAGCAGGATGAAACTCCCCTTTAAGCATCAAATTTGGCCAGCTATTCTGTGGGATATCCAAATTACCCATGCTTGTGATTTTATTAACAACTTGTTTAGAAGTGAATGCAAGCTGACACGTCCAATTTGAACACAGATGAAAGCTGAGCTGGATACAGATCTACTGCAAAAGTACTGCAGAATACAGTACCTCATTTGTTTTGAGTTAGTTTTCTGATTCTATTTTTACTCACTGTAATTTACCACCAGTATCCTCTGGGTGATAGTTAAGGAAACAGATGCTGGGAATCTCTGTCCCCTCAGTTCCTGAGAGGACAGGTCTGACTCACACTGGTGCCTAGTCTCTCCTTTGTACTCACACATGCAAAGGGTGGTTGTGTGAAACTTAAATTACCACTTGATTTCCAGTTTCTCATTGCCAGTTTCCTCAAAGTTTCCACTTACGTATTTTACAGCTTCACCAGTTTCATTTGAGCAGCATTTTATTACACATTTCCCCTTCCAAAACCTAAACTGCATGTTCCCAGGATAAAGTTAAATTCTTTTATTTTGGAGTGTTCTATTTATTTGGGATTTTCCAATGAAACTGGATAGAAAAAAAAAAAAAAGTACAAATCTGGGACAAAGTTGAAATTAATTTTTAACAGATGTTTTAGTCTGAATTTTTCCTCTACCACTTTGAACAAATGCATATACAGAACATATATAGAAGAACTATTGAGCAGAAATAAATACAGTTTGTGAGGCAATCCTGGAACTTTCCACTGTCTGCGTGCAGGTAAGAAAAGGCTCGCTGGCTTTCACTGAGAGCCTGCGGTGCTTAGCACAGTGCAGGAAGAACTACACTGAAGATATGGGCACGACAGCAGAGTATGCCTCCCTGGGTGAGAAAAGGTACATACCACGACTTAAAAGGCAATCGTTACTATTTTGAAAACGTTGTTCAAAACACAGCCTTATAGTAATGAAGGAGTTAAAGGACACACTTGATTTCATTCATAGAAGATTTTTATTTGACTAGAATTAAAATCATAGCACAGTTCAGAGAAGAGGTCTAGTGTCATTTAGCAGTGAGTTGCCCTGGCTGAGCTTCTAGAAAAAATAGTCACAATATAATTAATCTGGTGGAACAGCTGGATACACAGACTGCAATTAATTTTGCTCTGAATAGTAACAGTTCCACAGCAGAAAGAAATTATATTGTTCAATAGATTTTTGAATTATGTAGGTTGTGGGCAATAAAGAAAATTATTGTTGATATTGTAGAACTTGTTTAAATCAACCAAATGATTACAGTAAATCTCCATACTTATTAAATCTGTACTGGTATTCATTTATATGAAAAAAAATCAGATTCACATTTCAACTTCTAACTAAAGAGGCAAGAAAAGTTTTAAATAAACCATCAGACTACTCTCACTAAACTGAACAAATGTGGACTGTTTACTGTTTCCTTGTTCAGTATGTTAAAAGCACATTAGAACAGTGCATAACTAATATCCATATAATAGGAACTTGCTTCTTGATTATCCAGAGATATAGGCAGTATGTCTTTAAGTTTCTTTCAGGGAATATTTCTCCAATAAGAGTTGGACTTTTAAGCAGATGGTCACTTCACAAGAAATAGTTGAACAGTGGCACCCAGAGGTGAAAAGTGTACTGCTTCTGAAGAGATTCCATTTGTTGTAACCTGTTTCTCATCTTTTCCTTCTGTCATTCCCATCTTTCCTTTTCCAAGTAACAAATGCCAACAGAAAAATGATGCAATTTGGAAGAACATCCTCTAGAGTTTAAAAAAGAAAGCTCCTCCTCTGTAACAACTATTATAGTTGGGAACACATTTTAGAAACACATTTTCCTACATATTTTCTCTAACAAAGAATGGGATTAAAATAACTGTGGAAAAAAAAGGATAATTTCAGATGCATCTCCTTAGATGGAATTCTGAAGCCACAAAGTCTTGCATTCTCCCTAAATTCATTAGCTGAAATTACTGTGCAGGATTATAACAGGAACTTGAGGATCCAAGCATAAAAGTTGATGGATTTTAGTGAAACATCTTGGGGTCATAGTACAAATAGAATTACAGCTGATGGAAACTGTCCAAACTATCTCAGATTACTTGATTTCAAATGTTCCAAATAGAAACCTACTGTATCATTTTCATAAAAGCACTGGGCTGAGAGCACCACCCCTCCGTGAAAACCTCCCCATGCTCCTTAGCCAATGTCTATTTATATATTTGCATAAATTCATATATGCATTATGTGCATGCCAGTTATTTATTTCACAAAAACTCTAATTAAATGCTAAGAAATTATGTGGCTACCCAGCCAGTCTCAGGAAGGCCCAATTAAATGAGGTCCATTGGTTTTTAATTAAAAAGGCCATACTTTTGCAGTTTGCAAGGAGTGCCTGCATTTTTCAGCTGGACTGGGACTCTGTACCTGGGCTGAGCTGCAGCAAACCGTAACCACGCTCTCAAAGGATCCTCAGAACAACCTTCCACTTAAACGGGCCATAACAGGCAAGCATCTGCTCAAAGGAGAAGGGAAAAACAAACAGGTGTTTGTTTTCCTTGAATTTAAAAATTTATTTCTGTGTGTTTAATGGGTTAGGTGAGATGCCCCTAGCTTCTGATGATTTTCCCTGCTATGCTCTTTACACTGGTTGTTAACAGCATTGTTATTGTTATCATCATTATTATAACTATCATTATTTATTATCATGTGAGGAGCACTGGTAATGTGGTGGCCATTAATTCGTCCCCCCATCACACCTTTGTTTTCCTATCTCTTTATTAAGATCGCGGCTACATGCAGAAAATGGTAGCTGCAGCAAGGCAGTGACTCGCTGCACGGATCTGCCACGATCTGCGAGCGGAACTGAACGGGCCGCAGCGCCGTTCTCAGCACAGTGATGCCGTAATGATCGCCAGCAAATGACCGTGTTGCAGGAGCTGTTAGGGGTGCCGTTGGGTTTACGGCGCGTTCTATCCCGGCCGAGTTCCGCGCATCAATCCCGGCGGGGCGGCCAAAGCTCCCGAGGGTCGGGAAGGGACGGGAACGGGAAGGGACGGGCGGCGGGGGCGGCGCCCCCTGGCGGCAGAGCCGCGGAGGGACGGGGACCCCGCGGGGGATCGTTCCACGGCACCGCACATCCACGGCACCGCATATCCACAGCACCGCACACCCACGGCACCGCATATCCACAGCACCGCATATCCACGGCACCGCATATCCACGGCACCGCACATCCACGGCACCGCATATCCACGGCACCGCACATCCATGGCACACCATGTACACGGCACCGCACATCCACGGCACCGCACATCCACGGCACCGCACATCCACGGCACACCATGTACACGGCACCGCACATCCACGGCACCGCACATCCACGGCACCGCACATCCACGGCACCGCACATCCACGGCACCGCATATCCACGGCACCGCACATCCACGGCACAGCACATCCACGGCACACCATGTACACGGCACCGCATATCCACGGCACAGCACATCCACGGCACAGCATATCCACGGCACCGCACATCCACGGCACAGCACATCCACGGCACACCATGTACACGGCACCGCACATCCATGGCACACCATGTACACGGCACACCATGTACATCCACGGCACAGCATGTACATGGCACCGCACATCCACGGCACCGCACATCCACGGCACCACATATCCACAGCACCACATATCCACAGCACACCATATCCACATCACAGCATATCCACAGCACAGCATATCCACAGCGCACCATATCCACCGCACATCCACAGCACATCCTACCCAAAGCACAGAGTATCCACAGCACATCATATCCAAAGCACATCATAATCAAAGCACATCATATCCCAAACAGATATCACCCGGCAGTTCGGTGTCCATGCACAATTTGCTGCTTGTGAGAAGGCCTAATCAAAGGCACTGCTCAAATTCCTCACGAGCATCAGCAACAGAACTGCTCAACACTCTAACGCTCCATACAGAATGTATTGTACTTTTTAGTATGTGTTACTGCATTCATATTTGCCTCGGATGTCCAGAAAATATTTTAATGATCCTAATTAAGATCATGTTTTGCCTGTTTCTTGTGATCAGTTTATGTTCTTCTCATAGATACATGCAGGGATTTGACTACATTGGTTTTGGATTTTTTGTTCTAGTTCCCAGAAAATGTCATCTGAAAAGTGATCTATTCCTTCTGAAACAAAAGTCCCTTAAATGAATGGCTGGAAATGTAAAACAACACTGTTTAGAGCACAGTTTCTCTTCCAAGACTGTGCTATAAAGAAGGTGTAAAAATAAATAATATTTATCACCAGCCAATAAATAAGAGCAACGTCTTTTAATTCCATAAAAATACACTGAAAGAGAAGAAACATTTAGTGCAAGGGCAGAATAGAAAATCAGTACGTATTTCCTTCTACAAAAGTACAGAATTCTCTGCATTCTATAAAAGCACAGGTGTGCTATATGGGTAGGGGAAAAAACGCAACACTCAACAAAATAGAACAGAGAGCAAAAGAAATCGAAGTATCATTTTATCCCTGCTGATGACAGACACTTGGATAAAAGTTGAAACAGAAGTGAATATTCTTGTTTCAACACATGAAGGCACGTATGGTGCGAGAGATGGGGAGAAGGATTCACCCTTCCTCCATTTAATCTTTTAATTTATAGATATCCCTTTAAAATGGACAGCTTTTTTTAAATCTCTCAAAGGAAAAGGCACTGCCTTAACCCTTCCCACTTCAGCTGCAGCACCCAGGCTGACATTCTCACTCAGCCCACCCGCCAGACCTGCTGGTAATGCTGAAGAGATCTGCTCATATTTAACTGCATGTGTTATGCCTCACAGGCCAAACACACATTTTTCTGTTTTGCAAGCACTGCAGCTTATTGTACTTGGCTGTGGTGATACAAGAAGAAAACTGATCTATAGTTTTGCATCAGGGGGTTAACCATGAAAAATTACTCTTGTGAATTTTCCTTTATAATTTTTGACAGGAAGAAAATGTTCTCAGTATCTTTTACATACACCCCCAGAGGCCATACCCAGAGCACTAATGAGTAGCCTAAACTTCTGCTCTTGTCAATGAAAGACAGAAAGCAGTCACTGGATGCGTAGATCACCAATATTAATACATGGTACAGATTTTCATAATTTCTGGCAAACTAAATTGCCAAACAATCTAATCAGTGGTCTATTTATCTAACCTAAATTTCCACTGCTCCAGGATCATGTAGAGGAGCTTTCCATGAAGTACAGTTCTAGACTAAGCTGTCCAGCTTAACACAGCAGTCAGGAAATTTCCCCCAAAGCATTACAGTTTATATCCCTGCTTAGAAAACTGAATCCAACATGGCTGTGAATGTCGTTACTCCTATTGTTGGCTACTACCTTGTTTAGAAGTTTGATACAGGAAGGCATTCAGTTTTCCATTAGAAACTAAATACTCTTCTGACAAAACAGTTGATAAAGTGGAACTCTGCAAGAGGAGTAGCCCGGACAAAATATCATACACTGACTGTGCAGGGCACAGAACTGACCTGGCTGTGCCCTTCGTGTGCAAGCACAGCACTGCCATTTCTTACCTTCAGTGACTCTATGATTACAAGGTTACAGATCACTTAAAGTTATTTGACATAGTTAAACTATAGCAGCACTAAATAAGCTAATCAAATAGTATATATGGACATACATGAGTTTTATAGTAAGTAAGGCAATTTTACAGGGTTTGTTACTATTTAGAAAGACATACTGAGCAAAGATCCTTACATTAAGCCTAAAATTTGAGTTAGAATCTGCATTGGTAGATCTTTAGGCTAGGCATTATGTAAATGCATATAAGTGCATTTATTTTGTAAAATCCAACAATAGTAGCCCGTCTGCTTCCCATCTGATTTTAACTAACCAATACACTTATCAAAATGACAGTATTATTTTCATAGCTGCCTGAATGTAAAAATAAGTTCTATTTGATATATAATGTTTACATTAATCCTTTTAAACATTTGCTGCCTTTCACCCCATAGGTGATCTCTGCAAAATATGTCGAGTGATTTATTAAGGTCTGACCCAGCAAAGCACAGAGAAGGCTCACATCCCACTGACTTGAGGAACAGTTAAGGGCTTCTCCATGAGCCTTCCAGGAACAAGCTCTGAGTATTTGGCAATCCTTTAGGGCTACGGTTTTGTTCAGATTTTTCTGCGCTAACTTGCTTTATCACGCTTTCATTTTATACTGAGGCCAAATAACAAATATATCCAAAACCCTCTTTCTGAGTAAAATTTTCAGTTAAGTCAATATGAGTTTCAGAAAGAAGGGAATTCAAGCATGAGTAAAAAGTTTGTCACAGCTAGCTGTTACATGGCAAAGTGTACTTGAGAATTTTATACTACACAGATTTCACAATCTAGACCTGGAAAAATAGTTAATTAATAAAACATAGCAAAAATATTTCCACTATAATGAGTAGTTTGTGCATCTAAAACTAACATTCACCATATCTTATCTACACTTCTTTCTCATGAATTTTCCTCTACTACAAAACAACATGTAAATCAATGGAAAAATACTGGAAAATGTAAATCAATAGTCATTTTACTACTAAAAGGAAAATCCATTGTTCTAATTTTTCTTGTTTGCTGTGTGCCCTTATACTCCAGAATTTTCTCTTTTTCACTTGATATTTTGAAACCTGGGGTTTAGGCAGTCTGTTAAGTAACAGTGGTCATGAAAATCCACAAGGCATTTGAAAGGATCCAGAGGATTTATTTGCATCTGATTGAACTAAATGACTAAGTAAAATAATAAATCTTTTGGAAAAAGATATACCACTTTTTAGGACACAATGTAAGAGCACTCAATATTATAACAGGTAGCCTAATTTGAACACTAGTAAAATGACAGCACAGCATTCTTAAATTCTGGAAAAAAAATGTGTTGTTCCTTCAGTTGTGTCTTTGCTAACAATTTGGAAGCATCCATTGTACTACTACTGCAGTGTTATTGAGCTAGTTTTATTAAGGCAAATTTATAGCAATGTTAGAAATTAATACCACTCTTATTTCCTCCACTGCCTGGCTTTATTGAATGCCATGGGGCATATTAATCAGTAAAGCCAAGTAGTGCATGAAATAAAAGTATAAATTAACCTGTAACATGAATGTAAAAGGAGGCTTAATAAAATAGAAATAAATAACACTTAATGATAATCAACCCCGCCTGACTTAACCAAGCATATAGTGCAATAATGCTATCAGGAAAAAAAAAAAGTATTTAAACAAAGTTTAAATCATGATGCAAACAACATCATTTACAAAGTAATACTTACTTCACCATATTGTTTAAACACACATAAGGTTGTATAAAAAACCCCCACCTTTCTACCCTGTTACTTCTTAATGTAAAATTCCTGTCAAATTTGGAAGCAGGCCCAAGGCACAAGGACTGTGAATGTGAGAATGATTTCAGAGCAATTTTCACATTTAGATATAAGTGCAAAAGAAGTCTTTGGACAGTATATTTTGCATATACCAAAAATGTATCTCCAAATATCAGCTCAGACCAGAACAGTCTCTTCAAGCCTATTTCACACAGGTGAACTGCACACAATGTGTGTAGTGATTTATTAAGGGCTTGACCTTGCAAGTGGGTGAAGTCATCTTAACCTGTCCTTAAATTTATGTTGTGGTTTTTCTAAAGGCAGTGTACTCTGCAGTATAACAGAAGGGATTTTGGAGGGAAAGTATCTTTTCTCCAGGGTACAAAAAAACTGAGTCAAAATAATTACTCCCAGTACACGAACTGATATCTGCAAATCTTCGCAAAATCAAAGATAATTTTGTAATCATAAAAAAACCACAACAGCTTGTCTTTTCTCCACAGTTACTGAACTTTCAAAGCACAAATATTTGGCCATGTTCTCATATATAATGACCATGAATATGAAAATATCTTTGCAAAAACAGGGGGGGAAAATGGCAAAAATCTGTCAGTACCATAAAACACCAATGTGTCTGCTCCCTCTGCTGGCTCTGTTGCAAAGTTAACCATGGAACACACCTGCTGTGATTGCTCTGCTACTAAAAACACTGACACAAATGTGGAACAACTTCACTAGAAACACCAAGCAACAAGAAGACAGGTAAGCTGAGAAATTCTGCATGAGTGACTGCACACATCACAACATAGACATGATACTAAAGGAAAGGTTTTGCAAATACAAATCTAGGCTATATTGGAGATCACTGCATCACAGCTGAGATATCATTATAGAGATACACTAATAGAAGATATAGCCAAACTTAAAAAATATGGTGAGCTATGCTGAAGACAGTGTTTGGATGGACCTCTAATGCTGGAACCAGTACAAAAGAGTTGCAGACTGGTTACATCCAGGGATATCCAGGCTCCAACAGAAATGGTTAAGGATTTTATTTTGCAGAAAAATGCAATGACACTGAACAGGAGGCAAGCTTAACATTTAGTCCAAGTGAGGTCCCCATACTCTTGGATGATGTTTGCTCTGAGTTCTGGCAGCTAATGAGTTGAACCATCTGTAGCAGTTTCCTGACAGATGTGGCCAACTCCCATATCGGGCCGCTCCATCTTCTGACACAGAGCTGGGTGGAGGGCTCCAGTGACAGCATTCCAAGGGAAAGGCAGAAAACGGCACCCTCAGGTACTCAAATGTGGGAGCTCTTTGTCAATAATAAAGCAGCTGGTTGTTGGTTGGTTTTGTTGGGGGTTTTGTTTGTTAGTTTGGGGTTTGTGAGGTTTCATTTGTTCATGGGTTTTATTGCCAAAGGGCTTTCCAAACACATTCCTTTTGATTTCAAAACTATTGTGAAGCTTTTTTCCCCCCTTTGTCAGCCATGGTATCACATTCAACTCCACCAACTCCAACACAGCATCAGTGGATGTAAAGGAATTACATGACAGGTTTTTTTCCTTTTTTTTTTTAAACAAGCTTTATGCCTAAAATCTGGGTTTTTCAAATGCCACTGAGCTTAACATATTATACAGATTTTAAAATACATAAATTTCAGAGAGTTCCATTATCCAGTTTAGAATACACATAACGTATATTATTTCACTGCTATATTAACAAGGCATGTTCTAGAACGGTAAAGCATGCAAATTGCTAAATCTATATCTTAGCCAGTAAACATGTAAAAAATAAACTTAAAAATACCTTTAAAATGTTTTTTAAAGAATATTTTCATATTATATCTGCTTTCTGCATAAATTATTCATTTGGGACAAGAAATACATTTGGAGTCTAATACCATGATAGCTAGAGGACTGCCAATCCAAATGGATGTATCAACATAATAAATATTGGTCCCTGTGTTTATGTCACTGAACTCCACATTATTTTGTTTGGAAGTCAAATGCCTTGGCAATTTAATCTCAGTACTGACAACATTATAGCCATTAGTCCGAATGAGCAACTTCTTTTACTTAAATGACAGTGGAATTCCAATAAAATAAAATAAAATAAAATGGTGGGTTAGTTACACACTGATATTATGTTTATGGAGATTTATTTAATTTAAAGCACAAAAAGAGAAAAATTCAGCTGGAGAATGTAATTTGTTGACCTCACATTTGAAGTGTGTACCTAATTTTCTATGACTGTTGCAACTGGATGACATATGATATGTTCTTTGA
Source organism: Myiozetetes cayanensis (assembly GCF_022539395.1). NCBI lineage: Eukaryota > Metazoa > Chordata > Aves > Passeriformes > Tyrannidae > Myiozetetes > Myiozetetes cayanensis. The sequence continues at coordinate 15,800,847 of NW_026088185.1, read as the reverse complement.
AAAATTAAACTCTTATTTATTGAATTCAAAGTTACGCAAATGTTAGGAGACTACCAATTTGCAGAATAAACCAAATAATTCAAGTAATAAATTAGGAAACAGCATTAAAGTCATATTATAAAACCTACAGTTAAGAAATCAGTTAAAATTCATACTTGCACTTCAATATTTTAAGAGATATAGGGCTTTTTTAATTGAAATATTCCCTGTAGTATTAAATTAAAGCAATTGTGGTTGTAAGAGCACATGAGAAAAAACAGAAAGTGCGTATCTGTATACTGGTATGGAAAGGGGGACCAGAAGAAAGTGTATGATGAAACTATGACAGTATATTTCAAGTAGTTATGTGGAAAGAAACACATGCACCATGGGCCCCTGAAATTCTTTCACATCTATTAGAATACAATTTATTTTCATAACAGAAAACTATTTCTTTCATAGGTTAATATTTTAAGTGTCTCTTTTAACTAAACTCCGTGTGTATCTAAATGAGTTGATTCAATCTCATACAAAAAAATCATTCCATTTTCTTCATTCCTTTGGATTAGCAACATCCCTATATTTTCACACCACTGTAGTCACACACATTAGACTGTAAGTAAGACTGTGACAGCTCTTCTTGCTGCCTGCAGCTGTCACTAACACTAGATCTATCTTCACAAATATTATTACAAGTGTGTTCATCTGAGATGTCCTTATTCACAATAGCTGACCTTCATGGCTGTGTCTGACATTTAAAAAGAAAAGTTCTGCTTTACAACCTTCAGTGTGTCTTCAGCTATAAATTACTTGTAGAGTATTAGTAATAATAATTGATTTTAGCAGTAAGTAATAGAGTTATAAACAGCTTCTACTATTTAATGAAAGAAATGCTTCATCTTCTAGTTTTATTTATTAGTATTCAAGAGCCTTCCACAACCTCATTGAGATCGGTTATTGCTTAATTAAACTAGAAAGGATGGCCTGTCAATGACTCCTTGTCCAAAATAAAAAAAAAAATTAAAAAAAATTTAAAAATATTATTTGTTACATTTCTTTAAAACTGTTCTTAAGGATTGCTTATTTTTCTTTTCTGTTGTGAGCTTATATGAATACAGATAGTGCATGTGAATAATGAATTGTTTGAATTTTCCCACGTTAATAAAATACAGGATTTTCATCTTAGTGGGGTGCATGAGCTAAGTAAATAGAATAGAATCAATAAAGGGTTTTACCCTGTACTGGCTACACTGCAGTTCTCAATTTTCACAAATGAATCAGTTTGAGAAACCCTTTAAGCATCTTTCTGCTGGTTACAGTTGAACTCCACTGCATTTTTTAAGAAATTCAGTTTCTAGAAAAGTAAAAGAGTACCTACAGTTTCACTATTGCATAAGAACTGATGTTCACACATGAAAAACTAAGGACTAAAAGGCTTCACTGGCAAATGGCCTGATGAATGATTTAATTACTCCATGGCAGTATGGCAGAATTAATTACCATGGCAGAATGGTTTCAAATAAACAATACCAAATTCAAATCCAACTGGAAAATTATAGTAGTGGATCATTTTATTTTGCTTTTTTTTTGTCACAAGGTACTGATAACTGACAAATAAAACGTAATGTCACCTTATCATGATGCAAATAAAAATAGACTGTACACTTACATAAATGTCACGCTTGAGACAATGTCTATCATCTCTCACCACTAGCTGGCACCATAGCTTTAAAAATGTAGTGAAGTATCTGGTTTATATCTTACTAATTAACAAGCCAGCTACCTAATTTTTAACAGAAAACAATTACTCAAAGCAAACAAGAAATATATCGGGCTATAAACTAAAATGAGTCTGAAAGCAATATTCTCAATGATGACTGGTATGATACATCCTGCAAAGGGAAATGGATAATAGTTAACAGACTCAGGGGGTGTTTTTATTACATGAAAATAAATGGCACTGTGCACAAATGGGAGAGTCTGATATTTTTGCTGCTGGCTGGGAGACCGTAGGGGTCAATATCTTGGGTTATGAAGAGGATGAACCCCAATAAACTGCCTCCCTTACTGGGCTTTTCATCCCAAATTAACTCAGAGGCCACTTCAGGTTCATTCCCAAAGAAGCAGCTTTATTGCACCAGCTAATAAATTTCACAGAGTCTGTCTCCTTCACTGGCTTCCCTTTTCTCATTAGAGCCTGCTGCTTTCATTGTCTGCTGGCTGGATACAGATGCCCTGAGAGGCAGGGCCCTGGTTTCCATTCTCTCACTGCAGTGGTTCTGACATTGCAATCAACTTCACTGCCATGTTCTGCTCCAATTCTTTCAGACTAGCCGCTGTGGGCTGACCCAACACAGGCACTGCCACCTGCACTCACACATCCAGGCCCACACAAAGGTCAAAGCAGGGCTTACAAACCAACCATCTTCTGCTGAGCCTCACAAGAGACCAAATAAAAATTCAGAAAACTGTTCCAAACTGTCTATGAAATTTTATATTTATTTACAGGTTGGGCAAAGAAAATGATAAATATTCACCTAACACCAACAGCAGAGAACTGATAATTTATAAATACATCATGTTTGTGGCAAATCTCTCAGTTGTGGTCTGAATAGAAGAAATACTTCCACAACATAAAAAAAATCTTCTCTAAAAAGAAAATAAAGCTTTCTCCTACTATGGAACAGATTCTCTACAGCTGTTAATCAAATCAAAAGTCACTATGAAAGTGAGGGCATACTGACAAGATTTTGGTATGAGTAACAGCAGTCACTTCAAGAGGACCCTGCTATTCTGGCCTTGGCACCATTAAACAGTATAGCTCATAAAGTTACACATATTATTTTTCACAATCTTCCATAGGACCAGAGGAAAGGGAATGTACACTTTGAAGAACAGTCCTAAACATGTCATGAATTCCGCAGTTGGTTCACTAACATAGCTAGCTGATGGCTCCTTTTTCCTGACCAAAAAAAAAAAAAAAAAAAAATAATAAAAAATAAAGTATCACAGACTAGTATCTGTATCACAGCTTATGCTGTTAGCTACGTAAGGAAAACGGTATTCTAACTCTTACTCCTGTGTAACTACAGTGACATTTTTGTCCTACCTAACAGGGAAATGAAGAACCTCACCTACACCTTCACTGTTATTTACACTGGTCAGATTCTGCCATTTGCACACCACAGTAGTACTGCCAGTCTCCAGCCTGCTTTAAGCACTGCACTTCCACCCCGATGAACTGCAGGCAGAAGGCAGCTCCCACCATCAGCACAGGGGTGAGTATGCACACAGACTGCACTTGTGTTTCCAGGGTAATCACTGACGTCATGGAATGGCTGCTGTTTGAAATGACACAATCAGTCCTAACTAACAGATTGATTTGGAAGACTGTGCATGGACAGATTTGGGTTAATAAACACTATGACATATATTCAAACTGATATGACACAAATAATTACCTTCCAAAAGAAAAAAAAAAATCAAATGAAAGACTGGAAAGCAATGGAAAGAACCCACCTACAAAAAATTCTTTTGGTGTTTTTAATCACTTCAATAGCTTCATATTTGCTAGTGAATTTCATTCTTTGCTGACACAGATATTTTGTGTTTTGTGAAGTTTTATTTCAAAACTAATGTTACCTTGGAAGAGAAAAGAATAATTAAGAAAGTGTATTTATTTCTCTCCTATTTCAAAAAATACCTTCTTAAGAGGAAACTTTTAATGGCAACATTTCTTCATTATATCTGGATTTCTCAGACTCCTGCCTTTGCATGTAAGACTTCCAAAGTCCGCTCTGTAGCCAAAGGTTTTGAGTCTTTGGTTTGTGTAACAAAAACTGTCAATAAACAACTAATTAGTTGCCCCTATTTTTTTTACAAAGCCATTGAAGTTGACACCTTTTCACCATATATGCTCCACAGGATGAACACTGCCAACATCAACTAATCATAATGTTAAGAATGTGGTAGGTTTGCCTTGTTCCAAAGTTATTTTGAGGTCATTTTGGTAGACCTGCAAGTAGTCAGTGGGGCAGCCCTCTGTAACTGAGTCAATTCCACAGAATTCAGGACAGGCGTCAGTGGGGGACGAAGAATCATAAATTGGAGAAAACCCACCAGTCTTAGTGAATGTAGCAGAAAGCTTCTAACAGCTGCAGTATAATAAAGAAGTGTTAGAGTTAATCCACTGCTATCTGTCTTTATTTTGCTAACCCAGTCGAGTGGACACCACAGCATTGAGACTACATTAATCAAAATTTGGAATGACCTGCTTTTCATTGCAAACTGCAGTTATCTTTCTTTACTGATTGGCCTTGACCTGTCAGCTGCATTTGGTACTGCTGACCCTGGGGGTTCTCTCCAAGAGCCTGGAGTACTACGAAAGGTTGTCTGACTGTTCTTGCCTGGTTTAATTCATATTCTACTCAACATGCCCATTTTATTTCCAGTAGAAATTGTTCATTTAATTGCATTGTAAGTTTTATGGAGTATGCCCCAGGCTGCATTCTTTATGCCAAGCTTCTCACTATTTATATGTGGAGGGGGGGCAGGGGGTGACTCACTCACAAAGCTAAACCCAGCTTCATAATGCCAGTAATTTTCACTGCTTTAAATTGCATACAAAGCTGTTTTGGGAATAAAACAAAATGTATATGTCATCACCTGAGGTTGATCTGACAAATGCAGTGTTTTTAACTGAATACTTTCAAGTCAGGTTCATCCTCTTTCCAGGAATTTAGCAACCCTTCCTTCAGTACTTAGTATATGCTATTCTTATAAGAGCCCTATAGTACAGCTTCATATCTAATGACCCCAAAGTTAGTTGGATGACAACCTTAGTACTAAAAACCCAAAGAGTTCATACTCAAGAATTCAGTATTTTTTCAGATAATACTACTGTAGTGATGTCAAAAGAGTGCAATAGAACTGATATATTGCATCAGTATCATGGTTACTATGAAACTGAAAAATTTAGATCCATCATCCAGGAATAATCTGGATCCCAGTCATCCAACCAGTTTTGTAAAGAATGACTCCTTCTTTACCAATGGACAACTGTAGGGGCATGCCACGAAATTATAGTAACTATTTATTAGCATTTCATTAAATTTACTTTGTGCTACATTAGCCATTTTATTTTTAAACAAAAGTAGAGATTGAAGAAAAATACTAATTATAATTATAAATATAAAAATAAAATTATCATTAACTTTATATTTTTACAACCTATTTTTTAAAGCAGATGGTAGTAATAAAAATGAAAGATACAATCAAAATTCGAAAAAAAAGGGCAGGTACAAAAAGCACAAGGCAGTTCACTCATGAGTAAAAGCAAAGTAAAAGACAATGTCTGTTGAGAGTTCAGAAAGCAAACCTGGAAACAAAACACCTCCAGACTGTGAAAAAAATGCATCCTGGAATCCAAATTTTGTGAGCCTGCATGTATCACTAGAATAATAAATGTAACCTTTGATGGAAATCTTTTAGCCTATTACATAAATATATTTAAGTAAACTCCAGATGGGCTCTGGTATTTATTCTATTGTTCCTTGCTCTAACTTTATACTAATTCTAGCTGGATTAGTACCAATTACCTCATCTGTAAGTACAATCACCAACCATTTATATAGAAAGAAAACAAGCAGTTTGTTTCCACAACCTGTCCCCATTAGGTTCCTCAAGCCTCTTCTTTCTGATATCACTTTCCTATGCTATATATTATATTTAAGAACAAGAGAAAAATAAAGAAGAAAAATAAGATATTCTTTCTGATTAGGTAGGAGCCAATGAATTTTTTCCTTGTCATGCCTCACCTTGACTTGCTTTTCCCTGAACAAAGTCCGCCTGTTGAGCAGTAATTGCTGGGGCAGTATCGCCAAAGTAATAAAACCCCTGCATTAATACTGTAACATTCAGCTTAACTACAATTATAGCACATACATTACGAAAAAGGAAAAACATACACACTTTCCACTTTTGATGAATGCCACAAATTACTCCCAACAACATGTGGCACCAGAACAGAAATGAGCCAACAGCTGCAGAGATCTAAGTCATTTGCACATTGCCTGTTGTCTGGTACCTCCCCTGCTGGAAGTTACCATCTTCAGAAAACAGTAAGGAGAGGGGAACATGGGCCTACACTTCAGACATTGCAATTCACAATCCAACACTGTAAAACATGGCATGTAGGATTCAATGAAAACAGAAGTCAAAGCCAATATGACTGTAGTTAAAGAACAAACCAAACAAAGAAAACACACACACACACACACACAAAAAAAGAAAAAACCCCAAACCAACCAACCAAAAAACCAACACACACACAAAAAAACCAACAAAAATTTGAACCAACCAACCAAACAAACAAAAGTATTTTAATTCAGCAATACAAAAGTAGCATTTTGCATTATTTTCTTAGAAACACAGACATTCCAGTCCCCCTCTCCTGGAGTAACAATGACCAATTATATATTAGTTGAACTTTTCAAAATACTCATAATTTTGTGTGTATTCTGTGTGTGTTTATAACCCAGTTCCTTCCAGAATGGTTAAAGCACAGCTGACTGTCACAACAAAGATAATCTACTTCTCTTCCCAAATCATCCTACCCAGACTGTGAACTTTCAAGGTTGCAGTCCTACAATATTATGTAGCAAATTTCCTATGTAGCAGTCCTCAGTGGAAGCAGGAACACTCACAGAGCTGTAGGAAGAACAGCAGTGACTAGGAGACTCTCAGGAAGGTCTGAGACATTTTTGGAAGGGTCTGGGAAGGGAAGACCTTCTGCACTGGTTGGTTTCATACAGTAGTAATTAATGTGGGTTCTAGTACACTAATACTATTTATGAAAGGCAGACAACAAGCAACATGGCCCCTGCTATGAGGAACCAAAGGTTTGTGGGACAGTTATCAAGCTGAGATAATACCTAGCAGTAAATAGTAGGGACAAGCACATTCCAAAAGAAACTATTTCATACTAAAATATTCCCTTCTCCTCATTATCCTTCACACAGAAGTAATTCAGCAGCAGCTGTTTTGGTCCAGTAATCAGCTTTCATTAGAGTAAAGAAGCTTGCTATTGCATATATGTTTAGGAGTCTTTCTAAAACAGACTAAAGTTTAGGCATTATTTTTACTGGAATACCACTATAGTAAAACCCTAATAATGGAATGAAACTTGCACAGACGTTTTTCAGCTTACATACTGCCAATTCCCTCAGCATCCTAAAGCTAAAATGCATATAAAGCAGTTGAAAACATACATGGCTGAGATCTCAAAAACTGATTTCACAGGGGAAAAAAAAAAAAAAAAAAGAACTTGGGTTCAAAAAATGGACTGTAGGCAGATCTTAAAATCAATATTGACAGATTTAATTCAAAGGTCAAACCAGAAAAATCTGCCTCTTGTTACTGAAGTGAACAAAACCAAAAAAGGAAGAGCTTTAGGCTGGTAGCTAATGTTTCAGCAGTACTGCAGTCCATGTATAATTTAATACTCCATGACTAGCTAATAATACTCTCCTTTGTGTTCCTATCACAAGTTTTGCAATAATGGTCAAGATTTGTGGTTTCCAGCAGTCAGTTCAGAATATTGCCTTGCTGCTCCAGGTCTGACACAGTAGTCCTAATTTTCCACTGGGATGTGCTATATAATTGCATCAGTGTGCTTTCTGAAACTCTTGCAAGGTTCTTAACCTAAAAAAATAGGTGAGACAGAGGCTTTGTTTGAGCATTGGACTACAGAATACAAGAAAAAATAACTAATTAATTTAATCCCATTGCTAACTTCACAAGATGGAAGTAAAAGCAACAGATGTATTGGAGGGTTAGCACATGCCCATATTAGAGTATAAAAAGGCAGCTCATTCTTGCTTAGATAAAATGGCAATTTTAACTGACAGAAACAGCAAGCTGCATGTTTACTGTATTTATGTTATAAGCACCTTCATTTTTAAATAAAATCTCATCTACTGATAGATGCGAAAATTGAACAAATTCAATTTTCACTAAAGCAAGTGTCTATTGACTAAACTTACAGAGAAACTCTCTGAAGTCACAGACTCCCAGGTGATACTTCTTTGAGGTGGCCCCACTGAAGTGAAGCAAACAGACCCATTTATCTGCATATTTTTACTAACAAGCCTCAGAAATGGCACCCAGAAAGAGTATGAGAATGGACAATATCTGCAAATTACTTGTGTCTCCTTGGACTGCAGGCCTCATCCTCAGCCAATATAAAGCACAAGCAAGAATCAACATCAGAAAAGAATCTGATTTCACAATTCTAGAGCCTGTATCCAGAATTTTCTGTATGCATGGGTCACATTGCTAGACAGTTTACTAAATCCCTTAAGAACCACAAAATCATACTCCATTTTAAGTATATATGGCACAGGATCTTGTAACCAAGTCCTCTGACATCTGAATAATGTAAATTGATGAAATATGTATTAAATACAGATGAAACAACTACAACAATGTTATGGTTGCAATCATGAGAAAGGTACTAGTTTTTACATTACATTTCACCAAATGACAGGTGTCAGAGGAACTGCACAAAAAATATTTTTTGTCATTTTTCCAAAAGCAAATTAGCAACATTTAAAATCTGAATTGTTCCCATTTATACAAAGTAACTTGTTTGAAAGTTAAACATTAATACATTTTTTTAATTAGATCATTGACCTTACGTGAGATTTCTCTTGCATAATCTATCTGCTTATATTACCATCCTCTTATTAACACATAGAAAATGATTAATAATACATCCAATGAATTCAAACCGTGTCTGTCCTGAAGGCAGAAATGAAATCAGATTATATATTGCCATAAATATTTCCACTACTCAGCATTTTCAAACAGTGTTTATTGTACATGACCTACAGTATTTGGCAAACAATCATGTGGAGCCATTTCCCTGGCAAATATTCTAGCATTACAGGGCATTTTTGTAAACTAATAACACGATTTTCCATGGAATACATCAGCTCAAACACTTGAGGTCTCTGAATGTACAAATTACTAACTACCAGCTGTAGTTTCCTCACCTTTGGCTATAATCTCTCTGCAGTTTCAATATATTTATCTTAATTAACTGATTTAATCAGCCACAATGAATAGATTGGTTCTTGACATTTTCTGCAGTTTTATTCTACTTGCCCAGCATCTCCACTGAACTCCTGGTATTGGTCAGTACAATCATTATAAATGTAGAGAGAAAGAACTGTAAGATACCTGGCAGAAGCTATTGTAATCCTTATAATATGGGTTTAAACTACAACCTCTCACATTTTAGGGCTTAATATTTTGTATTTAGCAATATCTATTTCTAACTAAATACAAAATCTCTGTGTTGGGGGAAAACACTCCAACTTGTATGAAATGTATTATGAAGATTCAATTTTTTTTGAACAGATATGCCCTAATTCCAAATTCCTAATACCTTTTGCAAATGCAATCATTAGCATATGTGGTACTAGCCTCTTGAATTTTAAATTTATTTTGGCAGCTTTTGAAAAACATAGTCTTATTCACATGTTTCATGGCATATAGAAAGAAATGTACATATGTCCTTATGTCACAGTAATCTAAAAATCTCAAATACATGTTATAAAAATAATAAATTGTTTCTCAGCAGCAACAGACCAGAAAATAATAATGTAAAAAAATCAACTCAATGCATTTTGAAATACCTGACTTGCAAGGAGGTGTAATACTTAAAAGTAGAGTACAATTTACAACGCTACCAAAAAGCATGATCCTAGCAGCTTAGAGTATAGCATGGAGAGCAAGTCAGGGAAAGGATCGTCTATGTAGCTGTGTTTTTAAAAAAATCAGTCTGTGACAACTTTCGGCAAAATAATTGTTAAGGTAGCTACAGCGTATACCAGAAAAACAGTTAAAACTATGTTTGATATAAATCACAGTCTGAAGAACGTGTGCAAATCCAATAAAAAAAAAAATAAATAAAAAAAAAAAAGGCGAGAGTTTTCTTGTTTAGCAGCCGGAGAGCCGTTCCGAGCCACACAAACGCAGTGCCAGATGTGCAGCGAGCGATTGGCCGAGCATAGACCATGTGTTCGAGCCGTGCGGGTATGAAAACCCCTCCCTCCCAGAGCCAGATCTGCATTGCAGTCAAGGGAAGAACAAGATTTATTTCCTCTGCCCTGCTCTCTTGCACAGAGACTTACGCAAGCAGGAAATCCACCTCCTCGCCTTCATAAAACGTATCAAATAATACTTACTGTTTAGTTAGTTGTACAATTACCTCTAATTAGTGTTTTACAAACCTTAGTAACAAAGAATGAACGCCACAATCAAGCTTAATTACATATTATTTTTTACAATTTTGATTTTCAAGAACAGGAGATACTACCTGCTACATCCTCCATTTTTCTTCTTTCTTCTACATTTCATATTACACAAATTTGAGAACAGCTGACTCGTCATGCACGGGCATCTCAGACGTTAAATATTAAGCTTTGTTTTACCTCCAGTTTTCATCTGTAAATCCCATTCTTTTCCCCCCCAGCAATACATAAACTCCTTTCTGTTTGATCTATTTAAAGAAAATGTGTGTTTGCTAACAAAAAAACTTCTAGCATAAACAAAGAATATTGCTTTTATGAAAAAATTTACCCAAATTTACTGTAGAGCCTTTTCTAAAAATCACACGAATGTTAGGTTTAGGATTCTTTATCTTATGTCCTTAAATGTGACTGTTGACACTTAAACATGACACTTTTACACTTTGTCCAGGGCATAATTCTGCTAGTAAGAGAATTCCCTCATCCTAAGACGATAGAAAATAAATGTGAAAATCTTGAGCACAACATTACAGAGCCAGCTGTATTATAATGGCATCTCAGCAAGCTATTTTTCCTTCACTGCTAGTGGCTTTATTGTTTGGTTAGTCCTACTGTCATTGCTAATGCACACTTCTTCCTTTCATTTTTGTCAGAAGGGTTCAAGAAAATAAAATAAATAAAAAAAAATCAGATACAACATAGACAAAGCAGATTATGAAGTAAAATAGAGTCTAACAGGTTCAGATTTAATTTTAGCATACAAAGAAGAGCAGAATAAAAGGGGAAAAGAAGTATTTAGGAAACTATTCATATTTATAAAAATCCAAAATGCAGGATTATTTTCCATATTACATGTCTGGTAAAAATGTAGAATATTGTAAAAAATAAACATTTTATATAGAGATTAATTCTTTGTAGAAAGAATTAATCCTGTGACCCTGAGTGAAACTGAAATACACAAAAGGAAAGCATTTTAAAAGTATTTTTAATTGAGATGCTCAAAATTGTTTGATTTCTCTCATTTTCCGGATCACAGCTCTCAGACATAGCTCTTGAGGAACAGAAGTCATGCAAATTGATCTCAGGTCTCTGACAGATGGAGTCACAAGAGTTTGGTGCTATTTCCAAATTATTTGCTGGAGATTACTAAACCTGTACTAGGCTTGTAGATAAGTATGTGTGTTTCCTCTTCAAACTAGCTCATAGACTGACATATTACTTCAAACACCCCTTATCAATTATTAAAATTAAAATAGGAGAGTGCACATTGAAGCAGCTGATGTGTTTGCATGCATTGAGTAACTTCTATGGGGAAAAAAACAGACAGAAAGCTTTCTCAAATCACTGCAACTAAATCCTGCAGAGACTGCCAGAGTTCTGGGGCACAAGATATTTGATTGGCACAACCTGTAGTGGAAAAGGCCTTTAAGATTTGTTGTTTCTGGAGTGTGTATGTGTATACAAATATGTATATGTATACATACATATATTTGTACGTAGAAGAGCAATTTCATATTCATATGTCTGTGCATATATATATATTTCTGTGCCTATATGTAAAGAGTATTATTAACAATTACTGAAATAGAGCAAATACCATAGCATAATTGTACTAAAAATAATCAGTTTATTGGCTCTATGTATTTTGTAATTAATGAAGTAAAAGGTTTCCATGCACCCTACACTGCATACAAGAATTGCAAAATTGTTACAAAACCTTACACTAATATATTATCCTGTCTTTTTTTCAGCAAAGTTCAGCAATTTAAATCAAATTCAGAGACACGAACAATTGTTTCCAAATGAAGAAGATAGAAGAAGCTGCAGTCTGGTTGTCTTATTGTGCAAGGAAGCTTGCACTGCAGTCAAGTGTCTGCAGTAACACTTGCCTATGTTTAAATATACTGTATTTCTATAACCCAGAAAAAATGTTAAACAAACTTTTGTCCTGAAGCTCATGCAAATGCTTTGCTACATAGCACTCAGGCCTTCTTATCAAAATTGTAGTCTGCATCTTTCTTAAACTATTAAACCTAAATATATCTAAATCAACTACATTCTAGAGACTAGAGTTCGAGAGCAATTTCATATTCAAGTCTTAAAGTCCATGTAACACTAAAATACACTTTGAACAATTTCACCAACAATATTTACCTATGCAAGGATTCACTTCACAATAAATGCTGTAAAAGAATCAAGCAACAAAAACGTCCAGCAAACCCACAACAAAAAAGGGCAATGAAGAGAAACACAGAAATACATAAAAGCAAAAAGCCTTTCCCGCTGTTTTTTTGGGGGGTGTTTTTCTTGAACTAGATACACACTGCTGTTTCCTTGGCTTACAAAGAGGAGAGTGCATGTTTGCAAACACTGCTAGTAAAAACAAAAGCAGGTAAGCCACGTGCATAGATGACCAATACCACATCTGTTAGATAATGTGAAACTTCATCTGACTGTGACACTGCATCAGCAAGAATAGATACAGGTGTTTTAAACGCTAAATTTTTACTCATGGAAATGGGTGACCCAAAATGGTAAGCAATTCTACTAGATAACCTGATAACCAACCTGAAAACACTTTAGTAGCAGAAAATTAATTGCCTGAAATCAAAATTTATTTTTTTTTATCTAAGCCCTCAAACTTGTGGATAATTTTCACTTGCAACTGTGAATCTTTATAAAATGTGCATCTCCTTCATTTACTGGTTTGTCTTTTATGTCAGTGCAATGAGCACGGTATTATAAAATTATTACATTCTGTACAGTTGATTGCAGATAGGGGAGGGTGATCATGAACTGAAACTGTAGAATTCAAATGTGATCTGCCTATGGCTGTGCAACCAAATGAAACTGCAAGACAATCAGCCTTCATGAGTAACAGTTAAATGTGAAATGAATGACAATCAAACTAATAAAGGCATGGAATTCTTCAAAGTCAGGGAGGCAGCTCCCATGTAAACTACAGGAACCTTTGAAACTAAGATATGTATTTAGCCAGTACCATTGTCTGTCTCTTGATACTTCTACCCTGTGGGTAATGGGTAAGAGAATAAACACCATATATGAAGAATTTTATTTTAAATAAAAAATGAAATTGGGTGGTTTACTTGATTAAGAGAAGAAAGATGAGAAATTGTTGTGTTTGACCTCAGTGCAAAGAATATCTGGAGACTGCTGAAATTTTCAATGAGTTTTATTTTCTATAAAGGCATCTACCTTCTCACAGAGATGCAGGAATGATCTAAAAACTTGTTTCAACTTCTGTGCACAATAGGAATGAGAACATTTCTAGACCTGCTGAGAATTTCTCTATGTATTAGGAAAATTCTCTATAGTGAATCAAATAGGTTTTTAAACCTTTGCATAAATAAAAGATACCAGTCTGAAACTCAGGTTTTTTGGGGGGTTGGGGTTTGTTTTGGTGGGGTTTTTTTAGAAACTGCAGGGTAAAACAAAGAAATTAAATTAGCAGCTAATACTAAACTTTCAGTGATTCAGTAAAACCACATCAACTGGTTTACTCCTTTACATAGCATAAAGATATTTTTAAAATGGCTAAGTGCCAACTCCTCCTGCTTAGGTTAGGTCATCATACTAAAATAAGTTACTGATACTGTGAGAGGATAGAGATAACCAAGACTAAAGAAACGTTGACTTTAATGGTAGGTTTTTATAATGCTGCTTCTCCTGACATCATCTTTCAGATAAGGAAAACATTTTAATGTATGTGCTTAACTGTGCTTTATTCTACAAAAAATTCTTGCAGAATACCCTCTTTTGAGCTCTCTATGCTAGTTTATAATGAAAAACGCTATTAAAAGAGATAGGCAATGTGTCTGCATGGAAAAGTTCGTGAAACGTATTGCTTCCATTTGTTTCGGTATTCATCCGGAGCACCAGTTCAAAGGGTGAGCGCCGAACAGGCTCTGCAGAGCCATCTTTAGCTCCGTCCTTGCAGCATCTCCAGGATAAAAACAATACGTGGAGAAAAGCGACTTCTCCTGGAAGGTCCTGGGCGCCTGAGGCACATCCTGATACTCCTGCAGAGCTCCCCTGCGAACCCCACACCGCCTCTTTCCTTCTCTTTCCCACAAAGCACTCGATCGACCCTCCCCGCGGAGCCCTGAGGCGCGCGGACACCGCCCTGCGCGCGCCGCACCGCCCGCGGGGCGGGGCCACATCCGGGGGGCGGAGCAGCCCCGCGCGCCAGTCGCGGCTGCGCCGGCGCCGCCACCCCCACAGCGGGCGGGCGGAGGTTCGTGCGCGGGGCCGGCGGCCGGCGTGGGACCGACGGGAGCGAGAAGGCGCTTTCGCTGAACGCCCGGCACGGTGATATCTTATCTTTTCTCGCTTCTTGACCCCTCTCCCCATCTTCCTTCTCCCCACGTTCCCTCCCTCCCAGCCCTTTCCGCCTCTCCGGCGGGGCGCGCGGGCAGGGTGGAGGAAGGGGCGGTGGGCCCTGAGAAGAAAAGCGGTAACGGCCGGAGCGCGCGCGCGCGGCCCGAGCCCGCCTTCCCGCCACGTGACGCCCCCGCGCCCTCCTCCCCTGCCCGCCCGGCTCCATATTGGCGTGGCGCGAGGCGAGCCCGGGCACAAAATGGAGGTAACGGGGAGCGGGCCTCGCCGGGCTCGGCCGAGGCGGGGGTCGAAGGGGAGGCCAGGCTAGGGGAGGCTAGGCCAGGCGACTCGTCGTGCGAAGCCGGAGCAGCTCGATCTCTGCTCGAGCCCCTGGGCGCGGGAGGGTGGGGGTCACGTCACGGAGCCCCTCGCCGTTTCGCGGCCGCCGCCGCCTCCTTGTAGCGTTCGTGGCGCGCTCCAGACCCCCTATCCCCTGCGAGGCGGCGCGTTATTCCGCAATGGCGGGGGCAGGAAGAGGGAGGGAGCGGGGGAGCGGCGCTTCCGCCGCGCGGCCCCGCGCGCTGCGGCCGCCATTTTGCAGCGCTCCGGCGCGTGGGCGAGAGCCGAGCGGCCCTGGCCCGGGGCAGGGCTGTGGGCAGCAGAGCCCTCCGCACCAGTCCGGGGCACACCGAAACACCTGGGCGCGGATTCGGGCAGGAGTAGGGAGAGGCGAGCCCCACGCGTGCCTGTGTCATTGTTCTACCCTCCCTGCGTTCTCTCTCCCCCCTCCCCCCATGTAAGTTACCCGGAGTAGTGCGCCAGGGATAGTCTTTCCACACTCACTTTCCTCGGAACAGACTTTTACACCTCCCTAATATTCCTCACCCCTTCTCAGGGGGAGTTAACACCTGTAGCGAGCCTCTGCTGCCCGGAGAAGTGGGAGAAAGCAAAGTATAGAGCTCTCTTCTTTTCGCTCTCCCAATCACACGTGCACAAAACGACTTTCGGTGGCATCCAGCCATGATCTTGGTGTGCAGCACGAAGAGGCAGCCCTGTACAAACCTTGGTTCAGATACCTTGAACTTCATTGAAGCTGAGATCAAATACAGACTGGAACAATCAATTCTGCCCTACCTGGAGGGAAATAGTCATTATATTCTCCTTTACTTTTTTTTTCCTAGAAACCTAAGGTTTTTTTCCCAAGTATTTTAAGAGTGTGATGAGAGAAATAATGCAGATTCTGTTGTGTGGTGTTTATTCCCTTCATTGCAAGATGAAATCGTATAAAATTAGGATCAGAAACCAACAGGTCACACTAGTTTCTGTTCCTACATTAAAAGCAGAGAAGAAATTGGATCCCTTAGCAAAACAACTAAAAATAACTTTTCCATGTAAGCAATTGTTTTAGCAGCTTCAGGATTTAATTGGAGGTGTTGGTGTGTTCAAAGCATTTGAACATGCTTCCGTAAAGCTTGAAAATCCATCACATAAGATATTAAGCTTTTATCTTGGTGGGGTTTTTTCCAGGTAGACATTCCTGTTGGCATTGGGAATAAACTACCAACACACCTAAAGCTGAAAATAATAGTTTTCCCGCTTTAACTTTTAGGTTTAGTACACTATACTAAGCATATGCACTTTAGGTCCAACTTCAGCTGTTTACAGAAAAGACTGATACATGTCCATAGTATTCTCTGATTGGACAGGGAAGCTTCCATCTTGGGAATGTCTGTTTTGCCTCTGTTAGCTTCTTGTCTCCTGTAAGAGATACAGCAGCATTGTAAGTTCCTTTGAGTAGTGAGATGTCTCCTAGTGACTTTTTTCTCATTATAAGCTAACAGGTTTGCTCTGAGACTACTTTCAGTTCTGTAGTGAAGTTGCAGTATATAACTGTTCAGTGCTAGTTTAACTAGCATTTAATGATAGCTGTATTCCAACTGAGCTGATGGTGTGGCATTAGCAAGGAGACAATGCTGTTGTGACCGTCATGGCCTGCAGAGACCATGCCCAGGAGCTTTATGTTGGCCAGCATTGAGCCTCACTGGGGGAAACAGCAGGTGACAAAATTAGAGAGGGATTGCATACTTTCCATTACTGACTAAAAGTATTTAAATAAGTTTATCCCTTTCCTCCCTAACAATTTGCAAAGTTTTATTTTCCCATACAGTCAGTTTATAAAAAGCCTTTGAACTGTTCATGGTCTGTTTCATACCTGCCCTGTATGACTTCAAGAACTGAACAGCTCAGTTAAAGCACATAATATCCTAAGTCACAGTGGTGTTTGATTTAAAGGATTTCAAGAGGAGGTTTAATATTATGTAGAAAGGAATTAAAGATAATACAAACACTTCGATGTTACTTAATAAAATCTTTAAAATTGTTAATGCCTTAAATCATCATACTCAAGATTTCACAGCTGAGTTTAATGTAAAGCTGTATTTTAACATGGAATTATATTAAACAATAATTTCCACTATGAATAACAGCACATATTGGTCATTAATAGAGACCTGCCTGCCTTTACCTATGCAGTATTTGCATGAAGAAAACTTTAAAAACCCCAACCCAAACAAACAACCCGCACAGACACACACCTAATCTTGTAAATACCTGTGATTTTAATACAGCACAAGAGTAGTTTAACTGAAGTATGTTACAAAATGTACAGTATTGCATTTTGGCAGCTGTAATAAAGTTTCGGGAAACATCCAAAGTACTGATGATGGCCAAAGATACCAATACACTAATACTAAGGCAAATAACTTGGAGATCTCAAAAAATTTTAAAGAATAAAGGCTGTGGGGAACTTTTTTTTTAATGCGTAGGTATGGGTTCATCCACGTCTCTTCTCTTGTAAAAGATGTAATTTTTGTAATGATACATACATAACTTTATATAGTATAGTAATTAAATACATAATTTGGAAACAGAAGTAATGCAAATGTCTATTGCTTCATATAGCTGAGGATCAGATGTTGAAATTTCCTGATATTGCCAGGGAGAATCAGTAAATTCCACTGCTGATAGTAGAAAATGCTTTTCAGTACAGAAAACATTTAAGACATCCTTTAGTATTCTACGATGCTGGATTGCTGATTACAGTAAGGTGCCATCAGATAGTTCTTACAAGCATTATTTGAAAAATATTAAGTGTTTTGGGGTTTAAAATCCAGACGTAGGACTTATGTAGTGGGTCTGGGTATCGGAGGTGGAATTTGCTTGCCTGTATCAGTTGTATCCATGATAGTTATGTAAGACAGTAATAGATACAGGTTTTCTGCAGATTTTAGCATTGTACCTAGGTATTCCATCAGTTGTAAAACAAGCTTTACTAGGATGGCAGATGTTCCTTCTGCAGCTCTTCATAATCATCAGCAAAATAGGCTGAGGATTTTTACCCTTTTAAATACTTGGATTTTTTTTTCCTGCTTTCACCTATTTCATCCTGTGCATTTCAGGCAGAGAAGGCCCTGTGTCACAGGAATTGGGGTAAGTACTGACTTATCCAACCTGTTTTCTAGGTTTCCTAGATCTAAAAAGAAAGGCTGAGTTAAAATACCCTTCCAAAATGGCTGCTATTAAGGAAGAGAGAGAGGTGGAAGACTACAAGAGGAAAGGAAGACGATCCTCACAGGTGAGAGGATTGCTTTTTTTTACTTAGAGGTTTTGAGGGGAAAAAAAACTTACCCATTTCTATCTGATATATTAATAAATGGCTTTTTTTTTTCTACCTTCTTCATCCCCGTGTTAGCAGAGTAACTTTAAATTGCAGTTTATTGCTTACAGTTTTAAGGGGTGGGGTGTTAAGCATAATGGGAAACTTTTGCTTTTCTAGTTTTCTGTTAAGACAAAACCGATTAAATATAATGTTTCTGATTAAAGCAAGGTGTAATAATATTAAGAAATTCATGTATCCTCAGAGTATCAGCAGGAACTTGATTACTTCGTATCTTCAAAGTCCTGGTTTTAGTGGGAATGAAGACAGGTTCCTTTTTTCTTTTTTTCTTTTTTTTTAATGAAAAAATGGTTGCCTGATAGTCACTGCAAATGAAAGCGAGCTGTACTAAGTAAAAATAACTGTTTTCTTTTGCTTCTAGCAGAAATACCGTAGACTGAATAAGGTGCGTAGTATAGAGAAGATGTTGGGGCTGTTTCTGGGAGGATGGGAGCTAGTTACTTTGGGGCAGGGTGTGGAAATGGGGGGGGGAAGTTCTTGATACCGTTCAGAAGGTAATTTTAAGATCGGCAAAAAGGGTGTTAAATATGCCTATATAGTTAATAACTGAGGCATTTTCTGTTTGTTCATTTGGATTTGCTTGCTTTCTAACATCATTTTTCAGGATGCCTGAATAGCTAGTTGAAACCAACTTTTTTCTGGAATTATATACTACTGCAATGGGGAGGGCCTATACACTTGAGTTAAGAACAAACCTTGTTAGAGTTGCATGCGTCTGGTAGGGTATGTGTGTAAAGTCCTTCTGGAAGGAATGTTGAAACTCTCACTGATTTGGACTTTGGATAGAATGTATCTGGGGTTGCTCAGCTGCATACTAAAGAAGCTCTTTTAGTTCACAAAAGTAGCTTGCCCTGGAATTACTTTAAAACCTGTAGAGTTTGTAGAGAACTTGTTTCACAGAGAAAGGTGCTGAGGCCACAGTTGCCTTTCAGCTTTCTCGTTTCAGAAGACAGTCTAGGATTGTACTGCCCGGGGGAGAGGGTGGTCTCAGCTTTAGCCACAGCTGCATGTAGGTGTGGTGCCAGGCATTTTGTGGACACCTGTTGCTGGTCGTAGAGGTGTAATGCTTGGGAGGGCTCCACCTGAATCCTGTGCCTCTAGAGAGAAGTACTGCAGCTCCAAAAGGTCGATTATTCAAAATTCCTGCCATAGGAAGTTTCAGTTGATAGCAACCTCGGGATAGAGACAGTATGTATCTGCAGCATTGCCAAAAGATGTCGGGATTTCTGCAAAGATTAGGATTTTTTGCAGGAATCCCAGGGGATTCTAGCTGCCATCTTTACTTCCCCTCTGATGAGAGATACAGTTAGGTTGTGCTGAGCGTTTGGGGGTTTAGGTAGGAGCTAGGAAGCAGTGTTTCGATGTTGCTGGCGGGAGGAGGTGAGCAGAGGGGACCGCGCAGTCCCCTCAGCGCCGGCCTGTCCGTGTCCTCCTGCCGGGCCGGCGGGCCCCGCCCATGGCGCCACTGCGGCGCTGGAGCTGGCGGCGCCGCCCCGCCCCCGGCTCCATATTGACGGCGGAGGAGACGCGGCCGCTCACAAAATGGAGGCGGTCGGGGCTGCGCAGAGCCTTGGCTTGAGGGAGGAGGGCCATAGTCGAGGCAGGAAAGAAAATTTTCTGCCTGCTCAGAGCCTGTTAATGTGCTTGGAGACCCCTTAAACAGTGATGAGGGAGAAACAAAGCTTTTTTGCCGGCTAAAGGCAGGCTGCATTCCCTGCCCCCGACCAGAGGAGCACTGCAAAATGGCGTGCTGGCCTGCAGTGTCAGCTGAGTAGGAGGCAGCCTGCTGATTTTGTTGGAGCATTGGGGTAGTTAACGCTAAGGAGGAAGGGAGAGAGGTGTTGCACAGCATTTGCTGTCCAGGAGAGACTGCTGCTATGAGTAACCTCCAGCAGAACGACTGAGAAAACACCGTCTAGTCATAGAAAACAGCACTGAGAGAACAAACTACCTGAAAAAAACTCATTCCCTAAGAAAATGCTGCATTTTATTTCTGTGTAGAGGTACTATAACATAGATGTGTCCTCAAGATAATTTCTCTCTAATGGAAGAGAGAAGCTGTAAAAGCAGGTGGTTTTCCTCCTGTAGGAGAACAGCAGTTCATGTGCACATAATAACAGTAAACTGAGAAGGACTTCACTTTTCCTTTCAGGAGTGACCTGAAAAGTTATGTGGTCATTCTTTTAAGGTAAAAGCAGTCTGAGTTTTTAGCTGAAAACCATCATAGCCTTGAGGGATGTTAGAAAACTGTAAAAAGTTTGTCTAGTTTTTCCTTTCCTTTTTTGTTTTGGAGGAGTCTAAACTGTGCTGTTTCACAAAATAAATTTCCTTTAATATATGTAAGAGATTTTAAAACACTCTGTCCCCAGCTTTAACATGCAGAAAAAAATTACATATTGTCTGTAGATTTAAAAAAAAAAACAACAGAAAACAACACTTGGCCTAAAGCAGTTTCTATATGCAGTAAGTGTGTTACCCTATAAAATTTTAAGTTCACGTGTAGTTAAAAGGGAGATTTTTTTTTTTATTTATTTAACTTTTGTAATTCAAACCACTGAAAAGACAGTAGAAAAGAAGTTTGACTTTGTAGTCACAGGATCAGTGATTGCTAATCATTTATATAATATTCCTGCAGTAACAAAGCCATAAATAGAAAACTAACTGAGAATGCTGGGGCTGTTTCTCACAAAGTTTAGCAGGTATGAGGGCAGGGATTTGCTTCTCAGTTAGCTTTTTGTAATCACAGGTGTTGTTTCCTGTAGTACAACCTGAATGTTATAAACCAACAATTTGCTAAAGTGCTGTGTTAATCGAAAAACTCACTCAAAGGGATGTACGCTTTCCTGGCTATCCCTGGCACCTTGGCAGAGGTTAAAGCACCTCAGATTTGAAGCAAGATGTCTACACCTAGAAGTCTGTGTCTGAGTTTTATGTAGTTCAGTTCTCATAATAATGCTGCATCTAGTCTGGTTCAGCGCACTGCAGCAGAAACAGTGAAGCCTGTTGCACATTCATGCTGCAGAACAGAAGCGTAACTGACCAGCACCTTGTTGTGGAGTATTTCATATGCACAAAAGCTCATGATTGCAAAACAAGGTTTTAATCTGGTTGCCTTTTGATAAGACTTCCCTTACAGCGGGAGGAAGTTTTAAAATAATTTTTCATAAATTCCTGTCAAAGGTATGGGGAAATTCCCTGCTCTCTAAAAGAATGGCAGCACTGAAAGCAGAAACGCAATTGTACTTGCAAACCCACTTTAATTGTTCTATAGGAAACTGGGCTCTGAAACTTCATTTTAAAATGTGACTGGTCATATATAGGCAATGTTGTTAAAAGCTTCAATTAAACTCATTTGTTCTGTAATGGTTTTTAAGTTACCAATCTAATTTCAGTAGTTGTAACCCCTATTAGTCATTAATAAGTTATTCAAGATACTGTTTTGTCTGTAAGATGTAAGTCCATGTTGCTTCCCATTTGAGAGTTACTTCTCATAACACTGAAACCCACTTAAGTACTTCTAATTTCTTGCTTACATGTACTCCAATTAGAAAATTATCCAAGTATAAAATTTAAAATTTTAAGGAATTATGAACTGATACATTTCTTCAAAATGCATAAAAACAATAAATAGTTTCAAAAAATAATAAAATAACTTCAGAATGGATATCCCCAAAAAGTAGACACTCAGTTTTAACAACAACCCTTTTTTCTTCAATACTGTATCCTTAAATTTTTTATAGTTCTTTGTGGTTATGCTTCATGAAGTGTTACAACTTCATCCAGCAGTGCTTCATCCCTAGTCCCTACAAAGCAATCTGCAACCCAAAGATAGGCATAGAATGAATGCACTTTGGGGGATGGGGAGCAACCAAATTATTTAGTGTATTGAAATCCTGTTACTGTTTGAATTTGAGCACTCTTTTTAAGTTGTTAGTTAGTTAGTGTTTTAATTAAAATTACACCTCATTAATTGTTTACTATGCTGCTGTCTATACCCATTAGAAATCACTGTTTTTACGTAAATGTATTCCACCTATTTGTAGGTATAATGTGTACAGATACTTTTTAGTAATTCTGTGAAATTTTAATTCTATCATTTGTATTCAAAATATGTTTTCAATTTTTGATTTTGTAGGGCCATGAGCCGAAGGAGCCAGAGCAGTTGAGAAAGCTGTTCATTGGAGGTCTCAGCTTTGAAACAACAGATGATAGCTTGAGAGAGCACTTTGAAAAATGGGGCACACTCACGGACTGTGTGGTAAAGTGTCTAATAATGGTGGTTTTGAAAGGGTATAGGTACTTAATCTAGGACAGAGGTGCAGATACCTCCTGTGTTCTTGCAGGTGATGAGAGACCCCCAAACAAAACGTTCCAGAGGCTTTGGCTTTGTGACTTACTCTTGTGTGGAGGAGGTGGATGCTGCCATGAGTGCTCGACCACATAAGGTTGATGGGCGCGTGGTTGAACCAAAGAGAGCAGTTTCAAGGGAGGTGAGTTAGTGTTTCAGTTAACCTTTTTTCCTGATGTTTACCTAATCATGTAAAACACTGAATGTCATTTTTGGCGTTTCAGGATTCTGTAAAGCCTGGGGCACATCTCACAGTAAAGAAAATATTTGTTGGTGGAATTAAAGAAGATACAGAGGAATATAATTTAAGGGAGTACTTTGAAAAATATGGCAAGATTGAAACCATAGAAGTCATGGAAGACAGGCAGAGTGGAAAGAAAAGAGGCTTCGCTTTTGTAACTTTTGATGATCATGATACAGTTGATAAAATTGTTGGTATGTAACTCTTTAGTGAGAATACTACTTTTATGGGATAAAAGTGCTAATGTAAGACTTCAGCAGTGTGTGATGAGGTGTATGCATAGTCAGTGGTTTTACTGTTGTAAGAGTGGGGTCAGTTTCATTTTCCTTTAAAAAGTCTGCTCATGCTTTACAATAGCTGTCAGTGAGTTTTACAGCATATTATGGTGATGCGATTTTCTAACTTTCCTATTTCACGATTTTCTGTAGTTCAGAAATACCATACTATAAATGGACATAACTGTGAAGTGAAAAAAGCACTCTCAAAACAAGAGATGCAGACTGCTAGCTCTCAGAGAGGTGAGTTGTAGTTGTGCATAGTTATTTTATGTAACGGGCTTTCAATTAATGTAATTCAAGTGAAATATTTTGTAGGTCGTGGGGGTGGCTCCGGCAACTTCATGGGCCGTGGAAACTTTGGAGGCGGTGGAGGGAACTTTGGCCGAGGAGGAAACTTTGGTGGGAGAGGTAAATGATGGGAATATTTATATACAGTGTGATTTCTGGTGTGGCTTTTTTATTATTATTATTTATTTCCTGTGTCAGTTGGCTTAAACATTTTAACATGTGTGTTCAGGAAAACATTCTCATCTGTTTTGTGTTCTAGGAGGCTATGGGGGTGGTGGTGGCGGTGGTGGGAGCAGAGGAAGCTTTGGGGGTGGTGACGGATACAATGGATTTGGTGATGGTAAGTGAATAGTTCACTTTCTTTTTCCCCACACTGTTAAAACGAGCTGTAAGTCTTGCGTTCACCTTCGGAACAAAGGCTACTTTGTTGATAATGTGATAATAGTGATAATGGAAGTTAAATGTCTGCATTGTAGACCTGTGAAGAATTAGTGGTTTTTTTGTTTTCCCCACAAAATAATGGATGGGAAAAAAAATACTGCTTTGTGTTTACCCTGTAAATAATCTCATATCGTGAGGTCATGAGACAGCTTTTAAAGATTATTGAGAACTAAATGAAGATTCTACTGTCAGTTGAGATGACGAAAACTGAACAAAGCAATGGGCAGCTATCATACCAGAAATGTTTTCAGTCAGCTGAAAGACTTTTCATGGCTCAGTAGTATCTTTTTCATGATGAAGTTTGGATGAGTATCCAGAATGCATCTGAAGAGAAATGTGTACATTACCAAAAAGGACAATTATCAAAAGTAAAAAAGTGACAAGGGAAGTAGTATATGATTACTTGGGTCCTGGTTTTATAAACATGGACCTTTTTTCCATTAAATAGCTTAGATAAATTTTGCAACCACAATGAGTATAATACAGGGACGATGCTGTAGGAGATTTTTATTGAGCAATGCTGTTGGTTTGGGGTTTTTTGTTAAATGGACCTTTCCTTACCAGTATTTGGCTTTGGTGAGCTTAGTTTGACTTTTTTATTCAAAGGTGGCAACTATGGAGGTGGTCCTGGCTATGGCAGCAGAGGAGGTTATGGCGGTGGTGGAGGACCAGGATATGGAAACCCAGGTGGTGGATATGGAGGTGGCGGAGGAGGATATGATGGCTACAATGAAGGAGGAAATTTTGGTGGTGGTAAGATGCCATCTTTAATTAGACATCCATATTTTTTAGTCAGGCCTCATTTTACAATGCCTGAAATATGATACTGGAATAAATATGAAATGATTTGTACAAGTAGATTTTAACATAAAATACCATGTTACATAAGAAAAGTATTTTTCTGTGTGGATCAGCTTTGGTACATTATAACATTATGTTGCCTGGGATGTATTTTTCATAAAGTTTCAGCTATAACTCTTGTGTGTGGAGGTAGAATATTAAAGATGTTGATCATTTTAAATATGCTGTTTTCCTCAGACATCAGTTCACATCATGTATATCATGTCCTCCTTTCCAAGGGCTGTGACTATAAGTCTCAAATTTGGGGAGTCAAGCTGCAAAAGCTGCTGTATACTTTATTATACTTTTTGATGTACATTTGCAGCATGCCTGTTACACTTCTATCACTTTTTGGAGCAAATAATTAGTATGTAATTAACATTATTGTTATACATACAGAGTGTTGGGCAGTGGAAGAGTGATGGTGAAACTCATGCTTTTCCTACTTTAGGGTCTTAAATTGTGTTAACATCAATTTGCCTACTCAAATAGATAAATTTTCCAAAATACATTTTGCATAAAGGTAGCGTACCAAATGCTTGAACTTCATTTTAAATAGTTTTAAACTATTCCTTTTACACTGAATATCAGAATTTGGCAAGCTTCATGCCCTAAGTGTTGATCAAACATGACTTTGTAAATTTGTGTTTGTTTCAGGTAATTATGGTGGAAGTGGAAACTACAATGATTTTGGCAATTACAGTGGACAACAGCAGTCTAACTATGGTCCCATGAAAGGTGGTGGCAGCTTTGGTGGCAGAAGTTCAGGCAGTCCCTATGGTGGTAAGCATGATTTTGTAGAGAAAATGTTGGGTTTGAGTTAATACCCCTTTTTACTCTTGTATTTCAATATACATCCTATTTTTGTAGGTGGTTATGGATCTGGAAGTGGAAGCGGGGGCTATGGTGGTAGAAGATTCTAAAAATGCTACCAGAAAAAGGGTAGGTGTAATGCATATTTATAATGATGATTAATAATGTGCAACTGTTCACTGAGAGTAATAATTTTCTTATCCTGTATTCAACAGGCTACAGTTCTTAGCAGGAGAGAGAGCGAGGAGTTGTCAGGAAAGCTGCAGGTTACTTTGAGACAGTCGTCCCAAATGAATTAGAGGAACTGTAAAATCTGCCACAGAAGGAACGATGATCCATAGTCAGAAAAGTTACTGCAGCTTAAACAGGAAACCCTTCTTGATCAGGACTGTCATAGCCACAGTTTGCAAAAAGTGCAGCTATTGATTAATGCAATGTAGTGTCGATTAGATGTACATTCCTGAGGTCTTTCTCTGTTGTAGCTTTGTCTTTCTTTTTTCTTTTTATTTTCCCATTACATCAGGTATATTGCCCTGTAAATTGTGGTAGTGGTACCAGGAATAAACAAATCAATGATTTTTTAACTTTTCAATATTTGTGTAGTTCAGTTTTTCCACATTTAGTACAGAGAACTATAACAGAAATAAAATGTAGTTTAGGGTGTTTCCTTGTTAGTTAATAGAGAAGATTAATGCATTTCTCAATACTATTTTGTATTAATTTAAAGTTAACAATAGAAACACCTATTGATTTGCAGTCTTAAAGGGTCTAGTCTCAGTGTATATACGTAACTGTCATTGACATGACTTACATAGGCATACAGAGGGAAAACATCTGTATGTTGCATTATAGTTTGTTTAGATGTATAACTAGGATTGAGTTACTCAAATTAGTGTTTGTGAATCATAGAACTAAGCTTTACCTTAATGAAAATTTAAAATTACTTTTTGGTTTGTGCATATTTTTTTAATTTGTAGTTCTGTATTAGTACTAGCGCTTCAAGAAAATAAGGCATGATAAATATTTTAACAAGACCAACTTTAGACACGTGAAAGCTGTCTCCCGTCTCATTTGAGATGCATAAGGGATAACTGAAGTTGTTTAAGTCTTGGGTTAAGAGAAAAAGAAACTTGCTTTTTACCTTTATATTTATTGTAATTCCCGAGAAGTTAAGGTGGGGGGAATCAAGTGCCTGTTTCCTTGGGATATACAATGAATCTGTTTCAATAAAACTATACTTTGGGGAGGGTGGCTTGGAATTTTCATCCCCTTCCTTTGTCCCCATTTCCTTCTCCCTCACACCAGACTGCACTGTTTCAATTAAATGAGGTGTCATAGTGAGAGTAATAGGTATGTTCCTCAATAATTTAATGGCTGTATACTTTCTTGCATGCACCCTAGGCAATTTTCTGGACACATTCTTCTGACTGGGAGCCAAGGGTAGCGCAGGTGTAATCACTGACAGTCCCAGGTAATGCGTTCCAAAAGCCCATTCCCGGTGGGCTCTGAAGTAGTATAGTTTGTAAGCTGTTTCCATTGCAGATGTCTGCGCTCAACTAAGAGCTCCAAAACAAAACACCATCTAGTTGAATTCTTCCGACTAGAAACACTTCCCACAATGTAGAATGGTATGGTCTCAAGTTCCCCCAGGTAGAGGGATAGTGTGCTACAACTGGATTCGGTGCACTGGAGTAGCAAATGTTACCAGCGCATATGGCTAGAAATGGTACTTCATTCTCACTTCTAACCTCCAAATTAAGGCACTGCAGTCTGTCCTGTCCTCATCTGATGTGAATTCTCTTGATTATTGCCAGGCCAGTGCTTGCTGTCAATTCAGACTCAGAAGAGTAGGGACCCAGTCAATAAAAGAAATACTCAGACACTTGGCAATATGTATTGGAATTACTCACACCTGTTTCACTTCTGGGTCAATGTGCAGTATAAGGTAAATGCAATTCCAGTATAGGAATGAATCTGCAAAGATGTATGAAATGACTCAAGGCATAATCAGTCATATTAATAATGAATTATAATTTTTAAAAAGTGGTAGAAAAATGAGTGTGTTGTTTGAAAAAAATTAAACATGTTATTTAAACACTGTTATTGGAGTGTATTTAGACTGCAGTACACTAAAACAAGGAACCAGTGTCAAGATGGTAGCCTCCTAAATGGATTTCAAAGTTTGCTGCTTATTTTCTGTGGAGTTTTCAAAGATTTCAAAAGTTAAAGCAAGAATTGATGGTTTAGTGAACGCTTCTGTTGTACATATTCATTTGGGCTTGGGGTGGGGGGGAGGCTGTGCTTCAATAAAGGCATTTTTTAAACAACCCATTTGGAGTTTGAAAACATGGGAAACTAAACCACAGCTCACTAGGGAGTGAGACACCTACCAACTTGCTTTGTACGTTACTGTGCTCTAGAAGATGTGTAGACTTGCACCTGGGGCTTGCAACTGATTGCAGGGACAACTGGAGGATGGGGTTGATGTCCCTTCTGACAATTGATCTGGTATTTCTAAATTTTTTTAGAATGTATTGACAGTGTTCTTTTTAACAGGGCCTCTTGTAGCTGTACTGTGACAACAATGTTAACTTTGAAAAATAGTGTCATAATAAACTTTATGAACAAGATCTGTATGCAACCTTTTAAGAGATGGATGTAAGTGACCGCTTTGTAGGTGGGTGGGGTAGCTTAGCTGTTGTTTGTGATGTGGAAAAGTGTAAGCCCTGAGGACAGTGATTCACCAGCTTTTCAGAACCTAGGATGTACTTCTTTGATCCATACATTGCTAAGGAGACTCGTAAGACAGGACTTCAGCAGCCTATTGAGTATGGAGAAGTCAGCCTAATAAAAGAATGACAAGGCAGCAGGAGCAACAGCTTCAACTTCCAGAAAAGTGAAGGCATAAGATACTGTGCTGATAGTGAGCAGCTTTCCCAAGGCTAGTTAATCTGCTTATCACAGCTGAAATATCGAAGAAAGTCTAGCAAGAGTTCTTCACCTTTTGGAACCTCCTTGAGTGATAGCTACTTGAGTTGACTCAAAATCAATAGGTCTAGCATTTAGACCTGAAAGGAAGGGCAATGAGCATAGGTAAGGTTTGCCTTTAAAATTTTTCATGAATTATAAAGAGTAGTGGGAGATTTTTAAACAAGGTAAGAGTAATTTCTTTAATTTTCAGGTTGAATGAGAAGCTGCTGCTTGACAAAATGGGGAATGTCTTGCACATCCTCTTCAGTTGAAGGTTTCTGACTGGGTAAGATATGTAGTGTATAGTAAAACATCTGTTTAACCCTTCTTTCCTTCTAGGGCTTTCCTTTTCCAGCCTTTTAATATCAGGGAAAGCCATAAGTAATAAGGAGCAAGTGTTCCAGTATATGTCATCCAGTTCCTATCCAAGAATCTTCTTCTCCTGGCAGATACAAAGTTGCTGTGTGTTCCAGATCAACAAAACAAACTGTAAATGTTTTGAAATACGCACTCTGGTTACTGCAGGGGCTGTGCTGGGGTTGGGGGTGGGGGAAGGCATTCAGTGCCATGTAATGGAAAGAGCCCCACAGAAGCCCAGAAAGGCGGCAATGCTGAAGCAGTTCTTCAGTTCTCAGCAGTGTGTGACCTGCTGCACTCATTCTGCACCCTTCAGGAGCTGGGACTTCCCTCCTAGCGAGTGGAGCTTGACTTACCAGGTGGGGTTGTGTTACCTGGGTAAATCAAAGAGCTCCCTTTTAGATTTTGTGTGCTTTCAGGCACGGTATGTGAGTGGAGGCCAACACCGGCACATGATACCCTGAAACCCCAACAGTGTTTGTACAGTTGAAAACTCACAGAACTGGATTTTATGCGCATTGGTTCTTAACTCTTGAAGCATTTCCTTTTCTGCATCTTTGATAGTTAAAGGTCCTTTCATATCGTAGTCCAGCATCTTTTTAAACATTTCTGAGCCTGTGCATCAGTTTTATGAAGTCTATTTTAGTCTTGGTTCTACTTCAGTTATTCTGAAAATAGTCAAGTGGAACCTGCATTTCAGTTTACCAGAGGCTGAGGCACATTCACAAACTGGTTCAAGTATTTAAACTTGACTGACATCTGTAAACTTCCAGAAAGCAGTTCATGACTTTGTAATGTAAAATTAAAAGTTAATTTGGAAGTAATTTACAGAGATTTTCATAAAATCAGGAGCTACTTCATGGAAAATCTCTCAATGACTATATTTTTTAAAAGAACATTGTCAAAAGTTTTTGCTTAGCCAAGGTTGGGCCAAAATCTGAAACTGCAGCAGTAGAGTCACAGTAGCCTTAGTGCGTTGTGCCAGACAGCTTGTTGCAGAGGTGACAAGCTTGCTTGCTTACACCTGAAATTAAAAACATGCCTGGCAGAGCTTCCCCCAGGCATTTGTGTAGCAACAGGTAACAGGGTACAGCATCCGTGTCTCACAATTACTCAGGTAAGGGCAAATGCTGTTGTGCTTTTTAACAGTGAAATCTTGAAATATTTTAACAAAAGTGATTTTTAACAAAAACTTTCTAGTTTGCATTCTACTCCTATCCTATGTATACAGCAAAAGTCTACGTTTTCTTAACATGAGGGGATTCCACATTGCTGCAGACTGGTTCTGTGCCCTGGACAGGTCTTTTGGTACCACATAAAGAACTAGATGTTCACTGTTAGAATTATTTTTACACTCTGATTCATAACACTCTTATTTGACTAAATTGCTGAAGTTCAATTATTCATACCCTAATTTGTTCAGAAATAACTTCGTCAAAGATAAACACATTCTTAAAGGGAGTACTTGGTCAAGTGTAGCTTTGTCTAAGAGGCAGTTCAAAGAGTTAAGAGCATTTGTTTTATGGCCACCTTTTTTCCTTACTGCCTGGTGTTGAAAATAGCAGCTGTAAATAGAGATCTAAAGATGCAAAGTTAACACAGCATTGGTTGGTCCCTAAGCTGCAGTGGTACAGAAGTTTATTTGAAAACAAAAATGGTACTTTCAGGTAGTAAAGAGGGTTTCCCCAAAAGGAGCACATATTGATGCAGATGTGATAAGTATGTTGTTACATAACATGGAAATTGAACACAGCATCTTTTATATCCTTTTAATATTTATAACTCCTAGTCTTTCAGGCGTTGACTGTGTGATGTACTGATGTGCTGTCTTTGATTCCTGTGTTTAAGACATTAACGTTTTCATATGCTGTCTGCACTGGGGTGGAATGTTATCTTAAAAATGAGTCTGTGGTCTCTGACAAGTGTCTGTATCTTAAATTGTGTGGAGCATGTAAGATCTTGAGTGTTACTGAAATTCAGATATCTGATGGATGATTCTTTTTCTGCTGTGGGTGCTACAGGTTGCCATCTCTATCTGTTAGCTTTTTCCTCAACTAAAGTAATCCAAGTACCTCCGTAGAAGAAAAATGGCCTTCATGTAGAAGATAATATCGCAAGATTGGAAACAGAATAAAATGGTATAATAACTGGCAAAGACTTCAAGAGTAATGGTGCTAGTGTGCTGAAATCTCAGAACTTGTGGTTAAACAAGTTAAAATAGCATGGAAATGAAAAATTTCAGTATAGTCCATAATGGATTGAAATTCGTTTAAAATATTTCAATTTTGTATCAGAATAAAGTGTATATTGTCAAATGACTTACAATCTAAAATGCGTTGCCATCGCCTTTTTTTAGTGCTGTGATGAACACAAAGCGGTCTTGAATTATTGCAACACGTTTTCTTACAGGATCATCTTTCCAGCTTTGGGACTGCCAAGTCAGAAAACTTTGGTTCAGCCCATCTTTTCAGCTGCACTTTTAACAGTTTTAAAACTCAATGTTTTGATCAAGAAATAAGTGGTCTCCATGTGGAAAATTGTCAGCATGTAAGGTCAGCATTGTGATGCTTTAGACTTGTCAATGTCTCTAGCCACTCTCAGGTTTGGGAACATAATCTGTACCTCAGTAATAATAATAAAAGTTATAGCTGCAATATGAAGCTTTTCCATACATGAGTGATGTGGAATTTTTTGCCTTAATGATTTTGGGTGTTTCAATGCGAGTACAGCATTCACTGTTTCCATGATATGAATACTGGTTTAGATGGAATGCAGGTTGTCACAGTCTGAGTTCCTTTAACCTGATTCTTTGCCTGGTGAAATTCAAAAAAGGTGTCTGCAGGTTTTTTGTTGTTGCACTTTTTGTCTTGGTAATGGTATCCTTGTATTATGTTTTAGACAGATGGGTAGTACAAATGCAACAGCCCCTGTGAAGGCTGTAAGGATGCTGTTTGCCTTTGGCTCTCACATTAGTGAACAAATTAAGGAACAAATTGAAGTTCAGGGCAAGGGTTTGCTGAGGTGTCTGTTTTATAGCCAATTTGTAATTATAGTATCTATATTGCAGCTAGAGAGAACATTTTCTTTGTCAGTCAGACATTTGATAGCCTAATTAGTGGCAGGGGGAACGCAGCAGCTCTTTAGGTTCTCTGTGCTTTGCCATCAGACCTGCCTGTGTATTAGAACTACTGTGTATCAGTGCTGAAAGACTCTGCAGGCCAAGGCTGTGTGTTTTCTTCTTAATGGCTATGCTCTAAAACAGCCATCCTCAAATATGGATTAGTTCTCTTGCTTTAAATGGCAGCAGTGTCTGGTATTCCCCTAGAGCTTGCCCAGGTTTGGCAACTGTTAGGAGTGTTTTTCTTCCTAAGCAGTGAAGGTGGCAAAGTCAAGAGGCACGTTTGAACAGCAGTAGAGCTTTGATTTTAGCTGGTGCCTGGCTGCCCTATCTAGAGCAAATAGATCTGCTTTGTCCATAAAATCAAGCCTCCCAAGTTATTAACCATTGTTACTGACCATTTGCTCCAATCAGAGGAGCATTCCTGTGTTCAGAGCACATAAGGACTGGGCAGGGGGATGGCCTGGCACACAGTTAACAAGGAAGGTCAGTATAACCAAGGTAAGCAGCCTCAAGATGCAAGCTGGGTCACCTAGGTTTGCATTTCCTAATGTCTTCTGCAAAACTGCGGATCTTAGTACTTGTAACAGGCATGTCTCCTATCACTGCAGGGATGCTGCAAATCTGAGATGAATTTTTTTCATGACTTCACTGTATCTGCAGTGTCAAATACAGACATCTTGTGGGGAAGAGCCTCGCTTGAAAGTTTGCAGCAAGTATCACAGTATGAGAACTTCTGTGAAACTTTTAGGTTACTTTTCTCTTAAGGTAGGTAGGGCTGGAACATCTGGTAGTCCGAGGTTTAAGTACTAAAGGCTTTCTTCTGGTACTAGCACTTGGCAGTACATGTGCCTTTTGGGATACAGTTAATAGGATCATGGTTCCTGGCATTACACTGCCCCGAAGCAAACCCAGCTTCGTGGGGAAGCTGTTACTGCTCTGCTTTTCCTACTCCTGCTCTACTCAGCCAAGACTGCACTGCAGAGGGATAGCGTGTGTGTGTGTGTGTGTTTGCACCAGGTACTGGGGAGGCCTCTGCTATTTAGAATCGGTGAGTTGACAGGAAGCTGAATGACAAGGTGACAAAGGTGGTGCAGTAATAAAAATAAAAGCTGATTGTGAAGAGTTAGACTGAGTGATGCTACTGTGACCAGCCCGACACTAAAGGAGCATCTGAAATTCTGTACATCCAGTGGAAAACAAAACAACATAATTGTTGGCTCCAAATTAGTAGTGATGTTGAGGTGAGAGGGCTTGGAGTTACTGGAGAGTTGCCTGAAAGCAGCGAACAGCATAGAGGAGCTGGAAAACAGGAGCCCTTCCACAGCACCCTGGGGCACAATAATACTTGTCAGAACTGTGGCTTTCTGTACTTCCTAATTGCGTGGGGGGTTGAGGACACTCAGAAGGTTCAAAAAACATGATATAGTATGGAATTGGGATAATCTAAAATTCTTTCTTTAGCTTTCATGTCCAGTCATGTGATGCTTTCTGACAGATATGCAAATCCAGCACAGTTAAAAACTCTGGGAAACAAAAATCTCAATACTAAATTCACCAGCAACTATCATTTTACTTAGCATTACTCTGACTTTGTGAATAGAAATGAGCTAATGGAAGGGTGAATTCCTATCTGGTGTCTCTCTCTAAACCCTTTCTCTTATAGTATTATTGAACAATTTTTGTGGATTCTACTCTATCCTTTCTCAGCATCTCCATTTCCTTCTTTTAAATAGATGTGCCATGAGGTCTTGCAAAACAGCTTGGGTTTTATGATTACTTAAATGAAGTCATGTATAATATTGCAATAGACAAAATATTCCTAAAATGATATAGAGCAATAGTAGCAGGAAAAAACTCGCTTCAGATTAAGCATGCCTTTTAGAAGTTTTGTAAGAAGATAGGGTTTTTAATGTTCACATCAATGTGTCTTACAAATCATGCATTTTCTGTACTGAAAAAATCCACAATGATTAACTGCAATGAATTCCTTTGAAGAGTAAACAAAACAATGCTATTCGTTTGCCCAATTTTTATTATTTTATAAATCATAATTTAAACTCCACAACACTTTTCAATTCATTGAGCAGATTCCAAACAGTGCAGTTGCCTGGCAGCTAGTATGGTGTTTTACTTAAGCACCAAAGTAACAGCAGGGACAAGTGATGCTCGTTGATTGAAGTCGGAGACACAAGAGTGTATTTCTAGAAGAATTACTCTAAAGTGTACAGAGATTTCAGTTGGAAAAAGGCATAATGCTGACAATGTCTTAACAGATTTTAAATGCCTTTGGAGGGAAGATTTCACAAATTTAAGTAGTGTTCAAAGAGCAAAACAAAAATGTAAACTTAGCGGAGACTTGAAACTTTGTGTTACATGATCTTTCCAAATGATAGTTAAAATTACGCTGGATGAAGCATTAGTAATGCTGACAAGGCCGTGCAATTGGTTATTATGCATATCTGCTACATGAAGACTTAGCCTTGGAAAACTAGTGAGGATTTCTCTTCTTTAGGGAAATAAACATGCATGAAGTAGAGTTTAAAAAGTTTAATGAACTGATAAAGCAAAATCAAACACTGTGCCAACTTTTATACTAAATTGAAATAATATATTAAATATAAAGCAAGTATAAATGTGTAAGAAAAGTGTGAAACACACTATTGCATATTTATAAAAAAGTATCAGAAGCCAACCTGTTTGTCTTGCAAGAAATTATATTTAGAAGGCTAAAATCATTTATATATATATCAAATAAATCTATGAATATAACAATAGATAGGAACAGTATATAAATATGCCATCTTTAAATATTTACATATATACGGAAACTAGTCAAAAGTGGTGCTATAGGAAGGAAACATCTGTTATAAAAGTGAGATTACAAATTTTGCATACATCCATCTGCATTACACTATTCATTTTCCACTTGCATCTTCCATAAACTAATTAACAACTTTAAAATTATCATTGCATAGACTTACTTGAAAATTATTACCTAATTCTGCATTCCACCTCGCAGTAAAAACTATCAGGGTAACGATATAAAAATAGTAAAGAACAGTAGCCAGCTGTACTGCCTTCAGAGTTTAGTCCCTGACTTCTTGCTCTTAGGAACAAGAAAGACATTGCCATCTCTAGTTTGCTGCAGTGAATATTCACTAGGAGAGTAAGGCTTTCCGTCCTCATCACGCAGCATGCTGAAGACCTCGAGGTATAAGGTGGTTAGTTGCTTTTTTATTTGACGGAGGCTCCTGTCATGCTCTCCTTTCTCCTTAAGCAATTTCTCTTTCTCATCTTTTAAGTGAGTCAAGTCTTGTGTCAGTTCCACTATATTTTCCAGTTTTCTTTTACGGCAATTTTGAGCAGCCACTTTGTTCTTGCCTCTCCTCCGTATATCTCGAATAAGTGTGAGCTGGGCTTCGTTGAACTGCTCCTTAGACATCATTTCATTGAAGTCCTCAACAGGGAGATTGATAATTTTTTCAACAGGAAAAGGGATCTGCAGAGCTTTTGCTCTTTGCTCATCTCTTGTGAGGTGAGCTTCAAGGCGGCTTGAAGGTTTATCTTTTGTGAAAGGAACTTTGGGGTGGCCAGGAGCAGCAGGGGGTTCTTTCTTTGGTGTGTTTGTACATGGCAAACTTGTTGTTTGAGTGTTTGGCCCCATGGAAGGAAACACTTGATCCTGGAATTGCATAGAGTGCACACTAGCATTGCTCTGCAGCACACTTCCAGGAGCACTACCCGTGTCTTCCATTTCAGAATCACTACAACCCAAAGTCTTATCTCCATAGGCAGATGATTCCACAGAGTGTTCAGGTGATGCTATACTAGAACTTGCATTCAGTGAAATACCAGAGTCGGAGTCATTACATTCTGGTCCGGTCCTTGAGAGGTTGCCATTAAAAGCTTTACACAGTGAGAAGTCAGAAAGATCAATAGGTTCACTCAGAACCTCTGCAAGGGATTGACTGATAGTGTTTGTCGTTGCTGCATCACCGTTTGCCTTTGTATTGATAAAGGTGGTGTAGAAATCCTCACAGAAATCAGAGTTTGAAGGGGACGTGTCATTTAAAGAGTTCACACTCAGCTGGCTGGTGTCTTCTGGTGGCAAAATGCCGGAAAAGGGGCCCTCAATACTATCCAAGAAATCTGGACCACAGTTAACATCCTTTTTCATCACAGGTAATGAGCTGCAGTAATTATAGCTGTTGTGCATCTCTGCTGGCTTGGCTTCAGGGCTGGTGATTGTGCTCACCTCAGCCAGGTTATCATTTTCAATGTTAAGACACTAGATGGAAAATGCAAGGGAGAAGTTTAGAGACACATCTCCAATTGATAAACCCCTTTTCTATAACCCCCAAACATTAAATATTTTAGCAATCAGCCTGCACATAAAAGGGGTATTACAACACCGCTGTAATCTAGATGACTACAGCACACTTGTACTATGGAGAGGCAATCTAGGAACATGACAGATATCAAAACAAGAGTACAAAGCAACTTGTTATGGACAAAGCTCTTTAGATAACGAGTGTCTCAAACTCAGAGCAAGATGCTGAAGAGACCCATTCCAATGCTTTAGGGAAGCTGCATGGAGCCCCCAGTTCTGGTAATTGCTAGTGCAGATCCTGGAGCTGCCAGGTCTGAACTTCTCACAAGCACCACAGCTAGGAATGGCACCAGTACAGTAAATGTGAAAGTCCTGAATGAGATTTAATGAGTATTACTAGCAAGCAATTATTTTTAGGACTCTTCATTTCATGTTATGTTTCCTCAAAACCAAGATTCTTTTAGGATTTACTGAATAAAGCAGCTGTTCAGCTCAGAGAAATGTAATTCTTGGTGAACTAAGAGTACTAACATGAAACCTGGCAAACATTAACTTGCCCCACATACTTTTAGTTAAGCTGGTTAACACCAGTGTGAGCATCATACTGTTGCATTGATGGGCCTTCAAGATCAACGTTCTTTCCAGTAGGGTGGAAGTTTCTTAACTGAAGCTGAAAGAAGCAGGCCTGCTGTACCCAGGGAATTAGGCAATTACCAAAATGATTCTGTTTCTCTTAAGAGAAAGGACCTACTCACTGATTATTTAACCAGAGGTTGTTCATGGCTTAAGCTAAGGTTTTCAGTGTGAGACCTCTGTTTTTCCATTTCTCTAAACTGAATTTGTAAAAGACAATGCTGCCCTCAATTTAATTATCTCACTTTTTTCCTCTGAAAATTATTCAATTACTATTCAGAATTACTGCAAGGTTCTTTTGTTTTGTTTTTTTAATGTATTTTCACCATTACCGCTCCTTCTTCATAATCAATTGCCTTTGTCACTTATGTGGGGCCTTTAAGTCTACCACAGTAATAAGGTTAGGAAACTAGAAAAAAATTTGAAAAATATAAAAAGATGAAGGAAAAGGTAGAGTGGCAAAAAAACCCCACCAAAATTCCTGCAAATTTTCACTTTTTTTTTTTGAAATATGATTTGGATTTACAGGCATTCCACCTAGGAATCATCTCTTGTATTAACAGCATAAAGTAGAGCAGCATAATGCTGGAGCATGATGACATTCTACAGTAATGTATTTGAAAATAAATTTATTCTATTTTATAGTCAAATCTAAGGAAAATATAAATAAAAATAAAAGGATGGGATTAAAAAACCCCTACATATCCTCTGTATTAGCAAAGTGACTTTTTCGTTCCTTTGGAATACCCAGTTTTGTACATTACATAAGTGGTTCTTACTGAACATATATAAGCAGCATTTTTATAAACATACCTGACTCTTCTATGTACATAAATACATGTTCTATTACCAGCTTTAAAAACTTTTCCTTAGATAAAAATTGAATGCAAAAGTAACCATAAATGATTCACATAGACACTGCAAAAAAAAATTTACAATGCTTGTAAAAACAATTCCTGTTGTAGATCCGTAATTCAGAAGTGTCAATTTTTATGCAGCTGAAATTTTAACAATGTAATATCGCTACAATAAGTTGCATATAGAGACAAACAACGACTTGCTAAACATGAGGAAGTTCTGTTTGAGAATTTAGAGTGTGTTTTATTAAGGCCTATCCATAAACAACTCATTTCCTTCTTTCTACAATTTTTCGAGATATTTTTGAAAAAGTTAAAACTTATATTGAGTTATAGGCACCCTACAGTGTAGAATCCAACACAACAGTCATAGTCACCATCTGTTCAGATGCTATTGTACTGCCTTCTCCAAAACACCACAGTCCTCCAAAATACCATGCTTTGTTTTTCAGGTGCTTATCACACTAACCTGTAACTCCGGAAGGGACAATAATTCTTCCCAAACTTGCTCTATGTTCTGCATATTCTCTGCATCAGTGGGTGGAACTAGATCAGGTGATTCAGGTGGCTGAGTCTGATCAGAGGAAACGAAGGCTGTGTTGCTATCAATCTGAGCAGGAACTGATGACTGAAATGCAGCTGAAGAAACCTGAAAGAAAATATAATAAAATTAAAAAGCCAAACAAAACAACAATAACAAAAAATGCCACCACATAAAAACCCCACTCAAAAAAATAGATTTGCATTTCCAAAGCAAAAAAGTCTAGTTTTTAGAGTTTTACCATTTCTGCAGAACAAACAGACAGGTATTTCTTAAGAAAAGCATTTTTTTTGTAAACAGTGGGATAATATCAAAATATCCCCATGAAAACGTTTTCATATTAAGGAAAGAAATGGGGGGGGGGAGAATCTAGAAACTGGCTAGTGAAGGGCCTTACACATCAAATAGTCTGGGTCAACTAGATGGAAATAAATCACCTTAAAGGCACTAATGCAGAGAGCTGTGCTGAGCTCACTGTCAGAAACAGAGCAGCCCACAACCACGGTGTGCAGTACCTGGTGTGGCTGCACCAGCTGGCCTGACACCCTGGCTGCAGGACTCAGAAGTGGGAGGAACACAGGAGTACCAACCACTCCACTCCCTCCAAACACAGCCCTAGTTCAAGCCTACCACACTGCTTTATCCCAGCTGGAGCCAGCTTGAGGAGAAAACTCCAGTCAGACCACAAACTAGTATTATGCTGAAGACAAATCTCACTCAGAAAAGACATGAGACTGACCCCATAGAAGACCACCCATGAAATTACTGTATTGATCATTTTTACCTCATTCTCATCTATAAACAGGAATGCTTCTGCCAAGAGCTGCATGCAGTCATCAAAGGACAAGGCCTCTGCTTCTGGTTTTGAAGGCTCTGTGGTCTAAATAGGAAAGTCGTGAAAAAAAGGTCATTGCATCTTCGAAAAACTGAAGAATCTTCCATTACAGTAACACATGCAAATTAATTTTAGGCAGCCACTAGCATTATGCCTTCCTATGAATGGAAAAAGGGTTAAATGCACTCACAAACACATATTGGAGTTTACCTGTGAAAAAACAACTGGTGGCTCAGTATTTTCTGACTGAATGCACTGAGCTGGCTGCACAGGAACAAATTCACCTGTCTCTTCATCTAACTCCAGCTGAGCCAGCAAAGCTTTCTCCCGCTCTTTTTGCAGCTGTTCTTGTCTTTCCTTTTCAAGTTTCTTCTGTTTTTCAAGCTCATACTCCTTCTGTCGTTGACTAAAATCAAAAACTTCACGTCTTGCCCCAAGGTCTATATCTTGCCTCCAAAGGATGTCAATCAAGTTCATGTCCTGTAACAGAAATGCTTTTTTTAAGCAAGTGTCCTCCCCAGCAGAACTGGTTTAGAACAGTAGCAAAGCTTCTAATCTCTGTGTCAAATGGGTAGGCTCATGAAACTGAGTCCTATTTTCTTAAGCCTACAAAATCATTGAAATAAAATATGGCTCTGTATGACCTTTCTGAAGTGTGTGAACTGATGGTTTAGTTTCTGTGTCCCACACACAGGCCCATGGAAACCAGGAATTTATTACAGTTGGTAAGGTATTACAGGAACTAACCAGAGAATAAATATATTATTCTTTTTTAACTTATAGAAAACATGAAGCTATAGAATGAATTGTGTCACATTAAGGAAGTAATTTTAGGGGAAAGAAGAGAAATTGAAACGTTTGACCATGTAAATTTTTTTTCACATGATCCTCTAAAACTGTAAAAGCTGACTAAAAACACAATGGCAGCTTTCTGAAGTAACTAGAAAGGCCATAGTGCAAAATGTGTTTCAAAATATTTATGTTCCATCCTGGTATTAATCTTAAAGATCAGCAGAACAGAGCTTCAGAGTTAGAGGATAACGTGGTTTCAAAGACACCAAGTGATAAAACATCACTGTAGCACTAAACACAGTTATTAAGACTATTATCAAAAAATTGTAATTTAAAGCTTAGATGTTCTAGATGTGGTTGGTTTGGAGTACCTGAATACAAACAGTGCTCAAAGGGTTTCAAATACAGTTAATCAGTTGGCCTCTGTTTCATTACAGAGTCCATCATTATCAGACAGCTAACAATGACCTAAATTTCTTGGAAATCAGCTACCCCTTGCACCTGCAGTGTTTCAGAAGACAAATTAAACCCTGCTATTTAGGGAAAAGCAATAGGTTTATGTTATTTGCTTTGGCTACAATTACTTTTAATTTATTGCATCAGGGTTTTTTTGGAGGCTGGGAGGTAATCAGGCACTGGAATGGGCTGCCCAGGGAGGTGGTGGATTCTCTGTCCCTGGAGGTTTTTAAGAAGAGACTGGATGTGGCACTGAGTGCCATAGTCTAGTAACTGTGGTGACAGCAGATCAAGGGTTGGACTTGATGATCTCAGAGGTCCTTTCCAACCCATCTGATTCTGTGATTCTAAGGGAGTTAGTGGACTGTTTTGGTTTTTTACTGTTCAAATATTCAATAGTCTGAAGGGCTGAAGTCTAGACTATTTTCTTTATAACACTCAAAACTTATCAATATGTGTGTCTGCTGATACAGAATTTTAATACTTGGTAGCCAGATTTCTCAGATGGTAAGTGCCAACCATTTATCTGGTGCCTGGGAGTTTGGATTTTACGTGATGTTTCATTATGCTGAAAATTACCCTTTGGGGCAGCATGTAAAAATAATGTTCAGTGTTGGGCATCCATACTACAAATAATACATCATACAGTGCATTTCATTTAAACAGAACCTTTCTGATTCACTTAGCAGCTCTACACCCCAGATATAATTTTTTTGCCACCCTATCAAATTAAAACATTTCCTTATCTCTAAAGGTTATTTTCAAATAGAGAAGCAAAGTAACCTGAATGCCAACTCGTGCTGCCATTCAAAACAATCACTTATGCACAACAGTTATGGCAAAAAGCTTTAGGGCAAGTCCACATTTGAACAAATCAATTCAGTGTTCTCATTTCTTTATTAAAAATTCTGTAACATTAGCACTCATATTTACATAGGCAGGAATGACTTACAACTAAAAAAATCACTTTTTACTAAAATTGGGTAGTTATATAAAATATATGTGTGTAGCACAATGCAGGCACTCCCAAATCTAAAAAAAAAAAAAAAAAGGCATTTAAATACTTTACTGGGAGAGACCAAACTCAGCTTTAATGGCCAGCAATGAAGAAACTGAAATAATTACAGTGGCTGCCCAAGACAATGTTTGGTCTTTCCAGATTGGCAGGGTAAAATGAACTAATTAAGTTCTGCAGTAATTTGAGATATTGCAATATGGTATAGCTTCATTAAGGGCCAGTAGTTTACCAGCTGCTCACTGTCTCCTGCAGCAGCAGATCCAAAACTGTTTCCTAGTCTCTGAGCATTTGCAATATGTTCTGGATAAAACTGCAGGATCTGGATTTTAGGGCTCACTTCTGAATTATTCATTTACAAAGCAACATTAAAAATGTGAATCCAAAGATGTGTGTGTGTAACGCACAAAGCTGTGAATTAAGAGAGCTGTTTTTCTCCATGAGTTGTAACAGACTGCAGCACAAAAATAGCAGAACTAGTGCTCAATTTCAGTTTAAATCATGTAAAACAAAAGTGAACAGGAAAAAAGAGCTCCAGAAGGCAAAACACATTTTCCTCAAGAAGAAAATTCATGTAGCCTTGGTGGAAAAACTTACAGCACAGATATTACTTCTTTCAGCCATTCTACTGGCAATATTCATTATCAAAGTTAAGCAGCTTTTGGTGCTGCCTCAGCTGTGGGACGAGATCTCTCCAAAGACACCAGCTGACCAAAGAAATTGCTGGGGCTGTACAGCTCTGTGTGTGTGCAGCAGTCAATTCAGCAAGCAGGATTCTTTTTTGAATGAATATGTTTTCATGCTTATCAGGATTGTCAGGATCTTGAGCTGTTTGACAACTGTGACAACACTGATTGGCTCCTGTCACTATTTTTCAAGGGACCATATTTAGGGTAATGTCTTATCTCTGGCAAAAGGCTGAGCTTTGCCAAACAGCGATGTGCTCTACTCTGGAGAGCGATGCTTGTAGGGAGCATCGTTTTTTATTCTATTTAGTTGTTGTATTTGCGGCACTAAAAACCAAAAGCATAGCTTGTTTCATTGTTTGTTGTTTTGGGGTTTTTATTATCACCATGTAAATGGCAGCCCTCCTATTTTCAGTTTGAAAAGTTCTATATAAATATAGCAATATTAGCCTTAACTTTGAATAACAATTCAAGTAATTACATCTTAGCCTTAAATAGGAGAAAAATGGAGAAAGTGTTCTTCAGGTCAGTATGCTGATATGTAGTATCAAAGAGCAGACTGATTTCAGTATTAACCTGCCATTTAACACTTATCTGTAATTTCAGCCCATGACTTTAGTAATACTGCCCTTTTCAAGAAAAAAATATTCTGGGCACAACTCCAAAGCCTCAGGTCAAAGTTAATGGAGTCAATACTGACCAGTGATTCATTAAGGAGTAAGTCACAACCACCAGCACAAGGTAATGGCAAATAACTCTTAAAAAAAACTTTAGTCTAAAGCAAACATTTTGCGATTTTGTTCCTTCAGCCTCCCCACAACCTTCCTCTTTAAATTATTTCTCTGCATTGTTGAACACCATCACACACATACACACAGGTACCCACACAGGCAGGCACTCTATTTTAAGTTTATCACTGAAGCATTTTTCCCCTTCTACTGGGAAAGCATCCCAAAAGTAACTGTGTATTTTATGTCTGCAGCATTTAAACTAAAGCTATTAAAAGGCGTTTTTCTTCTTGCCTGTGCAAGAGCTACCTGCTGATTTTTAGTTGCCTCAACATGATGTGCTGTTTTCAGAAAGACTCATTTGAAGGGACAAGTGAGCACAGATTGGCATCTAAACTCAAGCACGTGCACAGAGAGTCCTATGAAAGACTCATCTGACCCAGGGCTTGTTGCTGCCCTTCAGAGCCATGCTAACCACTTCCCTTAATATCACACATTTACTGCAAAGGCACCAGCCTCATGTGACAGACTCCACAAGCACCCACTTGTTCTTTCCTCCGTTGTGCAACTCCTTGTATTGCATCAGAGGAAACGATGGCTTTGGCAGAGCCAAGAGTCTGCAGGAGGAGCCAGGCCTCTCCTGGAGGAGGAAGGGCCCGCACCCAGGAGGGATTGCAGCCACAATGCTTCCCCCTGGCCTCTAGAGCTGAACACCAATACCAACGCTGAGGGGAAATACATTATGGTATTCAAATTACTGCTGTCCAACATTTTTTAACTTCTGGGAATATAATATGGGGTTAATATTTTCCCCAAGCAGACAGTGATTTAATTTTGGTTATATTTTCTTCATAACTTTGTAGGCAGAAAAAGAACTTTTCAACAGATGACATGCTTTGCTTTCCCATGATCCATGTAAGCAGGAGGTGCCTTGTACTGGTGGTTTGATTTTTCTGTTCATTTAGTGACTTCCAACCACATTGATAGCTTACTTTGGACATATAATGGCACTTTTAATAAGATAAACATAAATGTTAAACAATTCACATTAAGCCACCATCTGGCCCCCAATGGAAATTTTCATGTTTTGGATTTACATATCAGCATTTGCCATCTGGGCAGAGTCTGTTATACATTTTATGAGAAAGTCTCTGACTACATTGTAAAGTTTGACAATTAACTCTTATTGCTCCTAAGCAAACATTTGCAGAAGGGTAAACAAAAGAAAGCGGCCCTGTTAGTTTCACAGACTGACTTTTGTGCTTTAAACAAAATGTTAATCTTTTGTTTTATTCCTGTCTGATTTATCTGACTGGTTTTCGTGATGTTTGGAATATAAGCCATTTACAGGTAGCATTGGTAGAATGGAACCAATGCAGCAGCCCAAGTGTCAGCAGAGAAACAATCTGCTATCTCAGACAGCACCTTCAACCTGTTATCAGCTACCCCCTTGATACAGAGCACATTGTGGAGTTTGTGCAT
This sequence comes from Myiozetetes cayanensis, assembly GCF_022539395.1. Lineage (NCBI taxonomy): Eukaryota > Metazoa > Chordata > Aves > Passeriformes > Tyrannidae > Myiozetetes > Myiozetetes cayanensis. Next base: position 15,756,429 of record NW_026088185.1, on the reverse strand, counting down.
TCACTTTTAAAAGTTGTGCCTTCTGCAACATAAATTGGGATAACACTAGCAGTCTCTCACCGGACAAGGATTTATTTTCTTCTCCCATGATCCATTAGCATCTAACCCCAAGATGCAGATGATTTCACATGCCAGCATGATGAGTCAGTGAAAGAGGAACAGAAACAATGGCTATTGCATCCAGCAAGGAGCTCAGACCAGCATCCCATGAGGAGCAGGAAGGCACTCCCATACCTTACTCACAGAAACAGTCATGGCAAAGTATCCCTCAACTCTTGTTTTCCAGAAAGCAAAAGCAATGAACAAGAAGCACCTTACATTTTTGCTTTATTAAAAAAAAAAAAAAGGTGTAGGAAGTGAGGATCAAGGACCTGAGATACTTAAAGACAAAAATGAAAAGGAGGCCATATCATAATAAAGCAAGTGCAAGAGGAGGTGGAAGTATCTCACCATTTAAGAAAAGCACAATGGAAGCAACAGCTGAATGTCTTCCCTTCATTATTCTCTGAAGGAACCGATTTTGTTCAAATAGTTTTAAAAAATTATTTACAAATCATTAATGTTTTCAGATGATCTCTGGCACCACCATACCTAGTGGTTGGTTTTCCTAATCTTTTTCAAGGTAAGTTACTTAATTACAGCTTATAATTATAGAAAAAAATCCTGGACACATAAGTCTCATGCTTGAGAGAAAGCATAGAAAGCAGACAAAGTTAGCCCAACATCAAAACTTTAAAAACAATTGAGAAGAATGGAGAAAAGGGAATGGCAGAAGTTATTTACACTGCAGGGCAGAGGGTTACCATAGCAAATTTAGATGCCTGAAGCTAGGGTTTGGAAGCGTGACAGAACAGACAGCTGTCAAACAAAGCCATGTGACGGCAACCTGAGATTTGAGAATACACAAGGTCAAATCCCCGACTGCCCTGCGGAGCTGTCTGCTGTCCCACATTCTTCACCAAGACCTTCCAGGCAATCAGGGAGGAAACAGGGTGCTTTTGAGTTTAACAGGGTGTCTTTTTTCTGTCTTTCATCTCTGTGCCACTTACTACTGGTGTGACTGGACTGACACTAATATAATGGCCAGTCTTCGCGAGCAAAGATCCGGGGAAGGTCTTTCCACCTTCCAGCCTGCGCATTGGATTTTTTAGGTGAGACACAGTGTGCGCGGAACTGACCCACCCTTTAATCCTAAGGTTCATCTGCCGGGGCCAAGCGAGCTTGGACGGTGGCAGCGAGGTCCTTAGGACGTAGGTGGGTTGCCTTTAAGGGCTAACGAGCCCCACCTGCCCGGGAGTGGCCCTGACCGGGAATCGAACCCGGGTCTCCGCGGTGATAGCGCCGCGCCCTTAACCACTAGACCACCAGGGGCTCCGAACTGACACTAAACCAGTATGTTTTGACACTACACCAGCCTGCTTCTGCTCCTTGATGCCCATTTGCCCTTCCTGGCCCTAAAGTCTTTGGATGCCTGCATCAGGAAACACTTTTTAAGCCCTGGCAGGCTAACTTACCTAAGAAAGGACTCTTAGAATTGAAAAGCCCTAGCTTAAAAGAATTGATGTTGCAAGAGAATTTCCACTTCATGTCCACATAAATAAGACTATTAAAATATGCTGTCCATGCTGACCATGTGTCTTGGGATATTCTGCTGCCTCAAGAGAGACAGATCAGATAAGATCAGTTCCGGAAATGTTAAGTGTGTGTAAGCAAATTTCTATTTTCTCCTAACATACATCTCATATTTCAGACTGTACCTCCCACTGTATTCCAGCATGCTCTCCTAATAAATGCCAAATTGTCAGGATCTACTCTTATAAATTAGATTAGTTGAAAAATTCCTTGGCCGGATTGTCCAGCATTCTTAAAGTTTCACTACAAGCCTTGTCCGGGCATTACTCTGACAAAGATGGGGAGAGGCTCTGCCTGGCTGTAAGTACAATTCTGGATACTAGGCACCCACTCTCCCAACCCTCACAACCAGAAATATCTCCTCTGAGAGGTGGATAATTTATGTATTTCACCTGAAGTAGCACCTTCCAGGAATGGTATCAACAAAGGCTATGTCTGTAAGATATGTAAAACTCTCAACATGATGGTTTTCTTATATACACCCTATGGCAAGCAAACTTTCCAAACTGCCAGGGAAAACATATACCTTGTATATTTCTCCAATAACAGTGAAAAGAGAAGTTACTTTAAGCCTGAAGAACATAAAATGAGCAGGAATGTAACTGCAATAAAAAATACCTGTTGTAGGCTGTTTATGGTCATTAATGTACTAACTTTATTTAAATTCCAAAAGCTGCAAAATCCTAATGCTAACAGTAAAGCAAGACCATAGCAGGTAGAGAAAAACACCTTCATCAGAAAGACAGCAAAGAAAAGAAAAAGGAAGGACATGGAGCAGTTTACTTTTTCACCTTGGCAAGTTTTCCTTTTTCTGCAAAATCAATCAATCGCCACTTCCCTGCTACTCCTTAAAACACGGAATGTGTGCAAGAGCCTCACAGCACTCCCTTCCAGCCTGGGGCACAGCAGCAGGAGAGACATTCTCCTCTCTGGCTCATTAATCTCTGGAGTTAGGAATACATATATATATCCTTTTCCCACCACATCTGGTCTGCCTTGAGGTGACCATTTATGGTACAACAGATCAGGGGATTCTTGCCCAGTGCTGCAGATCTTTTCACAGAAGACAGAACAAGAAACACTGTCAGACACTCCAGAAGTAGCTGTGCTTTCTAAATTGTTTAATCAATACATACTATAGATGGTAGCTTTAAAATAATAATACAGTTTAATACAAAGGGGCTGAATGGGCCCAGGACTCATCGTGCCTCAACATATTTAAAACAAACAAACAAAAAACCCCACTGTCTCATCTGCATGGCTTACAGAAAGCAGAATCGTAATTCTGACACTGGTACTTATTTTCTTTGTCCAAGATTTGATTTTTCCAAAGTTATCCTCTAGTATTGAGGACTAGGTCTATCATGCATTGTATCAGCTCCAAATTCTCCTATTTCTGCTTTAGCTGAAAGGAAAAGACAGGGTAAGGTCTAATATGGTGACCTGCTGACAATGAATTTTTCTTGAATATATTGAACTATGCCCATATTTTCAAGTGCTACCCTGACTGCTAAGCACAAACCAAAAATGGCCAAGGGTGTCATCTCACTTCTTCAAACTTAGTCCTAAATCTCTTGACATCCTGTAGTGCTTTCTGGAACACCAGTATCTAAAGCAATGAATCGTACATGTTTTCAGAACTTTGCCGTGTCACTTAGATGGGTTCTGTTCTTCCCTTTTCAGTCTTAATTATATTGTGTAAATCCAATTTTCACTTTTCCACAGTATATTTGGGTTGTAGTGTTGTGGTCCCTTCTACTCAAAGTCTGATTTCCCTGTTTCAGCTTAACAGAGCTATTTACTCTTTACCCTTGCATCAGCAGCATTACAAAATTACTAAGTCAATAAGTGCACAAGGTTAATATATATTCAAGTTACAATCTATTACACAAGTTGCATAATGAAATTAGGAGGCTGGCAAAAATACAGAATTGTTTTCTATGAGAGGGTTAGTCTGTCTGTTTGTTTTTACATGCTTGATATGTCAACAAAATACTGCTCTGTTGCTTCAGCAAGTAAAGTTGGTGATTCTGTTGCGGCTGACTTTCTAGCTGTTGTCTAATCTCCATGTGCTGCACCACAGAACTCCATTTTGAAAGTTATTCAAATAGTAGCCATCTCAGATAGACCATCTTTTCCTGAAATGAAGTTGACTTCTTAATGGCTTTATCTGTTTTTGATTTTTTTCCTCCCAAATTAAAACTGCCAAATGCCCATAGTACAATGGGCATTTATCGTATTTCATTATTTATACAATTAAAAAAACCCATATGTAAACAAATAGTGTAAGGAAAATACTGATCTTTTAACTGTAGGAATACAGAAGCCTTTGTGCCCCAATTTATTTTCTATATTGAACCTACAGTACTTGGAAAACAGTTACCTGTCAAATAAGTATCTTCAAGCTATCCTGCAGTAGTCAGCCAGGCATGTCCTCTGTGTGGACATTGCCACAGATTACTCACTAGTTTATCCACAAGAGGACTTGTTTATAGTAATGGCTCAGTCATCTGGGAAACATGATCCAGTCAAATTACAGCACATTCGTATGTCCAGTGAAACAAATCAGGAAGCAAGAAAAGATGAACATGGAAAAAGAGGAAAGAACGCAACAAAACTGCAAATAACATTTATTAGGTTGTATTAACCTTGGGTTATAACCTATTATAGCCACTATTTTGATTTCACACTTTTTAGAAAAGCATGTTTCAAACCAAACACAAAAACCGGGTATTTAAGGGTAAAAATATTCTCCAGGATTATTTGGAATCTTTCTTGTACCACACATTTTCACCACACTGGGATATTACTGTAAAACCTCCATTTCTAGCTGGCGTTTTGCTGATGGCTGGACAAGTTACAGGGACAGGCACCAGGTGGGACATTACAGCCTGGACATGGAAACTGCTGTGCTCTAGTACCACAAGAAGCACGTCTCCACAAGTTCCACCTCACTGATCTCACAAGCAACTTACTTTGGTTTTGTTGTTTATGGACAAACTACAGGAGTAAGCAACTAGAGTGTCTGGGTGGGTTAGAAAGCAGTGAGGTTCACCACATGTCCTGCCAGCACACATCCAGAGCTCCCCTTCAGAAGCACAGACCTGGTAAGGCCTCATCAAGGAAATTCCACACAAATCAGCCTAGAGCACCATCTTAAAACTAAAAGCTTAAGAATACAGTTATATTGCAGGGAATAGGGTTTGCTCCAGATGTGGGCAGATCTGTGATGTGCCAACATCTGGCAGAGTATGTAGATACTCAGTTCCCACTGCAGTCTGTGGAGCATAGGTGTTAAAACACTTTTTTGAGTCAGTCTTGCAATTAATGTGCTCTTTTCACATACATAATTCATATAGATAATGCTGGGAATACAGTGTCAGTGCATAGTTCTGACTAAATAAGCAGGGTCATTTTTTTTTTTTTTTTAGTGTTCAACTTCTAATATAATTAGAAATATTATTTAGTTTCTAAAAGGGAAAAAAAAACCCTGACCCAGAAATAAGGCCAAAATTACATTGCTGTTCAACTGCTCACCACCAGGCAGTACAGGATCGTAACAGACTGCAGAAAGGGTGACCCAGGGGCACATTTTCACTGTGGTGACAGTATCTTTCCAAACGAGTAATCCATGGTTAAATGGTTCATTTGGCAATGTGAACAGCCTTCATTAGTGACATACTACAAAAAAGCTTCAGTCAATAATAATACCATTCAACTGTGCACTGACGACCAAAAAACGCCCTCCATAAGTTGACATGAAACATCACAGAAATCGTTATTTAATTTGCATGAAAGGACTTTGTATAGCTTTTCCCCTTCCTCTAGCCACACCAAGATGTGTGAGTTGTCTTTCCACAGAATGAGGCAAGGGTAGATTTTACTCATTCTCTTCGGCACTTGTAATTCACACATTTCTCAGCAAAAAGCAACCCTCTAAAAGTCATTACCCCCCACAAAGGTTTCAAGAAACTCTTCCATGTGAAGGTCCTGCAAAGTTAAACAACTAAATCAGAAAGTTCAAGAAGGGCCAACATGTCAGGCATCCACATGTAAGTTATCATTTCTGTACACAGTGACAGCTCTTAGTTAAGAACGGTAAACCCACTGAGGAACTACTGGGTACAAAACTAAAGCTTTGTCTGTGTGATGCAATCCAGTCCTCATTTTTAAATTTATATATTCTGAAAGCAAAAGGATCTAACTCATCTTCCAAGGCATAAATCAGAGTAGGTAAATGGTTTTATACCTCTTACCAAAGTAATTGTCAATATCCTCAAAAGAACAACAAACCTGCAAAACTCAACCATCGGTAATTGTGTCCTTCCATCCAGATCAAAAGCCTCCATTGCCCACCACCTCCCTTGGGGCTTCTTCTATGCCTGTCCCCTTGGAGTACACAGGACACTCATAGCCCACACATCTGATTATCACAGGGATATCTCTTTCAGCCTTCTGATTTAGTGGGCAGATGGACCTAAGAAATCAAGGCAGAGGCCATTCCCCTGTCATGTGTCCCCTGACGCACTTTACCAGCACCTATGACGGCCAAAACACAAATATTTGCCACAAATAAGAAGCATGTCAATATACCTTTTTTATCCACAAGCAGTAAACATACTGCAGGCATGATAATATTAAATATGTGGGGAGGAGGGGCATCTAGTTTGCAAGTATATTACAGTACACTATATCTAGCAGACCATTTCTAAAATCAGCATTTATAGCTGATTTTTCTAGTAGAAGACATTACAGAATATTTTATTGCTTCCCAGATATAATTAGAAACAATTTGTTGAGCAAAAATGTTAAGATCACTTGTAAAATAAGAAAAATATGGAATGGAAAGAAAATGTTAGCTTTGGATTTTACAGTTTTCTGTTGACCAAGACACTTTTCCTCCTCGTGTATGAGTAAATACTTAGGAAAAATTGAGATTATAGCAAATTATCAGTAAAAAAATTGCAAGATTCCAAAGTTTCTCTATAACACAGTTAATTTAGTCAAGGAAAGAAAGATCCTGTTGGGGTAAATCACTACCCAGAGACTCAGCTATGAACTGTTAATTGTTATTACTAGTTGCATTTTATAAGACGTTGTTCATCATCTCTGTCACATACACCCACAATTTATCAAAAACTCTCATCCCAAGCTTCATTTTGAATTTAAAATAATTCTATGGCTCTGACCTTAGAATCAGTTTTTCATAATAATTTAAATAATGAAACAGTTGAGTGCTTTAAGTGGCTTCCATTCTTCATTCTGCCAACAAAAAGAAACTTTGAGAGATGTCTAGACATGTGCACACTGTTTATCAGCCGAGCAAGGATTCCCAAGAGTGGTCAGTGCAGACTAGATTCCTGAAGTGGCAGATGATGAAGGATCACAAATCAAGCCATAAAACATACCATGGTACTACAACATTTCACTGAGTCATAACAACTCATACTAACTGAACTGACCCGATAATATTCTATTTCAAATACTAAAACCAAAATAGAAAGCACAGTATCAGAAGTCACTGTGCTGTAATTCTCTGTTACAACCTACACAGCTATGAGATACATAAATATGATGTGCATTTCCATAATCAAAGAATTCAATTTAAATAGTTTGGAAGACCAGCTGTTAGAAGTCATAGTTTAGTTTCAAATATAAGTTCTGTTTTTCATATTATGCTATTTTACTAGCACCATTTTTTTCTTTTTTTTTTTTTTTACAGACTTCCATTTTCATCCTTAGGTATCTTAAATCCTACTTGCTTCAAAAGTCTACTCAGATTTTTAAATTTATTTTACAAATATCAGCAGGACAATCTTCCAGAAACTCCTCAGCTAACACAGATCTGCTCAAGACTCATCTACAGTAGAAAAAACAAAATCAAGTGCGAATAAAATTCAGTATTATAAAACAGAAAATATGTCCATGCATCTCATGTCAAACAATTCATAGCAGATTACATCAGGGTCTACAGTACATTTGTTTCAGGAAGACTTAATGACTGTATTATCTGCACTGGTGCAGGTTTATCAGTGACTACTTCTGTCATAGTGGTGAAGACAAGCATTAGTGTAATAAGCTGGGATGTTGTACTTGTACTGACACATCTTGTATGACCTCTGCCGCTGCAGTCTCCCTGTTCTCCTTCCGGCCATGAAGCGTCTGAAAAGCTCACCCATCTGAGCTGAGCTGCACCAACCTTCAGATCCACCCACTCATCCCTGCCACCCCCTCCTGCCCATTGTTCTGCTACCCAGATGACTGTGTCATCTGGTCACACAACTGCACGCAATCTAACCGGGAATACCCTGATTTATAACAAAATTTAGTTTTCTTACCCAACAGCACATAACCCAAACAAACAGTTCCTAAGGGCAGAAAGAAGAAAACGATCAAGTGTCCACGCCCAGGTGCTCAGCTGCAGAGCAGACAGAAAAACTGGCCATCTTACATGGGAGAAGACCTGCACTGACCACATGCTGCCTGGGAATTCTGAATGGGGATCTTCCAACAGCCCAAGCAGCACAGGAATTGCTCCACTCCAATTACAGCAGTAAGTAGGAAGATACTAATTTTACCCCAAGAGTTCAAACAAACAAGCCCCCCCAGGATCTTTCTATCATAGCTCTTTACAACTAAACGGTGGTCATGACCTGACCAGGAAGCAAATCAAAGTCACAGCAGCTTTTCACATAACTCAGCTGTTGAAAAGTCACTGCTTCAACATTTTGTCGGTATTAATTTCAAACACAGCAAATAGACACACCCTTAATCATAAAACAAACCTCCTCTTACAGGCACGCTATCAACCAAGCTCCTTCTGAGTCAATTTCCCAAGTATGCAAACTCTGTTTTGCAACCTGTCTCCAGGAGTGGAATTTTTGTTATACTTACAAGAGACAGCATGTAAAATCAATACAGCAAACAGCAATAAAACTTTGTAACTGCAAGAGAGAGGAGGGGACAAGGAGGGAAAAGTTGATATCTTTACATTTCATAGCAAAGCAGAAGATACTTCCTTAAAAGGTTTTAAAGAGATGGTTTCAGACTGGTCTTACATAACTTGTTGCTGCAACATCAATCTTAAAGGAATTTTCTTTTCCTTTCTCTTCTCTTTTTTAATAAAATTGCTTATAATAATACTGCAGAAGTGAGACTATAAGTCTTAAGATTGCAAGACATGTACAAAGTTGGGTGGTGTCAACTCCCTCAGTACTGCAATAGCATCAACAAAGGTATACTTCTTGAAATGGTTTAGTTAACCTGTCAATTAATAGTCATTTACAATAACTTAAAAAATTTCGCTAAAAATAAACTCTATTTTATATTCCTTCTTCCCAGTATAAAAACTGTAACTGATCAGGCCAAAATCAGAAATCTGAACTGACATAATGAAAAACTTCAAGTGGATCTGTAGTGTATAAATATAAGTGCTCTCATATAAGTAATTTTTCTCAGCTATACCCATCCTACTGGAGCTTTGCCAATTAGTACTTGTGCTAAGGTTTAGTAATATACTACTGAGCAGCAGTTATATTCTACTGGTAAAATAATGCTAACTTGAGTAATTAGCACTGTTATTATCTCCTAATAGCTTTCTAAGATCTCTGTGAACAACATATCAAAACACTTATTTTAGAGGGAATATTAACGTAGAAATTAAAAGGCAAATACAAAGCTCACGTATCGATACATAACATTCAAAAATCAATGTGTCAGCTAAAGAAAGCAGAGCAAATACTTCACCAAGAATTCAAAATGGCAAAAGACAGATAACAGAAGATCCTTCATAGGATGAAGACAAATGCTCTTCTCCAAAGCAATAATTAAACACTTTTAAATTAAATATTAATTTGAGTAACAAAGCAATCTGTAACAACATCAAGTAAAGATAAATGTATGTTGCCAAATTAATACTTAATTTAAATGGATGGTTCTGAGAGACTCTGCTTGTATTTGAAATAGACACTTTGCTTCTATTTGATATGTTGGCACATACATGTCAAGGTAAAACTAAACTAGTATTAAAAGAAGACAATCTGTTAGAGTACGTATTTTTTTCATTTCCTTATTTAAAAAGTTGTAAAGAAAAATTAAAAAATACATATATAAAAATCACTAAAACAAAAAAATACCCAGAGACAGAGCTGTTCCTGCACTTGTTTCACAGAGCAGTAATACTGCTCGTATAGGCTGGAAAAACTTGAGTGCTATAAGAGCAATTAACTTCTTGCTGCTGCCAATTAATACGTGACTGTCACTAGCTTTGTTTCTCCCATACAGAAGGCAGTTACGGGGTAGGAAAGCTGAAAGTACACAATGCCTATCTTTACTTGAAATGTATTTGCCGGTATCTGTTTCAGATAAGCCTTCCATGGTTTTCAGCAGTTTTATCCACCACAGATAGCATTGCTGGCTTCAGTTCTTACCGGCTGTTTAATTGTTTACCTTAATAAAACAAATATGCCATAAAAGTATTACAGTTGAGCAATCCTGAGCGGCATTTCAGTTCACTGTGTATCAGTCACCCTTGGATAGCACAAATTCAAAGCCATGACTTCCAACTCCTCCTCCATGACTTTTCATTGGTCTATATTACAAGACTTGCATAGGTAGCAGATGAAGTGTTTTCAAAAGCAATTAAACTAGTTTATTGCTGGAAAAGGACTAATCTGACCGCTGTGTCATATTCTTTCCCCTTCACCTAAAGCTGTATTCTGTGGCACAAAGTCTAACTTTGATATAATATACTGTATCAGAAAACTGAACAGACTCCAAGTTCTCTAGGACAGTGCTATATTAAAATAATAGGTTACTTAGAGTTGGAATGAGATGGAGGCCAAGGCAAACTTTAACCAGGTAATTAACCTGGAGACTTTGCAGGATTTCTTGCTGGCTGCAACTCAAGCACTGCAACTCAAGCAGCAGGGGATTAATATTTAATTCATGCCCAACAGGTTACTGCCTGGACTTGTACTGCACTGGCCTCAGCCAAGACAATCACTGCAAATACATCACACAAAGTGGCCTAATTTTAGTGAATGGTTTAGTCATTTTAAAGCATATTTTTGTAATTGCAAGGGGAAAAGAAAAAAAAGACAGTAGTGTTCTAGATACAAGAATCAATCTAATTCCTTCTTCCCGATGAATCACACATCCAGTGTTACAGGCATGGGCACACTTGGCATCATTTACTGGCGTCTTCAACTGAACTTTCTGTATTATCTCTTTCTCCCCTAAGCTCACCCTTTTTTGAACCTGCAATCGACTATTTTCACTCTCCCTAGAAAGTCTACTGCATTGCAAAAATTTTCAATGATAAATTACAACAGCTTCTGCTGTTTGGGGTTTTCTTGGTTCTATTAGAGGACAAAATATAACAAAATTTTACAACTATATATGAAAAATTCAAGTAAAGAATAGTACAAATTGATTTTACTTAGAACAAATATTTCCCGTAGGTCCTTCCACTTGTAGTTTTCCTCAACATCAGCTCACAAAGCCCAGCTAGTTCCACAAAGATATCCAAGAGTTTTTTAACAAAGTATGTTCAAGACGCTATTGCTACATTCATTTCAGTCAGGATCACAGAAATAACAATATCTATCAAACAGGTATTTTTCTGATTTGCAAATTTAAGAGGTAAAGAAAGTAAAAGAAACAAAAGGCTATGCAGGTGCAACAAGAGATACAATAATCAGACACCTTTTCAATATTTTCCTTGTTTTTCAGGACTATACATAACCTGTTGCATTCTTTTTCAGGATGTCAGTGTGATACCATATCTATTTTTTCAATTAAAAAAGAAAAGAAAGAAGTAAGAGGCAAAGCCAAAATTTATTCTTGCCCATGAACGTTATTGGGAAGTGTACACAAACTTTCCTAACCACCCACACTGTGCTATAAAAATGTCTCAAGTTCTTTAAAGCACAGAGAGCATCCAGCTGCCCTCTGCTTACACTGGATGTTCTTTTTTGTTTCAGTTTAGTCTCTTTCAAACATTTCCCAACAAACTTTCAAAGCCAAACTCTTCTCCAACTTCAAGTGCTAGCAACAAACTTCTACAAATCAGATTTTCTGAGACAATTAACTTGCACTTCCATCATACAATTGTAAATTTTTAGCACATTTGAAAGAGACACTACAGAACAGCATTGATATGATGGATATTTACTACACCAACAATAACATCCAATTAGTTGTTTTCCTGAACGGATTGACATGATCAACTCCTGCTACGCTACATTCATTTCAGTCAAACATACTACATTGCATTATATCTAACACTAGCTTAAACAAAAGATATTCTTTTGTGAGTTTTGAAGGAAACAAAGCTCTGCCAGTACAGTTTGATATCACAAGGTGAACACAGAACAACTGGGAGGGTCAAAAATAAATCACTTTTACTTAAGAAAGTGCTTGTGATACTCATCTACTTCTTCCAAACTTGTCCATCATTTTGATGGATAACAATATGCTCAGAAATGTGGATTTTTTTTTTATATTGAAATTTATCCATATAGATACATAAATAGATATTTTTACAGATACCTTGATCAGATATTCCTATTCAACAAGGTTAATAAACCTCATTATCAAGACACAAAACAAAAAACCCAACCAACTCAAAAAGCAATGACTTGTTGCCAGTCCTGAGTGGTGTACTTCTTTGACTTTGCCTGCAGAATCTACCTCATGTGGAAATTATAGGCTATGGGGAATAGAAAATAAACCTACTCACTTGACAATCTCATGCAGCATGTCAAGAAAAAAAGTAGGTGCAGGTCCTCATTAAAGCCCTTTAGACTGAAGAGATCACACTTAATTGAGCTGGAGACTCTTCAGGACAGTTCTCTAGGTAGAAAACCCTAACAGATGCACTTTCATGGACACTCAGTTATTGTCTGTTTTGCCAGTTGTTGCATTCTTAGTTCAGCCTAAGTGCAACCCACAATTTCGTGTTTGTGTGGGAAAGGAAATTTTTTTTGCTGTCTTGTTGTGAGGCTTAAAACTTGGTAACTGAGGAACTTATTGAGCTTTCTTTACAAGGTTACAAGCAACCATTTCAGTAACTTCGAATTTACTGAAGAGAACAGCTACTACATCCTGCCTTTGCATGTGTGATTTGAAACATCGTGACACTTGTTCCATTGCAATCTTTTTTCTTGGATGGTCTCAGGTCCTCGTTGCTCACATGTAATAGGCAGCATTCTATTTCACCTCTGCATACAGAAGCGCATCCTATTTCCAGGCAGAGCTGTACAATAAAGGGAATACCTTTTTCAAGAATATTGCAGGCAATAGCACTGCTAACTCCAACAGAAGTGTGTAGTAGAAGATGGCAACTTTACATTCCCGTTAAGGAGTTAGATCAGTCCCGGTCCTTCACATTCCCCTTTATTGCTGTGACAGTTGCTACCAGGCACATAGAAACTAGGAGCTTGTACTGTACTTGCACAAGGGCACACACCCTTCCCCATCTGCTGGCTTGCAAAATCTGAGGAGCTAAATGAAGATTGTGCTCCCCGTTGCTCATTTTGAGTGAACATTTTATGGGAAAGGATACATGAATTTTCCACTTCATAAATAAATTTAAAACTATATGTCAAAGATGATGATTATTTCCTATCTAAAGAACACAGTGCCTTTTCAGGCTAGGTCTGTAAGAGAAGAAGCCAGCAGCTGCTGAGCTCAGATAGGAAAACTGCAACAGACAGATTGGTAGAAAGGGTTTTGACAAAGCAGGCAAGCGAGTAACAAAAGTAAGGTTTTGGGAAGATAAATCACAGGGGATGGAGGAAGAAGGTAGAAAAGCAGATACATGAAAATTGGTCTGTCAATGGCCCCTCAGGAATGAGAGCAAAAGTACCTCGATAACATAAGCAAAACCAAATTCATAGGGTATTTGTATAGCGCAGGCCAAGAAATTGATTTTTGTTACAGTATTTTCCAAGAAACCGAGAAGGAGGCAAAGAGGAGGTCACAGCCTTGCCACACACAGCTAGAAAAAAACAGATGGGCCAAGCAGAGCTTAAGATGGAAAAGCAACTGTATCCATTGAACAGAGGAAGGTATATCCAATACTGCTAAAGTGATATTACCTGTAGGAAGCACCAACTTACATATCCTGAACTATGTTAAAAGAAACTCCACTGCATAGCATATATTGTACCAACATACACTGGAAGATCATCAGAACACTAGAGTTTTAGTTTTAGAGTATTAAAAGAATTAAAACATATCGAGATGAAGTTTTAAGTATTACTTCTTTAAAGCTAACACTCCGTTGATAAGGTTTCCACTTAAAAGCCCAAGGAAAACATGATTACATAAAATTAAAATGGAGTTCAATTATGTTTTCAGTTATTCACCCCGCTCTTGTGCAACCACTTTGCAACACAACGGTTCAGAACTTCCCCGGGCTTCGAGAGAAGAGCTTTCTGAGCACGTAAGTACAAACCACGAACACCCCCGAGCCTCCAGGAGATGTGCCCTGACAGAGCCCACCGCCGTGCCCGAGCCCCCCGAGGGGCGCACCGGCCGTAGCCCCGCGCCGACCCCCGGACCGGGCTCCTGGGGCTGCCTATGCGGGGCTGACCCCAACCCGAAGCCGTCCCGGGGCGCTGCGTTGTTGTGCAAGAGCCCCGGGCGAGCCCGGGCTGCAGCAGCGGGACCCCGCGGTAACTCACCCGAGTGCGGAGTGGGAGCGCCCGGGCCCGCGGGGGCAGCGACGCGCGGCTGCGCCCAGCCCGGGCAGCCCCTCCGGCGCCGCCCCGGCCGCTCCCTGGGGGGCGGCTCCAGCCCCCGTCGCCCTCCCGACCCCTGCGCTCCCGCGGCTGCGGCGGCCCCGCCTGACCCCGGCCCGGCCCGGCCCGGCGCGCGGCCCCGCCCCTACCGTGACTCAGCACGGCCGCGGGGGCGGGGCGGCCGCACGTGCTCCGCCGGGCGCGTGATGCGGCCCCGCCCCCGCCCGGCACCGGCGGGGCTGGGGCGCCCCCGGCACCCCCGGGCCGCGCTCACCTGTGCGGCGGGCGGCGGCTCGATCTCCATGGCGCGGGGCCGCGAAGCACGGCGAGGCCGGCACGGCGCGGCGGCGGCTGGCCCGGCACCGCCCGCCGCTTCGCTCCGGCGCCGTTTGGGGACGGGGCCGCGCCGGACCGGCGGCCGCCCCCGCGCTCCGCCCCGGCCCGGCCGCGCAGCCACTCAGCGCCCGCGGGGCCCGCGGAGGCGGCGGCTTTCCCGGCAGCGGCGGCGGTGGCGTCGGGAACTTCGTCCGCGCTCAGCCCCGCCGGCCGAGCCCCGGTGCCCCGGCCCGCGGGCAGCCCTGCTCGGGGTGTCTGTCCCCGGTGGGAGCGGGAGCCCCGTGCTCGGTGCGAGCTCGGCGCTGGAGCAGGACGGCCGGGACGGCAGGACCCGGAGGGACAGCGGATCCCCGGGATCAGCCCCGCGTGCGCTGGGCCGGGGAACCCTAGCGAGACACCGACCGTCCAAACCAGAAACCATGGGGTCTGGGGCTCGGCACACACGAGTATGTTCGGAATTGGTAGCCCCGAGCGAGGTCCCACTCAAAGCGGCAGTGTCACTGGTCCTGATAACATTTTGTCAACCTTTTGGCTTTTCGAGCTATTTAATATACAGCACATCACATCCACCAACACGTCCTACTCCTCAGGTGTAACAGGCAGCATGTGCCAGAACACGCCTAAAAGTAGGGGGGAAGGCTTTAGATCGGACAGGCCAAGATCCCTACCCCAGTGTCAGTTGCCAAATAACTGGAGTGTCTTATCTTAGAGCACCTGTTGGTATTTAATAAATGACATTATTCAGAGAGCTAGCTGGATTCTTCTTGAAAATATAAGCAGCAAATAGTTAATTAATTCAGTGCACAGAATATAGCTTTGAAAAGGGTCTGCCATTGTGTATTCATCCTGGCTGACAGTATATGTCAGTATATACCTTTCAGATGATCCTTTGGTCACTTCTTGAGCCCATTTTTGGGGCTACTTTCAAAGATCTAATAAAGCCAAATAGAGTGGAATTAGGACACTTACTGCCCCTGATAGATCTACTTTTTCAGGTGCTTTGCAGGTTTCTAACGCTGGTGCACTGGACCTGCTTTGGGTATGCACAACAACACAGCTGTTGGTGCACCATGCAATTTAAACACAGCTGCAGTGAAAATCTCATTTTCAGTTTTGCCCTTCAAAGTACAAAAGTGTGACTTTATAACTTAAAAAAATAGCACAAGTGTATCAATTTGACAAATCTCTAATAATTACATTCTTTGCACCTTCATGTTGGAGGTGGATGTCTACCCAAAGATTTATATGACATTGATATATCCCTTGGAAGGAAAAAGAAATTTAAGATTTCTTATATGCATATATGATAACTGTACTAGATATAGTGGGAGCACTGGCCTTCCAGAGAGCCACTAAACATATTACAGAGGTCTAAGCAGGAGATGTGCTGAATGAGGTAGGTATATTGAAGTAGCTGTAGGTATATTGTAGTAGATGCTGTGGCTTTGATTCCATGGAGGTAGAATGCATGGCGACAATGAATCATTTGCAATGGAGAACAAGCAGGAAAATTTAAAGTATCTTCCCGCGTATTATCTTTGTAGTACCACTTTATTCTGTGGTCTAAAAGTGAACTCCAACTGAATCCAACTGAAAGGACTCTTGTTGGAGATTCTGGAGAAATCGAAGCGGGCTGTCACAAGTTAAAAAACCTTTTTCTGCCAGCTCCTTGCAAAAAATGTTTTTATTAAGTACCAGTATTTGACTTTTTTCAGTCTTATAAAAGAAACAGGAAGCAGACCACATTAGCACAAAATGAGTAATACACAATGTCAGTCCCTGAAAAATTGTCCTGAAGCTGTGAAAGTGTCTTTTCTACATGCTTTACTTAATAAAAAGCAAAATAAAAGCAAGCATGAATCTTAAGTGTTAGGTTGTATCGTAGTGCAGAAATCATGTGCAAAGCCAAGTAGTTTCCTTGGAGCCTGGAGTGCAAAAAAAAAAAAAAAAAAAAAAAAAGGCAAGGACACTTCCTGGTCAGGCCAGATAAAAGAATATTGGCTATATATTTCATTTGTGTTCCTTGCCTAATTTCTTTTTTCCTTTCCTTATCTTCACCCCTTATGCTCAAGCAGACCAGCACTTTATTTTTAATGAGAAGGCAGTCATCCAAAAATCAGCTTAATAAAAATGCTGCATCTCATTATTCCTGCCATACACCACTGAGGAACAAGGTGTATTGTGTTGAGAGCTTTCTGAAACAAAGTACCCACAACACTTGTGCAATATTGTTATTTTGTTTCATTAGACAATCTGAAATACCTGAAAGCATAGGTTTGTTTGCTACTTGCCCTTTATAGATTTTTGTGTAGTAAAGTTTTGAAGAAAACGTTTTGAAGAAAAAGTTTGAAGAGAACATCTTTCTAATCCTGGAGATTATTTGGGTTATAGTAACATCTCCATATTGCATACATAGAGGAATATGGCCCCACAGGTAATGCTTTAGTCTCTGCTTGTAAATATAAACTTTTGACCAAGCAAGAAAAATAAAAAATGCATTTTGATTTGGTGTATTCCTGTTGGTATACATTCATTTACCTTATAAAACATACATACCTAGTCTATATGTATTGACAGTCATTATTGCAATATTACAGCTTATATGCAAATGAGATTGATATAATTTTCAGGAAATTCAAAGTAGATTAAATAGTATATTTAAGAACAATCCATGGTGGTACTTTATAAAGAGTGTAGAGAACTTTTTATTCCTGCTTTAGACTTTTGGTCAATTGTAATATTTAGAAAAGTATTTATTTTATCATCAGAATTTATTCCGATATATTTTCCTATTCTTTTTAAAGTAATGTATGTGCTTAGCATTTTATTTTATATTGGGATAACTATGAAACTTCATAGTGCCACCTACTGCTGAAAATAAACCTTTTTAAAACATTGCTAGTCTGTGTACCTTCAAATAAAAGGGCAACGGAAGAAAATATTTGTTGGAATAACAACTTTCCAACTTCTGAAAAATGTCAGTAACAAGTCCTGACTTGCCAAGTTAATTTCAGTCACTGAATTTCTGAACTTTCAACCAGTGACTCCAATGAGAAGTGACTCTGAGGATCTGAGATTTTAACTAAAGTTTCTTTGATGTTACATTTTTAATAAGGAATTTAATTTTAAAAATTTATCCCTGAGATGTCACTAGAAAAACACTGGTGAAAAGAATTAGTGAAACAAAATTTATGTTTCCCTCGGTGGTAAGGCGACATCCTCTGTTTTACAGAGAGCTCTGCAGGAGATGTAGACCAAGCACCTCAGAATCTGCATCACATGTGACACAAGCTCTGTTCTCTTCTTACATCTCAGACTCTTAAGATAGGCCATAGATCCTTGCTTAGTTGTTGGCATAAGGTGGTATGTTCTAATCCATGATGGCAGGAATTCATCTGCTCTAACCCTTACCATCTAAAAGTTAAATGAGGTTAACATACAGTCAAAAGTACAGTAACTGGTTCTTTCTTCTCTTTATGGAGAAAACCCTGTCTCTAGCACTAGAGTGCTAGTAACCATATACCCACAACCTTTCCCCGCATCCCAGATGTTAGGTATTGGTTATGATCTCTTTCCCAGGACCCATAGAAATACAAGAAGTGGTAAGACTTTGTACATGAGTATGAACAAGAAGATTATAGATCCTTAATCTTCCTGAGGAAAGTTCAACTTTAAATTTGACTCAGAGGAATCAGGAACGGTTTATCTTCTGCTGCTACTTGTCTCATCCTGTAGAATAAACTGACATTGATATGCTTTGAATGCATGATTGTCGGAGTTTCTGTCTTGTTCTGGCTCAATGACAACCTCAGAAATTAATTTCCTTTCAAGTCAAAAAGTTCTTGAGAACAATGCATTAAGACAGATAAAAGAGAACACAGGGATGTTTTCTCTATTGCTGAGCAGTGCTTGCACAGTGTCACGGCCTTCTCTGTTTCTCAGGCTGCCCTGACAGGGAGCTGGCTGGGGGTGCACACGGACTTGGGAGGGAACACACCTGGACAGTTGACCCCAACTGACTACAGGGATATTCAAGATCATACGATGTTGTGCTCAACATAGAGAGCTGGAAGAAGAAGAAGAAGGAAGGGAGGACATTTGGAGTGTTTCTATTCCCAAGTCACCATTACATGCAATGAAACATGGCTTTCCTGGAGATGGTGTAATGGCTACCTGCCAATGGGAAGCAGTGAATGAATTCTTTGTTCTGCTTTGTTTGTGTGCACAGCTTTTGCTTTCCCTATTAAAATGTCTTTATCTCAACCCATAAATTTTCTCACTTTTACCCTTCTAATCATCTCCCCCATCCCAATGGGGGTAAGTGGACGTGTGGCTGTGTGGGGCTGAGCTGTCTACCAGGGTTAAACAGTGACAGTCCTTTTTGGGACCCAACTTGGGGTTTAAAAGGTTTTAGGTAACAACAGGTTTGGTTGGAGTTTGTTAGACTGAATTTATATCTGTTAGTGCTATTTAGCTATTAATTTGCAGGGTGCTGTGCTTGCCATGGGGCTTGCCCTGCTGTGCGTTAATCTAGTGCTTGTTAGTGCCTTTTTTTTTTTTTTTTTTTTTTGGCTCTTGCTGTTTGCTGCAGGGCTTATCTTCGTACCCAGCTGTACCTGGGAGCATTTTGATAACAGCCGTGGTGATGCGCCCAGGCTGGTTCATGGCCTGGGCATCACTGCTGTTTCTGTGCTGCTGGCTTGGACAGGCTGCAGCTCCAGCGTCAGTTTGAATTGAAGGGATTTGAATTTGAAGTGGATAAGTGCAGGAGCAGGACAACCTGAAGTATTGATGGCTGTGGATAAGACCATATTAGAGCAGATGTGTCTGTGGCCATGGATATGTCTATCCTGCAGCAGGGTGTACCCTGAGGTGATTGTGAACTGGGGATAAGGACACACTGGAGAAGAAACACCTTGAAGCATCTGAGGCCATGGGTAAGTCCACAACACAGCTGGTACAACCCCTGAAAAGACTGTGGTCCATGAATGAGTCCACGCTGGAGCAAATCCACCCCTAAGGGACTGGTGTCTATGGATAAGTCCACACTGGAGCAGAGGCAAGGGTAGGAGTATATTGAAGTATGGTGCATGTGCAGCAGTGACCCAACCTGAGCTGGCTTTGGTGCCCAGTAACTCCACACAACACACCACCTCTCCTGTCCTGAGTGACCACCAGAACAGCTGGAGTCCAATGTCTTGGACTAATGAACTCATTTAATGAACATTTTATGGACGTTTTACAGGGATGGTCCACAGACTAAGGAAATAATATCTGTGTCTACATCAAAGGATGAGAAAGGTGAAGGTGCTTAATGAGGATCTGTTGGATAGAGTGGGATCTGAGCATGATGTAAATGGTATGGAGTAAGGTGTGGAGATTGTACTGGCTTTTGGCTGGGATAGTAGCATGTAGGGTGCTGTGCTTTGGATTTGTGATGAAAACAGTGTTGATAAAACACTAATGCTTGTGCTTCCCGTGTGATAACAGGGAATGCTTGCATAGTGACAGAGGAGGAAGGATAAGCACTCTCACACTTGGATAAATATTTTGCTCATATGTGCATGAGTTAGAAGTTAATGAATTGCAAGTTATGAATTAGGGAACTTGTGGGTTAGAAACCTCATGACTGAAGTGATGAATTAGTGAATTCATGTACTAGACTAGCCTGTACAAAGGGGACTGAGCCCTTCTTCATCATGTTTGCTCTCTTTCCTAATGAGCTTATAAAATAAAGTTGAATTTGTAAAGTACATTGTCCTGTGACTTTGAAAGATTCAAACAGACCATGGCAGAGTGAGTAGTCTGTGGCCCTTCTCTCTCTTACCTTCTAAATATTTAAAACCAAAAGCAAACGGGCAGTGACTAGGGACGCTCTTCTGAAAGGAATAGGCTAAGTTCTTCACAACACTTTAGTTCTGTGTTGCTTGTCTACCCCACATTCTTGTTTTCCTTTAATGACCTTGCCAAAGACCTCTACTGCCTACTCCTTTTTTGAGAGCAGTTATAATCCACCCAGTCCTTCCCTCTTGATTCACTCACCATGGACTATGGACTTCTAGTGTTAATGTGTGTCAGCCTAAATAATTAAAAGCAATGCACACTGTATACCAGAAAACTAGAAAGGTTGAAAATGTGGTTCTTCCATCACAGAGAAAAGATAGAAACTCAAATTACAGTCATCAAGAAAATGAATAAGCTCTTTGGTGATACCATGTGCAACAAAATAGCATCATAAAAATGAAATTATTTAAAGTAGCATTCAAATCACACAGTCATCATTGATTTAGTTTCCAATTATACAGAGGTAATTGTATTAACAAACTGCCTAATTCAGTTTGGTGGGAAAACAATTGAAAGTTCTAATGTCCTGGCATCTGCCAATAATAAATGATATGAGCTGTGCTTCTAACCCAACTAGAATCCTAAACCATGGTTCACTTAGGGCATACTGCAATATCTGTATATCTGATGGAAGATACTTCTATGACCTTCTGGAGCCAAGACAATTCTGGAATAAGTCTAGAATAGAGTAACTAGAATAAAATAAGTTAAAGTAGATGAAAGAGCTTGTTCCAGAATTAATGACCCTGTATATATAACTACTTACTTAAATTACAAGTTAAATTGTGTGAATAGAAATGTTTGCAGCCTGCATTACATTGGATATATTGGGAAGAGGTTTAAAAGACTTAGTTTTGTGATTCTGCTGAAGCCAGACTAATTATAAATAAACATACTACAAAGAGTCTAAAGTGCATCATGTGCTTTAGAATCACAGAAGCAACCAGGCTGGAAAAGACCTCTGAGATCATCGAGTCCCACCTTTGACCCAACACCACCTTGTTTACTAGACCATGGCACGAAGTGCCACATCCAGTCTCTTCTTAAACACCTCCAGGGATGGTAATTTCACCACCTCCCTGGGCAGCCCATTCCAATGCCCAATAACTGTCTTTGTAAAGAACTTCTTCCTAATGTCTAACCTAAACCTCCCCTGGCAGAATACCATGTTTGATACGCTGTTGAACTCCCCACCATCCTCTAAGTGTTGGAATAAGCTGACACAGCTCCTGCCTGTCTTTCCCTTTAAATTCTTAAGCATTTGCAGGAGCTCTGACAACCTAGATATTTCTCAGATGCACACTATAATTTGTTCATGGATTTTCCATACCCAAAAAAATCCAGAAAATGTGAAAGCGAGAATAATACCGAGGTCTCTTTGACTTCCATTTCAATATCTGTCCTATCAAAGTGTTTTAGCAGTATCTATACAAATAGAACATATAGCTGAAATTGGGTTTAAGCTATGGTCCATTCATAATCTCTTCTAGGAAATACCTTCCTTATCTTCTAACTCCTCATTCTTTATGTCCTCTGCTGTAACAAAAGTGTTTGCTAAACAGGGGACCCCACGTTATTTACTCTTTTGATTTTCAAGGAGAATGGGACAAGATGGCTGCTTTACTGCCCCTTATTTTTTCTTGCCTTCATTCTTTTTTGACATTTTCATTCTGGTAGTCCCATGACATGAGAATATAATATGTTGTTTACTCCTTCAGCCTCTTGTCATGCCCCATATATTTTGCTAATGCAGCAGGCAGTTTGTCCTTACCATGTTTAAAATCCAAGCAACCTGCTGTGTCTATTCACGCAGTTCTGCACGAGTTCACACACGTGGGATGCTCTGCGTCTCCTCCGCAGGGCTGTGATGCAGGCAGCCTGTTAGCTCTGTCCTGATCTGTCTGGAGGGTGCCAGCTTCAGGGGTGCTCAGGGTTGTGAGGATGAGATCAGGCAAGAGGGCAGACACCCATGTTATGTCAGAATGCTTGTGCAGCCTCACTGCTGGCCAGGCAGCAGAGCCAGCACTTCGCCAAGTTTACAGCCTGGCTTCCAATGTCAACATGTCCTCTATGCCTCAGTATGAAGGCGAGACTCAGCAATGCAGAAACCCTGAAGTCCTGATGTTTCTGTTGGTATTTTGCCTGTTGTGTTTTTGTGTTGGTTTGGTTTTGTTTTGTTTTGGTTTTTCCCCCATCTTGCATCTCTTTCTCCTCTTCTAAATATGTCATTATGTACATGGTGTTGCCACCCATGAGCCTCATTCCTTGTCTCATCCCCACTGGTGTGAGATAGTGAGAGGGTAACACATAGGCTTAGGGAACAATGACTGTATTTGAATAGGAAGCAATATCAAACAGTCGCTGTGATCCTTAGCACTGCTCTGGACTGTGTGCTTACTTTTTATCTAATTATATGGTAGAAACAAACCTCTGTGAGTTTCTGAGAAAACAAAACATAAGCTGGATTCTCAGAATATAAATGCAACTATCATTTTCATGCACTCTTTTGGGACCTGCTCAGCAGAAGCAGCAGCTAACAAAGCAGTGTTGGTATCTCTGGCAGCCCATGACCTGATAATCCTTTTTTTCTACTTTTTATTTTTAAGTACCTTGCTCTAGAAGAAGTCATATATTATGGGTTCCCCTTATTCACCCTTAAAGTTTTGGGCAAGTTAAACATATATACATATTTCCAAATAAATCTGGTCTCCAGTCAATGATTGCTTTTCTGGCTTTTTTTCAGAACTCTTTCTTATTTATCTTTTGTCTTTTTGACAGTGTTGTGGATAGAACTGAATATTTTAGGCCAAAATGAAAAAGAAAATTACTTAATCTGATGCTGTTACAGCTTATGTGGAGTCCAAAATGGCATTGCTCTTTTGCTCCTATGTAAACTAGCATGTAGTTGCCAGGGAGGAGAAGAACATCACTGTCTTTTCCAGTTCATACTTTTCAGGCTATTTCTTCCATTGAAGTATTATTTGGATTATTTGTTCACTATTTATCAATTTTCCTTGTTCTAGATCAAAACCACTACTTTTGAGTGCAACATTTCTTTACACCCCATCTACAATTCTTTTTTCATTGGTATTTGCAGCTTTTTTAGATGTATAATTGTAAACGTCAGCAGCATTTTGAAGTTTACTTTATTATCCTGATGAAAATAATTTTAAAAAAAATAATCAACCCTCACAACCATATCTATCACACCCCAAACATCTCCTCACAGTTCAGTAAGTTCAATATATCATATGTCTTTGCAACATTGAATTGAGGGTCCCTGTATATACCGGGGTTTCCAGCACACTGTAAGCGGTGTTTGAGAAGCCTGTATGGTAGCTGGAGCAGCAGCTCGGTAGCTGGCAGAATGAGGCAGCTGGGCTGTAAGCAGCCTGAGAGAGCTTCCCAGAGAAATGGCTTGCTGTTGGCAGGCTGTCAGTAGTAGCAGCAGCAGGACATAAGGAAGCAGGAGACACAACAGAACTGCATTTGTGATTGGCGGAAGACTGGTGTCAAATGGTCCCAACACGACCCACCCCAACAAATCCCAATCCTCATTTGAGATTCAACTTTAGGGCTGGTAACGTTGCCACTGTTAAGAGGTAATTGTGCTTAAGGGAGTCGCCCTGTTTGTTCCTAGAAAGCCATAAAACAGTGGCATTACATCTGCAGACCCTGTTTTACATGAGGGCAGCCTGGTAACCAGAGCCTGCAAAGCATCCTGCCTCCAACACCTACAGCACCGGGCATGGAGCTGGGCAGTCACTGCCTGCTGTCAGGGAACAGGTGTCCATAGCAACTCACAGCTTTCCCAGCAAAGCCAGCTTGAATTGATTTTTCAAGTTAAATCTTTACAAAATATGACTTGAAACCTTTAAAAAAATACACTACATCTGCTGTCTTCTCTTCAGCCATTCCTTTTATAAGTCTGTCTGAACAAATCACTCAAGTTTACACAGTAAGATTTTTTTAATTAGACCTCAGTGTTTGTTGATTGTAGCCCTAGAACCTTCCAGATGTTGAGCAATCACTGTGCAATGTTTCTAGTACTACTCACTAGGAACAGAAATTATGCTTAAGAGAGACTGCGGCCAAGAACCACTCCTTTTTCTTGTGAAAATTTGGTTAATAGATGTTTCTCAGTTTCCCACATCTATTGTGATGATAATTTCTGTTGTAATTGAAGTGTATCACACGTGCTCTAGAAACTATAGCAGAATGCAGCTGCTATACCAGTGCAGTAAACGTAAATGGTTGCCTGTATTCCTTTGCAGTTTCTTAATCAATTGATTAAGAATCTGATTTTCAATCAAGCTCTCTGTTTTCAAGGTCACAAAAGTTTTTTTCCTAGCGTGCAGGGTGTGTTGCATTAGCTCACAGACTGTTTGCAAGTGCAACAAAAGATGGAGGTGTGTTGCTTGATGGAAACAAGTCCACTGAATGTGTATGTTTTGCTTAGGTGAGTTGATAACTCCAGTAGGCCTGGAGTAGCCCCCGTGCTGTAATTTGTGATGTTCAGGACCTCTGCAAGTCTTAATAGGTTGTTATGCAAACTTAACCAAAATGAGAACTTTTCAGAACAAGATTTTTTTTGCGGTTCATATATAACAATTTTTTTCTCTGCTAATACAGACAGTTACTTGGCTGTATTAGTTGGCTAGCTTTGACAAATTAAATTCCTGGGACTCTGCCTGACTTCCTTTCAAAATTTGAAGCTGTTTTTAAGGAGACTCAGTGAGAAAGCACAGCACAGTGAATTTCACTAACTCTGGCTGGCTTGTAATGGAAAGGCCTGTACTTACCCCCAGGCATGAACTTGATTACATTAATAGAAAAAATACAAAATAAATCACATGCTTTAATTCTAAATTACATTGTTTGATGTAATAAGAACTTCCCTACCAGATAAAATCTAAATTAGTTGTCTGCCAATAGTAATTCCCAGATGTCTCTGAAAAAATTGCCCTATTCTTCAACCTCCTTTCACCCCTCTGCAACCATAATGGATAATTATGTAACAGCCTGACTGTAGGGGAAGTTATTTTCTAACCTCAGGCTGGTGGTTGATTTATGCCTTGAACTGTGAACATTTATATCCATTATGAATTTTTATCGGGTACAATCTAATTCCCTGCACAAATGTATGAATATGTATGTATAACCTTTTCCTGAATCCTGCTAAGCGCTTGGCTTCAAAGATGCTACTTGCCAGCACGTTTCACAGGAGTACTAACTTTTGCCAATTTTAAATTTTGTTTTCATTATTACCATCAGTGCTTGCTTGGGGCATGTATCAGTGGTAGTGTAACCACCAATATCCTTTTCCCCTGTAACTCCCTGCTCTGAACAGCTCTGAAGCCCCAGCTGGAGCCTGTGTGCCTCTGCTGGACCACAAGGCAGCAATCTCCAGTCTGCTGACATTTCCTACTCCATCCCCCAATAGTCCAGACCTCACCTTTTACATCATGGGTTGATGACAGGCAGAAGGATGATGCTTGCAGCAAATGAAAAGGTTAAAGTGTCTCTAGGACTACTATCATTCTGCTGCACCATGACTTTCTGAATTTGCAAGGGTCATTACAATTTAATGTCAAGAGAAGAGTTTATTTTGGGGAGAAGAAGTTGTTGTGGACTATGGGAAAGAAATTAATTTTGATTTGTGTGGGGTCAGGTCAAAGAGGTGCTTTTGTGAAACACTGGGGAGGGAGGGCCTAATCCTGGGATGGGCTGTTACAACTACATTCTATTGAAAAAACGGTAGATTATCTTTGATTTGAGGGAAATTGGTTATATGTGGTAAAAGAAGATTGGATTAGGAATGATTCTGAATAGAAAAGCAAGAACTAAGAAGGGGTTTCACTGAATGTCTATATGAGCTGACTACTGCCATAAAATAAATAGTTGGGTTCTGATTAGAGGCAAAAGAAGATGGAACAGACTGTAGGGAAGACCATGAAAAGAAAGAAAAAGTCTTCCTTTCTCATCTCCACCCTGGACATTACTAGTGGTATCTTCATTCACAGAAATTTGAAATGCAGGTAATTTCCAGGATTGCCAAGGGGAAGAGGAAACCTTGCAAGTCAAATATCAAATAAGCACCTGTAATGAAAAGTAGGCAATGAGACAAACTTTGATAGTCCATGTATGAAAAACCTTGAGTTTGTGAATTCTCATAACACACTCTCAGTGAGGAACTATTACACTACTGGAAAAGTTCTTTTTTGATGAACAGGGATATATGCAAAGCCAAAAGAGATATATGGGGTGGTTACAACAGACAGTTGGAAATAATTTCAGAGAACTTTGGTGATCATAGTCAGTATAGGGCATCTGTGGATTGAGCCATACAGCTTCAAGTGTGCTGTAAATTCTTTAGCTTGGGAGTAAGTTCTGAGACATGATCTCTTGTTGGTTCACGTAATTATATAATGAACAGTCTGAAGCTTTTATTTGGATTAAAATTTCCCTGGAATTCAAGTTAATTTAGATTTGAGGTCTTGGCTCTGGTCTCTTCCCAGCTTGTACTCAATATAAATTACTGTCCTAGAACCATGACGTGTTCAATTTATCCTCCATTTTAGATGATTGAAAAGTGCATGCATAATTCTGTGCATGCCACACTTTCTATAATCTACTGTGACAAATAGACCAAATGACTGAAACTGCTAGGTAATACACTTTATTTTAGTCACGAACCCACACCCAGCCTTAGTTTAAATACCAGGCATTTGAATTATTTGATTTGAATCAATGCCAAATTCAATCTTATGCAAACTCAGAAAGAGAGAGGGAAAAGAAGTCTTGGTATTAACCCAGTGATTTATGCGTGGGAACATAATGCAATAACAAGCAGCAATTGATCCAATTGTAGTGACAGGAGCGGACCACCATGAAAAATTTGACAACTTTTCATTGGAGCTACTGTGACTGAGGGGTTGGGAACGGGGAGATGTTTTTTCACACAGATAATGACTACAAGAAAAGTAGACTTGGGGACCAGGATTCCCAAAATTCCACCTTCTATCAGAAACACTAGTCAGGGTCTGTATGTCATGCTCCACTGACACCACCACGAGGATCTCCATTATACAGTAATAGAGGATGAAAAATATTCCCATTCTGGAGATAAAAATAGAAAGTACTTATTATCACACCTGTCTGAGAGAAATATATATATTTTCATGATCTAATTCCAAATAACTATGTCAAATTAAGAGCTGTATCCAGAAATTATGAACCCTGATGCTGAGTTTTGATCTCCTGGGTCAGTCTGACTTGCCCATTTAGTGCCATGAGCTTAGGTACAGGGAGGCAATGTCACCTGAACATTCTCCAGGGAGAAAGCAGGACTGCCTGGAATTCTGTCAGCATTAGGTATGCCACAGGGATAATGATTTCTAGGATTATTTTATATTCTGAAATATTACTATTTTTCCTAGGGCTATTTTTACTCTGTAGCAAGGCCATATTTGCATAACAAATAGCAGAAAGACAGACAAGACAACTTTTCAGCTACACTTACTATTCCAACATTCAACTCAACCCAGCAAAAGAAACTGCAGTTCTCTGTGCCCACTGGTACCCAGGGAGGCTCTGAATGAACTTTCTCAGAAGTTACACACAGAAAGGTCCAACTTCTTGTAGCTCTTTAAGCAATTTTCTCCTCAGCCACAGACCTATCCTCTACTTTGATGCCTCTCAGTGGATGCTTTTTTTTTCTGAATTGTCACACCAAACAGTTGTCCGCTTTGTTGGTTTTTTCCCAGAAAAGCACCTGTTCTATTTCAGATACTGTTCAGCCTGTTCCACGTCAGTGGTCTGTACTACCCCTCCGAGAGCCCTCAGCTCGTCACATATTTCAGGTTGCCAGCTCTCTTATGTGCTTTTCCCCAGCAGCCAATTTTGTGCGGAAGCTCTTACAACTGAGCCAACTTCCATTCCTTCATAAAGGGAGACCCTCTTGTTATTGCAATTGAAGAGTTCCATAAGAGGCTTTTAATGTCCCCAGAGTGTTGTTGTGTACAATAAAATCTTGAATTAAGCTTTACCTAACACTTGTTCATGCAATACTCATTTATTGGCAAATTGCATTTGTTTCTGCTGTTGATAAATACTTTTAGGTTTATTTCTAATAGCAAAATTACATGACCAGATTAATATAGGCCTGAATAAAATGTTATGTGCTCAGTTTGAATAGCAAGAGCATTCAAACTGAATTCTGAATCACTAGAAAGTAGACTGCCATCTTGTGTTCTGAAGTTCTAGATAATATAAAAATGCACACTCTACATACAGCTTTTCACAAAATAGGAGTTGGCTATATGAGTGGAATCTGCAAGGTTATCAAAAGATGTTTACTGTCATTTTATTTTCTTTCTTATAAAATTTAAAATAGTCCTTAAAATAGCAAGTTTGACTGGTAACTCTGAATTCATCTGTTCTAAGAATCTATTCCTTTTAGTTAGTGATTTATGGGTAACAAGCCATTATCTTGTTTTTTTTTCTCCCCAGTAATAAGGCCCAATATGGACTCCAAGGTATAGCTCCATTGCAAGGCAGCCTCTGAGCTGGTGTGGAGTTGCCAGATGAGTTGTTTGCCAAATGCTTCTCCTCTGCAAAAAGGGGGTATGATAGAAAAGGGTGAGGACTTGTTTTTTAGCTGGAATCTTTCCCTTTGGAGCAACTATAGACTGAGCATAACTAGATCATTGCTGAGGCTGTTCCAGTACACACCAGAGAATTGGTGACTTGGTTGCAAGATGACCTAAAATGACATTTACTTGCAAAATGAATAAAGTGAATCTAAGATACCTGGTCAGCAGTGTTTATTCAAAGTTGGATTAAAAAAAACCCCAAACAATAACTGATCTTGGTGGATGAAATAAGTACTGCATGTTTTTCCTCTGAAAATGATCATTCCTTCTCAACATGATAATCAAAGAAGTATTTTTGTACCTACATACTTCCAACTGCTTTCACTGTATAACAGTATTTAGCTCTGCCTTTTTATTATGTTTTTATTAATTTTAGCTTCTTTCTCTGATTGTTTAATATTGCAATGTGTAGGAGCACTCTCAAACAGAGTTAGGAACAACGGCTCTATAAAACCCCAAAGGATTTATTCCATGCAGCTGTTGTTGCCTGAAACAAGCATAAGCAAGATAGCGAAAAGGGTGCCAAAACTCAAATACTAAGCTTAGAGACACCTGGGGCAGGGCAGGAAATAGTAAAAGCATATCAAGGTAACAGATGCCAAGTTAGAATGGCAGAGAACGTTAGCAGGGGAGAGAAGCACACTTGGCCTTACTCTTTCAGAAGTTTCCCTCAGGTTAGTTGCTTTCCATGCCAGAAACTTTTCTTTCCACCTGTTTGGCATTTGTTAGCCCACTTGCACACACTTTTGTACATGAACTTATAGTATTATTTGCCATCTCTGAAAGGCAAACACTTTTGGCACCCATTATTGTCTGGTGCAGGCAGGCCTTCTGTCTCCCAAGGTTATTTTTTAATGCCTTACATGCATAATATACCATGACACAGAGTTTAAGCAACCTCCCTTTCTTGTGAAATGAGCAGTTAGAATGATTTGAAAGGGCCTTTGCTTCTGTAACAATACTTGTATAATACTTTACTGCTTTTTAAACTTGTCTTCAAAAAGTAACGTGTGTATTGCCGTCTGGTTGCATAACCTCCTGTTCAGTAACAGGAGAACATTAAAACTGTTTGCACAACACATTGCAGTCAATGTTTAAGTAATGGGAAAAGCTTACTTAAAAAAGGCTTTGTCATTTCAAAATCTGGAATGCTTTGCTAGGATTGTTAATGCTATTTTATTAACTTTATCTGCCCCAAGATTCATGCCAGTTTTTTTAGTTTTCTAGTAGAGAGTGGTACTTTCTTAATTTATATTCTTTCCTGTGTTGTTATCCAAGAGATTTTCAGACAAAAAAAGCTAACTGGCTACATATGAGGAATAATAAAACAGTAACTCAAATCATGATAGAAGTTATGCAAAACAAAGCAGGAAACTGTTTTCTGTAATCTCTGTTCCACTGTAACCTCTGAGGGGTTGTACGTGTACCTCTCTGGCGATTGAATAACACTGGCTGTAATAGTTACAACA
This sequence comes from Myiozetetes cayanensis, assembly GCF_022539395.1. Lineage (NCBI taxonomy): Eukaryota > Metazoa > Chordata > Aves > Passeriformes > Tyrannidae > Myiozetetes > Myiozetetes cayanensis. The sequence goes on along the minus strand of NW_026088185.1, from coordinate 15,725,748 downwards.
AAAACAGAAGAGGAAAAACTACTGCAAACAGAGCAGGTCTGGGACGAGAACTGATGTCTTTTGTGTCCTCAGTTCCTGGAGATGTCAGCTGACAAAGCCTGTGACTGATCAGTCTGAGCCTCTCAAGCACCCCATGCTCCAGCTTTTGAACACCTGCCAAGAGTTGCCATACTGTGTTAGACTGCATAATGTCCTAGCAATGGATGAAAGTTTGTTGTTTCCATCCCCAGTTTGTTTTCCATTAGCTAGTTCATTTGGTCATTGTGGGACCTTTACTGATGCTAGAAGATGCCTGTCCATCAGCCTGCCCATCCTGGGAACTAACTACCTACCATCTACAAGTTAATGGTGGGAGACAAACCACTAGGAATAGTTCTGAGCATGTGAGTTGAACCTATCCCCTCTGGATGAGTTAGAGCATGTTAAGCAGCACCACATGTGAGCTGCTGGGTTAATCCTGAATGTGAACTTTGGAGAAAGTACTAGCTCAAGTTTTGACTTTCATATTCCCATCTAGGGGTGCCCTCTGAGCACCTGAAGTCACAGGCATTAGGCAAAATTGCAACCACTGGGCACGGCTGGGTCCAGCTAAACCAGCAGTGCCCTTGGGAACATCAAAGAACTTTCAGAGAAAGGAAAGCATCAGGGAATAGCAAATAGAGTTCCACTGAAAAAAAATTCCAAGCATTTATTTATGTTTTCTCCTGTAATTCAGCTCAATATTTCTAAGCTTTTCCAGGGATACAAAGCCTACCATTTTTGTTATTGCAGCCTTTGGCACTCTTGATAGAAGTAAACTACCCTATATCCCTGGAGCACAGGCTAAACTTCCCAGAGGCCTTACATGTATTTTACTACTCAAGGATACTTGTCTGAAGAAAAACCACAATGGAGCACAAAACAACAGGCCTTGAATTTAAAGTTTCATAGGTTTATGTTTTATGTTTTAACCAAGCTGCCTTTCCTTTCAAGTGTCCATCTGCAGGGTTATAAATGATACCGAGAAAGCCTCTGCTTAGGTTTATTTTGTGTTAGCAAGAACAGTTGGCCATCTGCTGGGTAAAAGGAAGGCTGTTCTTTGGTGTATTTGGAAGCAAAGGTCACAAACAGCTCATCCCAGTCCTTTGTCAATGACACGTTTCGGCTGTGTCAGATCGGGAAGTGCTTTGTTAATACACCCAGCTTAGTTTACCAGCTCTCCTTAGATCAGAACTCAGTATTGTGCAATTTCAAATGGCTTTCACACAGAGATGCTGTCTGTGTAAGATTTTTGCTGTCCCCAGATGACGTCAGTCAAATGAGATGATGTCACCAGGTTTCAGAGTACAGCTTCAGCCTCTGTGTTCCAGGTCATGAGGCAGGGATGTCTGCACTAGGTGAGGACTCTAGGACCCACCACTGAGCCTGTCTGGCCTGTGCTGTGACTACCTGCAGGGATTTGCAGGGCTGAGGGCACTGCAAAAAGCTTGCTACAGAGGCATTGAATCGAATCAGCTCATCACAGGTCAGCACTCCAGAAGTCTGAGAGATGCTTGAGCAGCTGAGCTGCTGCCTCTGGAGTCTTGCTCCATTACTTAGTACATTTTGAAGAGTCCTGGGAGCACGTACAGGGTAAGATGGGGTGAGATATGAAGGGTTGACAGGGCAAAGAAATAGAAAATTGGAAATCTTTTCTTTTAAATCCAGTCAAAACATAACTGACTGTCGTGGTTTTGCTCACCAGCCCATCCCTGGGGCTGAGGATGGTTTTGTCCAGGTGATTTCCGGACAAAAAAACCAATCAAAAAGTTCAGTGACGCCTTTGCTAATTACATCTTTAAGAAAACGGAAGAGAAGGTGGTTGCGCAGTTGAAATTAGGAACAGCAGCCATGTAGAAGAGTAGCGGGCCCGAGGAGGGCCAAGGCCCCCTCCTCCCCGGCTTGGGCCGGGGGGGGGCAGGTGCAGTACTGAAGCCTCCCTTCTCTCTTGTGAGAGAGTGAAGGGAAAAAAAAAGTTTAAAAGATGAACTGCTTAGACGAGAAACCGCTGCAGAAGAATTCCAGCCATGAGATAACAGAACTTCCAAGGTCAAAGCTGCAGTCGCAGGAGAGAGAGGAAAAGTTCGAAGGGGGGAGAGCTACTTTTTCTCCTTTTCGCTCTCCCTCCCTTCAGCAGGGTAAAGACTGAAAAATAAAACCCTGCCACTTGTGAAAATTTGTTGGGGTGAAGAGACCCCCCATGCGGCTCACAGAGGAGCTTGTGGATGCACCAGAGATTTGTGACTTTAACAGAGAAAGCCTTATGCTGGAGTAAAAGCGGCTCGGATGAGGCAGAGTCCTGTTAAAGACTTTGTGACCCTCGAAAGGATCGATACTTATGTTGGAGCGAGACGGCTCAGATAAGCTTGGGATCTCAGTGAGAGATCCATGCTGCTGCTGTTGAAGATTTATGACCCTGACGGGTATTAGAACCTACGCTGGAACAGAAAACGGTTCAGGTAGGGATGTTGGGATCCATGTGTGGGATCCGTGCTGCTGGTGCTAGAGAGAACCTACGCTGGAGCAGAAAATGGCTCAGGTGGGATATTGGGATCCGAGTAAGGGATCCAGACTAGACCCATGCCGAGAAGTCAATCAAGGACTGTTCTCCCATGGGGAGGGACCTCCATAGGGAAACAGGGGTGAACTCTTAAACCATTATCCCCTGTAACCCTGTGGAAGAAGATCCATAGTAAGCAAGTGTCCCCTTGCAAGCCTATGGAAGGAAACCCTTCAGGACCTGGGTAACCCTCAGCCTTCGGTTTTAACCCAGGAAGGGGGTAGGCCCAGCCCTGGAGGCCAACACAGAATAAGAGAGAGATAAAGAAGTTCCAACTGCGACGAAAGTGCTGCAGAGTTACTAAAGAGAGAGAGAGAGAGCTGGAATTCCAAGAACAGAAAAAGACTGCTTCTCCTCCTTGAACTGATATAAAGGGAGGTGGGGGGAGAAGTATCTTCTGTAAATACATAGTACCTTTTACTTAAGTAAAGTTATTGTAGATATAATTCTTTAGTTTTAGCTTGTTAATAATAAATACTCATACTTTTTTTAATTCAGTCTCTTTTTGTCTGCATAAACCTTCTCTCAACTAATAGTAATTGTATGTGGGAGTATAAAAATAAATTGAGCCAGGGCAAAACCACGACACTGACTGAAATCTCAAGTAAGATTGACAAGGCATAAGGATTAAGTGTGACTGTTTTAACACAGCCAACAGTGCCATACAAGTCAAGTAAGAGCTATGGAAGGCAGGAACACTTGGCAATTCTGGGATATATGGTATCACCAGGAAAATGAATATGAGGCAAATAATTTTCCCTTTTTAATTTTTAATGTTTTTTAGAAAGTGGTTAGAAGCTGCAATGAAGTATATTTAGACACTATAACAAAAATGTTTAGAAAATACTATGCTGATATATAAATATACACTTTAGTTGACTACAAAATAATTGCTAAAAAGCTTTCTGTAAAAGCCACTAAAGATCCAAACCCAGTGCTTTCTGCTCTGCGAGTTGGAGAATTTGAATGATGTATTGAGCAGTAAATGAGGAATTTAAACAACTTACTGGAGGAATAAGAGAAATGATCTCTAGCCATTTAAGGAAAAATTCAAACACAGGAGAAAAACTCAAATTATGGAATCAAGAACAGGAATTTTAGCTCTGTCTTTCTTACTTTCCTATGTACCAGGAGTCTCACCCTCTCCATTCCAACTGAAAGTTGGTATTTTAATGGGAGTAAGGCAATTTTAATGCCCTTGGCCTGAGCTGCCTTGTACCAAAATGTCCAAGGTAAGTGCCACCCTTGTCACAGCAAGACAATTGTCCTGACAATCCCTCTGCTGAATTTATTATCATGGTTTTATTCTTCCTTCAGTCACAAGGTTGTACTGTTTTCCTTAACTGCCCTCTTAAAACTAATGCATACACTGGCCAGGAGGGAGTGCTCTAGCAGGGGAGCCAACACTATTATCCCACAGTCCTGATGTTCCAGCAAGCTTGGGAATGATTGCCCTGAGGTTTCTCACCAAGCTGCTTTCAGCTCACAAGAGCATGAGGAATCACTCAGTACTTCTTTTTATGCCTAGTCATTAGGTATATTTACAGTAGTACTTTCTCCAACAAAGTCTGGCACTGCTGTCTTTGCCCCCACTTTCTGTTTTACAACTGTTCCTTTGCCTCTAAACTTCCAGTGCTGCAGTGCTGAGGAGCCATGAACACAAGGACAGCTTGTTTTTTCACTTCTCAACACACAAAGAATGTTGTGTTAAAGAGAAAATAAATTCTGGTTTTCTCTCATTTGAAACTGCCTACCTTCCTCAGCGACATCATTGCATGTAATGGAGCAGTAAGCTGGTCCCCTATCAAACAAAGCAAGCAGCAGAGATTAATTATCTCACAAATATTTTGGAGAATCAAGCAGTTCACCCATTTGTGCTGCTCCATTTCCCGTGTTTTCAGCTGAAAGAGCAGGCTGCTGTCTAAATTGATGGCATCCTTTTCAGCTGAGACCAGCTTAATCTATTTTGTGTTCTTCAAAAAAAGAGCTGCCTTTGTTGTCCCTTTTATGTGCCACATTTCTCTATTGAAACAAAGCACTGGTGAACGGCACTGGCCTGACAGTGCCCGAGACTGGAGTCCTCAGGTCTGGCAAGGCAGCAGCAGTAGGAGCATTTAAGGTGTCCTGCTGGTGCAAATTCCACAAGATAAACTGACACCAGTCTTTAGTTGTATATACTTAATTAAACCTGTACAAGAAGAAAATCAAATACGCAGATGAATTCAAATCACATCATCATCAGGAAGGAAACAACATTTTTGAAAGTCAAATTCAACAAATAACCAGTATTTCTGAAAATGAAAGGGAGAGAGACTGCCAGGCTGCCTGGTAGTGACTCCCACCATTCAGTCTGCTCTAGCAGTGCATACTTACTTAAAGGCAAGGTTGCTTTTTAGTGGTTCCTACCCATTACTGTCCACTTTACCCTTCTCTGGGAGGGTCTTTCTCTCCTCACAAAGACAGTTTAGCTGCCTGTGGAGCAGCTGCTGAACTGCTCCAGTTTACAGCCTTGCATATTCAGATAAATTGCCACTCATTTCTCTTAATATACTGTGCTGTAATTTGAAAATTGCTGAAAATTAACCCTTTTTACCAGCATTTCTGGTGCTAAAACTGTGTTTTAAAAACTGCAACACATTTGCATCTGAGCAGAAATATCTCTTTTACTCATACAAATATTCTGTTCAGTTGTCTCTGACTGCCCTAGCCTAAATTAGAGTTGAATCAACATTTGTTTTGTTTCACATAATGACAGAATTAGCTACATTTGTTCAAACTTCCTTGATTTACTACCTGATCTCATTATTCAGACTTCAATATGTCTCCTCCTTCTGTATTTTCTTTCTCAGAAGGGGCAAAACTGAAGAACTTAGATCCAGTTCCAAGGAAAATGAGAACGAGTTATGCCAGCTTCGTGCTTCTGCCCCAAACAAAATGCAAATGGTATAGTACTGGCATAATGATAATTTAGCTGCATGTAAACCGTCAAATCACTCCCTTTCTGCTGTGGCTGGCTACCAGTGCAACACCACACAGTGGATGGTGCTCATCAGCTTGTGGTTAAGTTCCCTGTTCACAGCTCTGAGACTCTGGTTCCTCTTCTGCTAACTGTGATTCCTCCTTCCTGTTTCTCCGTTCCTTGAGGAACAGCAGAGGTACAATAGAAACATGGTACAAGGACACAGAACATCTTATGTTCATGGCATTGGCAGTCTCCTGCTGAAGCTTTCTGTGGCACAAGCTCAAAAAAAACACTGCTGAATGTTCAGTTTGCCTCCACTGTCTTGCCATGTAATTGGGTGCTCAATCCCCCCTTAGCACAGCACAGGAAGAAACCATTAAATGCCTGATATCACTGTGTTTTCTTTGTTTACAGTCTGCCTGATTCTCGTCTAATCTTTTCTAATCATCTTTGAATGTATTCTTGAATGTCTTCATTCTGAAAAATTGTGTAAGTCCACTCTATCTCCTTAGCACATACAAGGATATGTCAGAAAGCACTTCTGATTTGTCAGAGGGAAGGGACACCTTTTGTCAGAGGGAAGGTGGGCCATACTACAAGGAATAATATGGCATTGCAGGAAACTTTGGGAGAACAGACTAAGAAGGGACTGAATATCACTGAGGGCTGAAAAAAGATACAGGGAATTGGGAGAAAGTGGCTGTTTGTGTAAGACTGTATGTAGCTTAGTGCATAAACTGCAAATCTGCTGCAGGATATCAGGACTGATCTTAACCCATTTCCCCATCAGACCTTAAATGATAGTGATAGTCTTCACATTAAGCTGTGTATTGAAAGACTGTGAAACTGAATTATAAAAGGATATGGCTGCCTGCATATATCAGAACAAATTCAGATGTCTCAGAGTAGTTGTAAACTGCCTTCCATTTTCACAAAGCACTGGAAATTCAGATGTTTAATAATGCAATGCATAGTTAAGGTGTGTTTTGTTCATTTTAAAGAGTCACATAGTTATTTGTCCATTCGGGAACAGTTTTTGCATGGTCTATTCAAACACTCTGCCTCCCCCAAACATGGTGTTTACACACTTATATTGTTTAATTTTGTGTCTGATGTTGCATACCTTGGTATTCCCCAGAGCATACTTTGGGGATTGTCTTAAAATGTAATAAACACTAGAAGAAATTGTTCCTTCTCATTAAACTCTGAGGAAGGATTTGCAATAGCTTATTTGTTTGTTAAGCTGCCTTGGCTGCCTCGCTATCTGATCCAGGAAAGGGTTCTTGTGAGTTAGCCACAACACTGAAGTGTTACAATTTTAACTGAAATATGTCAAATGTTTCTGCCAAGTTATCTGATGTCCTTTTCTAGCAGTAAAGAACTCTCTAATGAGATTCAGTCAAGAACTGCACAAATACACTAGGATTTTCATCAACACACTTTTCATATTTTATTTAAGCAAGTAAAAATCCAACTGACTAAAACTGCATTCAAGCACTCTTCACACCCTTGTGTTTCTCCTCCTCTTGAGATGCTATTCTCACCCAGAAGTTGTAGAGCTCTTGTCATACCTATAATCTTCTCAAAAGAATGTACAAGGATTGAGTTTCTAAGTAAAACACATGCAGCATTCTCTTCCACAACACAGTTTATATGTTATATACCCTTAGGAGTAACAATGGTTATTAGAACCAGTATGTCTAGGGACATAAACAAGGAAAATGCAGAATTAAGCAAATGCCATTATTAGGTAATTTCTTCTTCCTCCTCTAAATTCAGAGAAATTGCAGCAGATTGGGAGAATTGTAGTGTAAAAATTTTAGTGCATCAAACTACATGATTAGACTGGATTATTTAACAAAATGCCGTAATATATTCTATTTTCCATTATGGAGAGAGACTTCTTTCAAGGGATTGTAGTGACAGGACAAGGGGTAATGGCTTTGAAATGAAAGAGTTTAGATTAAATACTAGGAAGAAATTCTTTACTGTCGGGTTGGTGAGATACTCGAACAAGCTACCCAGAGAAGCTGCCCCACCCTGGAAGTGTTCAAGGCCAGGCTGGGTGGGGCTTTGAGCAGCCTGGCCTAATGAAAGGTGTCCCTGACCACAGCAGGAGTTTTGGAACTAGATGACCTTTAAGGTCCCTTTCAACCCAACTGTTCTGTGATTCCAAGATCTCCCCAGGGGATTGGATGTACATAGAAATCCCAGCAGGATCCTGAATTGATTTCACATTCCATACACATTAGAGCACAGGGGACAGGAGATTGACAGGATACAGGACTATCAGCACAAATTGTTGAACTTGATTAGTGTTTACTACATCCAGCTTCTTCTACCTCAATTCCCCACTGAACTTTTCTCTACTGTCTGCTGGGTATTAAAGCAATGTATTTTTGGAAAGTATAGAAGGGAATCTTTTCAACCATATGTAACTATCCAAATGAGGAGAGTGTCATAATTATATGAATTAAATATCTCAAAAGGAAACTACCAACTCTATTCATAAATTCATAAAGTCAGCTAAGAAAGGCAATGCTCCTTCTCAAATGGGGATGGATTTTCAGTGTTGCAACACTTCCTGCCAGACTGTTCCACAGGAGGGCATAAAGCTGGAATGAAAACATGGGGTTTCTGAAAGTAAAAAAAGAGAACTGAGAATAGTCACGAGATGAAGTCACTAAGACAAAATGCAGGTATACAGGAGCTGCAACAGCCAGAAAAGTGTAGAGGCAAATAGTTTCTACAGAAGCTCCCTTGTCATGCTGGGCAGATACATATCACTTTAACTGACAGCTCTCTTAAAGAAAGGGAAGGAAATGAAAGACTTGGGGCAGTGTAAAAGAGTGTGCAATCCACACTGGAGCTCCTGTGGGATATGCACCTTGAAACTGTCTGTAAATGTCACATTATGCTTAATTGCACTAACCATGTTGCGAGAAGCCATATGTGGTAACTATGTTTGGTTTCACAGAGTTGCCTCAATAAATAAACATTAAAGTTTTTCTCTTGACAGGCTTTTGACATTAGTTGCAGAAGAGTGGAAACTGGGCAGGGATATACATTTCTATGCAGAGTTTTCTAAGAAGCTTGCTTGTCTTCCCTTCTGTTATCTGGATGCAGCAGGACTGTCATTACAGTAGAATAAAGAAGGTGAAATGAATTCATTGGGAACCTGCAAATATGTACATTGATAAATATATCTTCCACTTCCTACCAGTGACAGGGCATAACTGGTTTTACTATAAGAAGTAATCAGAAGAAACTAACAGAGATGCATCTCATTCTGTTTGCAAAGGCCAACCTTGAACTGACAGATGCACAAACTTATCCATGCATACAGATAACAATTTAATAGGTAGTTTTCTTTCATGCAAAATGTGGTATACAGAAAAGTTGGGTCTGGAGTTACTAGTACATAGATAATAGTAATATATTACTAATAACTCTGCCTTGGGCCACCAGGGGAAGGCTTAGTGAAGTCACAACAGTTTCACAGAGGAGTCTATATACAGTTTAAAATATATTATGGACAAGGATTTAATACTTGATTCTCAGTGATCAGCTCTTGTTTACAGACTCACTTTAAGCTCTAGCTTTTCTAAGCTCTTCAGTTTACCTTATTGACTGAAAGGTGAAATAGTTGATCATCTTTTATGCTTTCTCTCTTTAACAGGAGAGAGCTGACCACCATGTTCAAAAACATCTGCAGTTTATTTACATTTAAAGAGAGAACATGCTGCCCTCTACCTTTTCCATATAAAAAAGGTCAGCTTCTAATTGGGGATCCCTAGAAAGGAGGTTTCAGTCATGATCCATGCTCTGAAGGCTTTTATCATCTTTTTTCCTAGTTTCACTCCTATCCTTGTGTAGTCTTTCAGATCCAGGCTGATCCTTGCCAATGGCTTGAGGTCCTGCAAGCTTCTCCCCAGCTCTAAGCTCTGAGACCTGGGCCTTTCTTCTTCTGTGACATGGCACTGAGGCTGCCTACAAGCTGAGCTCATAGGCTGGTAGTGAATGGATGGATTGATGGATGGATGCAGTGCCTTTGCCCCATGGTCTGATGCTATAAAAATGGCACAATGCCTAAGTAGGCCTTAGAGAAATTGGCTACTTCAGAAAAACATTTTGGCCCACTCAAATACCAACAAAACTCCTCCCAAAGCACGAATTACTTGGCGTTGAATGACATGTTCGTGAATGTGTGTAGGTTCTCTTTTTTTTTTTTTTCCCTCTGGTGAAAAAAATGACTAATCCAAAGGTTATTGAAAGGGCTTATGCCTTTTCCCCCTTTTGTTGCCTGAACAGCTTGTTCTGAGTTCATGATTCAGCTGTGGATGTCCCACACCCATCCTTTACCTAGGGTAGCCAAAACTCCACCTCTTCTGTAGGTGGTGGCTCTTTGTACAGGGGCACAGAGCAAAAAGGCGTGCTAATACATTAGTGTCAATCACATCTGAATAGTAGCTGAACTGGAGAAAGCAAGAACATCTGAAACACCCCTTATTCAAGCTGGTGTTTTCTTCTGTTTAAACCTTGCAACTCAATGAAGAGTTTTGAAAAAAATAGTTTCTACTTTTCCGTTTTTCAAGGAAGCAAAGGATTCTTTATGTTCATTTTCTCAATTGCTAGTAGTATGATAATGTTCTTCTGTTGCCCTCAGAAGCAGTGAGGTGAAGCAAGAATTATAACTCAAAGCTGTGCTACTTTAAAGTGAAAAATAAAAAAGAAAACTCCCTCAACTTTTTTTCTGCTACTTAGTAAAGTAAAAGCACAGGTATTTACCACAGCACTGCAATTCCTGCCAGCTTCCACTGGAACTGGGAACTTCCTCATGTTTCAATAAAATTTCTTTGAAATTTTTCAAAATTCTTTTTACAGTTTAAGCTGAACACAGTACTCTACCTTGTCTTCTTGTTGCATGTACGGTTGCTATTTCAGCAACCTGTAAGTTGCTGTATCCCATCAATTAATTTTACACATCTGATTCCTACATCTCAAGGGCTCTCATGCTACATTAGGTAATTCTCAAAATCTGTTGCAGAACTTCATTCAAGGCAAGATTTATCAGAAGAGTCTTTTCTTTCCACAGCCTGTGTATGGGTTGCCCAAGAGTGTAGTGTTTGTCTTGAGCAGCAAGTTACCTCTGTGGTCTCCCATGGGGGCACTGCATAACAGAGCTCTGAAACACCTTGTTTGAAGACCTCTCAGAAAGTTTAAAGTACTTTGGCCACTTTATTTTGTATTACACTGTAAACTATGTTTCTTAAATATGCCAGTGTTAAGAATTCTGGAAATGCGAGTCTTTGACGACATGAGGAGTGTCACATTGATCCGGCATCTCACTCATGCTTGCAGATGCATTCGGGTATGTGGGAAGGACAGCTCAGGGAATGACGAATGCTGCTGTTTTGGCTCAACAATGCTTAGAATACTTCCAACTACCACACTGTAGATCTGCTGGTATTTTTACTGACATCATTTAATTCTCTTTGGTGTCACAACCGTATTACTTTCAAAATTGTGTTTCCTAAGTTTTCTTCTCAGTACACTTACTTATCAGATAGGCTTTATATGATTACATTAGACACATTTTTTTAAAATATGCCAGTGGTTCACTTCATGAGAGTGAGAAACAGCGACTTCACAATCCAAGAGCTGCTTTTTATGAAGACTGCCATCCTTCCAAGGGACCAGAGCAGAGCACTGGTAGGAACTCAGCGTTCTTACTGTAAGAAAAGACCCCTCTTGCACAAAAATGCCAAACCATACCACCATGTCTCTATCATTCCCAGTTAAATCTCCACCCACATACATACCTAAAAATTAACTGGGAACTTCTTTGAAATTAAGTTGTGAGGTGGTGACAAATATTGCTTATCAGATATTACTTGAATTCAATTTTTCACTGGGAACCTCCATGACTAGGATGAAATAAATGAGCAATGGTCTCGTTATTGTTCCTTACAAGTGACTGTCATACAAAGAAATACTCTAGGAAAATCTGAAGCCCACTGCAGTGGATGTAATACTTCTGTGCCAGCATTCAGCAATGTGGAAAGTTTTAGATAGCTGTGATTTAAAGTCCCCCCAGCTATATGCAAAACTTCAGTAAACAGTGTGAATGGAAACTCAGCCGAGACCTGTGTTTGTTCCCTACGGACTGCCTCCACAGCATCAGACAGCTAAATGTGGATATGCATGAGTTAATCCAGAAAGTTGTATACAAATTATTCACAGGAGGGAAATTTAACTCCATAACCAAACTATCAAAGTGCCAGAACAGCTGTTTATGTTGTAGTAATACCAGAAACCTAACCTAAGGCTGAGTTCCCATTGCAACTAGTGCAATCACTGGCCCCGGAAAATTGCAGGCTATTTTCTAGTCAAAGTACACAGAGGGCATAAAATCAATTAACAACGGTGAGAATAAAAGCAAAACAAATAGTAATAACACCTGGGTGGCTTTTATGTACTGCTTTTTATCAGTAGGCCTTACAGGGGTTGGTCCTACATTGTCACACAGTCCTTAGTGTATTTTCAGACCAGTCTCTCCAGGGAGATACTGTTATCCTTGGTTTATATATGGGGAACTATGACTGCAAGAAGCACCAATATTGCATGCAAGGTAGGGAACCGAACCAGTCTCACTGCTTGTGCACTTCATACTGCTCCCTGGAGAACTTCCTGCTAGTTGCTGAGCAAATGGAAAGGTATCATGTTGAAGTATCATGGGAGAAATAGGTCCCTAAACGAGGTTTGAAAGAGGGTAAGAGAGCTTTATGAATTTTCATGTGATTTTATTTCATATACATAACAAATGCATGAGGAAGGAATGAACAAATAAACAGCAATTACAGACAAAATGTTATTATGAAAGTATCAGTCATCACATAGATACTAGCATTCCATTCAAGACTTCCAAAAAGCTGGTTGGTGCCTGTCAGCTGCAAAAGCTGATCATGAAGGTAGGTCCTGTGTGACAACTGAATAGACTTCACCAGTGGGACCTACTTCATGTCACCGAGAGAAAGGTCGAATTGATCCGAGGTAATCTAGCCTACCTCCTTGCCCTGAGCTGAACTGCTTATAATGATATAGTTTCTGATAGATGCATGTTGTCTGTTCTTAAGGCTGTCTAACTTGCCCTCTACTTAGGCAGACTACAAGTTTTTTATTTTCACTGCCATTAGAAAGCAGTCTAATGCTAATACTGAAGTTACATCTTGCAGTTTGAGCTCATTACTTCTCATCGACCTAGATGGGACACGAAGGGTAGCTTGACTGCTTCCTTTCACTTCATAGCAGTCTTTTGCATATTTGAAGACTGATAACCTATCTTCCTTAGTCTTTTTTAAGGGACTCGGTTTATTCAGCCTTTTTTCATTTCCTGATGGGGAAAAAAAAAAAAACACCCTCTTATAATCTGTTCTCCTTTAAATTTTTCCAGTTCCCACATCTTTTCCTGAGCGGAAATCCAAAGCACTCTGGTGCATGAAGGCAAATTCCTAGTAGCAGACAGCACCAGAGGTTGGCACGAAATCTGCATCTCCCCTGAAATCCCAATTCTTTTCTCTCCTCAAAGTGATGCTACAAGGTGAATCCCAGACGTTCCCACTGGGCCCAAATACGGTCAGGATTGAGTTTTTGTCAGGATTGACCCAATGATGGCTATCCCAGATGCAGAAGGGGTATATTCCCAGCAGTCAGCATTCATTTCGTGGTGTGGGATTATTGGGGGAAGCAGATCACCAGGAGCCTGGAGCCTCTCTTCTAGGACTTCATGGCGTGGGAGGAGCAGGCAGGTTACACAGGCAAAGACACTTGGCTGAGCAGCCCTGCACTCACCAGGGCCTTGTGTCCCTGTCAACAGCTACGATAAAATCTGTAACTCCTGTAGGATTATCTGCCACCTCACCGACCTATATCTTAAGTAACCCACCTATGTTATTGCCATTAATTAGCATTTCATCATTAATTTATGCAATCCCCGTCTCTAAAGGACACCTTCGTGTTCTCTCCAGCGTGCTCAGCGATGTAGCGGGGCTATAATTACACCACGAGACGAGAAAAATCTCTAACAAACGCCTTTTTTTCCTCTCCCTCTCTCTCTCTGGTTTCCTCACGCAAGCCCTGCCCCGCTGAGGCAGGGAGGCTGGCGGCAGGGAGTTAGGGAGGACAGGCGGAGGGAAGGAGTGCGGCGGGCAGCTCGGAGCAGGGCCGGAGCGGGGCCGGCCCGGTGTGGCGGGCGGTGCCCGCGGGCCCCTCGCGGGGAGCGCCGGGCGGCGCCTTCCGCCCGCGCGCCCTCTCACCCGGCGGCGGTCGCGGCTCAACACGGAAGCGATGGCGGCCCCGGCCGGGGAGGCAGCGGGAGGCGGCGGCGGCTCCCCGTCCTCCGCCCGGCGGCGGCTGCGCATCATCTCCGGGCACCTGCGGGGCGCCCCGCGGGCCCCGGGCCGGGGAGCGCTCTCCCCGAGCCCCTGCAAGGCGCAGGGCGGCTCCGCCGGGCCGGCCTCCGGCTCCATCCCGAAGAAGCGGTGGGTGCGGGCGGGGTCCCCGCGCCGCGCCGGGCGGGCTCCCGGAGCCCTCGGCGGTGGGTGCGGGTCGGGGCCGGGGCGGCCCGTGCTGCGGGCGGGGGTCTCGCTCCCTCCCGGGGCCGGGTGCGGGCTGCGGGGCCCGGAGAGGCCCCGCGTGGGCCGTGCGGGGGGAGCGGGGCTCGGACGGGTCGGGGCGGCGGCGGCGGCGGCGGGGATGGACGAGGCTGATCTCAGTCGCGGTGAAGAGTTAACGCTGTTTGCCGCTGTAGGGTGAACTGTGCAGGAACGAAACCGGAGGAAGGTGGTCTTCAGCACCTTACCCCCTTCTGTAGCGAGTGGGTTTGTGTTACAGTGGGAAGTCGTCATGATCACCTTAGTAACTGGAGATGTGATGGAGAAGTTTTGTTTTTATGAAATACTTTAGGGGCTGCTCTAATGAGGAACGCAGCACGTGTGAAGGGCAAGGTCTGTGTATGGGCTCTCAGTCCCTCCCTGTTCTCAGACATGTGAAACCTTCAGCTGATGTGAGTGCTGTCAAAGCATGCTCGTACATTGGGCTCTAGCTAAAGTTTCTTAGATAATGAATAATTTTAAACATATGAACTTCTTTTTCAGAGTTTTGCTATATCGAGTAGTAAGGCATCTCAGGTCATGTGAGACCCAGAAAAGATACATAGCCAAATTCCTTAGTTTGTTCTAGGTCTAATTCTAATCCTCTGCTTCACTGGCTCTTGGATGTATTTACTACTAGAGTTTTTTTAAATGATACAATTATAATACCATGATATAGTTTCATGTAACTTATTATGAGCCCCCTTTTCTGCTGGGATGGATGTGTATTAATTTTGTGACTTTTTTTTTTTTTCCCCCTGTTTCTCAGGTGGGGATTTTCTACATAGGCATTGGCTTGCTATCTTATAAGAGCATTTTCAGGTTTAGGTTGTACACAACCTATTGCTCTCCATTGAGCTGTGGACAGGGGGTTAGTGCATGGGGGTTGTCGAGAGGAAGATTGGGCAAGCAGTTGATTAAGAGAGTTATTCCTCCTTTGAGAAAAACCCATGCTTTGCTCTCAGCCTTGTCAAGAAAAGAGCAAGGAACAGCCCATCTGTGGCCCAGGGCTACAAGCAGAACCTGCCTTCTTTGGGAGGACTGGGATGTCCTGCACATGTAGTCAAATCTGAACAGTTTTGAAAGCTTTTAGTTCTCACTGAGGGGAATTTGATGCTCTTGCAGGAGGTGTGTCAAACAGTGCTGTTCACTGGGACAAATAGGTCATTCCAAAGATGTTGCTTTCCATATTGAGTTTTTCTTTGGTTTGAATTTAGAAAGAAATTACTGTTTCTGAAAAAATATCAGTTTAGCTAGTTTTCAGGGATTTATTTTAAATGGATTATTGTGTAATTTCTATGGCCAGTTATTGCATCCATGAAGAGCAGGAGAAGCAAGCTTTTGTTAATATGTGTGTAACCTGAAGGAAGGGTTCTTTCTTCATGGAAACACAAACTTAGGGAATTTAACACTTGTACATCTACAAGATGTATACCTATTGCTCTAAAACCCCTATAGGATTTTCTATAGGTTCATAATGGATTACTGTTTTTACTCTACTCAGAATAAAAATTATGTTGCTTCAAGGAACTTAGGATCAAAATGGTGCTTTGGATACTGGATACTTTGCTGTGGGGCTGTAAGGGAGATGCTGGAAAGCTTGGTCTGCACAATAGGTACAACTGTCTTGTTGTATTTAGAGCCCAGCCATTTTTAATGTATAGAAACAAGAAAAACTAAAAGGGAGTTTTACCTCTGTCTTAAGGTTCCATCTGAACATCTGAGATGTGGTTGAAATATGCTTAAGATGTTGCATGTGAAAATTCTGATCATTGAATATAGGTGGCATGTGAGGATCTTGGCTGAGTTTGTGTTTGAGGATAGTATTGAGGTTTTGGAGTGATGGGGGATAAAGACAATTCTGTTGCCTACAGTGATTTGGCAAGTGGTGAACACTTGAGTCTTGTTCTAGTGCTTACTAGCTAATTTGGAGTTGGTTTTTGTTTGTGAGACCTAGAAGGCTGATTGAAAAATCTAGTAAAAATAACTGATGTAGAGGTAGTGCATGGCTTTTATCAGCCATGGTAGGACCATCCAAACCCAGAAGCTGTTTTCTTACAATCTTCTGCATGCTGAGTCAGCTTTTCTGATTCTTTTAAACTTTTACTTTGTTTCCCTAGCAAAGCTACAGCCAAAAGTACCTTGAGCAAAATTTTTTTTCATTACACCTGTTGCATCTTTCCTGTAGTGTTTGAAGTAGTGGCAGAGGTACAGACACTACTTTAGCAGATTTAGCTGCACTCTCCTCATGTTGCATTTCTTCTGCAAAGTAGATGGCTTTCTTTGATAAAAGAACCCCTTTGTAGTACTTTAGGTCTGTGATCACACACATTTTTTTCTGTCTGCTTTTCTAATAGTCACTTGACAGTGACCTCTAGTAGCATGGCTTTCTTGTTGATAGTGCAGAGACCAAACTGCTAAGGATCTTATCCAGACTTTATTTGTCACCAGTGATGGGAAGAAGGAAAATATGTGGAATTGACTGAAAGTCTGTGGGTCTCATCAAACTGTTCCTGCTTCCAAATAAAAATGCCTCTGAACTATGCATTTGCAAATTGATGTGTTTAAACATAGAAAGTGTATTATAATCTTTAAAATTATGATTATTGAGATGGGAAAATTCCTCAAAAGACGAGCAAATATCTACTTGTCTGAGTATCCTCTTGAGAGAAACCTTAGATACTATAAGAGTAAAGAGATGTTACTTTTTAGTGGCATTCCTGGCTTGAATTTAATATTTTATTGAGTGATGCAGTGAAACATGGAAATCATAGTTACACGATATGTGTTGAAGCCTTAACAGGATAAGCATGCTGAAACACTTATTAAAAAAATTGAGCTGGAAAATAATTCTTCCTTGAAATTACTTTTTCTGAACTTTCATGTTAGGCTGTTGACTTTTGTTGACTGGTTATTAGTAAGTTCACTTTGCTGGTGTTAAGACTTGGGTTAAAAACTTACTTAATCTTCAAACCGTATGTACATGAAGTGTTCAACTGGTACTGTTTTGGAAACAGGTGCTACAACTCCCTAGAACACAGTTGTATCAGAGTAATTGTTAGATATGCTAGAACGTAACAGTGCCCCAGAAATGGAGTATTCACTGATGTTGATCTTGTCAAAATAACTTCTGTTATAACTTATTCAAGTCAAACTTTAAATGATTTGATTTAGTTGAAATGTTGACTCAGTAGCCTCTAGGCTTAAAATTTTTTTCTGCCCTGGAGCAAAAGAAAGCAGGACAGAATCTCCTGATTATCCTATCTGTTTGTGTAGAAGCTGCTTTCCTGTGGGCTGAAGAGAGGCTTGTGACTATCTTTTAATTAATATGGGCATACTGTTATCCAGGGTAAACTAAGGTGTAGCCAGCTGACTGCTGTATGTCGAGTTCACAGCCAAGTTGTTCAGCATAATGTGTTAACGTTGCCATACCTTCATATAAACTCTTGCAATTCTTACTGTAGTTGCTGCTAATGGTTATGACATTATTAAGCAGTAACATTAATTAACTCCTAAAGAATTGGTATTACTTGGATTTAACAAGTGTCATAAAAGTGCATTCATATCTTACTCCTAAAATTCACACCCATCTTTATAATAAAGACGTAACTCTTTAGACAGCAGTGTTTAAGCAACACTTGATGCTGAACTGTATCCTGATATAGCTGACTTCTGAGCTTAAGGTGGTGAAAGCTTGGGGCAAGGAAGGAAAGGGCTGGTGCCACTACAGAGTCTTAAGAAATCAGAAGAGTAAGAAATCAAGAGCTTGTTGCATTGGGGAAGGTGTGGCAGTTCACAGGAGGTTCTGTGATTGAATCAGAGCATTTAATTGTTAGTTGAGGTTAATGCTTAAAGTAGAGGAACAGATAAAGAAGATTTTCATATGGAGACATTATTCTGATGAAAAAGTGTCATAATCTGATGGCAAATGTGACTTCATATGCAACAGCAATTCCTGTCTGACATCTGGATCCAAGTAGTTGCATGCCAGGCAGATGTAATGTAAGAACTCTGTAAAAATTTAAGTAATGCAATATCTAGGTAAGGTCATTTGATACCAACTAAGGCAAAATGCATATATGCGTAGTTAAATTTGATTAGAAAAAAACCTAGATAAAAGTGTAAAGCATGTTTAATATCTAATGTTCAATATGGATTATTATATGAAAGCAAGTACCAGTTTATGGTGAAACCTGAAAGAATTTTGTAGATCAGCTTCTTGATACCTACTGAAAGCTGAACCGTTATGTACAAGAAATTGAATGTGTATATATAGCTGTTTACTTTAACTTGATGTGTTTATTTAAACTGAATAGAATTAGAATAATCTGTTAATGCAATAGACTAGAGTAATTACTTGGACTAGAAGCTACTTTGAGCTGAAGTAAAGTAAGGAGATCAGTAGTGTAAGAAGTTGCAGCCAGCTAGACTTTCCTGAATTGTTAGTGTACTTCTTTGGGGAAAACAAATAATGTTGAGTATTAAAAATGAATTGTAGGCAGAATGTGATGGACAAGCATAGTGCCTCTGCTTCTCTAGTGTTGTTATATCCAAAACTGGGCTGTTGTGTGCAAGTCTTCAGGATTGAGAGTGAAGACCAAAAAGGTTTTTTTGGCAATTACATATTTGCTACAGAGCATGCTAAAAAGTCCTCTATGGAATAGGTAAAACAATGTTGCCCAGGAACTGAACTTACTTTGCTTTCACAGATTAATGACAGACAATTGATTCCTTCACTAAGTTGTTTCTTTTAAGGTAGCAAAGCAGATATCCTAGTTTTGCAAGCTGTCAGGAAATCCTTCTCAAAAGACTGATCTCTGGTGTTTGAAAAATCTTTAAGTGCTTATTCATTTACTGCCTGGAAGTAGCCATGTGTACACATTTTTGTAGTAGAGCAGTTTCTTCAAAGATAAAAATGAAGCTAGTGTCAACTGAAGTAGTAGGTGGAATGGATAGAACTTGTAGTAAAGTATTCTGTTGCATAAGAATCATCATTTGGCTAAGTGTATGTGGAGAAGCGTGGTTATAATGTCTTGGTTTTCCTCTATCTTTAATTTGCCCTAATTGACTTAAGCTTTTTATGAAAGAACACTAGAGAAACACCAATTTCCTTATTCCTTGGGGCTTTGTTTATTACCATGTGGTGAAATGAAGAGTAATGAAATAGTCAAGGCTAGGAACAAATGTAAGGAAAGTGAATACTTGTTTTGTCAGAGTAATTTAAAGAAAGCACACTGCTTTTGAGTACCTAAGGCCTGAAGTCTTATGCCTAAAATCTTGTTGTCTGCTGCTTACCGTAGATTTAAACTGTAAATATCAATGCGGGTTTGTGTTGTCAAATCAGATGTTCAGCAAACAGAATAGCAACTTAATCAGTGGATGTGCAGCTGCAGTCTTATTTGAAAGTGTGGGCTACAGAACCTGAATGTGTCTAAGGTTATAAAACAGATGTTATTTGACTTCAGACTTGAAAATGATTATATTAAATTTGCTTCAGGGAAGATCCTCCAAGAGGGAAAAAGTATAAGAATGACAAACAGAGTAGATGCCCTCTGCCTGCAGCATGGCATTCTTCTCCAGAGAAATGATGCTTTCACAGAGCAGTTCTTCAAGGAATTCCTGGGGTTGCATTCTCTTTCTTTATTTCAGGCAGCTGATACTAATTTATTATTGGCTTCAGAAACACTCTGTAGTGTTGGTTACTTGGTTGAGAAGTGTGACTGTATAATCCAGAGAGACTGCTCCAGTGGAGAGGGATCTGGTATCACCTATGGAAAGAGTTCTGAATTTCCAGCTCGTGGGCTGAGTTGGTGACCCAAAGTCCAGCTGAGGTGGGCTTTGAGGAGTTGCTCTTAGGGTAATGTCTTGTAACACCTTATCACCATAATATTGCCTCGGTATTACTGCATCCCTGCACTGAGTTTGGTAAGAACTCTAGAACCTGCAGCACTTTGTTACAGCAGGCAAATACTGGTGCTTAAGCCCACGTGGTAGCCCTTAAAACTGCCACTTTAAACTAATGTCCTAGAATCTGCTGGTTCTTATATCATTCAACAGAAGTGCCTGTGAGTATTTTATGTATGTATGATTTTAATGCTGAGCATGCGCTGGTGTTTGAATTGAAAATGTTGGTGGTTATCCTGAGGAGACTGATGTGAGCATCTTGACTTTGCTCTGCCTCAGTTGTATTTATCCAGCTGGGTTGAACTGGGTTGATCTTGCTTCTCTGAAGAAGCATTGGATACCTGTGGGGAGCCCCTGTGCTTGTCCTTCAGTTTCCTGGGGAGAGACAAGAACTTTTTCATCTGGTCACCGTGCCGGTCACTACAATGTGAGATTTGAACAGTGCTGGCAGGTACAGTTTTGTTGAAATAGTGAAGGTCCGAAGGCTTCTTCCTGCCTAGCTGCATGACTGGATGCTTCAGGAGCACTAGCTCAGCTGGTGGGCCAGGGGCAGCCTCCTGCCTCCCTGACTGTAAAAATCCTTATTACACTGAGTCAAACTAATAGTTCAGTGTTGGGCATTGTAATGAAAGTGGAATATTTAAATTCACTTAAACTAGTTATGCTGTGGTAATCTCCTATCATTACTGTTTCCATGGTAACTTTTTTCTTTCAGGTTTTCTTCATCAGGCAATATAATTTCATGTGTGTATAAATAAAAATATATTCACATTAAAAAAGTTAAGGTTTGATTTATATTACTTCATACATTTCAGTAGTGAATTTCTGTCTTTTACAGTAGAAGGCAAGAAATAACTGCTCATTTTTTACTATCTCTGAGTAAAATATTCCATGTTTCTATTAAAAAATGAGAGAGTTAGTGAGCTTGATATTTTGTGGAAGCCATTGTATTGAATAGGAAAGGTGTTGTCTTTAAATAAGACAGTTTGGGTACAATACTGAGTAACATTTAGTTTAAAATAGGAATAATAGAAAATGTTGGTGAGAGTCTTTGCTATATATATTGTTGGAAAGGAATTTGGGAAGAAAAACAGGAGGAAGTGTAAATTATGTCTTGCTGTATACGCAACATGTGTAGCATGAACATGGCACTTGACTGTGCCAAACTGAGCATCATTCTTTTTCCAGGCTGGAACATGAAACTTTCTGACATGTTTTGATGTATTCAGATATTGTTCAGAGTATTCAGAAATTATACAGTGTGTTCAGGGTAGGATTTTTTCATTGATAGTTTAACATTTAGCAGTCAAATTCTTGAATTTTTGAAGAATGAGGATAGAAACTATTACAGCAAGATGTTTCAGATGGTACAAAATATTCATGTGTTAAAGGACACATAATTTGTAAGAGTTTAAGTATAATATAATGGTGGCACATATCAGTTGCAGATCAGCGTGTGTTGAAGTCTCAGAGACAGCACTGGAGACATCGAGTACTTGGTCATGGGGGAAGCTTTTAATGTGTGCTTAAGTCTGCAGATGCTCAGCAATTCTTTCTGCCCTTTATATTTGTCTGGAATATGAATTTAACGATGAGATACTGAGAATGAAAAATTTGGGAAATGTAGAAGGGTACATGGGTTGCTCAGGTGCAGCTTGGGTCATTCTTTAGAGCCGAGGTAAACATGATGCACGATGCTAATCTGGCAGGCAGCTCTGATTGCTGCACTAGGGCATTAGAGGGCAGTGGGAGTGCTGCACTGGAGCTGGGGGTGTGAAAAGTATTTTCTAAAGAATGGCAACTGTATAAATAATGCTGAATAAGGGCAGTATGAAAATGCCAAGGGAGGAATGCTGTTACAATATTTAAAAGACTTTGTTTTCTTGCATGCCTTCTGTTTCTTATTTTGTTGTCAAATTACAGTTTTGATTTCCAAATGTGAGTTAGAAAGACAAGGAAGTGTAGAGCAGGTGAGTGTTACATATTTTCCTTACTTGAAGAAGCTGTTGTAGTGAGACAGACCTAGGGAAGAGCAGCCTACACCCCTGGCTTCATCTTGCAGAGCTGCTTGCACCTCTTCTGAATAATACATCAGCTAATATGTAACACTCTTCCAAAAAGGTCAGTCTTTGAATTAGATGAGTATGACACTGATAGTGCCTCAGTAGTCATGGAGGCTTGCAGATCTTCTCTGTATGTCTTGTGCTTTTCTTTCTGCTGAAGGTAATTCTGTTGAGTCTTGAAGTTCACCAGCTCTTGCCTGTGAAGAGCATACCTTTCAAATAGCATGCAAGAAGATCTGAACAGCTTGGTCTTCCTGCAGTGTGTCAGTTACAAATCAAAGCTGACCGATCAGCCGTTCTTTTAAAATCTGACATTTTTAGGCTTCTTTATTTTACGGAGCCACAGGCGGTATTTCCTCTTCGTGTGTATGCACGAAGTGCTAGAAACTGCAATAAGTAAATCAAACCACAGTTCTTAAACTGACAGTACTCTGGTGTGGTGGAACAGAAGAATAAATGTAAGATGACTCATTCCAGAAATGGCCCTTCCTGTCTCCAGAAAGAAACCTCACACTTGCCCAGTATAGTTTTGAATATAAAAATTAAATGCTTCAGTTTTTTGTTCTGGTGTTTACCTGTCACAAGATATAACACTGCTCATTGTGTGTGGTGGTGTGGAATCGCCTGACTTTGCGTTATGAGGTAGCCAAGACCTTTTAGAGTCAGCTATTCTTGTACAGACATGCAAACTGTTATTTTAGATTTTAATTTAGTTATTCTCATCACACCAATAACAGCTGTGTTATCTGGCAGAGTAAAGCTTTGTGTCATTACTCTCTGTCTAGAATATAACTGCTAAATTTCTCCTGGATTCTGTAAATATTTAGATGTTACCCATTTGTGTATTAGTATTTATGTATAGATGTAAAAACAATTTTATTCAGAAATAGTTCGACCTGAAAATTAACTCTTTGGAGTTAAAACTCAAACTCTGTTCTGTATTTTAATAATAATGGCCAGTCTTCGCGAGCGAAGATCCGGGGAAGGTCTTTACACCTTCCAGCCTGCGCATTGGATTTTTTTTAGGTGAGACACAGTGTGCGCGGAACTGAGCCCACCCTTTAATCCTAAGGTTCATCTGCCGGGGCCAAGCGAGCTTGGACGGTGGCAGCGAGGTCCTTAGGACGTAGGTGGGTTGCCTTTAAGAGCTAACGAGCCCCACCTGCCCGGGAGTGGCCCTGACCGGGAATCGAACCCAGGCCTCTGCGGTGATAGCGCGGCGCCTTTACCACTAGACCAGCAGGGGCTCCAATTCTGTATTTTAAAGCCTAATGAAAGTGCCAGGTCGTTCAACACCAACCTAGGAAATTAGGCCTTTAGAAAAGGCAGACAACCAGGATTGCAGTCAGTTTAGCAGAAAGACCTTGTATCTGGGTCTGTCTTTGGTCCCTTAATTAATAGTACCTCCCCATGAGTTTGTGGGAAGTATCTGTCTCTACTGACATCAGGACTAATGATAGTTTCAAACCTGTGTATTACCAGTTTATCTCACGTTACCAGTTTCTTTAGGGCCTGGCCTTTTTTGTTTCCAGCTTTGCAGCTAGTTTCTCTAGCCTGTTTCAGGCATCATACTTGACATAAATATTTTGTCACTGCTTTGCAAGAGGACTTCCCTTTCTAAATTAGGGGGAAAGCTGTTTGGGCCTTCCTCAAATTCTGCTTATTAATATCAAGTCTGTTCTGACTTTACAGAATTCAACCAACTACAGAGATCAGATATATAGAATTACTACATTTAGTCAGCAGAGGGAGAAATCTTACCTTGAGGAGAATTACAGTGATGGGGATTTGAGTGGAATGTTTAGTTTAAAAAAATAAAATAAATGCCACTTGAGTTGACCAGTTCTGGGTCAGCTTGTTCTCAGCTGGGAACAGCTCCACTGTGTGTGACAGTATCTTTGTAGAACTCAGTATAAATATATGCAATATTTATAAATGTACCTATATAGAAATAAGTATAAAAATAGATAAGTCTGTGTAACATGCTTTAAGAACCCTGTCTGATAATCTGTCATGTCAGCATGACAGCACAAGGCATTCCCAGGCAATGGAACACGAGTGGCTCCTTGCCTTTTCTGGAGTGAACTCTACATGTGTAAAGATCAAGTCTTTTGAGAGATGAGGCAGCCAGAAGGGCTTCTGTATCTGGACAGCTGTCTGCTCAAACAGTTTTGACTTAAATTTTAGAATCAATTCCTCAGTATGGAAGAATAAGACTGGCTATTTCACAAAACCGTGTAAAACTTCAGTACTCAGTAACTGATAAAGTTTGCTTTAAGTGCTAGATTTGTCAAAGGCTTGTTGAAATGTCTGATTCAAACAACTGTAATATGTGACTATGGCTTTTTTTCCATTTGATTAATTAAAACCTTGCATGAAGGCAGTTTGAAGAAAATGGATTTTGTTTAAACCAAGGCTATTTAATTAATACACTGACAGTATGTCAGCAGGGTGTGTTAATATTACCTTTATAATGAAGGCCTTTGATAATCAGTCATCACAGTTATCTTGTGTGTAATGCTGGAGCTGGGAATGACTTGAGGCAGTGCTTTCTCTGAATCACAAGGTCTTTCTGAAATGGTCACCCTGATCATCTTACTCTTATATTATACAAAGAGCAAAAGCTGCATTCGCTGTATACAGGGGAGGGAGGTAAATGATCTGTTGTCAGATTTCTTGAACTGAAGACTTTCTGTTAACTAAAATTCAGTTTTTAGGTTAGTAACTTCATTTGTAATGTAAATAAATAGCAAGCTTTTAAAGCAAAGTTAGATTAATATGTAATTATTCTTAATGTATTTCGTAAGTCTTAAATATGTTTACCTATTTGTGTATTAGTATTCATGTATAGACTTAAGAACGAGCATCTTTAAAACGTTACTGTTGCAAGTTGGAGAACATCACCATATCACCAGTGGTTTATTCCTCTCTCTCTACTAAGAAGAAAAATAAACAAACAAGAATTCAGTCACAACAACCCCATGCAGCACTACAGGCTGGGGCAAAGTGGCTGGAAAGCTGCCCAATGGAGAAGGACCTGGGGGTGCTGGTCAACAGCCAGCTGAACGTGAGCCAGCAGTGTGCCCAAGTGGGCAGGAAGGCCAATGGCATCCTGGCCTATATCAGCAATAGAGTGGCCAGCAGGACCAGGGAAGTGATTGTCCCCCTGTACTCAGCACTAGTGAAGTCACACATCAAGTTCCATGTCCAGTTCTGGGCCCCTCGCTGTGAGAAAGACAGCGAGTGCTGGAGTGTGTCCAGAGAAGGGCAATGGAACTGGTGAAGGGTCTGGAGAGAAAGTCGTATGAGAAGCTGCTGAGGGAACTGGCGGTGTTTAACCTGGAGAAAAGAAGGCTCAGGGGGACCATATCACTTTCTACAGCTACCTGAAAGGAGGTTGTAGCCAGGCAGGGCTCGGCCTCTTATCCCAGACAACTAGTGACAGGACAAGAGGAACGGGCCTCAAGATGTGTAAGAGGAAGTTCAGGTTGGACATCAGGCAGAATTTCTTCACTGAAAGCACAGTCAGACATTGGAACAGGCTGCCCAGGGAGATGGTGGAGTCACCATCCCTGGAAGTGTTCAAGAAATGACTGGATGTGGTATTTAGTGCTGTGGTTTAGTTGACTTGGTGGTGTTTGGTTAGAGGTTGGACTCGATGACCTTAGAGGTCTTTTCCAACCTTTATGATTCTACACAGTGTGCATTCACTTAAGATGGTGGTTGTTTTTATAGATCATCTGGTCTTTCAAGTCACAGGATGCAATCTGAAGAAGTAATGGTTGTGGCTTCAGAATTTTTTCTAGCTCTAAGCTATGCACTTTTGATATGTATGTGATTTTCTGAATTGCTGTCTGATAAGACTTTTTTCGAAAACCATTTTGGATCTACAGTATGCAAATATGCTAATATTCTCACATATTTTTCTCCCTTTAAGGCAAGAACTTTTGAAGTGGAATGGATGGGGATATAATGACTCCAAATTCATCTTCAATAAGAAGGGTCAAGCAGAATTCACAGGAAAAAGGTAAGTTGAAAATTTATGTAACTGAAGTATCTTACTTAGTAGTTTTACTGAAAAGAGTGTAAAAGCTGCACAGTACAGTTAATCCAAAGAAGGCAAAAAAATTTCTTCATCTCATAGAATAGGTTATTAGTTCTGCATTTAACAGGTTTATTGAAGTCTATACAAAGTAGTCTAATGTAGTAAAATAGAACGTGTGGCTTATTGAAAGGTTTATTAAAAGTGTTATAAAGACAAATCAAGTTACAGTATCTGTAACTTGATATACTTGTGCATTAAACTTTTCTTAGAGAATGAAATCAGACTGAGAATCTTAACCATGTTCTGAAGCTTTCTTAGTTTGGGGTTTCTTAACCATTGTGTATGGAGCTACTTCATCCTCTGAACTTAAAAACTGCTCTTCGGTTCAGTGTCCTGTAGTGGTTTCACTTCATTAATTACCCACTGACCCTTTGTACAGCAAGCTTGTTTTCTGGGAAATATGTGTTTTTTTAAAATGATATTAAAATTTAGTCTACTTGGGGATATCTAAATTTTGTTCCAGTGGAATTTAAACCTGTCACTTGATATTTTACTATTTTTTGGTGTTTTTTTCTGCCTTAGTGGAAAGTAATCTTTCAGTCTCTTTCCTGGTTTAAAAAATACATTTTTCATAGGAGTAAAAAAAAAAAAAGAAGGGGGAAGAGAAATAAATTTGAAATAAGTACTCTCCTTCATAAAAATTCCTATCTGGTCTTTGCGTTTGTGTGAATTAGCATGAACTAGCTTGCATCTAAGCTGCAGATAACTAAGTGGGATGTTGAGCACTTCAGTTGTTAATTTCTTGATTTTCAGACCCAAATTAAAATGCAAAGCCTTCTATTAGGCAGTTCACTGTATAATATTTAGGGAGATGCTGCACAGAAAATCAAAGCGCACTACAGAGAATAAACAGAGATAAAGGAGAAAGCATTGAGGCTGCTCGACAGCTGTGTGACTGATGAGTACCAGTCGCTGTTACAGAATGGGAGGAGAATGGTGGAGTTTTTTCCCCTCATCTACATTCTCTCTCTCTCTCTGAGATATAGTACTAGAAATACCTTGTTGGGCCACACCAGTATAGCTTCTATAGAATAGTTTGTGGCAAAAGGAGAGTGTTTGAAGTGAAAATAAGAGAATAGGCATCTGCAAAGGTGTTGTAGATGCTTCCTCCTTTCAGTACCCACTTACAGATCTGTTGTCCATAAATTTGTCGAATAACCTCAAGTCTGCTCGTCCTGTCTTCCTGTACAGCATCTCGTGGCAGCAAGTTCCAGGCTGCAGTTGTAAAGTATTTGTGTTTTGAACCAAGTGTCCTGTATTGTGTTGTGGGAATAGGCGAATGATAGTTCTTCAGCCTATCTACTGGGTTATTGATTATGTAAGACTCAATCATGTCCTCTCTTGCACTTTCTCTCCATGATTAAGGAGTCTCAGGCCCTTTAGTCTCTGCTTGTAAGGCCCCTTGATCTTTACAGTTGCTGTTCTCTGCACCCTCTCTAGATCCATTAGATCTTTTTAGATCTTTCTGGAGATGGGAACAAAAACTGACTGCTGCACTCAAGGATACACCAGTGTTCTACAGAGCAGCAAAAAAAAGATGAACTGTATTCTTTCTTATACCTGCCCAGCTGATGCATAGAACTGTTGACTGCTGTTGTATGTTGTCAATGAAGATGCCATTTTTTCTATACTGACTACCAGTAAGCAAATAATGCCTTTTTTTGTTTGTTTGTTTGTTTTTTGGCTTTTGCAATTACCTTACCTTTCATCTCCTTTTGTCTGCTTAGGTTTTTTAAGGTCCCAAGTTCCTATCAGTGTAGTATCTGTCTCCCCAAAAGAGCTTAACATTATTCACCTAGTTAGAGAGTCCACTGATGAATCCAGATTGCTGATGAAGGCATTAAGTAGAGCTGGTCCCACTACCAGTGTGTGGCAAACTGCACTCCTGAGTCTGTCTTGGCCAGTGATCAATAACCCATGCCCTTTCCTTCTTAGCTTAACCTTATCTTATCCTTCACCTTGGAGAAGAACCTTTTCTTCAGCACTGTAGCAGTGTATTTTCTTAAATAGCTTTTGTGGTGACCACCTGTGGAAGTATAAAGGAATGTGCAATTTCATGTTCATTGTATCCACTTTTTTCACTTTGTTTTTACACCCTGATAGAACTCCAAGCATTAGTGAAATAAGGTTTCCCTTTATGAAAGCCACATTGACTTTCCCTACAGACTGATTTATCATGTGTCAAATGATCCTTTTATTACAGACTCTGCCATCTCACTGGGCATAGAGGATTCTTGCTAATCTGAGCAAGCAAACCTGTTTTGAAGTGTGTCTGTGGCGGGAGGAAGGTCTTTTATGGGGGCTTCTTGCACCATCAACATACCCATACAGAGCTTGCTTCCTGAGCAATCGTGCACTGCACTCTGTTCAGTAAACTCACTAATTCCTTCTGTGCTGTGACTTCTGTCTCTGTCTTGACTTAAAAGTTTCGGGGTTTCTGATAGCTTTAGTTTGTCCTTTGAATAAATGACTAAGGTTACCATTACAAAATAGCTGTAGTGATAGCCTGGCAACTCCAAAAAGTAGGTCTGGAGAAGAAAACACACCAAGCTGACCTGGGTCTCTGCTTTCATTGCAAATTCTTGATGCAAATGTATTAAACTTCCATTGCTTATTGCAGTTCCTTTTCATAGAATTCATGTAACTTTCATGTGGGTATGATGAAACAGTAACAGCTGTCACAGGAGGAATGATTGAACCCTGTCTTCCATGCTGAAAAGTCTAGCTTGAGTTAAGGTTGTGGCCTTTTGTATCTAGGAATAGAGTAGGGGGTTATGTCAGTAGAAGAGCTGGAGGGGTAGTTGAGATGAGGAAACAAAAGGAATTGATCTTTCTGTGTAATAGGTGACTCAGCTGTAGAGTTGGTTGCACCAGCCATGAAGGACAGGGTCATGATTAGATTAACAGTGACTGAATAATCTTAGACGGAAGACCCATTAGGCCTAATGCAGTGACCCAGGTGAAAACTATGGTAAAGATTCTCAGCTGCTGAAAGCTTTTAATCCCAAAGAAAGATCTTTTTTTTTTTTCTCTGAGAATACTGGTGCATACATAAATGTGCACAAAGTGTGTATATGCATAAAATTAATAGCAGTAGTTTCTAGCTGTTTTAATTGTGTACACTTATGTGTTTTCACATGTGGTGCCTATGGCCAACAAGCAGTTCCTCTGTCCCTTGTCTGTACGTCTGCATTTGTCACATGGCTAAGCTCTTGCCAAAGAGTTTGTGCTGGAAATAATTTCACATTGCTTGATGGATTCTGATGCATTTTGGTGATAAAGGAGGACTCTCTAATACTAGTTCTTTTTTTTTTCTTGAAAACATAAGGTGTACAGAAATGGGTTTGTGTGTCTGAGACTGGTGTTGACATTGCAGTGTGTCTGTGCACATGTCCTCTCTCTGTAAATGACATGTAAAATGTGCCACTTCTTTCTACAATACTGAAAGGGAGAGACCTCTCTGAAGAGTGGTGGGGTGGGATATCTGTAAAGCCTTATGCCACAGTTCTGAAAGAAAAGTGATACCTGAGATGCTGACAACCAATTTGATTCTATGTGAAGTACAGAACAGTTAAATACAATAAAATGTGCAGTTGCTTGAAAAGTAAATGTGAAGAAGATTTGCTGGCTTGTAGGTAAAGAATTTGATTTAAAACTTGTTTGTGCATACATAGAATTGAAAGAAGTGTATCTGACATACATTCTTTTAATTTAAAATGACCCTATGTAATATTGACTTTTCAGGTACAGATTAGGTGGTATGGTATTACCAACTTTTAAGGAATGGATAGAAAAAGCCTTTGGAGCAAGTCTGGAGCACAAAACTACCTCTAGAGTAAGTAAATAGCTGAACCAGTTCCTTTGAACATTAGTCTTGGTGATAATCAAGACCACACCGTTAAAGATGATTCAGCTGTTGCACATAATTGATTTAAATATAGTGTATTAATACCTCCAGGTTTTTAAAAGAAATACATGATGTGGAATTACTATGTGGAACCTTTCATGCCTTAGCATGACTTGTGGTTTCAGGATAACTGGTAGTACATTTATTGGAATGAAAGTTTCCAACACGGGAAGTTTTTGTCCTTGTTTGTAACTTGCATTTCCAGACTGTAGAAACTGTTAGCCTAGATGGAGTTGTTTATGCAACATCAATTTTGTTCATGATAACAAAGACAGAAGATACAAAGAGGTTAAATTATGATGTGTTTTCGGTATGTGGGAGGTGTCAAAGTTCTTATTTGACAGTAATTCTTTTTTACATGTCTGGGTGCTGAAAACTGGCTATCAGAACACTCAAGATTGAAGTGAATATTTTCTGAAAAATAACACATTTTGAATGTTCTGGGTTTTGTAAATTATACATATTTTGCTTTTTAGAAAGAGTATCTTACGTTAGTGTCAGGAGACCTGACTCCCTTCGTATTAGAATTCCTTTGAAGCTTCAAGTTCCTAGAAGTTTCAGTTTCCTAGAAACTAGACAATTGCTTAAGCAGTATTGGAAGCAGGCTGTGATCGTTCTGTGACTGTAGCAACTCTGCTTTGGGTAACAGTTGTACCCATTCCTTGAGTGAGTTCGAGATTACCTGCTTCAAAGGAAATGCAGTCTCCTAGGGCCTGAAAATTTGGAATGTTTCTTCAGTCTTCTATTCATCAAGACATTCTTTCATCTTCTGTGACTTACAGGATCTCTGTCTGCCAATGTATTTTGAAAAAATTCACCTTGATGTGTTTTTGTTCACCAGGGTTGGTCTTAACTGGCAGCTACTTTAACTTGCTGGGAACAGAGGTCTTAAGAACTGTTCCCTTTCTATATGTAGAGAAAGTATAGAAAAAAGTAGAGTTGAAGGACAAGTACAGATTTCTGAATAATGCCCTGATTCCATAGTACATCTTGCAAACCAGCTTCATGGGATTTCTATCAGCAATGTTGAATGCATTTTTGTTTTGTTGTACCCCTCTGGTTCTGATGGTCTCGTGATCTGGAAGAGGTTGACTATCTTGACATAGAACAGGACTCTTTGGAGTCTCCAGTATCTATCTGCACTTCTCATAGTTATTCTCAACTACTTCTACAGGTCCCTCATTTTCGTGTCTGTCGTAGCTCCTAGTTTATATTTCAGTTTGTCATGCTGTGTAGGGTGTTTACCTTCTACTATCATCCAAGCATGAAGAAACTGATATAGGAACAGCAGTAGGAAGGGGTTCTTGGTTCATTTGTCTTTCTCTTTCTCTTCCTACCTGTATCCTATAAGATTGGAGGGTTCCCTGTTGCATGTGACTTTTCTGTTTAATTCACAACAGTAAGTGTACCTGCTTCTGTGATGCTCAGGGCTGTTGATGTTTTTTTCTTTTTTCAGACCAGACTTAACACTGACAGAAGTTTAGACCTAGTTTGCATAGGCTTCTTGTCTAGCCTTTCAGTGCACAAATCTTAAAATGTCTCATTCCCATGAAAATAAATAAAGGTATATTTTTGTTTGTCAGTGTGTGTAAGATTTTTGTAAATAAATATTAAAGTTTTAATCTTCAAGATAAAAACTAAAGGATTAAAAAACTTGTGGAAGAGTTAAAAATCAGGATAGTTAAAACTATCTGCGAGGAATTGTTACAGCTTTAAGTAAGTAGTTTATGTCCCACTTAGAGAGAACAAAGATCTTCAAGCAGTTAGTGTTCAGCTTGAAATGACGGGAAATAGTTCTGTCTAAGGAAATCTGTGAAGGAACAGAAGTGTAATATATAAAGTGTAAGCACAGCTAGCAGGGATTTTTCTTAAAAGAAGTGGTTTAAAGGTCTTAATTGGTACCTATTTGTTTGTTTCTCATGTTTCCCAAGTTTCTATTGAAGCTCTGTCCTTTGGGCTAGCAAATAGCATTATGTGAATGTGCATTAATAGCAGAACAGTAAGAGCAGCAATACAAGACCTGACTGTCTTTGTGCTTATTGTGACTGGTTCCTAAAATCATGATCTCTCAATAGCGGTGTGCCTCTCACCTAACAACACTTAATTTCAGCCTCTGTGTTTTTAGGTGACAGTGTGAATATATTGGAGGGAAAAGCCTTTTTCTCATCTGTCTGACAGCTTATTTCAAAAAGTACAACATTAAAACAAGTCAGGATGGCACATATCCTCTTCCAGGAGTCAAATCCTTCTTAGTTTCATTACATCGTGTGTCCCATAGGAAAATTCTAAACCAAACATTTGGCTATCCTTTTGAACCTGTAAATTATATTGGCTATCAGTAATGAACATCTCATGCAGCTGTTTCTTTCTGAATTATTGTTGTGAGTACTCTTAATTTCTACATAACCTTACATAGTTCCTTGTAGTGCACACTGGTAGGCAAGTTCCATCGCCATGGATCTTTTAAGTATCTGAAGACTTTTTCCTGTGGAAGTTTAAATCTTTCCTTCTTCAGCTCTCACAACTTTGAGACTCAACCCATTCAGAATAGACTGCTACTGTTGTGACATATGGGATATTATTAATCTCTGATTTCCTTGCTGTTAGCTTGTTAACTGGTACTATCTTCTAAGATTTTATCTTAAAACACGTACTGGCAAAAAGTATAAGCTTTCCTGGAGGTTATATAGAGCAAAGAGAGGCAAAACTCTGTTCCAGGAAAGAAAAAAATTCTTTGACTGTGGAACATTAGTGCAAAATAGTTTTTGGTGGTAGGGCTCTAAGCAAGCTCTTTGTGGCCTCCCTCAGCAGCGTGTAGTCTTTTCTGGTAACTCTATAACAAAAGTGCGAGCGCATTCCTCTCTTTGGGTTGATGTCAGTTAATTTGCCAGCAAGGTTCTCATGACAGAAATATGAAAGCAATACACTCTTTTAACTAATTTCTCTGCAACTCCTGATTTTTGAATCTGTATTTAAATTAAAAGAGATGTGGTAAAAAACCTTTCATTTCTACTCTTAGACTTGAGGGACTTTGCTGAGAGGAAGTAAGATTCTTGACCAACGTTTTCTTTTGAAATAGGACTTGAAGTGAAAAAGTTATATTTTAGTCATAAGACAAACTTTTTATCTAATTAAAGAACTCCTTAATTGGAGGCCGTTTGTAATAGAAGACATATTCCTTTAGGGAAATTACCCATATTTGCTCCATTTTTAAGGAGAAAAAAAAAATGGGATTTTTTTTTTTTTTGGAACCTTCAAAGCACATAGAAGTGTTACACTTAACATCCGCAAAGACTTTTTGACTTTTTTCTTTTAACCAGATCCTGTAAATTCTCATTCTTTAAGTGTGTTTAAAAAGTTGACACATGAGCTATATTTTTATGTGCCCAATAATCTAAAGTGGACTTGAGAAAAGAGAGTTAAGTGGCAAGATCTGCACTTTGAGAAACCATAAGAGTACTAGACAAGACATCTTTCAGAAGGACCTGGAAGAATGGGTCATTAGAAAACTTTAGGCAGAGGTTCTCCCCCTAGACTTACAGAACCTTGATTCGAGGCCTGTTGGTAAGTCAAAATGTCCCGTGTAGCTTCTTTGGAAGAAAAACTTTTTTCCAAGGTGTTATTGGGACTTCTGCCTGGGGGCTTTCTGGAAACGTCTTCATGTTTGTGACTCAACATGGATTTTATGAACTGTCTTATGGGTGAAGTCTATTTAAAGCATGCCAGTTATGTGATGTCAGTTGTGTCTGATATCAAACTTAGTTGTGCCTTGCACTGGATTTCTGATTAGGCTTTGGTCCAATTCGAATGGGAATTGGGGGAAACTAGGTTAGTGAAAACTGAAAACTCAAGTAAAAGAATTTGCAGAGTTGTAGTGGCTTTAGTATATACATACTATTGAGTATTTTGGGAAGTCTTAAAATAGGTATTTTGTTCAATATGCACTCATAAGCTAGCGTATTTTTCCAAATTTGTCAGGAGGAAGAAAGGTAAGAATGTGCTACTGAAATAAAACTTCTTGTGTGCATATAGTCAGCTGAGTAGTAGTTAGGATAAGTTGGATTGGTGGCTGAAGATCTGGAGGAGAACTGATTTCTTTCTGATCTGGAATAGTTGTGTTTGGGTATCAGTGTTAGCCTGTTTTTATTATTTCTGTTGTATAGAAATGCTGTAAGAGTGAACCTGTCTTTAATGAACTTATTTCTTGTATTATAGGCATCCTTAAACGTTAATGATGTACCTCCATCCATTGTAAATGAAGAATTTCTTCAGGATCTTATAGCCACTAAAATCTCATACTCCCAGGATGCAGAAGATAGGGTATTCAGAGCTCA
The DNA here is from genome assembly GCF_022539395.1 of Myiozetetes cayanensis. Lineage (NCBI taxonomy): Eukaryota > Metazoa > Chordata > Aves > Passeriformes > Tyrannidae > Myiozetetes > Myiozetetes cayanensis. The sequence goes on along the minus strand of NW_026088185.1, from coordinate 15,691,244 downwards.
TGGTGAGAGAACTTTGTGTAACTTTGTGTAACTCTGCTGCTTTTGCTGCTTCCTTGTTTGAACTTGTTAACTTATTGTTTGTGTTTCAGGTCACTGCCTACATGAGATATTTGTACTCAGGGAAGGAATGTTTAAGCGAATTCCTGATATAGTTGTATGGCCTGGTAAGCTTTAATTGTCTTATTCTCTCTTCTGATCTGGGAGGCCAATGTTTGCTAAACTCCAGTGCTTTGTAGTCATGGGGAAGCTGTGTCTTGGTTTACTGACTTATCTTTACAGAAACTGAAGGAGTTCTCTCATGAATGGTTATTATGATTATTTAACATCTGAACTGCAGCTTGTCTGTGAAATCCCATCATTTTTGGGGGATGTCAAATTTACTATTAAATATAGCTGAGGCTTCTGTTAGCACATGAATTCATGACTTAAATAACCATAGTGTAATGTGAACCTGTATGTTCACCAAGTCGTTGTCTAAATGGCAATCCAGATTCTGATTTTTAAAGGCACACATGATGGTAGAAGGGTAGTGAAATCTTTGTATTAAAGAACTTTGTTTTATGACATGCTGTACTTCAGTAAAAACTCCTATCAGAACACTTTACAGAGGATCGCTGACTTGAAGAAAGAGCAGTGCAATCTGAGTATAGTCTAGGCCCACTTTAAATACAGTAATAACTAATGCTGTTACAGATAATCTATAGCAGAAAATGTGCTTCTTTCCGGTCTAGTAGAAGGATACAAAAACTTTCTTTGCTTCAGTCATGTGCCTCTGATCACTAAGAACTACTTCATGTGCTGTTCATCAGTAGTGAACCAAAAGGTTATTTGATCTGAGTACCTGTCAATTTCTGTTCAACTGTATCAATTCAGTTCTTTCCTGCCCTTTTATAACTTTGATAGCTGCACTGCATTACCCAAAAAATTTGTATAAGAACTTAATCCTAGGTCAGTTTCACCTCCTTTATTTAGAGGAAAAAATCACATATGGAAAACATTCAAAGAGGCGCTGTAAGATGCAATTCATTACTTGAGAACAGGTACTTATGTGACAGCACTGGTGACTATGAACAGTACTTGCCATAGCTTGTGTTTTGTGTAGCTCCAAAAGCAGCTGAAAAAAAATTATTAACTACTTTATTTTAAACTGCTCTGTATGGCAAGAGCAAAGTAGCTAGAGTTTGAAAACCATTTATTTAGTCCTGCTCATTCTCTGCTATTTGTACAAACTCATGTACAAACTGTATTTGATCTCTTTTTTCATCCTTTAATTAGTCTCTGCACAAGCATTTCTGCTTCCCTCTTTGTCCAGATACAGAATGCATTTTGAAGAACTAAATTTCACCAGTAATATCACTTCTGAAAATGAATGTTAACCAGGAAGAAAAGATGTGGTGTTCAGTTTTTAGAAGAGACTTATTTCTCACTTAAAATAAATTGGACAGCCTATTTTCAATAAAAGCTTTAATCTTGATTTGTTCTCCAAGATACTGAGATAAATTGTTAACTGTTTGGTAGCCCATCTGGCCCTGAGAATTTGTAGGAGGTCTAAATCCATGAGAAGAGCAAAAGACTTAAGACTGGTTAGTTTTTCAAATGTAGAGTTGTTTGAGGTCTAAACTTTACTCTGTAATGCCAGTAGTTCTGAACTCAGCTCTTATCTAACTTTGAAATGCCTTCCCTCCTGCTGTCAGAAAAGGAACTGCTGCTTATTCAGGCTGCGGTACTTTGTAATAAGCAAATAATAGTACTAAGCAGAACTCATGTTTTTGTTAACTGTTTGGACTTTTTTAGTTTGCCATGAAGACGTAGTTAAAATTGTGGAATTAGCCTGCAAACACAATCTCTGCATAATACCGTTTGGTGGTAAGTGTTATGAAATCTCGTATCTGTTTAAGGTCATTAGTGAAAATGCATTCTACTTTAATTTAAATATGTGTTCTTAGTCATATAGAATGCCAATAATTCAATAGTTAGATTTTTTTAGTAGTATTTTAAATGTGGTTTTAATTTTTTTTATGATCCCGAGGTATTAAAAGCAGCTATATTCAATTTAGTGGAAGTCATCAAAAGTATGTCAGTGCCTTGAATATTGAATGTACAAGAGGAATAACTATATGAAGCTGAAATCTACCTCTGTGCCTTGGAAATCTTCTAGGAAATAAGTCAGGAGGTTCAAATATTTGTATTAGATTTACCATGGTTTTGGATGCTTTACTTGTGCTCTATTCCCACAACATGTATAAATTAGTGGGGGGGTTGTTGTACTGTTGAAGTTTCAGGGAGGATTGCATTCAAATACTGTACTGCAAAATAATTCCAATTTCCCTTTAGACATTTTTCAGTTTGAAAGGTAGAGACTCCTGTGGCAAGGGGTTTTCAGGAAGTGTTCAACAGACAGAGTACGGGTAAAGACCTGTACAATCTATGTCTTTCTCAACCTAAAGAATTTCTTGAGGACTTCAGGTTTTTAATTGTGGATGCTTTTTCCTTTAAGCCACCTCAAGTAGAGGTGTGAGCTACCTTATTTTGACATAGAGCTCAGGGAACATGGGATGTCAGCTTTCATGAGCTCATTCTGTGGGAAGGTTTTTGTCAAAAACTCTTAAATCTGTGGTATAAATCTGCGTGTTTTATTTAGTACTTGCTTATGCTGTAGGAGTATAGCCTTTGTAGGAAGGATATTTACTGTTTGAGAAGATGAGCATATCACTTGATGGCAATATCAGATTTGTGGAGCTGGTTCCTCCTTAAAACAGTCTCACCCTTGCCAGATGCATCTGGAGACCTGCAAGACCATTAAAAGGTCTTTACCAGTACCACCTTGGTACTAGTAAACTGCTATAGCTGAAAGCAGTGATATTGACTATTTCTTGTTCAATGACCAGGACACAGAAAGATCTTCAGGTTGTTTTCCAAGTTTGTTTATAGTAAACTACAGTCAGCTCGTGGAGTTATTACAGTAGGGGCTGGTATTTAAGGAAAATGTCACTGAAAACAAAGGTAATGGGGTTTAGTGTTCTTGAGGAGTGTTTTATTAGCTGATACTGTCTCTGTACTTGCCATTGACTGCCCTTCTTGTAGCCTGCTGTAGATGTCTTTAGCATCCTATTTTCTCTTTTCCAATGGCTTTTGCAGTCTTAGAGAAATGAAAGGCTTCTTGGCATCCTGTAGAGACATATTAGAAAACTGGAGAAGTCTGACATTTGATTTCATCCATTTTTTTTATACTTATGCCCTTTCAGTCTATATTTTACTTTTAGATAAGTATTACATTCCTATATTAGGTAGACTTCTTAAGTCAGCTTTGTAGATTGAAGTGTAGTGGCTTCCATAGTGGTATCTAAACGTGATATAGAAACCATAGCTCTCCGTTTCTTCAAGGCTTTGTAAATTTGTATCCCTCTTTGTTTTAAAACTCTGGGCTGGCCTTAACAAAAGTAGCTGAGGTGGTCACAGAATGTTACGGTGTTTACAGAGTGCTGTTAAAGCATTGTCCAGCTCCACTGCTGCCAGTTTGTGAGAAGGGACAGCCCTAAAAGGCTAATCACTAGCCTCAAACAGTTCGTTCATTCAGTGATCTTACTTTATTAAGTTCCACATCAGAAAGGAGGGAGACAGACATGGTATTGGAAGAAAAGCTACCTGAGAATTTTATGATCACAATATCATTCCCATATTTGCAGGAGGGACAAGTGTCTCTAGTGCCCTTGAATGTCCTGAAGATGAAAAAAGAACAATTGTCTCACTGGATACATCGCAAATGGTATGTTCCTCTTAATGTTTTGTTTAAATTTTTTTAAATTATCCTCCAGTTACATCTTACAGTTACACCGGTGATCACAGGACATTTCTTTCTTTGCCAGAATAAAGTAGGGATGGAAATATTAATCTGTACCATGCATGATTAAATTGATACTCCTTCAGTTTAAGTGATATTTCTCTGATGTTAACCCTGTACTACTTCATATGACCTGTATGTATTTAATAAGAAAAAAGTCACTGCTAAGCCTTCTTATAGCAACTTTAAGTGAAAATCAGGGAAGCCACTCATCTTCTATACTGGAACTTGCATCTGATGTTAAATGAAAAGCTAAGAGGAAGTTGCTATTGCAAATTTCACTAGTTTTTGCAGACTTTAAATTACTTAAAGCAAAGATTAGGAAGGTGACCTAGTATCTATAAATCACCTTGAAGGATAAACTTTCAAGAAAAAAAGTCTATTTTTTCTGGTGTAGATAACATCTTGAGAATGTGAAGTTCATAGCTTTATGGCAGTCTAGAAATGAAGTTCTGTGAAATTTATTGCTAGTTTTCATCTTTCCATTATGAAGGAGCTTTATACTTTTAAAATGATAGCTTTATGGCTACATAGTAATGAGATGCTTCAGGAAGAGCTCTGTATCTTTGATGTAAGGCTCTACTGCCTCCAAATACCTGCTCAGCTTAATTCTTTTAGCCTTGAAGGCAAGATCTGGCGTTGGGCTCCATTTTCTCCACTCAGTCAGCGGTCCTTCAGTTAAACTTGTTTCTCTCTATTTTTAGCTACAAAGTGGTATTTTCTGCAGAGGTATTAGTTGCATATTGAAGGAAGCTCTTCAGGTGTCTGTGTGGAGTGAAATCCAAAGAGTATAGTAGTGACTCAGGCCTTCATTTGAACTCATTGATTTATAGGCCAAAGCTTTGACTTCTGTTGGGGAGTGGGAAGGAAATGTTGTTAATTCTTACTATCATGGTTCTTTGTCAGCTAGATATGTAAGTATGCAGTGAGTTAGAAAATAGACCACCTTCATGCATCTTGAATGACTGCCAGCCAATTCTTGTAAACATTAATGAAGAGGGAAAATAAGGAAACTAAGGTGAAAAGAAGCATTGTCAGAATGTTAAAACCTGTGTATGTCGGAGCAGTTAAGATGGTTACCTGAGCTTTGCTTTTTTAATATGTATATGTATTAACATATATATGTAGTGTCTGTATTAGATAAAAACTGATTAATGTAAGCATCTGAGATAATTTATACAGTTTATGTTGAAACTGAAGGTGTCTAGAAGGAGCTGAATTAATTGGCTTTGAATAATTAGACCATACTTTTTGAGGGGGAGACAATTTTTTTAAATTTAAGTTTGACTACAAGATGTCTACATTTCTTTAATTTGAAAAATCAAGGCAGAGAGAAGTTACAGCTGTTCTCCTTCCATATGATATTAATACACAGAGTTATCCAAGTACACCAGAAGTGTACTAAACAATAGAGGAGCAGCAGAAACTTCTAAAGTGTCCCTAGTATATTTGTTAAGTTCCTTAACCATATTTGTTAAGTTTCTCCTTCATGTGAACTGTCCTCACGGAGAATCGTGCTTAGTGCACCGTGTAACTTGCAGTGTTTACTACTTTTCCTGTTTAGTAGCATATGCTGATGGGACAGTGAGTGTCTCGTCAGACAATATGATGTAATCCTTCCAAGTATCTTAAACTTCTGAAGTATGTACCTACTGTGGCATTCTGGTGTACTGTGTCAAAATCCAAGAGCTGAACTGGAATAACTGAAAGCACTCTATTTAACCGATGCAGTTGAAGAGTACTTGGTGTATTCTTAATGTTCAGATAGTCAGATTCAGGTACCTTCAGTCATGTTAATTGTGGAAATCATCGTATTGCTTAACCCCTGTAAGAGTTTTGACTTAATTATTTCTGGCTTTTTTGCTTTGTTTCTGTGAACATTCCTAGTATAAATTGACTAATAAGTCTGTTACTCCCTTATAGTGGTGACTTTATAGATTGAAACCTTAGTGTATCTGTTTGAGGGAGTGAAGAGGCTCAGCTTCCACAGCTGTAATAACTGGCGTGGTATTAATAGTAAATTGTATGACCAAGCATGTTGATCCTAGCATTAGGAAGGGAAAAACCAAAAATTTTGAACACTGGTTCTTACTTTTGATTGACTTTTCAACAGAATCGGATTCTCTGGATAGATGAGAAAAACTTAACAGCTTGTGTAGAAGCTGGCATTGTTGGACAAGATCTGGAAAAACAGGTATTTTTATCTGGTTAAGTGGCTAGTATTTTTTCATATTTTTCTTAGGTGTTCCTCACGTCTTGTCCAAAGCATTGAAGTCTAGTTTAATCCCTGTGTGTTTCATGCAGCTGGTGTGGTAAGAATTACATGCATTGGCTGTGAACCAACCCTCCCTAGTATATGACCAGTAAACATACAAAGCCACAAGTTCCTCTAATATGAGAGAGAACCATGAGGTAGATGAATCACCATAACTTAAAGACTTTCAATCTTTAAGTTAGAACCACTTCCTGCAATAGAACATAGTTTGTGATCCACATTGTGTGGTGTACTTAAGTACCCCTGTCCAACGTTGTTATCAGTTGGTCAGTGCAGATTGATTATCTCAAAGGCATTAATGCAGTTACCACTTAATGTGAGACTACTTGGTCTTTAATTCTTGCTGTCAACAGCTTCAGTGTTGTAATTCTGGGGGCATCCAGTCAACCTCAGGTGCAGATGGTAAAGCCAACTTAATACAGAAAAATGAGAAACCAGTGACTACTTAATGTACAGGAATGTGTGATCTGCATCACAAATAGTTGACAGTGTTGCATACAGGAAGCCCAACCAGATGGCTGTGTATTAAAACACATCTCTCCTTGAGAGAATTAAGTACAGGCAATTTACTCACATTTTCTGTCAGACCTGCTGCATAGAAAATAGGATAGAAAGAACAAGAGATTAAATGCCTTATTTATTGGCAGCATTTGTGCAAAGTTGGCACTTACTTAGTTATAACTTTTTCCATATGTATTTAAATGTGCAGCTTCTTTTGAACAATAGAGGTCCTTTAAAATATGGGGCAGCAGTATTATAGGGTGATCCGTGGCAGTGTGTGCACAGTAGAACTAGAATCAATTTGCATTCCATGTACATATCAAAGATAAAACTTGTGCTTGAATAAATTGGTGTGTGATTGGGATACTTATTTTGGAAAAAAAAAAAAAACAAAACCAAAACAAACCAAACAAATACAGAGTATTGAATTTGAAGTACTAAGCCAATGCAGGCTCTGTAGGATGTGCTTTTTTCCTTTCTTTAGCTTGCTGAAAGTGGCTTCTGTACAGGCCATGAACCAGACTCCATGGAGTTCAGCTCACTAGGAGGATGGGTAGCAACACGAGCATCAGGCATGAAAAAAAACATCTATGGAAACATTGAAGATCTGGTAAATAGTTTTAATACTTTTTCTAATTATTCTGTTCCAAGATTTAACTTTAATAATGACTCACAATGAGAGAAAGGAAAAGTAAATTGTGATTCTTTGTGTGATACAGTTTTGGCATCAAATCTTGACTGAAGTGCTTGTTTGCTTACTTATGTTATTAATGGTAATAATCCTTACCACTGATCTAAAAGTAATTTTCATTTGGGTACTCACTGTGTAGCCTAAGGAATTGTTACCCTGTCCCGACTCTGGTGCTGTCTTCTACCACTTTGTGCTCTCTGTTAATCCAGTAACAATCCTGTCAAGCTTTTAGGGTGATTCCAGAATTCCCATGTTTTCTCCTATTTGTTATGTGTACCTGAAGATGTCTAGTTGGACTATCTAACTCTGACAGCAAGCTAGCTCTTCCCACCTTTCTGGATCCCCCTAGGCTAGTAGTTTTTTTCAGATCAGTAGGCTGATCTAACTGACCATGTGGATGCACAATGGTAAAATCTAATGCCACCACACAGTCTGTAGGAACCCAGAGGAAGGAAGCAATACACTGGGAATGGCAGTATTCTACTCTTGAATTTGTTTTAAGCATCAAAATGGTTCATCTTTATATTAACTCAGGTAATTTTTTTGGTTTTAAGCACACTTTTTGATTTTAAGGTCCACATTTTCTGTTATAATTAATATATTGAAGATATTGAAGCTAAATCATCACTGTTCAGACTTTGCCTGCATTTTTGCTTCAAACTTTCAGCTTTCTCTAGTAGTTTGTACAATAACCCTTCCACACGTGAATTTTTTCATCCTTTCCTGCAGTGCACTCTAGGTAGTGTATCCCTGTCACCTCAGGCCTTTTCTTCAGCACATAGTTCAGACCTGTTTGTTCTGTGCACAGATGTGACACTTCACAGTCAGTGACTGAGCTTGGCAGGAATTACACAGTTTTTATTCAGTAGACCTGGCTGAACTAAAACTAGTAGCACTTAAAGGGTGTCATCGTTCCCCTGCTGCCTGAAGTGTTTCTGAATTTGGATTGTGCTGGGAGTTGTGAAGCAAAGGGCCTTTTTCTTATGGAAGCATAACTTCAGGCTTGAACAGCTTCTGAAATTTTCATTAGGAGGAAATAGGATTGAAAATTGATTCAGAACAGTTCATGGGTTTCAAAATGGCACAGTGAGAATTTTTCAGGGAAGTGTTTACCTTCCAAGGAAACTTTTGTATCTTGAAACAATGTGTTATATAATCTGCCTAAAATACACTTGCTGCAGAATCAGTGGTTCATAAATTACATATAATAAAAATTACTTAGCTATCTGTGCTTGAAAGTTTTAAAGCCATTAATTGAAACTCAGTAATTTTGCTTCATTTAAAGGCATCACTAAAAAAAAACCTGAAACTCCACCCTTCCTTGGTATAAAATAATCAAGTAGAAGATAAAAAGCCCCCCCATCCCGGGCTCTATTGCATGTGCCTGAATATAGCTGGAAGCAAAAATATTGAAAAATATGTTTTAAAAAACAACCTTCTTACCCTACATATGTGTAAGTCTTATGACAGATTTTATATGGATAATCTATTTCACAAAGTCTACTTCTTTCTTTCCTCCTAATGGAAATATTTCTGTAGCAATCAATGGCTGAATTATATTAGCCTTATCGAGCAGCAGTTCTAAAGCAAAACTTAAGCAAAGTTTAAATCCTCACTTTTTTCTTGGAAGTACTGTATATATTCTGGATTAAAATCCTGGTATTTTTAAAGTTCTGTCTACACTGAGAAGCAAAACAGTTTTAACTGGTATTTCCTGCATGTAACCAACAGCTGATATAATGTGCCAAAGAACTGGAAACAGTCTGTTGTGTGGGGAACCATACTGTATTATAAACAATTGTTGGTAATAATCCTTGGGTTATCCAAAAGTTCTTGGGGTTAGAATGCCTAAAATCTACAAAACTGAACTGGATCAAGTTTAATATTGTTTGTAGAAAAGAAATATAATAAAAATTGTGCTTAATGCTAGTATTTCTAATCATTGCATATTGATATTGTTTAAACAGGTGATTCATATAAAAATGGTAACTCCTAGAGGAATAGTAGAAAAAAACTGTCAAGTACCTCGCATGTCAACAGGACCCGATATCCATCACTTCATTATGGGATCTGAAGGTATAAACACAGCATCTTCACTTACTGCATCTTAATTCAGCTTCTGTAGTGGATTGATTGTTTGAACATCTTTAATGCTGTGGTTTCCGGTGTGTTGATAGGTGGCATTGTGCAGACAAAATTTCTAGTGTTAGGATAATATATTGAGACCTTAATTAGGACTGTGAAGTTAAACAGCCTTTAACGGTGCTTTAAACAGACCTGTGGAGTTAGCCTACAAGTCTAGTTACAAACATCATCATTTAGAGGATTTTTTTTTTTAAGAATTCACCATGTAGCTAGTCAGATATAAATCCACTACTACTGCAAACTGAATTTTTGGGATTTCAGATTTATGTTAACTTACAGCATCCTGGTAAGCAGTTGTTAAGTTGGGTAACTTGCAAGAAGTTTATCCTGGAAAATTTTGCTCAGTTTTTCTTTTCTCCTGAAGGAACCCTTGGAGTGGTTACTGAAGTCACGATAAAGATTCGTCCAATCCCTGAATACCAGAAGTATGGCTCTGTGGTCTTCCCCAACTTTGAACGAGGGGTGGCCTGCTTAAGGGAAGTGGCAAAGCAGGTAAAGAAAAGCTGGATGTTGGCTTCGCTCAAGGACATGGATTCTAGCATAGGGATGTAGATGCTTTAGTATTTATGGCATTTGATAACTGAGAATCTGAGATAGGAATCTCGTAAACATATGTGGTCGATGAAACAGAGTATATGGTCCATGAGGCTTTTGGAAATTATGCAGTTGAGGATTGAGCATTTTATGAGTTTGCTTAGTATTCTGAGCCAAAATGTGGACAGGCCTGTAATGGCTTGTTTCAGTGCAAGTTATTTGTGTATTGCAGCACAAAAAATTTGGCTTTGCATCTCCTTCAACTGAGAACTTTACCCTCAGATTACTTGTGACTGTATAAAAGGGACCAATATTTAAAGGAATTAAGTTGCAGCGTACAGGTAAAAGACAGTTGAATTTATGGCTCTGAAGTGGCAAAGGAACAAAAGGAATGCAATGGAAGGATGTGGTTTGTGTTTAGAACTCAATTCCTGGAGCACAATGACATGTTCAGGTGAGGTGGGTATTTCAAGGTGCAGTTGTGCTTACACTGTAGTATTTAAATAGAAAATAGTGTAGTCAGATGGTTTCAGGTAGCAAAACTCATACATGGTACCCAAATTCTGTAACACTTTTTCTCCAGGCTATGCTTTCAAACATATCTTACACTGGCTGGCCTCTTTCTCCACTGACTCAATGTTCTTTGCTCAGTGCAAAACGTATCAAGTCGTACATATGAATGGTAGAATGTACCCTGAATTGGGGAAGTAATTTCATAAATGTTTTAATTAATGCAAAACTAAACACAGCTTTACATTTTTTCCAGTGATTGGTCTAAATTAATGGCTTAATGTTCCAAGCCAGATGTTCAAACTGGTATGTGAATGACATGTATATGCTAGTCAGCAGCACTTGCCAGTTTTTCTGTCGTGCTTCTACTGCTAGTGCTTGTCCTTCCTATTAAAGGTACCTAAGCAGACTTTTTGAGAATGCCTAATCATATGGCTGATGAACATTTAAAGTCAGTTAGGGAACTAGTGTCTTTTCCCTGTCTTAGTTAGAAAAGGCAGGGAAAAAGGCACGATTTGCCACTTAATGTTGCTCCATTTCTAAGCTTCTGTTGCTGCTGCTGCTGTTTCACTGCTTATTTGAGCCTGAACTACTTATTCTTCTCTTCTGTTGCCCCTTGCATCAATCTCAGTAACTATTACAATGATTGCTATCTGAAAAGCTGTTTCTTTTATGTAGCAATCCACTTAAATGTAAGAATAATCAACCTGCAGGTTGTGGGTGGGTTGATCTCATTTAAAACCGCTCATATAGCCTTCTTCTGTCAACCTGCCTGGTGAGCTATCTTAGTTTTTCACATTCCTTCTTCCTGTTGGGTGACCAAGGATATATTAACAATATTATGAAGGGTGAACTTGTGAAATTAGATGAACAGATAAGTGTTTCCATATCCATGTGATTAGATGATGACTAGCCTAAAATTCAGACTTTGTCGCATTCCTCTGGTCGTACATTTCAGTATGACTGGACATGACCATCAGAGATTATACAATGGAGGCATATGCATGAAGATGACCTAATTGAAGGCAGCTGTTCTTACTGTCTGTGATTTCTGCACAGTGCAGAATCTAGATTAGACACAGGTATGGATTTTAATTGCAGTCTGATGGCAGAGCATTAGTATATGGGGTCTAGCCAGGATGGAGTTAACTTTCTTCATAGCAGCCTGAGTGATGTTAGCTTTGGTGTTTGAGACCAAAACAGTGTTACCACTGCAGTGTTTTAGCTATTGCTGAACAGTGTGTACACAGTATCAAGGCTTTCTCTGTTTCTTACTCTTCCCACCAACAAGTATATTGGGAGCAGACAGGAGGCTAGAAGGGAAAACAGCTGAAACAAATGACCCAAATTGACCAAAAACAGATATCATAAAACATCATGACCATAAGTAGAACTGGAGGGGGGAGTTTCCCAGGGGTTACCATTGCTTGAAGACTGGCTAGATATTGGTCAGCTGGTGGTAATTGATTGCTTTTTACATCATAATTTTGTGGATTTTTCCCATTTTGCTTATCCAGCTGTCTTTATCTCAACCTGCATATTTTCTCACTTTTGCCCTTCTGATTTTTCTCCCCCATTCCACTGAGGAGAAGGTTGTGTACAACAGCTGTGTAGTGCTTAGCTGCATGCCAGAGTTAACCCTCAACAATTAGACTTTTCCAGTGGATTTGTATTTTAAGTGTATCTCTGATTACACAGCAACATAAGCTTAATGCACTAAACAAGTATTGTATCTTTAGTTCATATGCCAATTTAGAAAAACACTCAAAACTTGAAGGTCAAGGTTTTTTACTGTTCCTATGTTGGCTTGAGGTTAAACTGAAAATTCTCAATGCATTACGTCCAGCCATACTTAAGAGATGTTGCTATTCAAGCAAAAACAAGCTTATAGTCACACCTTTTCAATGATGATGATGGCCATAGGTCTCTGGTATCAAAGTGTGCTTTCTTGTATACTACTTTAAAGTGATATTTTGATTATAATAAATTTTAAAACCAACAATCATTTTATTCTTCCTCCCTCTTATTCCCCTAACTTTGCCTCCAAGAGATGTGCTCCTGCATCAATTCGCCTTGTCGACAATGCACAGTTTCAGTTTGGTAAGTATGTAGATCATCTTGGAGGAGTGTCTGTTTCCAAGGGGTTTTTAATAGCTTAAGTCTGTTTTGGGTCATAATTCTTTTGCTCAAAACTAGTTTAAGAAGGCAATGAACCCGAAGTTTGAACTCCAGATAGTGCCACAACATGTAGTTTCAGAAAACAGAAGCCTGTCTCTGTCTCTGGGGAAATAGTATCAACTAATTGAGTCAGTAAAGAGCTGTGATCTGCATATAAGTACATGAGATGGGGTTTTTTTGCTGCGTTTTCTTTCTTGGCATAGTCTACTGGTGAGTTTGAAATTCTGGAGTCACTTCCTCTATTTTGCTGTAAAGGAGCAGAGATTATAGTTTTGAAGTACAGTACCTGAAACATTTTCTTCCTAAGAGTATTAATGAGAAGTTGGATATGAAAAAAAATTAGAATGCCAGCACTTTACTTTGAAGATAAGTGGTTTGATGCCTTTAAATTTCATGAAAGCATCACAATTGGTACACAGATTCCTTAGAAGTAGCAGGTTTTTTGAAAATATTCTGATGTGGCAATGTTTGATTGAGAGAAGAGTAGTAGGAGAGAAGCAGTAACATACTTGTCCAAAGTAAGCTATCTGTTTTCAAAAGAAGCTCAGATGTAGTAAATGCTGTAATTGTGTGGAAATACAACTAAGCTGTGGGCTTTAAGTCAGTGAAGCTACTAGAAGATTACTCAAGACAAAGATTTTGTGAAATTTCATGTAGTTCAAATACCTAAATAGGACAATGTCAGACGTGCAGAACAATCATTTTTTAGCATTTCTTAGGGAAGCCTGTTACTTTAACTCTAGTAAATTTGACAAAAGATATGTTCTGGCTCAAGATGCTCTCGTGGCGACCTTAAATTCCAAAATTATTACCCAAATAATATTACCCAAAAGCTAATAGCTTGCAGAACTTGAAGGTCCTGCTGAGACCATGCTATTTGGATTGCACCCAGAAGATGAAAATGTGAAGTGTGACTGATCTTGAAAACCCCCATTTCAGTATCACTTCAACAAGTCAGAATTTCTGAAACTTCTTTTGGACAGAAGCCTCAGTGATGAATCTCAACTTCAAATGGCATTAATATGATGATGTTGAGAAAGCTGAATTTCGTTTTTCAAACCAAGGAAATGGGGATTTGTTAGACCCAAGAGCCCAGCAAGCCTTACTTTGCTCCCTCTTTTATGTTACACTCTTTCACTCACACATTTCCAACAGAAGGCAGATGGTTTTTTTTTACTTTTTCATTGGGAAGCACAATTTGACCAATTACAGGCTTGAAACATAGTTTGAGGTATGTCGATACAGGTTTTTCTTGATGCACTATTAAGTAATTTTTTAGCTTCAGATCCTTTTATGATGTGATGCTTTTTTGTGTGCTTAGTTAAGTGTGCTTGGAGGTGTATTCCATGGTTTGTGTCAGCAGAGAGAGTCCCTCCTTACTGATGAGGAAAGAAGAGTAGTCAGTTGCTGAAGTTCAAGGGTTATTCAGGAGGAAATACTTTGTAAAGTATTTTAGAAGAAAGTATCATGTAAATGGTGCATAACTTTTTATGAATTGGGCTCACAGCATGTAGGCCAGATGCCAGGCTGCTAGAGTGAAGCAGTAATGGGAATTCAGAAGTTGTTTGTGACGGAAAACAATGGAACAAACAGTAAAAGACTTTCATCTCAATTAAACCCAGTCCTGAGGCAGAGATGTTAATTTAACAGGCTCCAAGACACCATTTATATATCCTGGTAATTTTAGTTCCCCGTTTGTCATTAAGGAAGCAATTACTAGCTTTATGTAGAAAACTTCACACAAGTGACATAACTGTTAAGGAAAAACTTGCTTAACTTCTAACTTGCACCATTTTTGGCTGTTTGTTTCAGTGGTTTTGGCATAACTTTAAAAAAAAAGGTCACTGATTTTTGCTTAGCTTTGTAGTGTAAAAGCTAATTAAATACTCTCTTAAAAATTTTTCATGTACCATAGGCTTGTGAAATCTAACCTAGGGCAACCTTAATTAAAGCATCAAATATTTGTACACAGTTGAATATATGTCTTCAAAAAAGTAATGAAACCTTTTCCTAAATCATCTTCTAAATGATTAGAGGGAATTCTCTTTGATTTTGATAATTGAAGTGCTCCAAGTGATTCTGGCAATTTTGACTACCGAGCCATTTTTTATTTGCCCATTGAAGTAGGTAGGAATCTTAAGAGCATTGTTTGCCTTAATGCACCTTTTTCTGCTTCTTGCCAAAGGTCATGCTCTTAAACCACAAGTTGCTTCCATTTTTACATCATTTTTGGATGGACTGAAGAAATTCTACATCACAAAGGTAATTTGAGGGCTTACTACTGTTTCAAACTTCGCATGCTATTCATAAAATTCAAGATTTTTTGCCAAACTGCTTCTAATGCAGCTGAGTTTGTGTATTACTGATACTGCAATGTGAGATATGTTAAAGGTGGTTTAATTCAAACTGAGGTTATCTGTTTGAGGAGTTATTACATGAGAGCTGTTGTCACTGTTCATACCTGTAGCTGAGATTAGTGTGCCTTTGTCTGGCAGTAAGTCGGTGACAGGGGGAGACTGGAACCAGTTTATCCAGCAGTGATTATCAGTTAGTACTGATGGAGGGGGGCTAACACTATAGAATATTTTTTACTTCACATATTTTGTCAAGGCATGACCTACCTTGTTAATTCAATGAACTAGAATTTAGTGAGAATCTCAAGATACTTGTCTTGATTTGCCCATGTCAGTTGGCTTTTTGTCTTTCTGGAATTCATCCCTTTGTAACCTAGAATTTGGTGCTAAAATGACACCACTTAGGCTTTTGTATTAAATAATTTGTCTTAATATTGAATTTTCCTCCATAATAGCCAACTAGAGAGTTCCTGCAAATAAGGGTATTCAAATGTAGAAAATTGCATGATCATGGATTTGGATAACTGTTAGATAAGAGGAGGTAAACATTCCATTCATATAAATACGAACAGATACTCATATGAAGCGATATGATAATACCAAGTGCCTTCAAAGAGTGTGCTTACTTTTGAAATACAGTGGCTGGTATTGATTCTGCAGCTTTTTCTTGGACTACTGAAGTGGGAAATAACATGTGTCTGGGGTCTTCTGTTGTTAGGGAATACCTCTTAGGTTTTGAGATGGCCCAGAAATTTTGCCTTCCACCCTGACCTGCTGTAGTGCAGGAATATCTTAAGTAATAAAGGTTTTGGCAGGAAGATTGTTGTCAGGTTGAAACAATCCTAAGGCAGCAGTATCTACTCCTTCTGCAGTCAGCAACAGACATCACTGCTTCTTGGGATATTGTATCACAAAGGGATGTTGTATACCAATTACAATTCTTTCAGCTCTTCAGAGAAAAAAAAATGTGGAGCAACAAGAGAAATGCTATGCAATACTGATGCATAGATCCCAGGCTGGTGACCAATCCTTGGCTCTTATGTTAGGGCTCACTCCCCTGGTGCATATGAGCAACTGCTACTTCAGAGAAATTCCCAGCTGAGATGGGAGGTAGGAATAGACAAAAGGAATCGGTTTAATGATCCTGAGACTGCTATTGCAGGTGTTATTGGGACCAATATGCTCAAATCCATCTTATACCTTATTTCATCTGTGAATCTGGAAATGTTCACTGATAGAAGAATGCCAGGTATTGCTAGGAACTGTATTTCCTCAAGTGCCTCTTGAAGACAACTGTAAGGTGTTAACTGATCATTACAGCCAAAAGATGGCAGAATAGATAAAAGGATTCATACTAAATGAAATACAAGTGGTTCTAGGACAAGGAGGGACTGTAAATACCATCTTAAACTTCAAGGACAGAAATAAAGGTCTATTATCATTGTAGTAAAAATATTTCTTTCTGTTTATTAGCTATGCTGTTTCTGTAGGACTAGTGGGTAAGACAGATCCTTTGCCTGGTGGGGTATATTCAGCTTTGTAGTAGTTTTCATGATGTTTTATTGGGGTACTGGGATTTTCTGTGGCACACTGCTGATACAACTATTCTTAGAGCAGTGACATTTATGGTGGTCATAGTCATCTTCCTACTTTAAAACATCAATAATTGATAGAATATAAATGTCTCTATTGCTCAAAGCATTTAAGACATATTTTTTCTACAGCATGGGTAGACAGCTGTTATGTGTATCCTGCTTTTTAACAGGAGGAAAAAGATGACAGATAATTTCTGTAAATTCTTGAAAGATTTTTTTTTCCCTAAACTTTTCTCTTTGTTGCAGCAATGTTTATTGACCAGAGCACATGCCATGTATTTGAAAAATAAAAACTTGTTGCTTGTATTCTACCACATAGAATATGAATAATGCAAAGTTTGTCTCTCTTCGCAGTTTAAAGGGTTTGATCCCAACGTACTGTGTGTAGCTACCTTGCTCTTCGAGGGTGACAGAGAGAAGGTTCTTCAACATGAAAAGCAAGTCTATGATATTGCCACCAAGTTTGGGTATGCTTTTCAAAGAACTTTTTCAATTGGAAACTGGGCATTAACTATCCAGAAAAAAATAGGTCTGCTGTACTTTTGTAGTGATTACTGTATGGATATGTTCTGAGTTTACTAGTTGGAAGTGGCAGCAATCGATTAGCTATTGAATGTTCTCTTTGTTAAATAAGCCTTGCACTAACTCCTAGGCAACTTTACTGAAAACCTTCAGCTCTCTGTGTATTGCAATTCAATATTTTACTAAATAGAATTGATGTTTTTAGAATGGAAACCAGCCCTTTTAATTGCTTGTTGGCATGGAAGTGGCTTGTTTTGCAATACTAGATTTACATTTTGACTACAGAAGGGGGAGGTAAAATCATAAGGGTAATACTAAATTTTTGCAGAATTGATGGGAGCATATGAATAGAAGAAGCTTGTTTGGTTAAAGGAGTGCAGTGACTTTCTGTCCCACAGACTGTTTTATGTCCTTACAAAGGAACAGAAAGCACTCATTGAAGTGGCAGGCTGAGTAGTGATCAGGTAGTTTCTTCTGCTTTGATTAAGCATGACTGATGAAAACCATCATCAAAAACGTGATTTGTCAAGATGTACTCTTTTTATTTTTAAGAAAGTTTTTGCTAATGTTGGTCTCAGCTATTCAAACGTACATATAAGTATTGTTTTATCCATTTCAAGGCTCTCCTTTCTGAAATTTGTGTTTTCATTGTGCTTTCTTTCTATTACTTTTACTATGAACCCTTTTGTATTTTGGTATTTCAAGATGATGGTGTATTGATAAGGGACATTGGAACTGTTAGAAGATGGTGCTGTTTGTGCTGCTTAGTTAAGGCTATTAGTTAAGTGTTTAATGGTTTAACCTGGTTTAAAATGCTAAACCGTTTAATGCTTTTATAGTCTAATGTGTCTATCCTTCTTCAGGATTTTCTGTCCTTCAGGATGTCTGATTTCACACACACATGCCTTTCTGGGATTTATGGGAACTTCTAGAAAGATTGATTAAGATACATAGCACTTTCTTGTTATTAGAAACCAACAGTTAAAAATAAATGATTGCATAATGATCCTTGATAGACTAGTTAAAGCAGGGCTTCCTTTTTCTTTAGCACTATGGCTTTTGTGTTTTGGTGTTATTTTAGTTCATTCACATCTCTTACACTTTTGGGATCTTAAGTCAGGAATCTTGCTCTCATGACCTGTGAGCATACAAGTGCACAAATTCAGCGTGCTTAGAAACATAGTTACACGTGTTCCTGTAAATTAATATCCAGGATATACTATGTCAACTTGTGTTTCTCTGCTCTCTTGTGAGTTTTGAAGACTGTTATTTTAAGATCACATCAAGTGTTTTGTTATGTTCATCTCTCTTCGGGTTATTGAATGAAAAGACAAATGCAAAGAGTTAAAGGTCTGGTCTGAAGTAAGTTCTGTTTTTTAGTGAAGAGACCCTACTGTTTTCAACTATTTTAACGCAGCTTAGGCAGCTAAACTTGCACATATGTTTAATAGTCAAAGTTATTTTACAAATATTTTTATAAACTGGTGACTGCTTTGCTGGAAAGTGAATTAAGGTCTTGTAAATTACAGTGGCTTGGCAGCAGGAGAAGATAATGGACAGAGAGGATACATGCTGACATTTGTCATCGCATACCTTCGGGTAGGTCAGCTTTTGTTTGTCTGCTGAAACTTCTGTTAATTAATATAACAAAACATAGAGATGTCTTTTTGAAGATGCCCTCTCTGAAATCAAAGTGCAGGTTGCCTTGGATGATATCTCAGATGTCTCCCAGAGGTTGTATCTCTTCCATTTCTGACTAGTGGAACTTCACCTGCAAAACACCATAAAGACATTACTTTATATTCTTGTTAAAAAAATAGTTTCTCATAAAGGATAGAGAAAATTGGATTGAAGAATCCACAGGTTGAATGAAATCAGAGTCTTGGAGAGTACTTGAAATACCCATGTGCTTTTTACTCTCAGAAGATCTGCTTTTGACTGTGGTTTGAATCAGAATTCCAAGATAATGGACCTTTTGTCTAAACTGCTGCAGCTGTTCTTATGAATTATTGTCTTACTGTTTGAGATTATTTATTTTTCAGAATAATAGGCATATCCCAACTGTTTGATTTTATTTGTCTTTTATAGTCAGGGACAAATCACTGAATTTCCCTCTATTGCAGCAGGCTATATGTAAAATGGGAAGGTATTTGTCTTTATTCTACCTAGATAGTAACTACATTCTAAATAAATATTTCTACTAGGTGTTACGATGGTTAGCACAGTAAAGCTCTTGGCTTGATACTATGGTTATACAAGTGTTTGATTAGTGTAGACATACTGACTGTCTGACAAGTTCTCACTGTAGCCTTGACATCAAAATGTTTGTCATCTTTGTCTTTATTAAGAGCTTCCCTATTATTTCCATACTAATAAACTTACATCACTGGGACAGATGGGTGGTTTTGCTAAATTAGAATTTCTGGTTTTCTCACAGAAAATAAAAAGTTGTTCAATTGTTAGCTGTGTAGCATACACTGGATGTTGATGCTGAATGTTACTGATAATTTCCTCACTCTATTTACTAGGACCTGGGCCTGGATTACTATGTAATAGGAGAATCATTTGAGACATCTGTTCCTTGGGATAGGTAAATTGTGATTACTCTTTAGAATGTCTTAAAACTTGGTTTCATTCAAATTATTCCTAACTCATGTTTGCTCATGGGGATATTTAGTTTAGGCCTTGTGTTTTTAGTGCTCCCTGACATACCTCAAGTCTTGCACCTATGTGTTCTTGCTAGTAAATTACTTATCAGGATTTTGTAAATGCAATGTATCAAGCATTCAGTAATATTTCTGCATAGGTTAGCTTATTGTAACAAATTTAGAACTTGGAATTGCCCATTGAACTTGCCAATTGAAACTGCACATTGGTGACAATAACTGCAATGGGTGATGAGCAGCCATGTGTGTGGGATCAGCTGCATATTTCAGAGAAGTCTGTGGTGAAGATAAAAAAACCTTTTAAGTGTATTTAAATAAGTGGGCTTTTTTCTCCAGTAATATAGGGAAATGAAAACGAAAAAGGTAACTTTTGCCCAAGATTAAGATCTTTTTCCTAAGCTTATTTTTTCTGTTAGATATGGTTGAGAAATATTTGACTGCAACAGAGTTTAATATACAAAATCAGTTTGGATGCTTCTGTCCATTTGGTAAGCCGGAAGTCTCTTAAGCAGGATCTAAGGTGATTTGAATCAAAGCTTTACAGCATTCAATGCAAAGTCTGGGGACTCAAGCTGGCAAGCCTGTATCCTTGCTGTTGAATTTAGTGACAGTGATAAATTCCAGCCCGTTTGAAAATTGGCAAAGTTATATTGAGTGGAAGAAGTGTGAGAGCAGTTTTAAAGCAAAAGTGCTCTTCATTTTACTTTAGTGTTAGATTTTGAAGCATGCTAACTGCTTAGTCAACAATTTGTTTTGCCTCTCCCTTGTTTCAGAATGAATTTTTATCTAAAACTTAAGAAAATATTAAAAATTATCCTTACCAAAGGAAAAGCTTTGAAAACCTTTTTCTACTTTGACTCTTAAGAACCATGTAACTTTCCATAAACTGATTAACTTGTTCCTTACAGGTAGCAGCTATTTGAATAAAATATTTAGCTGACTTGCTTATTCATTAAATGGTTAAGTTTCCCTTCTATTCTGTTAATCTTTAAAGTAGTTTTAAATCTGTGTAAAATGTCTTAATCTGAATTGTACAGAATAGCACTACAGACCTTTGTGGGAGACCATATTACTGAAGTAATAGTTATTTGAAAAACAGGGGTTTCTTTTAGTTGTTCTAGCACTGTGGTTGCACCTTGATCTGTCCTAGAAGATTTAAAAAAAAAAACCCAAGTATTTTTTTTTTTTTAAAAAGAACAAGTATGGCTTATGACAAGGTTTAATAGGTCATTACCATACAAGAATTGTAACATTTCAAGCTGGCAGAATAGTGCACAGCTGAAGAATCTCCAGGTTTGGCCTTGCAGCATTACACGACCTCCAAGTTCTCAAGCTTTCTGCTGTATTTGTCAAGTACTATGTCAAAAACTTGAGGCTATTTTGCTAAGAAAGTAAGTAAAAACATACAGAAGTAGGTAACCTACTTTTTTTCTAAACACTTTTGACATCTCTTCCTTATGAAAAAGGCCTTTTAGGTACTCTGTTTCAAAATAAACTTGCTCTTCAGAAGTGCAGAAAAAGCAGTACCAGTGGTCTTGATGAGGACTATTTTTAGAACAGAGGTAGTTAACTCTGATTTTAGAAGGTAGTCTTATGTTGCATTAGATTATGATTTTTTAGATTACTAATATTGGGGTTTTTTTAGAAGTTGTATAAAATCACATACTAAAATTTTATATTTTAATGTGTTTCCTGTTACAGGGTTTTGGACCTTTGTAGAAATGTAAAGGAAAGGATAGTAAGAGAATGCAAAGAAAAGGGTGTTCAGTTTCCTCCTCTTTCCACCTGTAGGTAAGCCAACATTCTCAGCAATTTTTCTTGAATCTTTGATTAGTAAGAGAAGATTACTAAGGAAGAGGTCATTAAACTTGCTAGCTAACAGGCAAAGTAGGTCTAATGATATTACAAATACTAGTAATCTTGACCTTCCTCTTGAAACTGCAAGTGGATTACATGTAAGAGTGGGAAATTCAAGGCATTAGTAGCGCTTGATTAAACTTTTGCTTATATGTACAAGAGTCAAGTGTAATGACTTAAGAGTATCAACTTTCAAAGTCATAGCATTGAGTTGCTCAGGAATTATGAGGACAAAGGATAAAAATGTTAAAAAAGATGCTACCCTTTTGAATAAGATAAGTAACCTGATGAATTGTGTAATGTCACATAGTGGTTGGCTTAATATCGTAAAGTTTTGTTTGTAATGCAGTTCTCTTCAACAGGGTAACACAGACCTACGATGCAGGTGCATGTGTCTACTTCTACTTTGCCTTTAACTACAGAGGAATTAGTGATCCTATTCATGTCTATGAACAAATTGAGGTAATGTATTAAAGAACAATAGTTACAGGAGAGAAGCTGATGTAATGTATGATGAACCCATTGGCCAAGCTAATGGAATTTTCCAGGAAGGATCTCAAAAGTCTGTTCATACAGCTTTGATCATTAGCAGCTAGGAAAAGAGGTATATGCTAATAATGCATCAAGTAGAGAGAAGACTACCAAGTAACTATTTTAGGCATCACTATTTAGGAAAGCTTGACCTGGAGTTTCTTGGATGACAGAAAACTTTAAACCTTAAAACCCAAATCCATGGGAAACTAGTCTTCCTTAGTTCCATTATTTATGAAGCTATTTCTTTTTCATAATATTCAGTCTGTAAAATGCACGGTAAAACTTATCAAGATCATACTTTATTAATAGTGCTGCATGTAGAGCATAATGAAATGGGAGTGTCTGATGCTATTTTTGTTAGGCCCAGATAAGTGCTGGTCTAAGTCTGGTACATTAGAGCAGTTGTAATCTGCTTCAACATTTACCAAAGAGCTCTGGAATAGTTCTGCTTTACATTTTGGCTGATGAAATGTTATACTTACCTAGTTAGGGGAAGCCAGTATCCTTGTTAACTTGAAGATGTAAATTCTTAGAAGGACTATGGCCAAACTGCTTTTTGTCATATTTTCTGTTTTATATGCTCAAACTTCAGCACCAGAAAATTGCTAATAGGACTGTGGAGAAATAGTCAATATTTATAACTAGGATATGATTTTTCTCATGCTTATTCTTTAGAAATTTCTCTTGAATCTGGCAAGCAAAGTTTTTATCTACAAGTTCTGAGGCTCCCATGCTATTATGTGTAAGGCACTGAAGAATGTAATACTTGAGTGCTTATTTAGTGAAACTTTGCTAATACCTAGATACTGCTTTTTATTGGAATTAGTTAGCAGTGTGATTACCTGGATGCATATCTTCCGTTGTAGTAACTAAATTTAACCTAACAAAGTGAGTTAGTTGACTGAGTATATGTGTTCTATGGCAGACTGAAAAAATCTCTTAACTGCAGAGGTGCAGTTATATATGTTATTCATAAAAAAGTACACTTACTTGAAAAAAACATGTAGTGCTTGCGCTTAGGAAAGCTTTCATTGTTACACCTTCTGATCTCTCTAACTATTCATAATCAGAGGTGAATGGCAAAGGAGATTCTAGAACTTTAAAGTGTTTGTATAATTCTTACCATAAAAAACTAAATTTTGTTTTCTGCCACAAACTGCACCCATGAAAGGGTTGTCAGTTGTAAAGTACCTTACTGCCTTAACCAGAATCTTTGAGATCTGGATTTAAACTCTGATCTGAATAAGGGTCTTGAATCACTTTTGTGAGCCTGTTTACAGGCTTCTTTACTGAGACTTAATTGTCTTTCAAATGAGCATCCCAGCCACTGGACTACTTTAGTTTTAGCGAGGGGAAAGCAATCCAGAACATTTTATTTGGGAGTAATGTTTGTTGTAAGTGATGCCACTTGAGATATTGTACCTTTGATAATGTTTATTTAGAAAATTCTTACTTACATTTATCTGCAGACTTGATGTTTATTTATATTGTGTGCCTTAATTAGTTCTGAAACTTTCCATACACCATGGGTATGACTGCAGTAGCAAGCATTTCGCGTAATCAAAAAATCTTGTGCATTTGCTGTTAAATAAATACCGTATCTTTCAAATTTAGAGAGCTGCTAGAGAAGAAATACTTGCCAATGGAGGAAGTCTTTCACATCACCATGGAGGTAATGTTCTCTAATATTAGTTTCTTTGATATTGCTAAATATTCACGAGTACATGAAATAGTTTGTAGTAGAACTTTGAAAAATAATTCATAGGCATTAAGTGAAATTACTGGAGGAATGTCAAGAGGGAACATCTCTTGGGATTCTTTCCAGAGACTTCTCACTCCTTTGCCAGTTTGATCAGTTTGTCTTAAGCAACTTCTATTGATCTTTCTGCAGATATGTGTTCAGTTACAAAGACTTCAAAGGGGAGTTCCACAGTTTTAAGACAGTTTAGTGTCCCTTGTGGCTCAGTGAATGCTGTTAGCCCAAATTCCAGAGCACTTAGGCAAAGTATCTACATAAAAGAGCTTGTGACTTTTAACTGGGCTATGTTGCAATCTAACATTTGTTGTGTAATTGATGTTATGTAAGTGTTGATATTACTGGCTTGCTGTCTGATAAGTTCTAGTTATTCAGTTTCCTCTTGTGGAGTTTGGGGTTACTTGTCCTGTGTTGCTAGTATCTTCACAAGGTATTTTGTGCTTTAATATTAAGTTTAAGAATCAAAGTCATATATCAGTGATACTTCATGTACTTGATGCTTTACATATGCTTTTCCCACAAACTTTGATAGCCTAATTTGACTGCATGTGTCCTTTGTAATGCTGTAAGCTTGGATGTCAGGAAGACTTGTTGTGAAGTCAGTTTGATTTGTGCCACTAGCTACTTGAAACTGGTTAACTTGCTGCGTTTCTTCTCTCTGTTCTCTTGGGGCATTGCCTGGCCACAGATATAAGAGCAAAGAGGAAGTGTATGGTTTAAAACTAGACAAAACCTTTGTAATTCTCAAAGCTCTCTGTGGGGAAAAATATGAAGGGCAGAAGCTGTGCTTGAAAACATGTTGGTGATTCCTAGACTTGAAACTTTTAGGTGTGGCTGTTTTCAGGCGGCGTTTTTTGCTTTGTGATGGAAACACACAAAGGACTCTGCTTTAGCAGTATCGGATGTGTGGGTGTTTTCACATGAGTGAAAAGGGTTTCAGTATTTTTTGTTTGATATGCTCTTATTGTCCTCTGATTAAATCTTTAATATAGTGGTGTAGTGGACCTGTCAATTCTCACACGTATGATGTAGAATTACCCACTTGATGTGCTATTGTGCTCTGCCTGCTGTGGCAGCTGTATTGTACTGTGAGTAGCGTTTCATCCATTAACTCCCAAGCAGCTGGAGCTTGTCACACATTTGGATGTATTTGCACTCACCATGTAAAACCTTGCTTACAGCATATGTTGATTAAGAAAAAAAAATACTATGTAGCATTTTCAAGTCCTTGCATGCTTGAACTTTGTAACTTCACAACTATGGAAAACTGGGTTTCTGTTCTACTTCTTATGCTCCTGTTGTATTCATGACTGCCTCTGATACTATTAAGTATTTTCTGCCTTGAGTGTTTTCGTCTGGCAGTTCATTGTGTACAATATTCAAGATTAATTTTTTCCAGTGCTTAGTAGATGTGCTGCTGAGAATTAGCCTAATAGTATCAGTTTTATTTACTGACCTTATCACTCTTAGCACTAAGACTGGTCTATTGTGTGGGGTACAAGAAAATACTGGTGCAATTTCTTTTGGTATTTGTCTTGTAATTGTGATTAATAACAGTTGTTTTCACTATCTGGAAACAGACAGGCTGGTTTGTCTGCCTACAATCATACTGTGATAAATGGAGCTATTTTAGCTCTGGGTTTGTGTATCAAAGAAAACAGATGTAGTCTGGGACTTGAGGCTATAGGAAATACAAAGCTTGCTTAAGTCAATCTTCATATACTCCTTGAGTGAAGAAGTGGCCATATATGACAGTCTGGGTTGTGTAAAGCTCCACATGACTTTACATCTGGGGAAGGATGAACTACAGGTGAGACATGTGGCTATAATCCACAGTTGAGAACTGAAATCATAATACTCCTAACTTTACAAAGAGTAGCTTCAGAAGGACTTAACTTTGAAAATATCTTCCTTCCCCTCCATTTTGGTTTTCACCTTGACTTGAGTCTGTCCTACACTTAGAAAGGGATAGTGGACATTTTCAAGCACAGCTTTGATCCTTCTGCTTTTCTGAACACTGCTCATCTTTAGATTTGAGAGTCATGTAAGAGAGCCACAGTTAGTGTTCAGAAACTTGTCATTCCTAATAGTGCTTTTTAAATGCTAATTTCTTGTAGATAGAAGTTTAAGTATAGATAAATAATTAGTCCAATCATTTATGGCAAGCCCTAAAAACACCTGTATGATATCACACCTTTCATGCTTGAATTCCTGTTTCATAAAACATGCCTAGTTTTGTATACGTGAAATAACATGTGCTGAGTAGGTATGGCTGGTATATAAACACAACTACAATCTCTTTGGGTTACAGCACCAGAAGGGAGATGGTTGCATTTGGACCAGATCCCTTTCGTATTACCAAGCTAAGGACCTGTGTAAAACTAAAGAACAGGGTAAAAATTAATGATACATTGTTTCTGTTTCAGGAACTGTTTTAACTAAAACTGGTTACTTAAGAAAACAATTATCAGATTGTGGAGTGGAGGAAAATAGCCCCATTTAACGTAATAGAACTAATTTTCTTTTCCTTTCCAGACAGATTGACTAGAGTAAAGGTTAACCATGTAGCCCACACTGCACAGGTTTAGCTATAGTATCAATGGCAGTTTATATAGGGGAAAAAAAAAAAAAGAAAAAACCCCACAACACTAAAAAACCCGCAACCAAATCCAAACAAACCCAAAAAACCCTGAAAAGAAAACAAAGGAAAAACCAAACAACCCTACACCTCATTTGCATTCAAGTTCATTTGGCATTGCAGTGCTTTGGCATCAGTAAGAAGCTGTGGCTTAAGTTGTACGCTGCAGTAACTAACCCACACAAACTAAAAAATCTGAAATGATAAAATTCTTTTTTGGGGGGGAGTTGAACACATTCTTTTCTGAACAGGAAAAGTATTTCTACCCTTAGTTTAAGCACTGCAGTCTGATCATGATAGAGTTTGTTCTACTTATTAGAATGAGTTGAAACTGTGACATTTGTCAGACATGGAGTAACTGTATGTGAAATAATATAGTAACACAGTTATATTTTCCTCCTTGGTCTGTTGAAAGTCTTAATAGAATAGTCATCTTCAGTGCCTTTTCAAAAAAACAAAAAAGCAATGGACTTTCTGACTCATCAACAGAGAACTTGAAAGTATTTAAGCTGTTGAGATCACATTTGATCAGGCGTTGGAATGGCCTGCCCAGAGAGGTGGTGGATTCACCATCCCTGGAGGTTTTTAAGATGAGGCTGGATGTGGCACTGAGTGCCATGATCTAGGAATCACAGTGGAGTTGGATCAAGGGTTGGACCTGATGATCTCGGAGGTCTCTTCCAACCCAGTTAATTCTATGATTCTAAGATACCAAGCAAAAATGTGCAACATGATGTGGTGATGGTAAGTGTTACTGATATAGTAGACTTGACGTACACTGGTCCAATATACTCCAGTGCTACCATGTATTAGAGTAGTGCACCAACCTTTCTCGGTATTGCAGAGTTCTCCCTGGAAGAATAATAATGTGTTAATTTCTAAGAGCAGAGAGCTGTTTCCTGTAGAGACTACTAGCTTCAGGAAGAGCATGCAACAGCTGGAAGAGCTCCATCCTTCTTAGGACCTGTCACTGCTGCTCCTTTTGCAAAGTTATTGTTATGCAGTAACTACCTCTTCAAGATTGAAAGGGCTGAAGCAGAGGAAGTCTAGAGCCAGGTGCAGTGCCACTAGAGCCCATTTCCACTGGGACCACAATGCTATAAATTTATACTCTGCGTGGGTGTAGACTAATTCCTGGGCTCAGTCAGCTATATGAAAACTTTCCCTACAAGACTGTTCATGTGTACCCTAGTACTTCCTATTCCAAAAATGAGGAAAAAAAATTGCTGCCTGTTGTTTGCTAGCTCCATTTTTAGCAACCAGACTTTTGTAGCCATCCAGATGCATTTTTCGAAAATGATCAAGTGAAAAGGGCAATGGAAGGCTGAACAACTTTTCCAGTGAAACCAGCTAAGGGCTGGACCAGCATGTGTCAGAGCTGGGAAAAAGTTACTTAGCCAGTTCACGTTTTTCTCTTTCATACATGGACTAGAATGATAGATAAAAACTTTAAAATAATATTGGTGTTGGACTGTCTAGAGTTGCTACTAAACAAGCTTCTTGGTTTTCTGATCTGAAGTGCCTTGTGTGAAGTAGGCTCTCTGCCATGCCAGGGTGTTTGTACAGTATGTAATAGGCTGGAGTTCAGATTGGAGATTTCTGGCTTCCTGGCAGTGAATGTTTTAAGGCATTATTAGACTGCTCAGCACACCTCAGGAACAGGCCACTTGCCACTTGTAAAACTTGAAAACTAATTCTGTTGTACTTCAGATTGGATAATTAAAATCACAGAATCACAGAATGGGTCAGGTTGGAAGGGACCACAGTGGTCCAGTCTCCCTGCTCAAGCAGGGTCATCCTAGAGCACATTGCACAGGATTGCATCGAGGGAGTTCTTGAATATCTTCAGTGAGGGAGATTGTGCAACCTCTCTTGTCAGTCCGTTCCAGTGCATGGTCACCCACACAGTAAAGAAGTTCTTCCTCATGTTCAGGTGGAACTTCCTGTGCATCAGTATCTGCCCATTGCCTCTTGGCCTATTGCTTGGCACCGCTGAGAAGAGCCTGGCTCCATCCTCTTGACACCCTCCCCTCAGGTGCAAGATTAAGTGTCTTCAGAGGAGAAGATGCAAGAAGGGAGGGCTGTGTTTTTTTCCATTTGGGGCAGCAAGGACTGTGTGTGTAGCTGAGTTGGCAAGTAGTAACATACCACGCTACTAGAAATTGATTGTACAATGTTATGTTGATTTGAGAACCTTATTAATAATTTTATGATGTAGCATATAGAATCAAGCTATTTGGATCTCATTTTTTAATTGAGAAAAGCATATTTTGCTGAAAGCCTGTAAGTGGTAGATGCTTGTATCAGTTCTG
Source organism: Myiozetetes cayanensis (assembly GCF_022539395.1). Classification (NCBI taxonomy): domain Eukaryota; kingdom Metazoa; phylum Chordata; class Aves; order Passeriformes; family Tyrannidae; genus Myiozetetes; species Myiozetetes cayanensis. Next base: position 15,662,335 of record NW_026088185.1, on the reverse strand, counting down.
GTTCTGTGCACTGTCTCATGTCAGTTCTAGACAAATGGCATCATGCAGGGCTAAAACTAAAAGTGTACTTTCTCTAGGCTAGAAGTGGGAAGTAAGTTTTCCCTAGTCTGTGGTAAGGTTTAACTGAGACCTTTTTGTTAGGCTTCCTTGGCTCAAAGCTGTTTGGCCAGTCTTAGAGTGGAGGTGAGCAACTTTGTCACTTGGAATTACTTTTATGTTCACAGTAACTTCTTTTACTATTATGGCATTTTCTTCCTCCTTTCCAGTTCTCATCCTTGAAGCTAATTGTGATTTGAAGCTGTGGGAGAGGAGGAACAGAATATTTATAGTGCAGAACTAACCTGAAGTGAAACAATATATAAATTACTTATTTAAGTGCTGCTGTCATCTGCATAGAACCTTTCCTTCACTTGGTCTCCTTTCCATTTTATCTGATGAACCAGCTTAGAATTCTGAGAGGTTGCTTCAATACTTTTTAACTCTAATATTAAAACTTGACTAATTGAAAAATCCATGTATATCTTATTGATGTGAACAGTAGGAGCAGGGGATCAACTTTGCTGTTATAAAGGGTTAAAATCTTTGCGCTGAGCATGTTTGTGAAGGACTGCTGGTAACTGTAGTACAGCTTTTTTTCTTTCCAGTTCACTAGTCAGATGTATGTTAGATTTATTATCTCAAAAGTATAAACCATAGAAAATTTGACAAGATAGATGTGTAAATTATCACTTTGACAGAACTAATGATGCACTCCAAGCACCTTCTGTTTTCCAGCACTTGGTGAGCGACTTCATTAAATATGCAACGACTGTTTGGTGCTGCTCAGACAGTAGTTCAGTTCCTTGTGGAATTACATTATTACTGGAGGTGTAAAAGAGGCAGGCATGCTAGCTGTTGGGCATCCTGCTGTGATTCTAATGTGCTCCATCTTGTTGGAGCAGTTGTTTGCAGTCTTTTCAGGACAATTACATCCATAACCACAGAACACATTCACTGAAACTGTATTACAGATAACAGTTGAGAATAGTAATGACTGTTCTTCAGCTGCTTGTGTAAGAGCCAGGGTGAGTAACTTAAGGTGATGGTCAAGCCACATCCATGCTTTGGGTTTTTTTGTAGAAGTAGTATTAAAGTTTTCTGAGGTAAAATTCAACCACAGCAGCTTACTCAGGCAGTCGCATTGTAGTGATAGTATATTTACAGATGGGGATTTTTTCCTGAGCTGGGTCCACAAGATATAGCACAGTTCCTACCACATAACAAATTCTTTTGTCCTTCAGTTGTGGTCTTTGCTCTTGACACATACGCTGCTAATAGTTGTTTTCTAGCAAACTGCAAATTTTGTTCTGTCTCACATTATTTGCTTTTTCTGTTGGCATTGTGAGTGGCTCGTATTCCTTAAGGTATAAACAAATATATTCTGTTCTCCAGAGGTGTCCCTGTAATTTATTATTCTGATGACAGTTTGATGGTTACCCTGAAAACAGGGCACAAAAGATGGCTTGAATTTAGCTTCAGATACTCTTAAAGCTTCTGTCTCTCAAACCTTTACTATATTGTATCATACTGATAAATGGGTTGCATTTCAGGCTGACAAGTTAAATGCTGGACTGTGTTTAATGAAAAAATGTCCCTAGTTTTGAATGATTTGTTAATCAGAGTTGACCATTTTGTTGATTAGTATGTGAACTCTCAGCTATTTAACAGGACTATTGTGAGAATTTAGTGAAATGAGTTTTTAAAAGACTGTTTCAGTTTTGTTTTGTATTTGTTATAGCTAGTGAGTATTTTTACATGGAAAACAAAGCTCTTGTGTAGTGATATTGAGCAATTACCAGCCAGCATAGGAGTTTTTGAATTAATTATTAAGCCTTCTTTATAGGAAACAATTTTTTGCTATTTAAACCAGTACTGGTTTAAGCTTGATTATTGAGTTATGTTTTCAGTTTAAAGAGATTAAGAAATGTAGGGTTCTGCGTTTTAGTAATCTCTGTTACAGTTGCCTAGTTAAAATTAGTTTGTGGCTTTTTAAAACTTATACTGATTCCCTGTCTTAATAGAACACGTGATTTCAGCCTAAGCTTCATCTAAATTTCATAGTTTCTAAAGAAAGTAGACAGTGTGGAACACAGTCTTCCTCTGGGAGTATGCTGAGCTTAATGAGCTTGATAGTCTGGTGGGCTCAATAAATCAAATAAAGCAAAACATTTCTCATTTTTGAATAAAAGCATTTATCACACAGTGTTTATTCATTCATGTTCGCAAGATTGATTGGCTCCTTGAATCCTGCCATATATTGAAACACTTTGTTTTTGTTTTTCCAGTAGGCAAATTGCGGAAGCGCTGGATGAAGGAGAGCATCTCTGATGTTGGCTTGGGAATGCTGAGATCTGTTAAAGAATATGTGGACCCCAATAATATCTTTGGAAACAAAAATCTTTTATAAAGCCCTGCACAAATGATGTACTAAAAATTAAAAATTACTGTTGAAATTCCTCCACTTTATTGTATTGATATCCCAGTAATCAAATATAACATAGATTAAACTTTAAAAACTAGTAACTTACATTGCTTTTTTGCTACTCCCTTCCCCCTCCCCCCAATAAAGTATAAACATCACTGTTAATGTTTATGGACTTTTACTTACAATGCTCTTAACCCACTGGGCACGAAGTACCCACCAGGAAATGCAGATTTGTTTTCCAAGTTCGGTGTAACACAGCTGACAGTATTTTCAGTGCTGGATACTGCCAGATGTTTCTTGCTTAAAGCATCAACTGCAAGGAGGACAAAGACTGACAACTGTGTTTTCTACAGAAGCAGCTGCTCAACCCAGCCTCTTGCTAAAGGAAAGCTGCTAAGAGACAGATGAGGGAACACCAAGGAGTACCTCACTGTACTGAAGGATTAAGTATGTAACAGACTTGTAACCAGCAAATACTTAAGAGTACAAATACAGGCTTTGATCAAAAGAGACAGTGTAAGCCAAATTACTAAAAACTCAGTAGTCTCTCACTGTAGTACTACTTGAAAATTATACACAATTGAACCGTTCTGAGTTGTATTTGCATTGCTGGGATAATCTTAAATTAATTGTAGGTCAGTCACTAAGTTTTGTACAATGGACATTTCTCACTGTATGTTGAAAACAGGTTTGTAACAAAATTTTGCGTTCATCTGTACTTCAGTCCTAGTGTGTATGGTTTTTGTTCCTGTTTTGTTTGTTTTGCACAGATGCAAAATATCTTTATCAGTTAAAAAAAAGTTTTGGCTATTCAAATGAAACTGCCCAGCACTGTCTTTTGAAGCAGTCTCAACAGTTTAATAAAATACTTAAGTGGACAACCTAATGTTATCCTGGAAGTGAGATTTCCCATTTAAGTTTTGTACAGTTTCCTATGACCTTTATGAATCATTTATTTACTTCACAAGTAGTAACAATTTTAATTGTCCATTGAACTTTATGAAAATTAAATATTTTCTTGATCAGTATCATGTGAGAGTAAGCATTTTTACATTGAAACTTGAATATTAATCAGTAAAATAAACTAAAAGTATTTGTCAGTACTCATGATCCATTTTTAAGGTGGGTTCTTTCTTAAAGCAAATTATCCAATTTTTTGATAATTAATGTAAATGCATAGGATAGAAGAAATACAGACTATCCTTTGAGGACACTGTCTCTCTAGCCAACTGCTTCACAGCTCTGTAGTGTCAGTTTGGACACCTTTTGTATTGGCAGTGCCCTTAATGAGGAGAAAAAGATAAATTGCATTTTTGTTTTTAAACTATTTTAGAATACTGTCTAATTAGCTCTCAGTTTTGGTAATATACCAAAAAGAGTATGAAGTGCTTGAAAATATACTGCATATCAGACAACTCTGAACTTGTTTAAAGACTAATTTCAATGCTGTACTTAAAACTACTGAAAAACATGAACACTCAAAACATCACTTTAAAAATGCATGCTGTCAAGGTATTTAAACTTTTTTATGATCTGCAGGTCATAAGGCAGAATGTTCATGTGATACTTATAATGCAGCTACATTTAATTTCGAATGGTCTTTGTCTCACAACATTTCAACATAAAAATATATAATTTTTTTCTCTCCCGCAGAGTTCATATTTCAGCAGTAACCAAAACAATAGGTGTAGTCTGTTTTAGGAAACTGAGCCTTCACACTGTGGTTAAGTGTTCCTTAAGTACACAGAGGTGTCTCAGCAAAGTGAATCTGCACATTTTTGTGCAGAGCAGTCCCTCATCTCACCTGCTGCACGGTGGTGACCACAGGGCCACAGCTGGTGTACTGCTGATGACTTGTATTGCTCTGCAGTGGGGACCTTTCTAGGAGCTGGTAAATATGAAGGGTGTTTATGTGCCTCAATGAAAGTTCATGTCTAACTATGAAGAATTAATTTTGAAGGAAAGTATGAGAAGCTTTTTTGCAGAATGACAGCACAAAGAGAACTAGAACAAGTACTCATAGCTTAGTTAATACTGGTCTCTTAAGATTTTGACTAAAGTACAACACAGCTCTACAACATCCCATTTTTTTAATTTTCTCACTGTGGTTTGCTCATCTCTTTTTTTGTATTGAAAGTACACAGGTAAAACCTCCTTATACTCTCTAACATTTAAATAGACACAACTTCTGAAGTGATTTAAAACGTAGTAAAGATTTTTACTGTATGTCAACTGTCATATGGGAAAGTGAAATAACAGGCTATAAGGATTTAAAGCACTGTCACTCGGTAGCTCTGAGGAAAAGATTAACTACAAATGTAATGGATTTTTTTTTTCTGCTGGCTGCCCTATTGCTGTCTTCCTAAGTATTTCTCTGTCTTATGAACCAGTCAGAGCTTAGTGAAACTACAGCTGAAACATATGTATTACTGTCTTTAACTTCACTTTTAAATTCCTAGTGAAAATAGAAAAAAATGTAATGCAAGTTCAGAAGACCTAGATACACACAGATCATTCAACATTTAAATGAAATCTTACTTTCTCTGATACTACAGTCTTCCACCACTCTTCCTTCTCTATCTCTACTTTCTACAACTTCACTTCCCGTAGCTGCAGCCTGTTCAGAGATGGAGTTTGATCCATGCAGATCAGAAGTGCCGATGCCTAACACATGACTTTTGCATTTGCTTGACTATTTTGGCCATATGTAAGTTCAAGCAGTTTTAATTAAGCTTGTAATTACTTCCAATTACATAGCTTCTGCTCCCTTTGAAGGAGGAAAGGTGCAGGGTGACTATGGCTTGACTGTAAAATATGTTTACATTGGAGAGACCTTTATAAAAGTTTTGAGGGGAAAGAAGCAAATCTGTTAGAAGTTGATCCAGGATCTAAATCTTGCAGACAAAAAAAACCATGTCTTGATTTGACTCATAGTATATTGGTTAAGTTAGAGATGTCATCTTTGCCTTACAGCTGTGAACAGAGGCCAGGCCAAATAGTTCTTCCGTAGCAATGTTAATTAACTGAAACAAATCTCAAAGGCAGGGATACATTAGCACTGAAATCCAGAAAACACAAATTGCTTCTCAATCTTGGAAATGTGTGTTTATCAAGGTTGTAATTTAATTTTCTGCAAATAAAGCCAAACAGTGTTTGTCATTTTAGTGTGAGATTAACTGTAAAACTTCAGTTGTAATGTTAAGAGACTACGGAACCTTATATTATTAATAAAAAGAAAATTGGCCTAAACAAGTATGTGGTTTTTGTGATGAAACTAAACAAATACATTCTACTAACTTGTCATATTGCTTCAGTTTAATTTGGTGATGAAGTCTTACCTAAGGAAAACTATTAGGAAAGCTTTGGCATTTGGACAGAGAGAGAAGAGATTGAATTTGTAAATGTGTGCTAATAGGAGCTCTGCTTTTGTGTCCCATCTGCAAAACAGGAAAGTGAGAGAATTTCACTGAAGGAAGGGGGAAACCACACCTGAACACCAAGGCTACTTGGTTCAGAAATTTCACCTCCTCAGTACTCCCTGTTTGGGCAGCGCAGTGATCATGTTCAACTGCTATTGGGAAATTCTCTTAATATAACACAGGAGCATACCTTTACTTACTCAGATTCCCCAAATTTCAAAGACCTGTTGTATTGCATTATTGCAACAGGCATCTCATTTCTTGCTGCTGTGCTCATGTCTTATGTAAAAGGTCCTGGAATCTGCTTGAAAGTTCGGTGTGCACTAATGCACCATTGTGAGCAGAAGTATTTCTCAGTTATCTGCATTATTGCTATGAAGTCTTTGTGCCTTTTAAGCCAAAATGGCTGAAATCACACACTGCCTGAAAGAGCTGTTGAATTGTCTTGTGTTAACACTGTAATTCAGTCTTAATACATATTGCACAAAAACTCCAAAAGTCATAGTATGCAGGGGGCAGCAGACCTAATGATGAGGTTCACCTTGTAGAACTATTACAGTTTCTCAATATGATCCAAATTTTTTTGTCTGCTTGCTCACAGGAGCGAGAAAACTACCTGACAACCAAGCATTTTATTTGTGTTTCCCTTCTATTAACAGCATTAAAATGCAGTATTTTTACTTGGATCCAGCAAGTCTCAATTTGAAGGAGATCTTAGATGATGATATACTTGTCTCAGGATGACAGCCAGACCCCACCAGTGTTCTCTTTGTTTGTAATACGTAAATTTTATAAAAAGTTGGATCTGAACTTGCAGCTGTGTAAATACTATAGGCTTCACTGTTTATGGTCTTATAGTCCCAGCACTAACTTTGAATTCATATTACCTTTACCATAAATCAATGTCTTTCTTTAGGCTCTCTATGGAGACCAGAATTGGCAGGTGGCTGCTTTTTTCATGTTCAGCTTTAAGGTCTGCTCTGCTCAAAGGGCAGAGGTGGTATTGCTCAAAGATGTTTGCCATGCTGCCTCTGAAAAATACTAGTGCTGTCAGTTTTTAAATAAATTTTAAAAGAAGAATATTCCTTTTTAAAAATATGGGGGCTATGATGTTTTAAATTGTACTGTTACTTGCAGTTTTTACCAATACAAGTTGCAATAATACATACCTTTACTGAAATGCTATGAAATGTTTCATATATGAATTTGGTTTTGCACTTTGGATAAACAAAACATTGATCTTTTAATGGGAAACTTTATGAATGTTTCATTTTGATTCAGAATAAAGCTAAATTTATTTCAATTGAATGTTCATAAATTCCAGTATAACATTCCTATTTGAGTAGCAGTCTGCCTCTTTCTACTTTCATGGTAGTATGCAGTAGTGTCCCACCCCGGTACAGGGACATAGCAGCTTTTACATTAATGTATTTGTTGTAGTGCTATAAAGTATTGTAGCGGCATTCTAAAGGATAAAGCAGCAATGGAGTTGTGTGTCTGCAGAAAGATGATGGACAAAACTTGATGGGACTGTAATCAAGTAAAGTTCAAGTCAATGCTTTTAGAACTTCAGATCAAAGTAGGAAATAGGTGGAAAATGCTTTTGTTTAAAAATAATATTTAAAAACTATTTTTAAATGATGAAGAATGTCAAATGATTGTCCCAGCTCTGCTGTTCAATATCATGTGACTTGTCTGAGTGGCTGACTTTCCACAGTGCTTCTACTTAGCAAAATATAAAATGGATGGTCTCAAGACAGGGCTGTGATAAAGCTGCTCCTTTTCAGGCTTGGCTCTGTTCCCGTGAGTGACACGGACACTGAGCATGTGGATATCTGGCATTGCCGTTGCATCAGTCAGTGCTGGCTCAGCAATACGGTATTCAAAGCAGTTCAAAGACAAGGAATATCACTGATGTGTACTCAAATTAAGTTTGGTAAATACTGAAAACATAAAAGGGCAGTTTGCTAAGTTCAGTTCTTGACTAGACGCAATCCTGAGGATGTGGGAGTAATGAGAAGGTACAAACCCAGCCGCTGACCTTTCTCCCTCCCAGCCCGTGGCAGCAGCCGGCAGTGTTTCCTGTCTCGCCCTGTTCCTGCTGCTGCAGAGCAGGAAATCCTGACTGCCCAGAGGCGAGGGTTAAAAGCCCTTCTGAAACATGAAGTGACACACATACTCACCTAGCAAATACAGAGCAGCTGGGTAAATACATGTAGAGATGAGGCCATAAAAGCTGGTCATTAAGGAAAGTAAATCTGGCTAATGTTAGAAAGCAAGATGTGGGTGAGCTGAACAGAATACTTTGGTAAGTGGGTAAGCCACAAGGCAAACTGACCTTCTTAGCACTATTGCTTCTGGAAGTACAGGGCAAGATTATTTTTCCAGACATTTTTTTAATTAAGATTTTTTTAATAAATGAGAGGTTTGTCTTTCTCTGTTCATGCTTGTAACTGAGTAATGTCTAAATTGGAAGCCGTGCTCACCTTTACAGGTTAGCATATTCTAGTGCAGGAACGGGAGGGATAGAAGCCACTGGCTTCTTTGAGATGGTATTGGTTTATACAAGCAGAAGTGCCTCAAATGGATTGCAACTGGTAGCCTTCTCCTTAAGAAGTGAAATCCCTTTAAAGCATAGCATTAAAAACAGCCTGCAGGGAACAAGCTGTGGGTTGGGGAGAGAGAAGGCCAGAGACAAAAGAGGTTGGAAAAAGATGTTGCACTAGCTTTACAAACATAGAGTCTGTCCATGTTGTTACCCGGGGTGTGGCTGGGGAAGCAGAGTTTACTGCTTTAGATGGAGGAGATGAGTGACAGCTGCCCAAGGGGCAGTGAAGAAAGGTTTTCAAGAAGGCTCCTACTCCAGTGCAGAGGTTAGCATTGCAACCTAGAACACAGGGGCTGTCCATCTGCAAAGCTTCAGCAGGCAGCACAGCCCATCAGCACACTTCATAAAAACTTCTTTGTACAACTTCACCTGTCTGCTGTATGACTTACTGCTAATGAAATCATGACCAGGAAGCAAAGAAAATTGCTAACGGGGAAAACAGAGCAAGGGCAGTGCGAGCCAGTGTCCTGTGTGTATGGCTAAATTACAATGAAATGAACATCTGGAAGAAACAGCCAGACAGAAGGGACCTGGTTGCTATAGAGAAATGATAACTTTCAGATGGTAACAAATCTACTGTCTTGGTTACAATTTAGTACTTTTTTAAGACCGATGAGAGGAAATCACTATCTCTTCATTTGTAGGGTTGTGGGCTGCTCTGCAGACACAAATAAAACATAATGTTATTTCCTGTTCTTTTCAGTAGCTCATGTAAGACTCCCCTACGTATCTGGGCTCGAGTAGGTGTTTACTGCTGAACCTTTGGGCTGCCTGCACAGCCCCGCTGCAGTGCTTTGGGTGCTTCTGCGTGACCTCTATCACTGTGTGATTTACATTACTAAAACCAAAATTATCCTTGCTGCTGTTTCAGAAAGAATAGGTTGATTCTCATCCGCTCCTTTGAAAAAAAGACAAAGCATGAAGAAAGAAGAGCAAAAGGGTTGCTTTTGTTTTCTTTTGTTTATTTTAAAACCATGTGCTGATATGCTACATCTGCAGACCAATCAGGACACAGTAAAGCTAAACCAGCTGTGAGTGGTTGGATAGGGAACCTTGTGGTGAATGACACGTTAGTGATGAGTTACACAAGTGCAGAGACAACTGTAGTAATGAGCACGACCATGACCATCAGCAGCCAGAGGATAAGTACTCGCCCCTGGAGTTAAATGCAGATTCCCTGAACTGGTAGCTGAGCAGGTTTATAAGCACAGGGACTAGTGTCCAGGAGCAGTTGTGTTTGCATCTGTTCCCCTCTGCATGCAGAGCCATGTTGACACTTGGCATCTCAAGTCGTATCTGTAATGTTTCGCTTCTGCCGTGAGTCTGGAGGGTGGGATTTGCTCATTGCTTACACATCAGACACTTCAGAAACACGATGTTTGTGTGTGCTGAGTTCTTGTGAAGCTGGCTGGGGAGCTACACACCAAGACAGCAGAGATTTGCTGATGTGCTGCCAGGCTGGGCTGTGTGGGTGTTTGACACATGGAGAGCTTAACTATCTCACAAGGGCTGTTTTCATTCTTTGCCTCTGCAAACTCCTGCCATTTTATTCCAGATATATATTTCCTGCTCTGGCTATGTGTATTCTGGTCCTGAGAGAGGCAGCTTTGTTTTTCACATGACTTCCAGCCCTACCTCAGCAAATTTCACCTGCCTCAGTCACATCACATGCAGGCACACACACACTCTATCTTGGCAGCCACTGAGGGAGGAGGGGATAATTAAACAAAGAAGAAAGAGGTCAGGAATCGCTGCCTGAGGGCTGCTCATTTGAAAGACTATTTGGCCCTTTCCCAACCTATTTCTGACACCACCTATTTCTCCCCCATCCCCAATGATAATAATAGGTCTCAGCTGTGTTCTTGTGTCAGGTGAGGGGGAGATTAGTGCACCAGGTGGGAGTTGGCTCACACCTGAGCTCCTTCTTCTTCAGCCACGGCAGGTTGGAGGGGTGTTTGGAGGGGAGTTGTCTCTGCTTGGGGTGCATGGTGAGGGGGGAGCTACAGCCCCTGGAGTAGGGGCTCCACAAAGTGGTGCTGCTGACCAGAGCAGGCAGAGGCTGGCAGGACACTCCTCCTTGAGGTAAGAGCAGATGCTTGTAATTTTGTTCCCTCCTGGCCACTTGCTGATAGTAACGTGGTGCTTGGAGCAGATGGTTAGTGTGGGTCAGGGAGGGAGAAGTGCATGGGGGGCTGCCCTTGGCTGGACAGGGTGCCCTGAGTAGACCCTGTGGTCAAAGGAGCTGGCAGGTGGCAGCAGAGCAGAAAGGCCTTTCTTTCCTACCTTGGCCAAAATGAAGCTGCATGAAGTGGTCCCTTGGAGAGGGGCTGAGGGGAGTCCTTGCTCCAGGCTGGGATTGCCAGGTCCTCCCTGGGAAAATGTGGAGCCCTGAGCATAGCTGTGCGGAGTCCAGTCTCTCTCAAGGTGCATCTGCATGTCCATGGGGATCTCTTGCCTTTTGCTTGCATTTCAGATGTGTTGAGGCAGGGTTTAAATATGAGACCTGTGAGTCCTCAGTGGCTTAAAGAGGCAGTTTCACTTCTGTGTAGTTATATTAGTTGCTTCAGATAATCCTTCTTCAGGTCATGTTCTGCCCTTGTTTATAAGCAGCCAGCCATATATATCCAACCTGAATTTGCTAATAGGTCCATTTTTTTGTGTGTGTTGACTGATCTTGAGGTTAGCATCTGCTCAGCTGTGGAACAAGGCGAATAATTGTTATTTGCCTTTGTGCTCTGAAATTATTTGGCAATTTTCAGTTAAAAGAAGCTTAGTTCAAATTTTGCTTGGTATGCTGAAGCTTCCAAAAGCAGGAGGCTTCTCTGGTTGTGCTGTGGGTCACTTGTGTATTATGTACTCTGGGTTTGATCTTTAAAACCCCCCTATTTGTCTGCCATTGCTGTTGACTTTGAAATGTGACTGAGAAACGTCGACGCGCTTGCTTAACAGTTTTGGGTGTGAAAAATGGCTCCATTTCAATCCTTGCTACTTTTTCAAAACAATTCATATGAAAAAAACCCAAAAGACAAAAAACCATTCCTCTAGAGTGGAAGCTGCAACTGAATTTGCTTTTAACCCCTGTACTACAGTGACTTGGGTATAACCTGCCTGTAAAACTCCACAGCTGCTCTAGCTCTTTTCCTGTCGGAAGGCTGGCCGTAGAATAAATTAAGAGTACAGAACTGAAACCAAGATGTGAAATTAAACTTTTATTAAAGTAAATCAGGCCCTGGATTTATTTTAAAGAGTGAGGCAATAAAAGTGAACATATAAAAATTGCAATTTAAAATAATGTACTTTCTTTTAATGTCATTTCTCTGTTTTCAATTTTATTGGTACAACTGAGTTATATTTACTGAAGTTGCATACCAGCGTTTTTCCAACTGCAGTGGTGGCCCATATGCTTGACTTTCACTTTTGGGATGCCATGGAGAAAGAAGGGGAAATATAGTGGAAAAGAGAAACCACAGAGACCTTGGTCTGCCACCATCTGACACCAGTGCAGTGCAGGGTAGCCCAGAGGTCTCCTTATTTTACCACAGGGGAGGAACCCTCAAGCCTCTTCCCCACCATGGAATGTCCCACAGCTCCCAGGCCTCCCCAGCACTCATGAGGAGGCAGCTGCCTCAGCTGTGGACTCTCCATCTCTGTCTGGTATATTGGTGGGGGCCCAGTCCCCTCCAGCGTGGCACAGGGACAACTTCATGGGCAAGGATGTTGTCTGCTGGCATTGGGGCTGTTTAACTGTTAGATTATTAAGTCTCCTTAGTTAAGTAATAATAGTGTCCAGAGCACCATTTCTCTGTACTTCAAGAGCAATGGTAGCAGGAGTGAAGCATTTTGATTGTATTGAATTGCTTTACCTGTTGATATCTTTGACGTGTATTGCTTAACTTGACTAAAGATAAAATAGAGGGTCTTCCCTCTGTCTTCAGGATCCGCTGGGGTAAGGAGGGAGAACCTAATTTCCTTTCTGGATTCTTCTGAATATATTATCTTTGCACTGTAATTCCTGTAAAAGAGCATTTTCCAGTGTGCTCTGTGAGGAAGGCTGGAGGACAGGGAGGAGCAGGCATGTAAGTGAGCAAAGTGCATCTCATACCCAAAAAGGATGTTGTGTTTGCCATGGACACAAACGAAGGAATCACCTGAGTGGAACAGAAGAATGACTTGAGCAGAAGGATTTAACTCTGCTTGCCTAATTTGCTCATTCTCTGTCAGCACCCCATTTATTTGTAAGCTGTGGCCTCAGTGCTGCAGCTACCGAGCCCTTACAATTCCTATTGTTGTTCAGGACACACGAATTGTAGTGGATCAAGCCCAGAGATCGCCAGTCCAGTTCAGTCCAGAAGGCTGCTCTGGCAAGGTTAGTCACCTCTTTCATAGGTACAGTAGTAGCTTTCAAAGACAGAAATTAATTGTTTACCTATTTGCAACTGAAAATTTCTCTATTTCTGTGAAGTATTGGCTAGCAAAGACTGCAGGGGCAATGTATTTTAAGATCTCATACCGGGTTTACTCATTGTGAATACATTACTGCACTCTTTGGAGTTTCTTACACAGGTTACATCAGCAGAAATAATTTCTATGCTTCTGGTGGGGCTTTCTTTTCTGGATGATAGTGAAATTAACTGGGTGTACAAAGGCAAAGTTGTGCAGATGTTCCCATGCAGAACAATGTTTTCCTCTGTTGTTGCTTCTTCTGGCGTTTAATAAATTCAAAGAAAACAATTTGTTTATTTTGACCATTTTATAAAGCTGAAGAGAAATGGTTTAGGTTATTTCAAATGGACAAAAGATGAGATTTATAATAAAGTGTCCAAGTCAGAACTGTCTGCACTGAAGCAGTCAAGATTCATCAACTGGAAAATGAATCTGTGGCAGACCTGTGCCTGGGCTTCCTGATGCTTCTCTCCTCTGGGGTAAACTGCCTACTTTGTGGTGTTCTTAATTCACATCAGGGTAGTTTACACAGAGACATTAACTCTGTATGAGTGAAATAGAGAGTGAATTAGCAACACAATGGTTGCATTACTGAAGCTGATCTGTATTAATTCTCTGTGTGGATAAAATACTAAACTATCTATTCTGTATTTTTTTTCTCAAAAATTGCAAAGTCCAGCACAATCCTGCAAAACTCATGTGCCCTCTGACATTTGAGAATGGGCAAGGTTATTATTTTGACAACTGGATCCCATCCTTACTTGCTCCATTGCCCTCTGGCCCCTGCACTTTGGGATAGGAGAGCTGTGAAGGACGTGTCTGCTGCAACTCTGGGGCAGAACAGAAAGGACTCATGCTCTTGTGGTTTCTCTGCTGTTACCAGTGTATTGCCATCTGGAAACCACTGAGGGAGCCTGTTAATTCAATTTTATTACTGTGTATTTTAAAGACGGTCAAAAAGCCCAGGGCTTTGGGACAGGTCTTCATTTTAGTTTAGTTTAAATCAAAATAAATAATAAAAGCCTCATGAAGATGTGCAGGCACTGTGAGATACTTAGCCAATCTGACATGATGAAAAAATAAACTAATGATGTTTTATAGGCTCATGAAAAAAATATTTACTTGCCTCATATGACCATACCAATGAAGTTTTAAACAGATTAAAAGCAAAGACAGATGCCAATGATCATACCATATTAAAAAAAAAAAAACCAAACCAAACAAACACCAAACAATTAAGGAAAACACAATTATGCCAAATTTAGGCTCACCAAATCTGATTTAAATATATTGACCTCTAAGTGCAACATATACATGATTCTCTTCTAAGACCGAGAAATTTTGGTATACATTTGGCAAGTCCCTAGAGATAGCTGAATAAAAATAGGACAAATGTTCACTGGGTAAGATTTCTGGATCAGAATATGGAGTTTGGGAATACAACTAAGCTTGAAATTAGGCTGGTTTGGTCTGCACAGTTATTTTTTTAAAGATACATCTGAGATACCAGTGGTTGTTAAAGTAAGGTCACCAAAAAAGCAGGGCACTTGCAAAATAATCCTATGAACCCAGCTAAATGGAGCCAAATGCTATGGTGAGTACAGGTACATTTAAGTGTTCAAGTGTTTTAAGTCTTTGCCCAGGAAGAACAAATATCTAGGAAAATTGGAGACATCAGAAAATCCTCTACCTAACACAGTATTATAGAATCACAAAATCAATTAGGTTGGAAAGACCTCTGAAACTGAGTCCAAGCCATGACCAAACACCACCATGTCAACTAGGCCATGGCACTGAGTGTCTTTCTTTAAACACCTCCATGGACAGTGACTCCACCACCTTCCTGAGCAGTCCATTCCAAAGTATAATCATCCTTTCTGTGAAGAATTTCTTCCTAACGTCCAACCTAAACCTCCCATGGCGCAACTTAGGACTGTGTTCTCCTGTCTTATTGCTGATTGCCTGGGAGAAGAGGCTGACTGCCACCTGGCTACAACCTCCTTCCAGGTAGTTGAAAGGAGTGATAAAGTCACCTCTGAGCCTCCTCTTACCTAAGCTCAACAACCCCAGCTCCCTCAGCTATTCCTCACAGGACTTGTGCTCCAGTCCCTTCACCAGCTCTGTTGCCCTTCTCTGGACCAAGTCACAAAGTCCATGCTGCATGCCATAAACAACTAGTTTGGGTTGTATATGTGCTTCTTAGGTGGGAAGTACTTTTAGCACAGAGATGCACTTCTGCTGCGATTTTCATCCCCTGCTAAAAACCAGATTGGTACCTCTAACACTAGGAAACTTTGGAATCGAAATGTACCACACAGATGGCTCCATAATGGAAGCACACAGGTTTTGTCCATAGAGCAGCTGTCCACACTGCCCCCAGTGAGCTCAGTGACAAGGCTGGTGAGGGCTCAGGGTGGCTAAGCAGGACAGAGCTCAAGTGTGTGTGCAAACGTGCAGGTGTGAGCAAAAAATGGTGCAGCAGGTAGATGGTACCAAGGAGGGGAAATTTTGTTTTGAGGATGGAAGAGTACACAAGAAAGACAGATATATCTAAAAACAACCAGACTCAACACATTTGGGGTGCTGACTACCACATAAGCACGCACCTTGCCTTGCACTTTGTCAGCCTTTCTCCCATAGACCACAGCAAATAAATAATGAATTTCCAAAAGGCAACAATTCTAAGTTGGCTTTGGCATTCTTTCACATCCTTGCTGAGGACTTGCTAAGTCCTGCAGTCATACAGCACTGGCCTTCTGCCTTTTTTTCCTTGAATGGCAAACTGATGGTGCATGAAGAGACTGTTTAAAAATATCTACTTTTTTCCTTGAACTTGATCTCCCACAGAAGTGAACACATGATGTCCAGTTATTAAAAATATACACATAAAAATGGGAGAGAGTATGGTCTGGGCACCATGAATGAACTGGACAATTGCCTTGGGGTGAGTGGGAGGAAGTAATTCATGCTTTGGCAGTGGTGATCTTTAACACCACTGAGAAAACATCACATACTGACCTGGAGCTGAGCTTGAACTTTGAATGAGCAAAGATTCTCTTAGCAGTGTAACCAGGAGCAAGCACATCTCAGCTCTCCAGAACTTCTCTGAATCAAGTTCTGGCTGGGAAAGAACTCTATATCTCATTCACATCTGCGATGAGTTTTCTGTAGGTCAACATATTTCTGAGAAGGACAATTATTTTTCCCAACTTGTTTTTTATTTTAATTCAGACCTGCAAACTAGCTTGTATATAAAAACCTGCCTGACCTATTTCTGCCCATGGGAGATCCGTAGCTGGATTTTGGTGGGGTTTTTTAAGTATCAGATTAGAAAATATCCAAGTAGCCATGAGTGTGATCAAGATTAATTGCTATGCAAAATGATTGCTTTCAGAGAAGAGTGCTGACCAGAGCTCAGCAAGAATAAACAGTGTGAGCTCTGTTAGCTGTTCAAATCTATTGTGAAAAGACTGTCTTACTGCTGTTTATTTCTTTAACCTCTTTGCTTCCCTTAAAAAGCCCCACCTCAAACAAACAAATTATATAAACCAGAATGACAACAAAATACCTGAGCATATTTCAAATCAGTGCAGTGAGCAGTGTCTGGAGCAGAGTCCTGCCTGGTGGGCTCCTATTTAAGTCCATACAACAGGTGTTCATGGTGGCATCTGAGCCTCTTAGTTCTTCCCCTCCTTCACATGCAGGTATCTATATCCTAACTGGTCATCCTCGCCCAAGGTGGCTGTTTCTGATCCCTTTTCCAGGTGTGACCTTTCCTATAAGTGCTACGTGACTGTGCAGTTTGCTCTGTTTGCTTCCTGAGCTGCTTTTAGAAAAACTCCCAACTTTTTTATCAATCAGAGCCATAGGAATAGCTATCTATGTGTTCACTGGCAGAGCAAGCAGCCCCATTTCCTAGCACTTGAGCACTCTCTGACAGATAAAGCTGCAGCTGTCTCCTACCAGCCATGCTGGAATGACATACTACACAAGCGAGTCTGTCTCCTCTGTCTTTTCCAGTGCTGGCCAAAAGCAGTCTGAAAATACAGTAAATCTTTATTTAACTCTAGATCAGAGACCATCTTATAACTTCAGAGAAAGTTAAGTTTCACTTAAAGCTGGGTGGTACAGGTTTGAATGATAAGACAAAAGATATTGAAAAACAAATGGTTGATGGAGTATTTATGTAAGAGTTGATGGACTTCCCTGGTCTTAAAAAAGCATTTGCTGTTTCCATCATGCAGCAATCAAAGATCAGTTTGAAGTTATTTTGATTTTCTGAAATGAGCTTAAGGTGCTTAATATTAACACAAAAATTTTAAAGACAATTAGCAAGCCATTTTGTTTTCCTTGGGGGCTTGGTAGGTTGGTTTTCTTGGGTTTGTTTTTGTGCTTTGTTTTTGTGTTTTGTTTTTTTGTTTTGTTGTGTGTGTGTTTCGTTGTTGTTGTTTGTTTTTTGTTTTGTTTTTTTAAGTACCTTTCAGTCCTTGTGTTTGTTTTCCCATTGCTTGCATACTATATAGCAATTATAACATCTCCCAGGAAAAACTGAGCAACCTGATCACTGCTTCTGTCAGTGCACCCTAGAAAAGTACCAGTTGTCAATCTTCTCTCTGTTCCTTTACAGTGTCCATTGTGATCAGGAGGAACTGTAGTCAGAAAAGAGAGGAAGATTCCCAGTTCATTTAACCTTTGGGCTTTCTGGAGGCATAACAGGAGTATTTATTACTGTTCTTTGTTTTTAATGGCCTTACTAAAGGCCAGCACCTCCTCAAATGGTTGGTGGGCCCCTGGCCCAGTCATGAGTAATGAACTGTCCTTGACAAACTCTGAAGTCAGCCTGCACAGGGCAGTTTGCTATAAACACAAATTCACCGGCTTCCCTTTTGACAGGTATCTTTATCTCTCTTGTAGACTGAGCCAAAGGATCTGCTCCAAAGATCCCAAATTATAAGACATTCAGAGTCTCTGTACAAACACTGCAGTTCAGAACCATCTCTTAATCACCACCAGCTGAGAGCAGAATTAGAGGTGCAACCACAAGAGGCAAAGCTGCCCCATCAGAAGGGATGACGATAGAAAACCCCTGGAGAACAGCTTCAGTTGAAAAGGAGAAGTAGCCTGCTGGGTTGTCCCCTTGTCTCTAGTGATGGAGGATGTCACCTCTGTTGATGAGTCCTTCAGTTCCACCACAGTCACTTCTAGTTCTGTTCTCCTGGTCTCTCCCACACTGTAGCCCACTGCCAAGAGATTTCCTGTTGTGGGATATTTCCCTTCCCATACAAAAGCACAGGTCCAGATTGTGCAGCTATGACAATAACTGGCTCTGAATCAAGGACTATCCATCAGTTTTTCCAGCCTGACCCTTACAAAGTTTTGGGATTCTTTCCTTGCTTCGTGTTACATCCTTTTTTTGTAAAATGAGTCCAAGTTCTATTAGCTAATCTTATTATTTAACCAATTTTGGTGGTTTGTTGAGCTTAAATAGGTTTTTGTGTTGTTTCATATAAAAGCATAACTCTGTGGGCGCTGGGTTACAGTTACGAGGTGTTAATGGGCCCTGGCAGAGCAATCACGTGTTCTGGAGCATGTTAGGGTTTGCTCTGGGACTTTAGTTCGTTGTCTCTATGCTACAGCTTGAATATGTGTTCATTTGTTGATTGGTTTTACCTCTGTCCCATTGCTTTCACTGGCTTTTGTTTCTGTTCTGCCAGGCTGAGAAGGTTCGTGGGACTTCTTCCATGCAGAAATGTGGCCACGTGGAGTCTTGAAGCAGTGTTGCCAGTGGCTTGTTTCTCCAGGGAACGGGCAGAATTGCTCTGGTCCCAACTTTGTTGCGTGTTTGAGTTGTTGATGCCAGTAGATTTTACTCTTTCATTTCTTGGGCTTCTTCTATTTGTTATAAGTATTTGCTCAAATATTAACATGCTTGGGGTGTCCATACCAAAGTGTTTGCCACTTTGTTCTGATCTGCATTGTAACTTTCTGTGATCTATGGCCCCCAGCACAAGGAACAGACAAGGAAGTGCCTGAAATTATGGTTTGGCTACAGATACTGGTTTGGAGCCCTATCCCTCTATTAATCTGCATTACAGACAATAGGCCTGATCAGTGCAATGCCACTGAACTTTCCATTCAGTGACCCAAAATTTATGCTAGCTGAGAATCTGGCCCAATGTCTTATTTATAACTGAGATTAAATTCGCAGAGAGAGGTTAGATCTTTTATTAGATCCCCTTGATTTATTTGAGGGAAGGAGAAACATAGGAGGTTTTGGGCATGCAGGTTTCCTTTCAGGGGAAAGTATCTTTAGTATCCTCATCTTCTGAGGATACCACAGGAATTGTTATTAACAGTCTATCTACAGCAAAGAGGTGCATGGAAAGAGTGTGCATGGATGAAGCACTGAGCTTTCTCTTCTGGGCGCTGTTCTCTTCACCACACTGAGACTTCCCCTTTTGTTGTAGCTTTTTTACCTGGGGAAAAGAAGACTTGTGGTTATCTCTCCCCAGATCTAGCAGTCTCCCATGCAGCTGACCCTGTTTCTAGGGTTGGTGTGGTAACTGGCCATGCCTCCCTGGGATTGCTGATTCTCCCTTCCCTCGAAAGAAGGGAACGCACAAAACCATCTCACTAGGCTTACATAGGTGGGCTGAGACCTGGGACTTCATCCTCTCCACGGACAAATCTGGGTTTGTTGTGCTGTCACCCATCCAGCATTGCTGTTTGCACCTCACAAGTAATCAGATGCAATCAGAAAATGTAAATTTGGATGTACTCTTGGAACTATTAATTCATGACCTCTGCAAAGGGTACTTGAGCAGAAGATGGCCAACACTGTTTGAATGAGTGGGCAGTGCAGGGTCCCCCTCTGCGGGCCTGGGTTCAGGGGTGGTGGCACCACAGAGAGCTTTCCCTGAGGGCACAGTGAGATGAGGGTTGCTGTCTGTTCTCTCCAGTCAGACAGAGCTGCCAGGGCAGTCAGTGTGAACACCAGGTGTCGCGGTGTGAGTTTTTGGCTGCAAGTACAACTGGTGTGACAGACTCCCATGAAGCAGAGATGACAACACTGCCTTTCAATGCTTGTGTGCACCAAGTGTTCAGAGTCCTGTACATACATCAGGAATTTTATAGAAGCCTTTGAGCAAGGAAACCACTTCCTCAGTTTCCAAAAGAGCAAGTGAAACCAGTGTCTTGCCTGGGATCCTCATCGGTCACTGCTGGCAGATGTCCCAGCTGTGGCAGGGCCAGGCTCTACTGAAGGTTTACCACTCGTCCTGTCACCATGAAAACATCTCACCTTCTTCATGTTTTCTGACACCCTGGTGGGGTTTGCTGCAGAGACCGTGCTTAGATTTCTTTGCTGAATTGATCGAGGATGTAATAAGTGAAATGATGGAGAGAGCTCAGACCTAAACGAGGTGGGTACAGGGTATAACAGGAGGAATAAATCTTTGTCCCCCCCTTCCTGGCCAGATGCACCATAAGCCTGACAGACTTATGATTTTATACGGAGAGCAACATATGTTACAGCTTTTATTTCTCTAACCATTAATCAGAAGGTATTTTGTATAAACAAGGTAATTGCCAGCTCTGGCCAGCGTGGGTGGGCTGACAGAAAGGCTTTGCAGTTCTCTGTAGCACAGATAATCTTCGCCAGACACTGGCCCTGGTAGCCAGCAGCAGCTGTAAGGACCATACGCCAGTGTGGGTGGGTGTGCAGGGCTGCACACCAGGCTCCCGCCTCGGTGCTGGCAGGGGTGGCAGAGCTGTGTTTCCAGCTAGCCCAGAGAAACACTGCTAAGGACTGGGAATAGCGGTGTTCCAGCAGCAGCAAACCCTCTTGCATATGTCTGGGCTCTTTGTCTTCACGGGTTATAGCCTGGGTTATGACTGCTCATTTTGCTATGATACCAAGCCTGTGATTTTTCTTTTCTTAGTTGTGCCAGAGAATGTAAAAGTGCAGACAGGACAGCTCAGTGCACATTATTAGGCAGCTTCTTGCCTACAACCCAAAGTAGGGCAGGCAACTAGAAATGCTAAGAGGACTTTCACCGGGCGGGGGCGACATGAGCCAAGTGCTGGGTGTGGAGGCGGGTGCGATGTTCTGGCAGTGAGCTGGAAGGAAAGTGCTGGGCTGAAGCCTTTTCATGAAAACCAAGTCACAGGTACTTTCCACATCATGTGAGCCTGTGGGAGAGGAATAGCCCCAGGGGCCATGCTGCTGAAGGGATGCCTGAGCACCTTCCTCTGCAAGGTTTTCAGGCTCTGCAGGGGTGCCTGCTGTGAGTAGACTGTGCACGGACAGCTTTTGGGGAGCTGGCAGGAGAGGACAGCAAAGCTTCACAGCATCAGAGTTATTTCTTGAAAGGAAAACATTTTACTGTCCAGTTTTATGCCACTATTTGGTGCAGTAGTAATTTATCCCAAAGGACTGTTTCCAGGCTACTAATGTCAGGTGATGTGAAATTGCAGCCAGGGCAGAGCTACAGTGCCAAGGTGGTTTTGAATAGCAGCCAGCATGAGCAAGAAGTGCCAGGGTGATAATAAAACAGTGCTTTTGAAGGCACTTCCAGGAATTAGCAATCTATTTTAATTTTAAGACATCTGACAGTTTTGTAAGGATAATTTCTAGACTACTGGTGTAAATCTACCAAACAGCAAATGCTCTGATTCTCATCTAGAAATATTAATTAATTAATTTAAAATACCAGAGTTACAGTGGGATTAATAACATCTGTATTACAGCAACAAAAATCATGCATCTTTTTTATTGATATCTTCATCTATTGGGAAGGATTCCCACCAGCTACAGATTCTCTCCAGACTCCTGTAGTTACCGAAAGCCCATCAGTCACAAATGAGGCTGCTGTGAGGTGTGAAGAAGTACGCCACTGGGACAGCAATCCCCCCCCTGCCTAATTCCAGCTGTTACATGATGTTAGTCTGGTATGGGAGTGACAGTTCTGCTACATTTAATTTCCCTAGAAATCATCATAGAAGTAGGGAACAGAGGGACATTAATTCAGTCATAGAGATTGCTCCAGTAAAGTTGCCTTTGCATGTTTGCTGCTTAACTTCTGCAACTTTGGAGGGTTTCAGAAAACTTAAGGATATACTAAGAGAGATCGGCCCCAAGCAGCAAATTTCAGAGCCAAATATTGATGCCCAAAACCTTGATTTGATTTAGTCAGTTCTAGAAGTACTTCAAAACCTGCACAGAGGCCAGGCTTGCACTCCTCAGCATCTCAAAATTTAGAGGTGGTTACTTTGCAGTGAAAGAAGATTTATATCTTGCTGGTCTGGAAGTGACTGATTTGCTGAACATCAGATGATAGAATTTGCTATAACAAATGGTGGGATCGATGATCTAACACATGAATATGCTGTTACTGACAACGTGTGATGATTCAAAGGCAACAAACACACCTTGCTGTGCCGTCTCTTAGGGAATAATTTCTTCCTGACATTTGTAGTGATCATCTTACATCATGAAGCCAGAGATTTGATTACTGATATTTTAGCATGCATAACTACAAAGGTTGTTACTTTTAATGGAGTGGACAGCGTGTCTTGTGGGAGTTATAAACACGTGTGCATTTGAAATACAATTGTAATGATTTGGCTTATTCTAATACAGAAGGCTTTGCCCAATTTGATTAGCTGATGAAAGCACAGCACTGCTCAACAAATCAGCAGGATTCATAGTCAATATTTTTCATGAAGTTGCAATGTAAGGTAGGTAGTTTTCCCCTCAGTAATATGTCTATCTTGAGTGGGAGCAATTTCTGCTGAGAATGTCAAGCTTGGGAACAACAGCGTGGAGTTGGATGTACCAGAATTGTCAGTTTTGTATATCTTGAAGTGAGAACTGCAATGACAGAGCATTATGATTTGGAGTGATCCATCATTAAGTAGTGAATTCTCCATCACCCCATTTGGCCCTCCCTTCCATGGTGGTAATTTTGGCCAATTACCTCACAAATCAGAAGGACTGGTGTTTCAGAAATGTTTTCCTAGTGCTATTTATAACTGCTCCTTCAAAAGTGCTATTTATAACTGCTCCTTCAAAAGGCAATGCCAGCTGAATTCAGTCTTTAATGTTTAGGTGTTTCAGAAGTAGCAGCATGCTATAATTTCACGTGCTGCCTCTGGAATTTCTTAATTTGCATGTATGTATTGTGCAAGTGCTCTGTCTCAGCTTAAACAACCAGTGAGCAGAGACTGACTAACAAGCAGCTTCCTTCAGCTTGCTGCATGCCAGCATCAAGTTTTAAACTGTGGTTGACTCCAGTTACCAGCTATAAAGGTGGGCAATCAGTCAGGAATTTTGTGATGTTGCCAACATCTCCTTAATGCAACTCTTTAAATGTAAATACAGTTGCAGCAGTTGATTTTCAAGACAGATTTGTTATGATTGTGTCCTTCACTGGAGATAATAAAAACCCACCTGGAGGTGGATTTACATCCTATCTGGTGTGGCCTACATGTAGAGCACCTACACTGCATCAGAACGTGCTTTTGTCATGAGACTTGGTATTTTCACAGTGGATTGTTTCTCTGAAGAATCTGTTCCTGTTACTGGATGGTTGCTTTTTCCTCTTGCACAATAACAGCATTGAAAACTTGGTGTAAGGATAAATAGGATGTGTTTATATATATATATAAAGGGCTGTATAGGATCTACAGTTTCAGTATAGGTCTGTGCTTTGAGAGACAAGTGATTAAATTCTGCCCTCTCCTTATTTCACTCTACAAACATCTTTTAAGTGATGATAAACATTTGACTTACTCTGTGTAAACTGATGAATGCATATCCCAGACAGAAAACAGGAAAATTAAGTTCATACTACACTGGTGCTTCAAAAACTGGGTGGGCTGCTGTTGGCAATGCTTTCTTTTTAAAATGAGCTTTTGAATTTCAAAGTGGCACTTTAAGGTTACAGGCAAGTCTGTTACCTTAAAGGTATGGGAGGCCTCAACCACCTAAAAAAAAAAAAAAAAATCCTCCTGGTAAAGATAATATTCTCATCAGTCTTCAACATAAGGTAAAATCCTTTAACGTTTGGGTTAGTTCCAGGCCCAGAGGGATGTATTACTCTTTTGGCTCCTCTTCTTAGACAAATGATCCAAACGGGAAAATCCCAGAGAGTCCTCTCCTGTTTGCTCCGATTTCAGCCATGATCTTAAAGTTGGTCATGGTATTTGCAATTCATGGGAGCCTTCTCAAGCCCCCTCCTCTGCCTGGCCCATCCTCAAAAGTTTGAAGTGTCTGAATAGATAAAGATACTAAAAAAAAAATTTAAAAATCACCTTTGGATTGGTCTTGCTGCTTTTATCACTGGATCACACAGCAAGAAAGGAAGATGTTGGCCCACAGCTGAACCCTCTTCAGCTCCTTTGCAGAGCTGAGTATGTGTGGGTCCAACTGTGCTCTCCACCACTGAGATTTTTGGAACTTCAGTTTCAGTGAAACTAAATAGAATTGGGTAGTTTTTTCCTCTCTCTTCCTGTCCTCTCACTTCTTTTTGATGGCCTTCTTATTGAGTGCTTTTTGGATCCAGTCCTTACATTTATAGATCCAAAGGATGTATTTTACCCCCATGTCTGCCTACCCACATCAACCTTTGATTTTTACAGAGACCTGTGGCAGTGACTGCATTTAAAGTATAGCAAAATGGAATTTAAAACTAAATTGAATCACACCTCGTGGCCACCTCAACTCAGTCCAAATGCTGTAAGTATGAGGACCTTAAGTTATTACGCAGAAACCCTTTTTGTCATCAGATATGCAGACCAAATGTTCTGTGTCTGTTTCACTTTTTCTTGATTTCACCTTATTTGAAATTAGAGCAACAACATATATAGAGCATGCCTGCCTGCCTATGTCTGGCAAGATTTCAGTCATCCATGAATTTATATTACTTTTTTAATACTGTTGATAAGTGATTGTTTTATTTCTAGACTATCTAGGGGATACAGAGGGTGCATTGCACAGTATAATCAATGCAGTGGCCGAGCTCATGTTCACATAGATTTACTAATAAACTAATGTTGCCAGATATATGTAGAGTATTAGGAAAAGCCAAAACCTAAAATAACTTGTAACCAGGTTTCTTTTCCAGATTGGATGTTGAGATCAGTTATTTGTTATCTAAAATAAGTGAGAAGTAATGTGAGTGGTGTTAAGATGCTCTACTTACAATGGCATTCTGGACACTTTTTTAGTTGATTTTTAGTGTTCAGTGGATTGCCCATTGAAGGACCCTGTGCCTTACTTTTAAAAGGAGACTTGTGTGCTTCTGGACCACCGAAGCAATCTTGGATGGTAATTATTTTCTCTGGATAGAAGTGCTGTTGAGAGACTGCTAATACAAATCATCTCGCCCTGTTATCACCACTCAAACCTTTCCAGTTCACACCAGTAAACCTGCTCATACTTACTATGGCAGCATTAACAACCACAGGGGGAGAAAACTTAGCCTTTTGTGCCAGAGCATAGTTTCCTAAGTCCCTGCCTCTCTGCCTGCACCCATATGGTTTAGTATTTCAGCCTGCTTCATTAAGCACTCTTTTGACAGCTTCTCAGCTTAGCAATGGTAAGGCTGCAGCTGCAGGAGGTGTCTGTGAAATTCTCCCTGATGTGAAGAAATTGTGCAGCTCGTCTGCTGCCTCCTTACTATGAAATGCTGCTTCCATTCCCCAGTAAACCAGCTGATTTGCTAAAAGAATTTCTAGTTATTTATTTTTATGTCTTTTGTTATTGGTTGTTCATAATCACTCTCAGCCTTCCCAACTTTCATGCCCTAACATTTTACTTGCTCTAGTTCATATTCCCTTTCTTTTGGCTTCAGTTGGGCTAAGTCTTTGCGTTTTCTTTTTTTCTTCTTTTTTTTTGAAGGCACCTGTTTGGCTGGAACAATATCTTGCCATTTAACTATTTTATTACTTTCCCTCATACTTTCCTGCAATGCACACCTCTTTTTTTGCGCTCTCCATGATTACATTCAAGTTTCTTAAATAGCTTCCATGCTGAGTCTAAATATTTTAATTTCCTTGCTTTAAAGTCTTTTTAATATCTACTGCACTTAAGCACAAAGTTTCTCTTCTGTGGTGCTTGTTGATGCAATGAGCTCCTCCCTGGGGTACTGAGTTACAGAGTGGCCTCAGCCACAAGGCTGGGTCCTCCCTGACCTCTTCCTGGTCACCTCTTCCCTCTGCTCCAGCCTGGCCCAGTGCTTGGTTTAATGAATCTGGTGGAGAACTGCCCTGGGAAAGAAAAGAAAGGAGAGGGAGTTTTCTGACAGCCTTGGTAGAAGGTCCTGAGCTTCAGCACCTGATGTGGGACTTGAAGTAGCTCAGTGTTTCTTGCCTGACTCCTCAGACAGAGCTGGGTTTGGTTTCAGGTCCTGCCTGTACCTGCACGGTACTATTGGATTGGAAATTGGATGAAAAGGTATGGGATCACCTGATGTTCTTGGAAGCAGAACAAAACCTCTGTAGCCAAAATCCTTACTCCTCTGCAAGAGCTGCAGTTTGACAGTTGCTTTGAGGAAAAGTGGAAGTCTTGGGATAGGAAATGCTATGAAAAACTCTGAGCTGGCAGGAGCGACTTCACGCTGGTCTGCAGGGATCCCACCACTAATTACCTGCACCACAACCAGACCATAATATGCTTTTATGGAGGCATAGCAAGTCACTTGTAAGGATGGTGCCAACTAATGGAATCATAAGAGTTGTCCGTAGTTTTTCAGGTAGACTAATTGGGACTAGAAGATCTGGAAACAACAGAAATCAGTGATGTGCACTGGCTTTTTGGTTTTATTTTCCATTGCTTTTTGATTTTTAATTTTTCTTACTACTAGACTACTAGACTGTAAGATATTACACTCCATTACATTACATTTTAAATCTCCTTTTTCATTACTTTTCCATTCCTTTTTTTTTTTTTTTTTTCTGGATTGGGATTAAGCTGAAATAAAGTACCTCTTAATCAAAATAAATGGGCATTGGAAATTTGTACCACTAACTTCCTGAAATGATTTTACAGGGTTTGTTTATACCATGCAAGTGTGCTACACTAGGACCCTACTCGGCCCGTACTGACCCTGGATATCCCTTGGCAGCTGCCCCTCTGGGGTCCTGGCTGCCCATGGTACAAAGGATACCGGGATCAAGAGAGGCATTTTCTTAGCAGGTGCCTTGTGCACTGTCCCTTCTCCCCTCACGTGCATCCTTTGGGTGAGCTCAGTGCAGCAGAGGCTATTTCCAATCACGTAACTAGCAGCATGAAGACTCATTGATATCTGGGACAAACAGGGAAACCTGCCTTATTTCTCTGGAGTAGACATTTCTCTTTTGCCACCAGGTTTGGTGACTCCACCTGGCCCCAGCTCAGGAATGAAATGGGTGGTGACACCTGAGAAATGGATAGCTAATGTCGGGAGAAACTATTTTGGAGGGAAAAGCTGTGGGTGGATTTTGTAGTTGTCCAAGACTGGCTCAGTCATAAAGGTGTATAAGAATTTAGGTGGGGTTGCTTGTGTCTGTGATGGTGGTGGTGTGCTGCAGGCTCTGAGCTTCACTGGTGTCAAAGAAGTCAGGAGGGACTAACAGAATGGGAAAAGCCACTTTGGAGTATGTGCATCTGCATGAAAGAGTTTTATGCTGCTCCTTTCAAGCTCTCATTTTGCATATTGCTGATGTTTGGTGAACAGTAAGAACTGATACTTGAAGAAGAACATGCAAATGTAACATGGTGGAAGGAGGACACGGGCCCCTTCTCAAAATGCTGGGAGACTTGGTGGAAAAGGACAAGCTATTCTTGAATTTTAGTGGTACAACTCCAGGAAATTCAGGAAGACTGTGAACTTGGTAGGGTGGTGGTAAAATCTTAAACAAAGATTGCAAAATATATATTTCTCAGGTTTTAAGGCATCTCTTTTTTAGACTCCTAGTCTTTCCTATCAAGGACTGAATGAAGGAAACAGATGTCTGAGCTTCTCAGAACTGAATATGAATTGTGCAGTTCTAGCTTGGCTCGGTTTTTCTTCTCTCTGCATTGTTACCTTGAAAATATCTAGCTCTGTTTTTACTTTTTATTTTTTTACCATTCTCTAGTGCCAGAGCACAAACTTTCAACCTAAACAAATTTTTATAAACAGGTTCCAAACCCCTCACACAAGCTATTTGATTGGAAGTACTATTAAGCCTTTGACTGGACACGTGCTACCAGGAGCTGCAATAATGCATAATGGCACTGAGTGCTGTGACTGTTCTCTATTACTGCCTAAAGGGAATACAGAGTGTAGGAGAAGAGAACTTTAGGAAGTGACAATTTCCCCACGGCCATTGGTACTGTGTTTGCGAGAAGAATCCCTTGACTGTTCTTGGAAGATAAGACATGGAAAATAAATTATAGTTATTTGTAATGACTCTTTATCGTTGCAGCAAAGCTATGGCCAGTCAGGACTGGTAATGAGTTTAGGTGTCCTAAGCTCCCTAGTTTTGTTATATTCCTATGCCTGGAGAGTTTATTTAATTGAACTGCTGTGTTTTTATTACCAAACTTTGCGGCTTCAACATGATATGAGCATGCAGCAGTGTGCTAGGAGAGCATGGAACAGCTTTAATTGTTTCAGATTCCCATATGCTGTCCCTCCTCCTCCACCACTCCTGTCCCTCCAGAGGTGCCTCTGGGTCGAAGTTGAATTGAAAAGTCATTTAACATAAATACTTTAGCATGCCTCAGTCCCACAGGCAGCGGGCAAGGTACCAAACTTCCAGGCATTTTCCGAACAGGAGAGGATGGCGTGCCACAGCAACGGCGCTGCTGGCTGCAAGCTCGGCTTGCATGCTTTTCTTCACCAACACTGTAATTCCTGCTGTACTTTAAACAAGAACAGACACTGTTCTCTAGGCTTCCCTTCACAAATACATACAAACTGGGCCAAGCTCTCTCCTCAGTCGTGCTGGAGTAAATCAGAAGTAATTCCACTGACAGCCATGAACGTCACAATGAACTTACACCGACTGAGGGCAGAATTTGGACTGCTCTGCCTGCCTGTGTATGTGAAAGCTGTCACTGCCAGCCATGCTGAAATGCTCATTTACTGCAGCACATGGATAGCATTATTGTTATTTCAGACTTTGTTTGGGTGGAAGTCAGTGGTTAAACACCTGAAATCTCAGTAGACAAAAGAGAAGACTATAAAGTTTTATGACTGTAGAGTAGGAGATTGCAACATGTAGGTTCGATTAAAAAAAAAAATTCCGAAACTATGTTATATTACATACTTTAGAGGTTTTGTCACTGAGTTGATTAGTATGACTTAGTTATTAGCTGTTACTAGAAGCTTTCCACTGAGAAATGGAATTAGAAATACCAGTTGCTGTATATTTATTCACAATCTTGTTGAATTCATCTCAGTCTCCCAGATGCACAGAGAAGGAGTCCTAAGGCTGTTTTACGGGTTCAAATATTTGCTTATTTGTTTTTTTTGGGGAAAAATGCAATCTGCAGAGAGAAAACTAATGTTTTGTAACAGCTGGGCTTCAGATGCACACACCAGAGCAGAAAGGGCCAAGGGCTGTCAGCCACATTTGTCCTTGGGCAGCTGTAATTCTGGTGACTGTGATACTTATTTTCCCAGGCCAGCACTAGTATGTTAGATTTTAGCTCTCTCCAGCACTCCCTGACCTTCTCCTATCCCTTTGATTTCCCTTCTCTTTTCTCTGCCACCCTTATAATTCTGTTTCACTCTGCATCCCCTGTCCAAGCCCTGTGATAGCCACCCTAACCACTAGAGAATTTCAGGGGATTAGGTAAGAAAACATGCATGCTTTCTCGCAGGCACAGGAATTCACGGGTAAATGTATTCCTGAAGCATATTTAACATATCAGTTTTTTTTTTACTTAGCAGCTAGACATCTTTAAAAAAGACAGTTGGATTTTTGTTCAGTCTCTGACTGGACAACTGCAGGTATGTTCAGTGTCAGCACCTACATGAATAGATGTCAAGATGGTGGTGGAAGGTATTGATATGATGTATATCTGTGGACTTGACTCTGAAATGCAGTTTCTGTCTTTTAGACAGCTAAATTTGCTACTCACAAGGGCCTGACATCAGAACGCAAAAGAGCCTTCAGCCTAACTGTATGATGTAATGATGTAGTGCAATCATTAGAAATGCAAAATAATGTTTTCAGGCCATCGTTTGTAGTATCTGTCTGGCCCTATTTCCTGTACAAAGCCCTCTGCTTCTTCCTCTTCCTCCCATTTCAGTATCTTATCCTGTGTATCTTTAGCCAGCACAAACAGTGAGATCCAGCCTCCACCTGACTTGGGTGCCTTTAGGAAAATTCACTGGGTGATGGCATTTAAAGACAGGAAAAGCACAGCGATTTGAGAGGGTAAGTTAAGAATTAAGATGAGCTTTTGAAAGTGCAGCAGTCCCCAAATCAGCTCATCCCAGTGAATTTGACTTGTGTTGGTTGCAATGAACAAGTCTCCAGTCTCTCTTAAGGCAAGCAGCTGGGGCTAATGGGCCAGCAGTGGGATGCTGTGAAGTCTTGCTTTTTGACCTGATCGTGGGAGTCCTTGATTCAAACACAAAACATTGATAATATGAACCTTCAATTGCTTCCACATTTCTATTTGAGCATGGTGTGCCCAAGGGAGACTTGTGGGTGTTCAGGAGTTTGCTGGTAATCTTATTTTACCCACTTTTATTACTGACTGAAAAGTGCAGGATTGAGAGGATTTTTTTGTGTGTCATGTTTTTGCTGGTGGAGAAATACAAAGAAAAGAAATCCCTCTTGACCTGGGAAATGATGTTATATTTTCTTTAATAAAGAGTAAATTTTATTGTGCACCAAGCCAATTCACAAATGTGATCTCTGTAACTGGCACTTTTAATTACAAAGGGAAAAATGGAATTAGTTCACTAATGCTTGAAAGAGAACAGTGACCTACCTGCCAAATGGCAAGGTGGAAATAATTAATCTGGTCAATTAAAAAGAAACTGATAAATTAAAACACAAAACCTTCCATGTGGTGCATTAAATTAGAGAGTTGCAATTTCCAGAGCACATGTTTATTGTTAGACTTGATCCTTTCTTTTTTTTTACTTGGCAAGCCCTGTTAGAGAGTTGTTTGGCATTCTGGCTGATAAATAAATTCATACGCCCAGGCGTATTTTGCAAAAGAGAGCTTGCAAGATCAAGCTTTATGAAATCCAGCTGATGAAATGCACATGCCTTGTTTTTATTGTCATATTACAAACCTCCATATTCTCTTTGCTTTGCTTGCTTTCCCACTGTTAA